>NC_140351.1:2402411-3117453 GCF_963514085.1 Chelon labrosus | reverse complement strand
GTTGCTCCCAGTGTGTGAGGGAATGGGTAGATGCATTTGTGAGTGGAAAGCACTTTGAGTACCAATAGGTAGAAAAGCACTATATAGAAACAAGGCCATTTACCATTCATGCCACTTGTATGAGTCTTGCTCATTGTTACTTCCTGTTTAAAAGAGAGTTGTTTTTTCTTGCCACTGTCGATTGGAAACACCTAAAATTGTATTCTGAGCTGAAATGGTTCCACTCCGGCACTGTCCCAAAGATGATAATATGAATAGGTTTACGCAACCTGGAAAAAAAAAAACATTCCTTTTTTCATTATACTGTATGTCGGAGATTATAAACCCTGTAGTAGCCAAGATGTACTCAATTTATTTTGGAAACAGAAGTGGGGGGGGGGCTTTGAGGGGAGGGGCCTCTGTGGATCATCCTTCAGAGACTTGATCAGTTTGGGATCTAGTGAATTTGGAGGCCAGGTCAACACCTTGTGCTGTTCTTCATGTTTTTTTTTTAGTTGTTCCTAAAGTGTTTTTGTGGCTGCAACCTGCTGGGGATGGCTGCTGCCATCAAGGAGTGTCATTGCTATGGGGTGGGGGTGCCTGGTCTGGTCTAGGTGGGTGCTACATGTCTAAGTAACATCCACACCAATGAATGCCAGGTCCAGAAGTTTCCCAGCAGAACAATGAACTGTCACAAGATGGTCAATGTTATTTACTTCACCTGTCAGTGGTTTTAATGTTGTGGCTGATCGATATAGCAATATCCTTTTTAACATTTAAGCCTTTTTTTTTTTTTACTTCAGATATCACTCGCTAAGATCGTGCAGGTTGTTATGTGGGTTTTAAAAACACACATTAAAGAAAAACTTTTTCTTTGTTCTAAAACAGAAACTATACTTGTCACACAGGAAGGACACATTTTTTTATTGGGTGGAAAAAAAAAGCTTCTTGCCACTCTTACGCAAATGTTCTAAAGAAGTAACTCACCAAAGAGCAGGACGAGCATTTCCATTCTCTACGAAGTGAATATTGGTATAAATGTTGCATCAGACTGATGTTTGAAGTCTCTTTGTGTCAGACACAGTTGTTACTAGAGGATTACTGTTAAAAGCAGATTCCTTGAAAACACTCCTAGCCTAGGAATTAGGTTGCAAAACTGATTTCACAATTATATGGAAGTGCAGTGTAGCTGACACACTTTTCTTTTTAATTAGACAAATGACGCACCACATTTGGTAATAGCATCAGAGTTGGTAGGAGGAGGTTGGGGTGGATGGAAGGCAGACAAAGGGAATGACGCCCAAACCACATGCGTGGGACACAGGAGCATGTTAGTTAAGGTTGGAAAAATACTGCAGCTTTTGATTAAATGGAAATCAGGGCCTGCCGTTTCTCAAGTTTCTGTGGGGTTTTTACTGCACGGAGGCAGACCATGATCCCTCCCTAATCATACACCACCACCACCAGCAACAACAACAGTAGACTCAGCTCCTGCAGTGACAAACACCGTTGCACAGAGTCACCACGGCGTCAATCAAAGCATTGGAGGGGCTTTGTAACGAGGGAAACACCTGAGGAAACACTCCACTGGTGTCAAAATAGTCTTCGGAAGCTTTGTTTGAACTGCTTGCGTTGTAGAAGTATGTCGGAAGTGCAAGAACTTCATAACAAGACATTTCTCAGACAACTAGTAAGCAGAAACTACATGCAGTATACCCTGCTGCTGCTCAATGCAATTAACACATTTAACACATTTTTAACAGTATTCAGTTCAGATGTAGACTTTATTGATCCACAAGGGAAGGCACTTGGTCACAATGGCTCATAAGAATAAGAGCAACAAATATACAGGGTTTGCATATGTACTCACAACCTTTTTCTGCTAAATGCAAAATAGAAACCACTGAGGAAGTGGTGGTATAACAGCTGTGTTTTACGTGGCAATAACTCGGTCCACCTTATTCACCTCCCTTCCCTTTCACAAACTAACTGTGTTATTGACTGCATGTCTATTTCCTGACACTGGTGCGGTGGTGTGTGTGTTTGTGATGTGTGTGTGTGGGGGAAGCCGTTTACTCTCATAGGGAGCCGGTGAATAATAGAAAGTAAATGATTATCATTTAGTATTAATCACAAACCATCGCACATAAATGGCCACAACCTCACAAAGACGCCCCGCAGGGCTTTTACTCCGAGGCTCACAAAGCGGTCAGTAAACACAGTGACATGAATGTGGCATGATACAGTCTGAGTGATTTCAGTTAGGAAAGAAATATATATATCTTTCTCTTCTAGGAGAAGCAATATCAGTACTAGTAGGAGGCATACAACTGTCCAAAACTTCACCTACAACATTATACTCACACAACACAGGTCAAGAAAACATTACGTTGTATTTTTGTATATTCTACATAACATATTTACGTCCATCTATATATCCTAGTATATTGTATGTATACATATACGCTGCCCGGCCAAAAAAAAAAAAAAAGTCTCCACCTGGATTTAACTCAGCAAATAAGTAGGAGCCTCCTATTGGATAATTACTGCATGGGTGCCCACACGGAAAGAACCTGTATAAACATATAGGTTTTAACATAGGTTTTGAATATATGTGACATACATAAAATTGGTCGTTTTCATATATATGCATATATGCTATATATATGCAGCATATATGTTGTCATATATGCTGCATATATAACGTATATATGCAGCATATATCCTCATATAGGTTCTTTCCGTGTGGGTATATGAGGATATATGAAACCTACATGCAGTTTATCTGTGCATATATGCTGCACATATACGTTATATATGCAGCATATATTATATGCTGCATATATATAGCATATATGCGTATATATGAAAATGGCCAATTTTATGTATGTCACATACATTCAAAACCTATATTAAAACCTATATGTTTATATAGGTTATTTCCGTGTTGGTGATTATCTTTCAGCTGGAAACAAGTTATTTAACCTCAACTGATGCAATGAGTAGCTTCTCATTTCTTAAACAACCATGTCGAAAGACACATCCTGTACTCGTGGAAAAGATGTTAGTCTGTTTGAGAAGGGTCAAATCATTGGCATGCATCAAGCAGAGAAAACATCTAAGGAGATTGAAGAAACTACTAAAACTGGGTTAAGAACTGTCCAAGGCATTATTAAAAACTGGAAGGATAGTGGAGAGCCATCAGGGTAAGAAGAGAGGCAGATGAAGTGATGCACCCATCATGCCTAGTGTCTACTGTACAAGCCTGTGGGGGCAGTGCTATGATCTGGGGTTGCTGCAGTTGCTCAGGTCTAGGTTCAGCAACATTATGTGTCCAAAGAATGAGGTCAGCTGACTACCTGAATATACTGAATGACCAGGTTATTCCATCAATGGATCATATTCCAAGATGACAATGTCAGGATTCATGGGGCTCAGATTGTGAAAGAGTGGTTCAGGGAGCATGAGACATCATGTTCACACATGGATTGGCCACCACAGAGTCCAGACCTTAACCCCATTGAGAATCTTTGGGATGTGCTGGAGAAGGCTTTGTGCAGTGGTCAGACTCTCCCATCATCAATACAAGATCTTGGTGAAAAATGAATGCAACACTGGATGGAAATAAATCTGGTGACATTGAAAAAGCTTATCGAAACAATGCCACAGAGAATGAGTGCTGTAATCAAAGCTAAAGGAGGTCCAACCAGATATTAGGGTATGCGACCTTTTTTTGGTGTATCTGTGTATGTTTTGTATATCCTTTTCATACAGCCTACCTCACTATACTTTAATTTTTTTTTTAACCTTTTTGCCGATGGAAACCCTGTTTCCCATGGGATCCATCTATCCATCCTGATTCAGGTATATTTTAATGTATCACATTTGTTCTCCTCAACCTTTCACTGTTTCAGCAGTGCTCATTATTTCATTTATTCATATTCATTTCTAGGGTGTTTTCACACTTAAGTTGATGTGCCAATCCAGGTTCATCTTGGATCAAATTAACCGAGCTGAGCCCTGTTAGAGAGGGTGGTCTCAGCCCGATTGCAATCACTCCCCGAAGAGGTTTGTTAGTAGTGGAAACGCACGTTACCCACGGACCGATCCAGCTGTGACCTCCATCTTCTTCTCTATCTCTGTACCATCTCGTCTTGGTCACTTCTAAGTCTTGTCGTTATCGAACACATTTGATCTCTCTGTTTGTGTTTTGCTCCACTCGTCACAGTCATATCAATATGTCAAACAGACAACAACAGAACCTGCTGAACTGTAGAGGCTCGCAAGGAGCTGTGTTGAGGGGGTGTGTTGCTGTGTTGGGCTTTGAGTCGATCCTTCCCACTTGTTCACACCCACAAACGATGCACACAGCCACTTGTGTTGTACTTCCTCTAGTTTGCTGACTTATTGTGGAGTAACTTGCATTCCCTTTTAGTCAGACACACTCTGTCCTTCAGAGACATACAATAAGCAGAATCTCCTCTGGTGGTTAGACGGTAAGTCAGCTCACTCCAACAAACCTCTGCTTTTATTTCCGAGGCTCCTTGGTGTTTTAAGTTATGGACTTTTTTTTCCTAGCTAGTTAATTCCCTTATATACCTAAAAATATTTTACAAAAAGCAGCAAGAATGAATGAATAACTCTGCATCCTGTAGTGGAACTGTGTCATATTGTGAATGTTATGTTTGAAGGCCAACATTTTGTGTTTGTGACAGATTTAGTGAAGATGGAAACGACAACACCTGTATACGACTACTCCGACTACAGCGGCGCACCACCCGGGATATGTGACTTTGACAAAGAAAACTATTTTGGAGCTCAGCTATCCATCATTTACTACTTTATGTTTGTCTTCAGTGTCTGCGGAAACGGGTTGGTCCTGGTCATCATCCATCGGTGAGTAGCGCCAACAACAACAAAAAACATCTCCCTGCTGCTTATCTAAAACACCTATGCAATGCAGCGTTTGAACAATTCAACATCTGAGAACACACAAATTCATTCATTAAGTGTAAATTGCAAGCCTTAATGATGCTTTATCATTCTTGGCTGATTTGGTAACACCCGTGGTTACTTGTGGTAACGCTCCTTGAGCAACAAGAGCTGCTGGTGTTTGTGATGACTGTGCAGCCAAACTCAGTCTTCCCTTTCCAATCATCCATGAGTGACTGTGTTCCGATTCAAAGGATTATCGTAGTCATGTACCATTGCTGCTGCAATAGGGCTGTGGGAAAGGAAACGGTCAACAGTGAGGTTGCTAATGACATTTTATACGTCATTTACTGTGAGTCATGCAGGTTAAGGCAGAATAAATCCAGCAGTATCCAAAAAGAAAGGCAACTGGACTTGCAGAGTTTCTCAAAGACGTTTCATCCAAGTCTTCAGTTCTAAAGGACTGTTGGGGTTTAAACAGGAACATCTGTGGGTGTTACCCATCAGAAACTCGCTTGATTAACAACTCGACGGCAATTAGTCAAAAATGTTTTAGTCAGGACTGTAACTTCAGTAACTGTTGCTGGCATGACAGATTTCTCGATTTAAACATATCCAAACCTGAAGAAATGTGCACAGTGTTGTAACATTGGCTCTGTAATGCCTTCAAAGTTTGGTTTTGTTCCAGATAAGACTGGTGGTAAGACCGGTGATAAGACAGATAAGACCGCCATGATAGAGAAATGGTCAGTTTACTTGTGTATGAGCTGACAACTCATAGAATCATAGACGTGGATGCTGATAGACTGGCATCTGCCACTGGTTGAATTTAATAATCGAATTCAGTTGAATATTATTTTGCGTCAGTAACAATTCCAGTTGTCCCCAGACGCTTCACGGAGCCCGTAGCCTGACACCCACAGAGCAATGGTGGCAAGAAAAACTTCCTCTTAACAGAAATAAACCGCGAGAAGAACCCAGCTCATATGAGGGGACACATCTGGTTGAGGCTGGCCATACAAACAAGTGCAGAAGATACAGCTGAGGCTTGGTTCATTGAGCTGGCTTTCAAAATATTAATTGTAGAAATGTTTAGTGGGTGTACAGAGTGCTCATAAATAAGAGTACAGGGACATAAAACTGTCAGTGACAATAGCAGATATATCACAGATGAGTTAATATGAATATAAGAAGGATCGGCCGATGGAGGATTGTGCTCTCCAGCAGCTATTGATAACTATAAGCCATTAGCTCCAGGCAGGTTAATGAGACCAGGACCTCTGCAGGTCAGACACACACCTGCATGCATGGACAGCAAGAGAGAAGGTACACACTAAAGTACAGTACTATATACGCGCTAAATAAAAGTTCAGAAAAACCCTGGAGCAGCTCTATTACAGGCTTCAGTTCTGGAGCATTTGGGCAGAGGTGGAGTTAACTAGAGGTGTCATGGGGTTGTCAGAAAAAAAAACCAAAAACTGGCGCCTCCTCTCTCAGCTCCATAAGAGATGCCTCTACTCTGTCACTGTCGACCAAATGTCCTTTCTCCAGCTCTACCTTTGCGAGCAAGCAATCTGAAAATATTCTCAGTGCTCATGGAAACACAAATGACAATGTTAGAGAGGAACTCAGCAACTCTCCCCGGGCCTTCGACTGAAAGGAGTGTTTATAATACAGTATGTCATAGAGAGCTGAAGGGATACTATGTCAGGTGTATGCTGGCACAGTGCAGGGAGCTCCAGGAAAGGAAAGAAACAATGTCTATAGGACCATTCAAAGCTCAGACAGTAAAGTCCCCAAGTAGGGCCCCATTATTACTCATTTAAAAATAAATAAATAAATAAATAAAAGTTTAGTTTCAAACCAAAAACTTACAGTTGTCTATGGAAGTTGATCCCTGTTTCTGCTCCTGATTTCAATTTCAAATTTGAAATTTGCAGAATTAATTATGTGCAGTTACGTTCCTTTTCACAAGTACTGCGTGATGCCCTTTAGCGTCTTTGGGGTGTTATTGTTACATACACCTATCAGCCACAACATTAAGACCATTGACAGGAGAAGTGAATAACACTGACCATTTTGTGACAGTTCAATGTTCTGCTGGGAAACTTCTGGACCTGGCATTCATTGGTGTGGATGTTACTTAGACATGTAGCACCCACCTAGACCAGACTAGATATCCCCACCGCATACCAATGACACTCCTTGATGGCAGCAGCCATCCCCAGCAGGATGCAGCCTGACACAGACACACACACAAAAACGATTTAGGAACAACTAAAAAAAACATGAAGAACAGCACAAGGTGTTGACCTGGCCTCCAAAGTCACTAGATCCCAAACTGATCAAGTCTCTGTGGGAAGATACACAGAGGACCCTCCCCTCAAAGCGCCCACCACCACCACCACCAACAACAATGTTCTGTTGATCAGACGCCACAGGACACCCTCAGAAGGCTCATGTCCATTCTCTGAGGAGCAACACAAGGGAGACCTACACAATATTGGGAAGGTGGTCATAATGTTATGCCCGATCGCTGATCCATGTAGGTGTTATGTCGTTAATAACTTTTATCTCTAATAACAGCTTTTTAATTGTCCACCTCGCAGGTTTGAGAGGCTGACGACTGTGACTAACATCTTGCTGCTGAACCTGGTGTTGTCCTCCCTGATCTTCATGAGCAGCCTTCCCTTCATGGGAGTCTACATGCAGCTCTCCTACTGGATCTTCGGCAGAGTTATGTGCAAGATTGTCTTCGGCGTCTACTACCTGGGCTTCTACAGCTCCGTCCTCTTTCTAACTCTTCTGACCTTTGACCGACACCTTGCCATTGTGTACTCCTTGAGTGCGTCACATGTGAGGAGCAGACGCTATGCTGTGATCTCCTGCGCTGTGGTCTGGCTGGTCAGTGGTTTGGCATGCATCAGACCGTGGATTATCCACAACACTAGTACTTATCATGTTGAAAACAAAACCTACTGTGATGAATCTACTGTCAACCTTTCTCATATGAATGTGGAGCTGCTGAGAACATCTGGATTTTACCTTCAGCTTTTACTTTTCTTGATCTTCCCCCTGTTTGTTATTATCTACTGCTATGGTAGGATTGCAATCACTGTCATTTCATCCAGAATAGCCACCAAGTTCAAGACAGTCAGGCTGATATTCATCATTGTATTGTTGTTTTTCATGTGCTGGACACCTTTCAACGTGGTATTGCTGATGCAAAAAGACGACCATAACTGTGAGGAACAAAAGAGACATATGTATGCGCTTCACGTCACTCGTAACATTGCCTACATTTACTTTTGCGTAAGCCCCATCTTTTACACATTTGTCGGGAAAAAATTTCAGAACTACTTCTTACATATTCTTCTGAAACGTTTCCCAAGCCTAAGGAGGCACATTTCCATCAGTCAAGTCAGCAGAACCAGCTTGTCCACAAGAAGCACACAGAATGGCCTTTAGGGATGGGAAGCAAACCATATATTGGAGTGAGTCTGAAGGAACATGTCTACGAAGGCTCTCAGTCATCCAGGTCATGGTATATCCAAAGCCTCTAAAGAAAGACAACTGGACTTGTTAAGTTTCTTGAGGATGTTTCAACACTCATCCAAGTAGCTTCTTCAGTTCAGAAGTTCAGAACTGAAGAAGCTACAAATGAATGCGTGGTAAGACTATTTCTTAGGCTGCTCTTTTGATTAATGTGAACTAACATCCAGGAACATTTGCACTCTATTGCATTTTGATTTGGGATTTTGATCTAGTAAAAGCCAATCAGCGTTGAAGACCTGTCAAAGTCCTAAAATGTTCTAAAGAAACAGGCTCCTGTGGTTTATGCCATTATGACATAAGAGACATTTCCCTTCAAAAAAAACATCCGACTCTCTCTCTGTATATACACTCGTCTTGACATGTAACATCTGGTTTCTTGCAAAGCAAAATATGTGTCAAGTTGAACTGCTTCTACATAATGAGCCAGGGATTTGCATGATTTTCTTGTTTAGCTTGGTTTAGATGATTCCCATCTTCCAGCAGTCAAACATTGACTAAGCTATTGATAAAGTGGAGCAACGTCATCCAGAAGGAGAAGTTGCATACGAATGAATGTTTTCCAAGGAAAAAGTTAAAGAAGGGATGAATAAAAAGGGACGTCAGAGCCGCATGACTGTCCCGTGTTTGTATAAATCCAGTGCGCTTGATTAAATCAACTTTTTTCATTCACTTGGCTACAGGTTTCTGTTTCCATCTCTGTTGTTCTGGATGTTCGTAACATGTTTAGAAGATGCTATACAAACATACTTGCTTACACATGTTATGTGTTATGTGTTGTATGTGGAGGATTAAAATGTTTATCCACCAAGCAGATTACATCCCAATGATCCCCGTGCAAAAACAGAGGCGGTCAAGATCAGTCAACGCCAGCGTGTACTTGACCTACACCAATCTTCAAACAACTCGCCTTCATTCAGATTTGAACCCTTTAAAGCTATGTGACTGCACCTGTTCATTGATAAAGGAATTACCTACACCTTTACCCTAACCGTGATGAATACAATTTGATTTCTAACCCCTAACCTAAGCTTTAGCAGCTTCTACCACAAACCATTTAAGATCCTTAAACGAAGAAGTGAGAATAAACCAAAATGTCCAAAGTGTCCTCATTCGCAAGGCCTAAAACTCTCGTCGCCATAAAGAGAAAAAACACACTTCATTGGTGCTTCCTCTACAGTAACTGGATGACAGACAGCCTCAAACCAGAAAGTAATAGTAATAGGCGGTTTCGGCTTCTGCGTCAATGGTCCTCTTGGTAGTAGCACGTTTCTGCTTTAGTATTTCCACCTGATTCTCCATTTCCGCAATTTTTAAATTGATCATTTTGGATCAATAAGGTTAACTGATTAGGTTTGGAGATACAAACATTTGTAGGACTCGACTTTGTAGGCGTCCCCATTATTGAAAGTGAAGCAGGAAGGCTGAAAGCCCTCAGAACTCCCGCAGAGTTCCATCTCTGGACCATGACGTCAAATTGGATATACAGTTGAAACCAGAAGTTTACATCCACTGTGTTAAGAGACACATAAACCTTTTTTCCTCACTGTCTGAAGTTTAATCAGACTAAACTTCTCCTGTTTTAGGTCAGTTAGGATTACCAAAATTATTTCTATTTGCTAAATGCCATAATAATAACAGAGAGAATTTCTTAGAGAATTTTTTATTACTTTCTTCAAAGTCATAAGTTTCCATACATTTCCTTAGTATTTGGTAGAATTGCCTTTTAACTGTATGACTTGGGTCAAACAGTTTGGGTATCCTTCCACAAGCTTCTCGCAATAGTCTGCTGGAATTCTGGTCCATTCCTTCTGACAGAACTTGTGTAACTGAGTCAGGGTTGTAGGCCGACTTGCTCGCACAAGCCTTTTCAGATCTGCCCACAAATTTTCTTTGGGATTGAGATCGGGGCTTTGTGATGGCCACTCCAAAACATTGATTTTGTTGTTCTTAAGCCACCTTGTAATTACTTTGGCAGTATGCTTAGGGACCCATTTGCGTCCAAGCTTTAACTTCCTGGCTGATGTCTTGAGGTGTTGCTTCAATATTTCCACATAGATTTCTTTCCTCATGATTCCGTCTATTTTATGAAGTGCACCAGTTCCTCCTACGGCAAAACAGCCCCACAACATGATGCTACCACCCCCATACTTCACAGTTGGGATGGTGTTCTCAGGTTTACAAGCTTCCCCTTTTTGAGTTGCCGGCTGATCAGAACGCCATTAGCCATACCATTTTGAATTGTCCGCCATTTTCCGGGGCAAGGATCGTTAGTGACGTAAACCCACTCGTGGGCGAAGTCAGCCATCTTGCCTCTGCCTTTCTCCTCCTCCTTCTCTTACATCATCACGCTCTTCCCCCTTTTCCTGTCCTCATTTACACACACACATACACATACGCACACACGCACACACATACCTGCATCTCCATATGCCGTTGAAGTGTTATGAGGAATTTAGAGTAGTTTGTAGAAAACATTAAGTTGATTCAGTACTGGTAATAATTGATTGACATTATTGTAATGAACTTTATTGTATTTAAAGTTAAGCTACTCGTGGTGATTACTGTGTGTTTATATTGTGTCAAGCTGGTTGAGAGAGTCTGTGCTCCGATTCACAACTTTAACATTGATGATCTGAGACTGAAATATATTTGGTTAAGGTTCCCTGTTAACAGGGTGGTGCCCCGTATTATTAATTTTGATAATAATTTAATTTGTTTTAACAATTCATAATTATTAATCATAATTATTAATTGTCTAATTTTAACCAAATTCACATTACGAATCCCAAGAGAAGTATGTCGGAAGTGCAAGAAATTCATAACAAGACATTTCTCGGACAACTAGTACGCAGAAAGTACATGCGGTACATGCATTTACTCTCACAGGGAGCGGGTGAATAATAGAAAGTAAGCGAATATCATTTAGTATTAATCACAAACCGTCGCACATAAGCAGCACTGCGACAAATGACCACAACTGATTACTGCATGGGTGATTATCTTTCAGCTGGCAACAAGTTATTTAACCTCAACTGATGCAATGAGTAGCTTCTCATATCTTGATCAACCATGTCTAAAGACACATCCTGTGGTTGTGGGAAAGATGTTAGTCTGTTTGAGAAGGGTCAAATCATTGGCATGCATCAATCAGAGAAAACATCTAAGGAGACTGTAGAAACTACTAAAACTGGGTTAAGAACTGTCCAACGCATTATTAAAAACTGGAAGGATAGTGGAGAAGCATCAGGGTAAGAAGAGAGGCAGATGAAGTGATGCACCCATCATGCCTAGTGTCTACTGTACAAGCCTGTGGGGGCAGTGCTATGATCTGGGGTTGCTGCAGTTGCTCAGGTCTAGGTTCAGCAACATTATGTGTCCAAAGAATGAGGTCAGCTGACTACCTGAATATACTGAATGACCAGGTTATTCCATCAATGGATCATATTCCAAGATGACAATGCCAGGATTCATGGGGCTCAGATTGTGAAAGAGTGGTTCAGGGAGCATGAGACATCATGTTCACACATGGATTGGCCACCACAGAGTCCAGACCTTAACCCCATTGAGAATCTTTGGGATGTGCTGGAGAAGGCTTTGTGCAGTGGTCAGACTCTCCCATCATCAATACAAGATCTTGGTGGAAAATGAATGAAACACTGGATGGAAATAAATCTGGTGACATTGGAGAAGATTATGGAAACAGTGCCACAGAGAATGAGTGCTGTAATCAAAGCTAAAGGAGGTCCAACCAAATATTAGAGTGTGTGACCTTTTTTTTTGGTGTATCTGTGTTTTGTATATCCTTTTTATACAGCCTACCTCACTACGCACGTTACCCACAGACCAATCCAGCTGTGACATCCATCTTGTTCTATCTCTGTACCATCTCGTCTTGGTCACTTCTAAGTCTTGTCGTTAACGAACACATTTGATCTCTCCGTTTGTGTTTTGCTCCACTCGTCACAGTCATATCAATATGTCAAACAGTCAACAACAGAACCGGAACTGTAGAGGCTCGCTAGGAGCTGTGTTGAGGGGATGCGTTGTTGCTGTTGGGCTTTGAGTCAATCCTTCCCACTTGTTCACACTCACACGCACACACACACACACACACACACACACACACACACTTGTGTTGTACTTCCTCTCGTTTGCTGACTTATTGTGGAGTGACTTGCATTCCCTTTGAGTCAGACACGCTCTGTCCTTCAGAGACATACAATAAGCAGAAGCTCCTCTGGTGGTTAGACGGTAAGTCAGCTCACTCCAACAAACCTCTGCTTTTATTTCCGAGGCTCCTTGGCGTTTTAAGTTCTGGACTTTTTTTTCCTAGCTTGTTAATTCCCTTATATACCTTAAATATTTTACAAAAAGCAGGCAGAATGAATGAATAATTCTGCATCCTGTAGTGGAACTGTGTCATATTGTGAATGTTATGTTTGAAGGCCAACATTTTGTGTTTGTTACAGATTTAGTGAAGATGGAAATGAAAACACCTCTATACGAATTCACCGACTACACTGATGACACCGACTACACCGGCACACCACCCGGGATATGTGACTACAGAGATCAAAACTATTTTGGAGCTCAGCTATCCGTCATTTACTACTTTATGTTTGTCTTCAGTGTCTGCGGAAACGGGTTGGTCCTGGTCATCATCCATCGGTGAGTGGAGCCAACAACAAAAAACATCTCCCTGCTGCTTATTTAAAACACCTATGCAATGCAGTGTTTGAACAATTCAACATCTGAGAACACACGCATTCATTCATTAAGTGTAAATTGCAAGCCTTAATGATGCTTTATCATTCTTGGTTGATTTGGTAACACCCGTGGTTACTTGTGGTAACGCTCCTTGAGCAACAAGAGCTTCTGGTGTTTGTGATGACTGTGCAGCCAAACTCAATCTTCCCTTTTCAATCATCCATTAGTGACTGTGTTCCGATTAGAAGGATTATCGTAGTCGTGTACCATTGCTGCTGCATTAGGGTTGTGGGAGAGGAAACGGTCAACAGTGAGGTTGCTAATGACATTTTATACGTCATTTCTTGCGAGACATGCACGTTATGGCAAAGTAAATCCAGCAGTATCCAAAAAGAAAGGCAACTGGACTTGCAGAGTTTCTCGAAGACGTTTCATCCAAGTCTTCAGTTCTAAAGGACTGTTGGGGAGTTGAGGTTTAAAAAGGAACATCTGTGGGTGTTACCCGTCAGAAACTTGCTTGATTAACGACTAGACGGCAATTAGTCAAAAATGTTTTAGTCAGGACTGTAACTTTAGTAACTGTTGCTGGCATGGCAGATTTCTAGATTTAAACATATCCAAACCTGAAGAAATGTGAACAGTGTTGTAACATTGGCTCTGTAATGCCTTCAAAGTTTGGTTTTGTGTGCTTAAAGCCTTTCAATGCTACCACGCTGTTCAAAGTTCTTTATTTTTAATATGTAAACAAACAGTGTGTATATTCCCCTTAAACTGCCAATTGAGGGACAGTTACAATTCAGTAATAATACAATTCAGCTGAATATTATTTTGCGTCAGTAACAATTCCAGTTGTCCCCAGACGCTTCACGGAGCCCGTAGCCTGACACCCACAGAAAAATGGTGGCAAGAAAAACTCCCTCTTAACAGAAATAAACCGTGAGCAGAGCCCAGCTCATATGAGGGGACACATCTGGTTGAGGCTGGCCAGCTGGGTAGAGACAGAAAAAGAGAAGAGAGAAGAGAGGAGATGGAGAGAGCAGCAGGAGGAACTAGATGACAAATACATCAGTCATACATACAACTGACTAAAGGGTTACAAGCAGCATATTAACACGATACAAACAAGAGCAGAAGATACAGCTGAGGCATGGTTCATTGAGCTGGCTTTCAAAATATTAATTGCAGAAATGTTTAGTGGGTGTACAGAGTGCTCATAAACAAGAGTACAGGGACATAAAACTGTCAGCGACAATAGCAGATATATCACAGATGAGTTAATGTGAATATAAGAGGGATCAGCCGATGGAGGATTGTGCTCTCCAGCAGCTATTGATAACTATAAGCCATTATCTCTAGGCAGGTTAATGAGACCAGGACCTCTGCAGGTCAGACACACACAGCTGCATGCATGGACAGCAAGAGAGAAAAAGACAGAGGTGAGGTGCTCGGTGCATCATGGGATGTCCCTCAGCAGCCTAGGCCGATAGCAGCATAGCTGAGGGATAGTTCAGGGTCACCTGCACCGACCTAAAGGTATTAGCAAGACACTGGACAAACTGCATGGGACAAACGGTCACACCCACTACACCAGACTATAGAGGGACAGTGGAGCTCATTTTCCAACAGACTGATCCAGCTTCACGACAGGATGTCGTTCATACCAAACTCAACTCCCCTTTCTGCAACAGATAACTCCATGTTATTAATGTTAATGCACATTATTGCACCTTACCAATGTCCTAATCCTATGTTTATAATATACATTTACTTCTCTCTCCATTTCTTGTGCATTTGTTCAAATTTTGCACATTTTTGCTTAAAGCATTTTATTTGACTATGTTTTTTTCCATTTTTGTTTTATTTCAATTGAAGCTACTGTGACCAAACAATTTCCCTTGTGAATGAATAAAGTCTAAGTAGAATGCAGCTCTGCAACTTAGAAACACAGACAGGTGCATGGATAACAAGAGAGAAGGTGCTCGGTCCGAGATAGAAAAGTACTTTTACCACTATAGTACAGTACTGTATACGCTCTAAACAAAAATTCAGAAAAAACCCTGGAGCAGCTCTATTACAGCCTTCAGTTCTGGAGCATTTGGGCAGAGGTGGAGTTGACTAGAGGTGTCATGGGGTTGCCAGAAAAAAAAAAAAAATAAAAAAAATACTGGAGTTATACTATTGTGGAAGCTTCTTATTCTTGTTTCCACAGAGAGTGGAATCCAGTAGCTTTTCAATAGGCAGCGCCTCCTCTCTCAGCTCCATAAGAGATGCCTCTACTCTGTCACTGTCGACCAAATGTCCTTTCTCCAGCTCTACCTTTGTGAGCAAGCAATCTGAAAATATTCTCAGTGCTCATGGAAACACAAATGACAATGTTAGAGAGGAACTCAGCAACTCTCCCCGGGCCTTCGACTGAAAGGAGTGTTTATAATACAGTATGTCATAGAGAGCTGAAGGGATACTATGTCAGGTGTATGCTGGCAGAGTGCAGGGAGCTCCAGGAAAGGAAAGAAACAATGTCTATAGGACCATTCAAAGCTCAGACAGTAAAGTCCCCAAGCAGGGCCACATTATTACTCATTTAAAAATAAAGAAATAAAGAAATAAAAGTTTAGTTTCAAACCAAAAATGGAGGTTGATGGAGGTTGATTCCTGTTTCTGCTTCCTGATTTCAATTTCAGATCTGAAATTTGCAGAATTAATTATGTGCAGTTACGTTCCTTTTCACAATTACTGCGCGATGCCCTTTAGCGTCTTTGGGGTGTTATTGTTACATACACCTATCAGCCACAACATTAAGACCATTGACAAGAGAAGTGAAAAACATTGACCATTTTGTGACAGTTCAATGTTCTGCTGGGAAACCTTTAGACCTGGCATTCATTGGTGTGGATGTTACTTAGACATGTAGCACCCACCTAGACCAGACCAGGCACCCCCACCCCATAGCAATGACACTCCTTGATGGCAGCAGCCATCCCCAGCAGGATGCATCCTGACACAGGCACACACACAAAAACGATTTAGGGACAACTAAAAAAAAACATGAAGAACAGCACATGGTGTTGACCTGGCCTCCAAATCCACTAGTTCCAAAACTGATCAAGTCCCCCCCCACACCACCAACAATGTTCTGTTGATCAGACACCACAGGACACCCTCAGAAGGCCCATGTCCATTCTCTGAGGAGCCAACACAAGGGAGACCTACACAATATTGGGAAGGTGGTCATAATGTTATGCCTGATCGCTGATCCCTGTAGGTGTGATGGATTAATAACTTTTATCTCTAATAACAGATTTTTAATTGTCCACCTCGCAGGTTTGAGAGGCTGACGACTGTGACCAACATCTTGCTGCTGAACCTGGTGTTGTCCTCCCTGATCTTCATGAGCAGCCTTCCCTTCATGGGAGTCTACATGCAGCTCTCCTACTGGATCTTCGGCAGAGTTATGTGCAAGATTGTCTTCGGCGTCTACTACCTGGGCTTCTACAGCTCCGTCCTCTTTCTAACTCTTCTGACCTTTGACCGACACCTTGCCGTTGTGTACTCCTTGAGTGCGTCACATGTGAGGAGCAGACGCTATGCTGTGATCTCCTGCGCTGTTGTCTGGCTGGTCAGTGGTTTGGCATGCATCGGACCGTGGATTATCCACAAGACTTATACTGATAATTTTGAAAACAAAACCCTCTGTGGTGATTATGTTGACGACCCTCATATTGAGGGGCTGCTGAGAGCATCTGGATTTTACCTTCAGCTTTTACTTTTCTTGATCTTCCCTCTGTTTGTTATTATCTACTGCTATGGTAGGATTGCAATCACTGTCATTTCATCCAAAATAGCCACCAAGTTCAAGACAGTCAGGCTGATATTCGTCATTGTATTGTTATTTTTCATGTGCTGGACACCTTTCAACGTGGTATTGCTGATGCAAAAAAACAACCATAACTGTGAGGAACAAAAGAGACATATGTATGCGCTTCACGTCACTCGTAACATTGCCTACATTTACTTTTGCGTAAGCCCCATCTTTTACACATTTGTTGGGAAAAAATTTCAGAACTACTTCTTACAGATGCTGGTGAAACGTTTCCCAAGCCTAAGGAGGCACATTTCCATCAGTCAAGTCAGCAGAACCAACTTGTCCACAAGAAGCACACCAAATGGCCTTTAAGGATGGGAAGCAAACCATATATTGGAGTGAGTCTGAAGGAACATGTCTATGAAGGCTCTCAGTCATCCAGGTCATGGTATATGCAAAGCCTCTAAAGAAAGGCAACTGGACTTGTTAAGTTTCTTGAAGATGTTTCACCAATCATCCAAGTAGCTTCTTCAGTTCAGAAGTTCAGAACTGAAGAAGCTACAACTTAATGCGTGGTAAGACCATTTCTTGGGCTGCTCTTTTGATTAATGTGAACTAACGTCCAGGAACATTTGCACTCCATTGCATTTTGATTTGGGATTTTGATAAAAATCTAGTAAAAGCCAATCAGCAACATTGGACCTGTCAAAGTTCTAAAATGTTCTAAAGAAACAGGCTCCTGTGGTTTATGCCATTATGACATTTCCCTTCTGAAGGACTGTCCTGTGTTTGTGTAAATCCAGTGCACTTGATTAAATCAACTTTTTTCCATTCACTTGGCTCCAGGTTTCTGTTTCCATCTCTGTTCTGGATGTTCTTAACATGTTCAGAAGCTGCTATACAAACACACTTGCTTACACATGTTATGTGTTGTATGTGGAGGATTAAAATATTTATCCGCCAGGCAAATTACAATGATCCCCATGCAAAAACAGAGGCGGTCAAGATCAGTCAACGCCAGCGTGTACTTGTGTAACGAGGGGGGAGGGGGAGATGTGACATTGGAAATTAAATGATGAATGAAAAAGTTATTATCAATAAAAAGGGAAATCAGCACAGGTTACTAGTGAAATATCGGGGGAAAGCACGCTCACAGCGAGCAGAGGAAAGAGAGGCGGAAAACCAATCGATGCAGGTGTACTAAAAACATGGGTTTTATTGAACAGACAATAAAAAACCCAAGAGCGTTAAAACCTTAAAATGTTTTAAAACCAAAAGTTAAATATACAAACAAACGTTAAAAACGGTCCACTACTAAAAGAAAAAAGTCTGTCATGGTCGCCAGACTGGGTTTGAGGCGGTTCAGAGGGGAGGTGAAGGAGGCCTGCCACTGCTCCAGGTGGCGCAGGCGCCTCTTCTGCCCCTTGCAGTGGGCTTGCTTGAAGTCACTTGCAAAATAAAGCACAAGGCCAGTACGGGTGTACACACAACGCACGAATTACTGTGCCGCCGCACAACCACACACCAGAGCGTTACTAACGGCCCATAGGGAGACATTTACCCGCCAGGCAGAGCGCTATGCTCTGCCACTGCGAGGACTTCCTATCGTAACGCTCCGTGGTCTCTTCTATGCGGCCGGCACACCCGCTGCTGGGACACCCGCTGCCTTGGCAAGTTCTCGGCCTCCTCATCGTTCTCATCCGCTCGTGCCGCCCGACGTCCCTCTCACATGATGACTCCTAGTCCGTCCGTCCATCTTGGTTCCTCTTTTCCTACATGTTAATAACATGTAGGAACATGATGTTATGATCGGTGCCAAGTCCGTGCCTCTGGCTGGCATCTTCCTCCCATATCGGCTCTCTCTTCCAGTTCGTGCCGCTCTCGTAATATCCCTCCGCCACTCTCTGCCGCTGCCGATTGGTTCAGGGAAAGGGCGGAACCTCCCAGGTGTAGCTGCTTATTCAAGTGGTGCGTTCACAGGCAGTCGTTAATTAAAACACACGCATGCATTAAAAACATAACAAATAAAAGTTAAAAACACAACACAAGTAAAAGCATGCAGAAGTAAAAAGTCAATAAAATATAAAACCAAGTAAAACAATTCAATCATGCTAAAAAAACACTTTTCTGCCCTGTGACACTGACATACACCAATCTTTAAACAACTCGCCTTCATTCAGATTTGAACCCTTTAAAGCTGTGTGACTGCACCTGGTACAGTTCATTCATTGATAAAGGAATTACCTACACCTTTACCCTAACCGTAATGAATACAATTTGATTTCTAACCCCTAACCTAAGCCTTAGCAGCTTCTACCATAAACATAAGATCCTTAAACAAAGTAGTAAGAATAAACCAAAATGTCCAAAGTGTCCTCATTCACAAGGCCTAAAACTCTGGTCGTCATAAAGAGAAAAAACAGACTTCATTGGTGCTCCCTTCCAGTAACTGGATGACAGACGGCCTCAAACCAGAAAGTAATAGTAATAGGCAGTTTAGGCTTCTGCGTCAATGGTCCTCTTGGTAGTAGTACGTTTCTGCTTTAGTATTTCCACCTGCTTCTCCATCTCTGCAATTTTTAAATTGATCATTTTGGATCAATAACGATGGAACACATCGAGGAAAGGTTAACTGAGGAGGTTTGGAGATACAAACATTTGTAGGACTCGACTTTGTAGGAGTCGCCATTGTTGAAAGTGAAGCAGGAAGGCTGAGAGCCCTCAGAACTCCCGCAGAGTTCCATTTCTGGGCCATGATGTCAAATCGGATATACAGTTGAAACCAGAAGTTTACATCCACTGTGTTAAAAGACACAAACCTTTTTTCCTCACTGTCTGAACTTTAATCAGACTAAACTTCTCCTGTTTTAGGTCAGTTAGGATGACCAAAATTATTTCTATTTGCTAAATGCCATAATAATAAGAGAGAGAGTTTCTTAGAGAATTTTTTATTACTTTCTTCAAAGTCATAAGTTTACATACATTTCCTTAGTATTTGGTAGAATTGCCTTTAAACTGTGTGACTTGGGTCAAACAGTTTGGGTATCCTTCCACAAGCTTCTCGCAATAGTCTGCTGGAATTCTGGTCCATTCCTTCTGACAGAACTTGTGTAACTGAGTCAGGGTTGTAGGCCGACTTGCTCGCACACGCCTTTTCAGATCTGCCCACAAATTTTCTTTGGGATTGAGATTCGTGATGGCCACTCCAAAACATTGATTTTGTTGTCCTTAAGCCACTTCGTAACTACTTTGGCAGTATGCTTAGGGACCCATTTGCATCCAAGCTTTAACTTCCTGGCTGATGTCTTGAGATGTTGCTTCAATATTTCCACATAAATTTCTTTCCTCATGATGCCATCCATCTTATGAAGTGCACCAGTTCCTCCTACGGCAAGACAGCCCCACAACATGATGCTACCACCCCCATACTTCACAGTTGGGATGGTGTTCTCAGGTTTACAAGCTTCCCCTTTTTGAGTTGCCGGCTGATCAGAACACCATCAGCCATACCATTCTGAATTGTCCGCCATTTTCCGGGGCAAGGATCGTTAGTGACGTAAACCCACTTGTGGGCAAAGTCAGACATCTTGCCTCTCCCTTTCTCCTCCTCCTTCTCTTACATCATCACGCTCTTCCCCCTTTTCCCGTCCTTATTTACACACACACACACACACACACACACACACGCACACACATACCTGCATCTCCGTATGCCGCTGAAGTGTTATGAGGAATTTAGAGTAGTTTGTAGAATACATTAAGTTGATTCGGTGCTGTTAATTATTGATTGACATTATTGTAATGAACTTTATTGTATTTAAGGTTAAGCTACTCGTGGTGATTATTGTGTGTTTATATTGTGTCAAGCTGGTTGAGAGAGTCTGTGCTCCGATTCACAACTTCAACATTGATGATTTGAGACTGAAATATATTTGGTTAAGGTCCCCTGTTAACAGGGTGTTGCCCCGTATTATTAATTTTGATAATAATTTAATTTGTTTTAACAATTCATAATTATTAATCATAATTATTAATTGTCTAAATTTAACCAAATTCACATTATGAATCCCAACAGCAGTTTCTCAAGTGTCTGTAGGGTTTTTACTGCACGGAGACAGACCATGATCCTTCCCTAATCTTACACCACCAGCAACAACCACAACAGTAGACTCAACAACCAAAACAGCAGACTCAGCTCCTGCAGTGACAAACACCGTTGCACTGAGTCACCACGGCGTCATTTAAAGCATTGGAGGGGATTTGTAACGAGGTCAACACCTGGAGAAATACTCCACAGGTGTCAAAATAGTCTTCGGAAGGTTTGTTTGAACTGCTTGTGTTGCAGAAGTATGTCGGAAGTGCAAGTGCAAGACATTTCTGAGACAACTAGTAAGCAGAAACTACATGCAGTATACCCTGCTGCTGCTCAATGCAATTAACACTTTATTGATCCACAATGGAAGATGCTTGGTCACATTGGCTCATAATAATAATAATAATAATAATAATAATAATAATAATAGCAAAAAAATATACAAGATTTGCATATGTACTCACAACCTTTTTCTGCTAAATGCAAAATAGAAACCACTAAGGAAGTGGTGGTGTAACAGCTGTGTTTTACGTGACAATAACTCAGTCCACGTCATTCACCTCCCTTCCCTTTCACAAACTAACTAACTGTTATTGACTGCATGTCTATTTCCTGACACTTACTAAGCAGCTGCAGTGTGTGGAATGCGGGTGCGGTGGTGTGTGTGTGTGGGGGTGAGGATTTACTCTCATAGGGAGCCGGTGAATAATAGAAAGTAAGCGATTATCATTTAGTATGAATCACAAACCGTCGCACATAAGTGGCCACAACCTCACAAAGACGCCCCACAGATGCTATATCAGTACTAGTAGGAGGCACACAACTGTCCAAACTGTCCACCCTTAACATTATACTCACACAACACAGGTCAAGAAAACATTAAGTTGTATTTTTGGTTATTTTACATAAAATATTTATGTCCACATTTTATACCGTCATTCATTTATATCTATATATAGTATATTGTATATATGCATTTACGCTGATACAGAAGGTCTTTCCTTCCTGCTGCTGTTAGCCTCCACAACAAACACTCTTGATTTACGTGCAATAGTACTACACCACAAGGTGTAAAAACTGCAAAACAGCAGTTTGACACCAGTCTATGTAATATTTCACAATTCAATCCATGCAATATTTTTATCCTATTCTATTTCATTATTTATCTTTTATAAGCTACTCTTTTTGCTCTTGTTATTTTTTATTCTGTCCTTTCTGCAAGCTGTAAACTGCAATTTCCCCATTGCGGGACAAATAAAGGTTTTTCTTATTCTTATTCTTATAGGGTGCTTTCACACTTAAGTTGATGTGCCAATCCAGGTTCATCTTGGATCAAATTAACCGAGCTGAGCCCCGTTGGAGAGGGTGGTCTCAGCATGATTGCAATCACTCCCCGAAGAGGTTTGTTAGTAGTGCAAACGCACGTTACCCATGGACCGATCCAACTGTGACCTCCATCTTTTTCTCTATCTCTGTACCATCTCGTCACTTCTAAGTCTTGTTGTTATCGAACACATTTGATCTCTCCGTTTGTGTTTTGCTCCACTTGTCACAGTCATATCAATATGTCAAACAGACAACAACAGAACCTGAACTGTAGAGGCTCGCTAGGAGCTGTGTTGAGGGGGTGTGTTGCTGCTGTTGGGCTTTGAGTCGATCCTTCCTTCTTGTTCACACCCACCCACACCATGCACTCAGTCACTTGTGTTGTACTTCCTCTAGTTTGCTGACTTATTGTGGAGTGACTTGCACTCCCTTTGAGTCAGACACGCTCTGTCCTTCAGAGACATACAATAAGCAGAAGCTCCTCTGGTGGTTAGACGGTAAGTCAGCTCACTCCAGCAAACCTCTGCTTTTGTTTCCGAGGCTCTTTGGCGTTTTAAGTTATGGACTTTTTTTCCTTGCTTGTTAATTCCCTTATATACCTAAAAATATTTTACAAAAAGCAGCAAGAATGAATGAATAACTCTGCATCCTGTAGTGGAACTGTGTCATATTGTGAATGTTATGTTTGAAGGCCAACATTTTGTGTTTGTGACAGATTTAGTGAAGATGGAAACGACACCAACTGCATACGAATACGACTACGACTACACCGACTACACCGGCACACCACCTGAGATATGTGACTACGGAGATCAAAACTATTTTGGAGCTCAGCTATCCATCATTTACTACTTTATGTTTGTCTTCAGTGTCTGCGGAAACGGGTTGGTCCTGGTCATCATCCATCGGTGAGTGGAGCCAACAACAACAAAAAAATCTCCCTGCTGCTTATTTAAAACACCTACTGCACAAATGCAGTGCAGCTTTTGAACATTTCAGCATCTGAGAACACACGCATTCATTCATTAAGTGTAAATTGCAAGCCTTCCACCCTTAATGATGCTTTATCGTTCTTGGCTGGTTTGGCAACACCCGTGGTTACTTGTGGTAACGCTTCTTGAGCAACAAGAGCTGCTGGTGTTTGTGATGACTGTGCAGCCAAACTCAATCTTCCCTTTCCCATCATCCATGAGTGACTGTGTTCCGATTCAAAGGGTTATCGTAGTCATGTACCATTGCTGCTGCAATAGGGCTGTGGAGAGGAAACAGTCAACAGTGAGGTTGCTAATGACATTTTATAAGTCATTTCCTGCGAGACATGCACAGAAATGTGCACAGTGTTGTAAAATTGGCTCTGTAATGCCTTCAAAGTTTGGTCTTGTTACAGATAAGACTGGTGATAAGTCTGGTGATAAGACAGATGATAAGACCGCCATGATAGAAGAAATAGTCAGTTTACTTGTGTATGAACTAGACTTGTAGTTCTCGAGACCGGTCATGGTCTCGAGACCGGTCTCGAGACCACTTTTTCATGGTCTTGGTCTTGTCACGGCCTCGACAGTCTTTGGTCTCGGTCTTGTCTCGGTCTCGGAATGTCTCGGACTGGCCGAGAGGTCTCGTTTTTTTTAAATTTTTTATTATTATCATTATACGCCCCCTTCAAGTACCAATCACATGCATTTTGTGACACAGAAGGCCGCTCGTCCTCTCACGCAAAATGTCGGTTAATTCGTCAGTCGTCAGGTTTGGTTTTACAGACCATAAAGAGTTTGGTGCACCTGCGTGTGTGTCTGTGTATTTAATTACAGTATTGTGCTTATAATGGCCTTGTTTGAATAAATATATGGCATCATTGGCCTCTGAATAATATTTGCATATCGTTGTGATTGATTAAACATTAGTCCTATGCCATTTCAGTGATGCTGATATTATACAGTGTAATTTGGCTGCTATAATAATAATTTCAAGTTGATAATTGTGTATCTTTAATATTTAGAATGAATGTTTCATCTACAAATTAAGTACAATTTAAATCAGTAACATATTTCCAATTCATTAGACTTTTTTTGAGGTGCAGGGTGGTGTTGGAGGAATGTTATTTTGTTAGATGACTTTCGGACTATAGTCATGTCAGTCCTTAACAGCACTCAAAAGTCAATCCTCAAATAGTGTAGAAATAGCAATTGCATATATCATGCAGTTGCTACACATATTTGATTTTTAGCCAATTGATGAAAACATTTATAGTGAGTTCACACACAAGACATTTTAGGGTAAAGGTTACATCTGTATTATTGTCCCTGTAGTTGAAATAATACAATCTCATATTTATACTAAGCAGCTGAACCCAGTATGGTGCTTAGGTTCTACAACTCATGCAAAATGGCACAAAAATAGTTTTGTTTGTTTGGTCTTGGTCTCGGTCTCGAGCTGAACTAGTCTTGGTCTTGACTTGGTCGGTCTTGGTCTTGGTCTTGTCTTGGTCTTGATACTCTCTGGTCTTGGTAGTGTCTTGGTCTCGGTTTAGGCGGTCTTGACTACAAGTCTAGTATGAACTGACAACTCATAGATTCATAGATTGGATGCTGATAGACTGGCATCTGCCACTGGCCTTGTGTGCTTAAAGCCTTTCAATGCTACCACGCGGTTCAGAGTTCTTTATTTTTAATATGTAAACAAACTGTATGTACTATATTCCCCTTAAACTGCCAATTGAGGGACAGTTAAAGTATTATGAATTGAATTTAATAATCCAATTCAGTTGAATATTATTTTGCGTCAGTAACAATTCCAGTTGTCCCCAGACGCTTCACGGAGCCCATAGCCCGACACCCACAGAGCAATGGTGGCAAGAAAAACTCCCTCTTAACAGAAATAAACCGTGAGCAGAACCCAGCTCATATGAGGGGACACATCTGGTTGAGGCTGGCCAGCTGGGTAGAGACAGAAAAAGAGAAGAGATAAGAGAGGAGGAGGAGAGAGCAGCAGGAGGAACTAGATGATAAATACATCAGTCTTACATACAACTGATTAAAGGGTTATAAGCAGCATATTAACACGATACAAACAAGAGCAGAAGATACAGCTGAGGCATGGTTCATTGAGCTGGCTTTCAAAATATTAATTGTAGAAATGTTTAGTGGGTGTACAGAGTGCTCATAAACAAGAGTACAGGGACATAAACCTGTCAATGACAATAGCAGATATATCACAGATGAGTTAGTATGCATACAAGAGGGATCGGCCGATGGAGGATTGTGGTCTCCAGCAGCTATTGATAAGTATAAGCCATTAGCTCTAGGCAGGTTAATGAGACCAGGACCTCTGCAGGTCAGACACACACAGCTGCATGCATGGACAGCAAGAGAGAAGAAGACAGAGGTGAGGTGCTAGGCGCATCATGGGATGTCCCTCAGCAGCCTCGGCCTATAGCAGCATAGCTGAGGGATAGTTCAGGGTCACCTGCACCATCCTAAAGGTATTAGCAAGTTGGTGGGGACAGCACCACATATGATGAGTAGGAGGAGGACACTGGACCAACTGCTTTACATCATGAAACAATCGGTCACACCCACTACACTGGACCATAGAGGGACAGTGGAGCTCATTCTTCAACAGAATGATCCAGCTATACTCCCAACGACGCTGCAGGACGTTGTTCATACCAAACTCTGTCCAGCTGTACAACAACTCCCCTTTCTGCAACAGATAACTTCATGTTATTAATGTTAATGCACATTATTGCACCTCATCAATGTCCTAATCCTATGTATATAATATACATTTACTTTTGTCTATTTCTTGTATATTTGTTCAAATTTTATACATTTTTGCTTATAGCATTTTATTTGACTAGATGTTTTTGTTACTTTATTCTTTGAATTTTTTAAAAATTTATTATCATGTTTTTAATTTATCTAAATTTATTATTGTCGCTTTTATTTTTTAAAATGTATTATTGTCGCTTTTATTTTTTAAAATTTATTATTGTCGCTTTTATTTTGTAATTTTCAATTATTATTATTATTATTATTATTATCTTCACCAATTTTCCTTTTTACTTGTGGTTCTCAAGAGCGTTTGCTGGGAAACTGAAGCAAAGTGTTAACCTGACCTCCAAATTCACTAGATCCCAAACTGATCAGGCATCTGTGGGATGATCCACAGAGGCCCCTCCCCTCAAAGGCCCCCCTACTAACAACATTCTGTTGCCAGACACCACAGCCTCAGAAGGCCCATGACTATTCTCTGAGGAGCCAACACAAGGGAGACCTACACATATTCGGAAGCTCGTCATAATGTTATACCCGATCGCTGATCCCTGTGGGTGTTATGTCGTTAATGATTTTTATCTCTAATAACAGGTTTTTTTAATTGTCCACCTCACAGGTTTGAGAGGCTGACGACTGTGACCAACATCTTGCTGCTGAACCTGGTGTTGTCCTCCCTGATCTTCATGAGCAGCCTTCCCTTCATGGGAGTCTACATGCAGCTCTCCTACTGGATCTTCGGCAGAGTTATGTGCAAGATCGTCTTCGGCGTCTACTACCTGGGCTTCTACAGCTCCGTCCTCTTTCTAAGTCTTCTGACCTTTGACCGACACCTTGCCGTTGTGTACTCCTTGAGTGTGTCACATGTGAGGAGCAGACGCTATGCTGTGATCTCCTGCGCTGTGGTCTGGCTGGTCAGTGGTTTGGCATGCATCGGACCGTGGATTATCCACAACACTATTACTGATCATTTTGAAAACAAAACCCTCTGTGGTGATTATGCTGTCGACCCTCATATTAATGTGGAGCTGCTGAGAGCATCTGGATTTTACCTTCAGCTTTTACTTTTCTTGATCTTCCCTCTGTTTGTTATTATCTACTGCTATGGTAGGATTGCAATCACTGTCATTTCATCCAAAATAGCCACCAAGTTCAAGACAGTCAGGCTGATATTCGTCATTGTATTGTTGTTTTTCATGTGCTGGACACCTTTCAACGTGGTATTGCTGATGCAAGAAAACACCCATAACTGTGAAGAACAAAAAAAACTTATTTATGCGCTTCACGTCACTCGTAACATTGCCTACATTTACTTTTGCGTAAGCCCCATCTTTTACACATTTGTTGGGAAAAAATTTCAGAACTACTTTCTGCAGATGCTGGTGAAACGTTTCCCAAGCCTAAGGAGGCACATTTCTATCAGTCAAGTCAGCAGAACCAACTTGTCCACAAAAAGCACACAGAATGGCCTTTAGGGAGGGGAAGCAAACCAAATATTGGAGTGAGTCTGAAGGAACATGTCTATGAAGGCTCTCAGTCATCCAGGTCATGGTATATCCAAAGCCTCTAAAGAAAGGCAACTGGACTTGTTAAGTTTCTTGAGGATGTTTCACCACTCATCCAAGTAGCTTCTTCAGTTCAGAAGTTCAGAACTGAAGAAGCTACAACTTAATGCGTGGTAAGACTATTTCTTGGGCTGCTCTTTTGATTAATGTGAACTAACGTCCAGGAACATTTGCACTCTATTGCATTTTGATTTGGGATTTTGATCGAGTAAAAGACAATCAGCACTGAAGACCTGTCAAAGTTCAAAAATGTTCTAAAGAAACAGGCTCCTGTGGTTTATGCCATTATGACATAAGAGACATTTCCCTTCAGAAAAAAACATGCGACTCCTTTTCTGTATATACACTAGTCTTGACATGTAACATCTAGTTTCTTGCAAAGCAAAATATGTGTCAAGTTAAACTGCTTCTACATAATGAGCCAGGGATTTGCATGATTTTCTTGTTTAGCTTGGTTTAGATGATTCCCATCTTTCAGCAGTCAAACACTGATTAAGCTACTGATAAGTGGAGCAACGTCAGCCAGAAGAATTGCATACAAATGAATGTTTTCCAAGGAAAGAGTAAAAGAAGGGACGAATAAAAAGGGACGTCAGAGCCGCATGACTGTCCTGTGTTTGTATAAATCCAGTGCACTTGATTAAATCAACTTTTTTCATTAAGTTGGCTACAGGTTTCTGTTTCCATCTCTGTTGTTCGTAACATGTTCAGTCAGAAGCTGCTATACAAACATACTTGCTTACACATGTTATGTGTTGTATGTGGAGGATTACATCCCAATGATCCCCATGCAAAAACAGGCGGTCAAGATCAGTCAATGCCAGCGTGTACTTGACCTACACCAACCTTCAAACATCTTCATTCAGATTTGAACCCTTTAAAGCTATGTGACTGCACCTGGTACAGTTCATTCATTGATAAAGGAATTACCTACACCTTTACCCTAACCGTGATGAATACAATTTGATTTCTAACCCCTAACCTAAGCCTTAGCAGCTTCTACCATAAAACATAAAAACTAAAACTAAAACTCTGATCGTCATAAAGATAAAAAACACACTTCATTGGCGCTTCCTCTACAGTAACTGGATGACAGACAGCCTCAAACCAGAAAGAAGTAGTTATGGGGGGTTTAGGCTTCTGCGTCAACGGTCCTCTTGGTAGTAGCACGTTTCTGCTTTAGTATTTTCACCTGCTTCTCCATCTCCGCAATTTTTAAATTGATCATTTTGGATCAATAACGATGGAACACATCGAGGAAAGGTTAACTGAGGAGGTTTGGAGATACAAACATTTGTAGGACTCAACTTCACTCGAAAGTGAAGCAGGAAGTAGAAACACAAATTAACCCTACTGGCAAAAAAGACACAGTGCCAACTAGCATTTGGGTGGTGAGCCAGAGCGCACAAGTATAAATGGCTCGCAAGGTTACGTACGTAGGTTATGGTGTCCATGTCCTGTAGTATCCCTAAATAAGCCTTAAGCCAACTCAGCTTGGCATGATGGGAGTAACTTGGGGTTTCTGAGTTAAAGGCAATGTTGCTGTAGTTTGCAGATTTTATCAGCACTTAGGGTTAGGGTATGCTTCAGAATATTTTCAAAAGGCAACTTTGTATAATGCACTTCTTTCTGACAGATTTGCAAATTAGAAAACATTTCAAATGAAGATGGAAATTACACCACACCATATGGCACCAGTGCTGACAAGAATTAAGGCTGAGGTATCCATCCTTTAATCAGTGAGTGCAGAATCAAATCTGTCAATCTCTCAACCAAAATGACATAAAATGTCCAGCCGCTATGAATTTCAAGTCTCAATCGTCACAGAAGTGGAGGAAATAGAGCAATTAGTAGTATTAGTTTTCCTGACTCCAACATGTGTTCAAAGGAGCTTTCAGTGGAAGCAAAACAAGCCATCCTTGGGCTACAAGAAGAAAACAAATCCATCAGAGAGATAGAAGGAAAATGAGCAAAATGGGCAAATCAACTGTCTGGTACATTCTTAGAAAAAAATGAAGGTGAGCTTGGCAACATAAAAAGGCCTGATGGATGGTTTCCATGGTAAAGAAAGACTCCTACACAACATTCTGCCAACTGAACAACACTCAGGGGGAGGCTGGTATAGCATTAGCTAAGTCCTTTCTAGAGAAAAACACTTCACGATAACAAAATACAGAGAGTCCACCACAAAGTGCAGACGATTCATGAACCCCAAGAACAGAAACATTAAAATGAACTATAAAGAACTTTTGAAAAGAGCCAGAGAAGTTGGAACAGCATTCATTCTCAGGTCAACCTGTCCCAGAAGACTTAGAGGGGCTCATCTTGATCTGATCTGAAAAAGACAACATCATCTGTGGAACCAATGTGGGCATGCATGGCTTCCAGTTAAACAAGCTCACCAGTGTCTACTGATGAGGGAACACGTGACATGTATAGAGTGGACTGTACTTCACTGTACTGAATGGATAATGTGAAAAAGATACACTCATCAGCCACAACATTATGACCGGAGAAGTAACACTGACCATCTTGTGACAACGCAGTTTTTGCCAGAACATTTCGACCTTCCGTACATTCTCACTGCTCCATATTTTAACGCTAAAGAGTACGTACGACCTGCACTTGAACGTAATGTGACCAATCATAAGTCTGCTTGTCATTTCACCCGCCGTGGTCGTAAACACCAAATATTCAGCGTGCTTTACATTCTCTGCGAGGTCCTAGAGTTTCTGTTTTAAAGCTCCGGTAGATCAGTCGTCAAACTACCCCTCCTGAATCAACACCTCATTTTTTCCCCCTCAGTGGCACTGTTAAATTTCCGCCTGTGTGCTGCTCGGTGATGAATTGTTACCCAGGCCTTAAATTTCTCCAATTCCTTTCACCGGAGGAGAGAGGAGGGGGGAAAAAAAAAATAAAGAAAAAACGAGCGAGCTATCAAGAATGAATAGGGCCTTCAGCAGAAAGTAATGCTTTCAGATAAAATGTCTCCCTTTTTTCCATGACGTGAGTAAAGTTGAGGCTAAGGAAGGAAGGGTGTGACATTATTACTGCACTGAAGATGATCAGATTAAACTTTTTCTTGAATTGGAGGAAAGAGGACGATGTGTCTTGTGCAACACTTTCAGTGGAGGTGGGTGGATCTTTGATATTTTAAACATTAACTGCAGTATAATCCAGTATATTCTGTGTCAAAAAAAATAAAAATAAAATAAAATTGTCTAAAGAGTTACTTATAGTAGCTGGAAATAATTTAAACTACAGATCAGCTTCTGTGTTTGACCTGCGTGTTAACAATAAGCAATCTGCTCGCTGTTAAAGCAGCTATGTGCTGGGGAAGTGACTGATATGATTAATGGTATTAAACACACACATACCTCCAGGAGCTGTGCTGTAGCCACAGTAACTACAGTGAGAGTCTGCTGTGCAGGTGCGCCATAAAAAAAAGAAAACAAGGAAACTACTAGGAAATGATATTCAAAATGGAGCCGATTCATCATTCGTTATTAATTCTGCACTTTTGCCTATTATTATCATTCTTCTTATTATTAAGCCATTTTCTTCATCAGTCTGTTAACTGTCCTCACTCAGAGCTCAGTCATAGCGACTTTTTTCTTTTTAAATGCTTTGTTTTCTCTCTGAACTCATTTTTAACTATGAACAACACACAATGATCGTCCCCCTGCAAGATGTCTCACTTTTGCCCTCATTATTCACGACAGCCGAGGTTTAGCTGACCCTTCCACTCATAATGATCCCAATCAAATATTCTTCTTTGCCTCTGTGTCAAGATTGAGGATAAATAAACTTGATTTCCACCGTTGAATCGCTGCACTGCTGGACAATGGAGGAGGGCAGTCATTAAAACCGCACAAGAGACTGATCTGGTGCAGTTTCTTTAATCCATCACCTGATTATGAACTTTCATTAATGTAAGATAAAAAAAAAAAAAAGGAAATCTCAACATCAGTGGCTACTTATTTAAATGAATTTAGACAGACTCATATCTTGTTGTTGCACTTGTCACAGCACTGAGACTTCCCCTTTACTTTGTTGGATCGTTGTCCAGGCTTCATAATTGTGTTAGTTGTTGCTGATGTTGCAGCAACGATTTGGTCAGATTTATTTGAGGAAACAAAGGATATCAAACTATTAAAGTCATGCTGTCCACCATAGAGGACATTCTCTAAAAACTCCAGATAAAGTGTTTGTGAAATCACTAAATAACTGAAATTACAGAAATTCTAAAATGTTTTTCTTTCTGAATCTTGGGAGGCTTTGGCGTTCCACAGGGATCCGTTGCGGACCCTCCATTATTTTCCATTTATCTGCGTCCACTGGGTGAAATTCAAGTCAATATAAAGTCTGTGACTGCTGCTTAGCAGATGACACTGACAAGCCTCCCTAAAGCCCAGTAATAATCATATACTTCCCACGCTGTCTTGCCTGACTGACATTAAATACTATATTTCCCAGTTGGTTACTTCAAAACAAAAATGGTCACAAGTCCACCTGGCTCTTGAAACTATATCGATCGCTTTGGGCCAATTATCCACGTATGTAAAAGGCCAGATATCTCAGACTGGTTTTTGAGTCACGTAGGTTAATGTTAAGGTTAAAACCTTTTTCATTTTTAGACTCAGAAAAGGCCATACATGCATTCATCACCCCCACACTCAACTATCGTAATGCACTTTACTCTGATCCTCTATTATTCGCTTCAGTTAATTTAAAACGTCGCTGTTCAGCTTTTAACTCGCTCAAGTAAAAGAGACCTCATCACTAACTCCTGCTGGTCTTGTCAGTGCGTTTCACTTTTATTGCATGTTTTTAAAGCTCACATTTGTGACCAGAGAGATTGAGTCGCACAAAATATTTATTGCTGTAGGGAAGAACTTTGAAGAGGCTTTAAAATATTAACAATTTTAAGTAAGAAAAATGGTTTAAAGACTTTTAAAATAAGGAAGAAACTAAGATTTAGAAGAAGACGCATTATTCTTCCTGTCAAAACTTTAATTAGCTATAATTCAAATGAACCATAGGCATTTCACTCAGTGTTTCAATCATATGTGACAGCAACTTATTTGAACGAAAGACCGGGATCTTTATATGTACGCCGATCAGCCACAACATTCAAACCACTGACAGTAAAAGTAAATAACATTGACCATCTTGTGACAATTCAGTGTTCTGCTGGGAAACTTTTGGATTCATTGGTGTGGATGTTACTTAGACATGTAGAACCCACCTAGACCAGAACAGGCACCCCCACCCCATAGCAATGGCACTCCTTGATGGCAGCAGCCATCCCCAGCAGGATGCAGCCTGACACAGACACACACACAAAAACACAGCACAAGGTGTTGACCTGGCCTCCAAATTCACTAGATCCCAAACTGATCAAGTATCTGTGGGATGATCCACAGAGGCCCTGATCGGTGTAATTTTCAATATAATAAAACAAGGACAATAACATAAAGGCAGCACTTACAGCCCTAGTCAGTAAAAAGAACAGACTGATGTCAGGCTGCATGGTTCGGCTGATCCAGAGATATATTGCTGAGTGAAACTGTGCCATCTTCACTTGTGTTTTAGAATAAAGATACTATACAATATTTGTAGCTTGATGGCTCATACTTGCAGCTGACTGTTTTCAACCTGAGATTTGAGACTGGGTGAATGAGTACCATGTCTTTCCTGATATGAAATGTCAGCGTGTCTGTAATTTCCTCCAACAGTATGTTTTCTTCGGGTAAAAGCACTTTGGTGAAGGATGCCCGACAGGCAATAGTCACGCCCGTCAGAATGGTCACTGCAGACCTCCTTCTGATCTAGCGTCTATCAATCCTTTACCTGCTGAGGACATTCGGCTCTTTTTCAGGCCACAAACTGATCCTCGCTAAAACCGTATTTTACCACTTTATCACTTAAAGAATCCTTTCAGAATTAGCTCTTCAGGGTTCAAGTATTCAGGAATTAATGTGACCTGTACTCTCCCCATGTTCTACGCCACCAACAGTGGATTCCCTACTGCTATCGCTGGCAAGACGGATTAATGTGATAGATTTCTTCCTTTTTTTTTTTTTGTGCATTCGTCTGTTCTTGTCTAAGAATTTTTTTTAGATCTGTGGATCAAATTATCACCACCTTTTAATGGGATATAACACACCCAGGGTGAAGACTTCCTTACTGCAGAACTTCAGGTTCTTTAGTTCTACTGTTAGTTGGCACACGTTAATAAATCCTCTTCAGAGTTGTTTTGGTGTAAATTGGAAACTCCCATTTAAACCTTCTAATTTAACAGCTGATCCCACGGTGATGGCTACACTAAACATCTGGCTTCACTTCAGGCGGCTTTTTGATAGCACGTTTCCTTTAGGCATCAAGTCTTTCTAGATTTTCTCAAGATTTTAATCTACGTTTTGGTATATTCAAGTTTGACACTGTGTTTGTTCCTCCCATCTCTGGGATGACTTTGTGATTCCAAAACCACATCAGAAATCACTCATTTCTAAGATAAATTTATGACCATTAATGCACCTTCAGCTTCTTAAATGAGAGCTGTCTGTATGCAGGAAGTGGAAGTCACAAACCAACTGTGTGATCAAGCTGGGCTTCAGCTTGTACATTTTTCACCAGACTTATTTCTGGTGAGTATCTACCCTTTACATTCCAGATCAGTGTAACAGATGCCAAGCCTTGTAATTTGAGCCACATGTTCTTTTCTTCTTTCTCCATATTACAGAGATACATGGTGATGGTTTTTGGTAGCCGGCTAAAGATGTACCCTTGCATTGTGATATTTGGGATCTCCGGCAGCCCTTCACATATTAGTGGTTCAGAATCAGACACACTGGCCTTCACTTCCCTCCTGGCTGGAAGCGGCATCTTACTTTTATGGAAATCTTGTTAGGCCTCATCCATTTCTTTGTGCTTCAGGGTTGTTATGTGAGGAAAGATAAGAATTATCTCTTTTTTAAAACTATTTCAATTCCATAGCAAGCCTTCCCACTGTTTTTTTTTTTTGTGTGCATACATCTTGGTATCTAAACTTACTCTGTTGTTGTGACTCTTTGCAGACAGGAGTGTTTGCAACTTTAGTATGCAAGACATTTCTGCAACCGTTCGCACACACAAACCATCGTTTGTCTTTTATCTGTGTGGGTAACAGTACGTTTTCTGTACTCTAACTTCATAACATGTTGTCGTCCTGCAAAGACTCGCCTCCTGTGGGATTTCAGAGCGAGACTTCTCTCTGTGTGAGATTTCCGAACAATCTCAGCCAGTGAGTGGTCAAAACAGGTGATCTTAGTGGACACAGTTTTATGTGAATACTGTAGCTAGCAACCCTGCAGGATTGCTTCGCAGCAGTTTTGTAGGTTGCAGGCAAGCAGTTTTGTTTTAGCTCAATAAAATAGTTTACTACAAACGCATGAAGAAATAAAGCCATGGTTTAAAAACCCTAAGGTTATCCTTTAATTCAGGTGAAATAAATGAATAGTTCTTTTAAGATGACCTTGAGTCGTGTCTAAGGAGGAGCTCGGGACCTGGTGTTATTCCAACCACTTAAGCTGTCATTTGTTCTCTATTAGCCGGTGCCACTGAGAGAATGTACCGTGCAAATCGTATTGTGTCCTGGATAAGTCTATCCTCACGTGAGAAGAGGAAGAAAGAACGAAAGTGTTGTAAAACTTTGCTCTCTATGGAGACGGACCGAAAAAAAAAAAAAAATTAGATCTCTATTGCTTCACCTTCATGCTGCGTTTCATTTTTACTTTTTAATAGAAGTGTCAAGATGCTCTCAAGGGTCCTCAACTTGTGGGGAATGAGAATTAATTGGAGGATTAGAGCTACATGCACCCTGCACCCTGTCTTGACTTATAACATGGCTTTAGGGTCTGCAGTACTGCTGCTCCTGACTGCTGAGTGTGTGTGTGTGCGTGCATGTGTGTGAGTGAAGAAAAGAAAAAGAGCATTAACAGTCCTTTGATCTGGTACAGTATCACTGTACTTACATGATTCACACTGCTGTAATACTTTGCAGTTGCAGAGTTTCTGCATTTTATTTTCGTGCACGTTCCTGTGATGGCCGTGTCGCCTTTAATCTCCCGGGTCCGTTACTATCAAGCATCTCGGCGTAGGAAACAACTTCTTACGAAACGTCTCAGCTTGTGACACATATTTCCGTCCTCCTACACAGGGAATGGCGCATGAAAACACATGGTCTCCCAGCAGGAATCAATGTTATCACAGCGTTGAACTTTACAGAAGAAAAATGCAGCTTCGCCCAAATGAAGATGAAACAAGGAGTCATTAAATAAGACGTGTAAAATCTGCGCATATTCCCCACTGATCCCCACTGTAAATTTATATGGGTCAGGTTAAGGTCCTAGGGCTTTGAGGGGAGGGGCCTCTGTGGATCATCCCACAGATGCTTGATCAGTTTGGGATCTAGTGAATTTGGAGGCCAGGTCAACACCTTGTGCTGTTCTTCATGTTTTTTTTTTAGTTGTTCCTAAAGTGTTTTTGTGGCTGCATCCTGCTGGGGATGGCTGCTGCCATCAAGGAGTGTCATTGCTATGGGGTGGGGGTGCCTGGTCTGGTCTAGGTGGGTGCTACATGTCTAAGTAACATCCACACCAATGAATGCCAGGTCCAGAAGTTTCCCAGCAGAACGCTGAATTGTCACAAGATGGTCAATGTTATCAACTTCTCCTGTCAGTGGTCATAATGTTGTGGCTGACTGCTGGACGTATTCAGACAGTTTCTCCACATTCCGTATTCATTTGTTTGAGCTCTTGATAGCCGCCCTGCAAATCTCCAATCACTACTTATCAAACATCAAACCGTTTCTTTTTATGATAGAGTGGAGCCTTTTCTGACTCCAATCTGTGCTCCACTTAATCAGGCATTTAAACGGCCAATTCCCTTTCCCCCTCCGATTTGACTTCCCGTTTCCCCACTGCTCTATCTTTTTCGTATTAGCTATTTGCTTTTCTCAGTCATTCAGCTTCTCTGGAGCTGGTTTAAACTATTCAAATTAGAGACGGGATGTTCAAAAACTGAAACCTCCAAGTCAAGGAGTGATATGTTGGACTTGATTTGGAAGTTTGAGGTGTACTGAAGTTTCCTCCAAATGCTACACTTATAAATTAGCCATCACTGGACTCATGTGGCGAGTCTGCATACGGAGGGGAAGGAGAACAGCTGGTCCTCTGGTGCAGTCAGAACCACCTGGAGCTAAATACGCTCAAAACTGGAGATGACGGTGGACTTCAGAAAGAGCCCCTCCATCAGCCCCTCCTCTCACAGTCCCTACAGTAGACTCATCCACAGCCTCACGGGACCTGAGGTGGACCTCCCACATAGACACGGATTGAAAGAAGGCCCAGCAGACGTTGTACTTCCTGCGTCTGCCTCAGGAGCTGCTGATCATCTTCTACATCTTCTACACTGCAATAATCCAGTCGGTCCTGACCACGTCCATCACGGTCTGGTTTGGATCTGCCGCCAGACATGACAGGGACAGACTGCAGAGAACAACCAGGTCTGCAGAGAAGATTATTGGCACTGACCTTCCCTCCATCCAAGACCTGATTTTGAATCTGACCATGGAGGAGCGTGAATGAACTAGCCCATCCGCAACAAAAACACACCTGAGATTTGAAGCATGCCGTCGCTTTGTTATTGGCGTTATTAGCGTCCTTCATTTCTTTTATATCCGTTCATTCTGAATGTCTTCTGGGGATCCTGTGTCGCTATGTCCTAGTGAACATGGGGACACTGCAGGGAGCCCTTCAGCAAACTTTGGATATTTCCTGCAGAGTTCTAGGGAGGCTTGAAACTTTCCATTACGCTAATTATACTTCTTTATACAGCCTACTGGTTACTGTATGCATTTAGCCATATCTGAAAAGCAAGAGTTATGCAAGTCGAGTTTTCACCTTAGCCTTAAGAGTTATAGTCAAATTGAATTATAAAGGACCCACTGTAGAAGCTAGGCCAACGCTTTAAGCAGGAACTGTAATTGACGCGTTGAATGTTCCGATGAATAAAACATAGTCTGAGAGAAAACTTTGCATTGGATGCCTCCATCTGTTTATTATTCACCAGAATTTACATACCACAGTGTGAACAAACTTCAACCATAAGTCCTGCAGCAAAAATGACGCTCTAGCGGTCAAAAACTGAAGGCGGAACACCTGACCAGGTAAAGATTAGTTCCTATGTACAGAGAGACCCTAATTAGACTCAGAGCATCAGTCAAATATATTTGTATTGTGGCTCCTACAACCACTAACCTTGTTCAGGAGGCTATACATTATGTAAACAATCATCTAATCAGTGTAATATTGCATAATGTATGTTGTGCATTTCTTAGTGTCAGATCATTTTCGGCATCTATATTGACTTAAAGAATTTTTTATGTAAGAAAAAAATAAAGTCAAGGACAAAGGACAAATTCATGCATTTCAGTAAAGCATCAAACTTGAGGAACAATCTTAAAAATGTGTCATACGGCTTCATTCTTGCAATATGATGTTGTGACACAATGGACTTTTTACACAAGCTGTTTGTTCTAGTGTATACATAGCAATTCACAGTAAATTGCACATATATGGATTATCTTCTTGCATTATACACCGATCAGCCACAACATTAAAACCACTGACAGGAGGAGTGAATAACATTGACCATCCTGTGACAGTTCAGTGTTCTGCTGGGAAACTTCTAGACCTGCCATTCATTGGTGTGGATGTTACTTAGACATGTAGCACCCACCTAGACCAGACCAGGCACCCCCACCCCATAGCAATGACACTCCTTGATGGCAGCAGCCATCCCCAGCAGGATGCAGCCACAAAAACACAACTAAAAAAAACCAACATGCACAAGGTGTTGACCTGGCCTCCAAATTCACTAGATCCCAAACTGATCAAGTATCTGTGGGATGATCCACAGAGGCCCCTGTGTCATGAAATCATCTTTTCTGCTGTAACACAAGTCTAATTCACAAAGTTGTCTGTGTACACTCTAAGAAGTGAAACATGGATGTTGTTTGCGTTACATCATTTTTGTAAGTTGAAACTATTGAATAATTCCACTTTTGAAAAATAAATCAAGAGAGTTTCATTGCATTAATGTAATACAAAAAGGTTTTGGGATTACAAAATTGTGCTGAATTGAATCTACGTAATCAAGTTATTTAAAACGCACTGCAGGCGTTAAAATGAATGAAGACCGTCCCAATGCGGTTTCCGTACTTTCTTGCACATGCGCAGTGTGGCTGAGGACGCCTTCGAAGACACGCCCATAGGCATGTATACGCAGGGATGGCCAGACACGTGATTCAAAAAAAGGTTCATTACTCGAAGCTTCAACAAGGACATAGCGGAGAATAAAATGCAGTACAATCGAGACGTGTCTTCATGCTTGTATGGGAGTTGATTTGCCATGCACACTCCTGTTCGACTACACCACATGGATATGTGGTTTAAAGCTGATAATAAATAAATTATATACTTATTACAATAAAATACATAAAAAGCAATCAATGGGAATCGAATCCTTGCTTCACTAACGAAAGACCGTTGTTTTTTTCAATGTACCACTAGCCCCTTTCGTTTCGCTTGTCTGACGTTGGACCTTTTGATCTACGTCACTAATACACTCTGCCTTCGGTCGTTTATGTTACAGCAGAACGAGGCAAATGCTTAGGGCCCCCAAGCCACCAGGGGGCCCCAAAGCTGCGCATGTTCATCCTCATCTGAGAATTCAAATGTTCTGTCTTTATCTATAGCTATCTCGTGTGTTTGTTACATCCCTTATATGCTTAAAAATGAACGTCGTAGGATATAAATAAAATAAACTGCAATAATAAGCAGTGACTGGTGTTTTTGTGGCAATACTGCGTCATATTCGTTGGACAGCAGTGTCGCAATGTGAGTGATGTAGCGGGCCGCCGACAGGTGTGATGGGCATGATTGACAGCTACTCATCCTTCCCGTTAGCGAGAATATTAAACAAAACAAACACAATAATGGCATCAAAAAGAAGTTTTCTCAGTTAGGCGGAAAACGGAAGAAAAAGAAAACGGTCAAAAGATAAAGGTAAGGCATTTGTTGGTGGTGTGGGCTGGATAGGTGGAGGTGAAACGCCGTTTAGCAAGTTTGTTTATTTGTCCTGCTAGCCAGCTAGCTAGCCCTGGATAAATGTTAGCTTGCTGACTAGGATTTGTTCGTCACAAACTCACAAATGTAAAAGGAATATGTCGCATGTGAATGGACAGTCTGTCCTGTCATGGTCATTTTCAAGTTTGTGTATATTATAAGGCCTCTAATTAGAAGTGTGCTACAGTTTTATAATTTAAAGAAATATTTGAAAGGTTTGTCTTTTAAGTGATTTATACATATGACGCATTGTGTTTATTATGCTATTGTGGTTGTGGATCATTTATCTTATTTATTTCTTTCACTAGTCCTATGTGTAAATGAATGCAGAGAACTCTTAAAAGTGACAACTTTGTTATTGGGCACACTGTACGTCACAGTGTTTAATATAAAAACAAATTCATTTTAATTTTCTGTATTACAGCAACATCACTGCAATTATAAAATAGGAATATGCACTAATGATCTATTTTACGTGATAACCTAAGGAGCCTTTTCTTTGCAGGAGCAATTCTAGAATGTTTTGGAGCTCCAGACGTTGAGCCAGAGGATCTTCTGAACTTCCTGACCAGGAAGCTCCAGAACCATCACATAAACTGTTATTATTACTTTGATTAAGTATATCAGGTGTTGCTGATAAGTGACTGTGATGTTAAATAAGCATTATTTTTAGTGTTGTTTTGTTTTCATTGTTGCAGTTTAAAATCAATGTTGGTTTGTTGTATTCTCTTATGTAAACATTTTTATAAACACTCAAAATATGTTTTATTTATTGACATATAGAGGATTGTTGTTTTCCTTGTATTATAGTTTTTTATCAGTTTAACTTGCCTGAGTGCTGCCCCCCCACAACCAACCACAGATACATTTTGCACTGAATGCAGTCGTTTTGCACGGACTCCAGTAATGCACAATTGTCACTTTCTATATTTATATTACTTACTTGCCTATTTTTTATACTTAGTTTGCTAATTTTATTCTATTTTTTAAACTCTTAATTTTACTGTTTCTGCTTTGGCTTGCAGTGGGACCAGGGTAACTAATTTCATTCCACCTCATGTACAGACATGTGTGTAATGACAATAAAACTCCTTGAATCCATCTAAGGGTTAGTAATCTCTTCATCGTAGTTTGACAAACTAGGGGCCCCCAAACAGCATCTTGCTTAGGGCCCCCACGAAGCTAGAAACGGCCCTGAGTACAATCAACAAAACACTACAACATAAATACAACTCATCTGTGTCAAGTAACTTCAACATAAGCGCGTTGAGTAAATGCAACATAACATAACCGCGTTGAGTAAAGTCAACATAAGCACGTCGAGTAGTATTTAATCAAGACGGTTTGGTGGGATTTGCTTAAAAGCATGTAGTAATAATTAGTTTTCTAGTATTCTTCCCATTTATTCAGCCTATTTTCGTGGGACCGGTTGCCATAACTATATTAAGTAAATGTGATGTTTCATTTCTTAGAGTGTACGTATTACGTCACATGTCCCATTGCGATTTTTTAGTCGTTGTCTGTGTCACTTTGTGACACTCTGTGGATGTTTTGCAACTCAGCGCAATGAATACAAACCTATTGTGTTGTTATTATTTGTCTGTTCTTTTCAGTCTCTTTGTAGCCGTCTGTCTGTGTGTGTCCGTCTCTTCATACTCATTTTATTTGGGTTTTCTTTTGTACAGGCTCTGCTCAGAGGGATCTGGGTCAGGGCCCTGTGCCCACGAGGCAAGAGTGTGATTGAAACTCATCTCATCTGGCCTTCAGGTTTCTTTAGTAAACTATAGCCACATTATCAGTTTAGAGACGCTGTATCAGGATTAGTGCAAGTACGGTCAAAGAGTTTAACGACAGGGAATACAGAGAATGAGTACGTCATTATATCATCACCTTCCGTCCTAATAGCAGCAACTTTGCAATGCATCTTTCTGTATTTGCATGTTTTTTTTTTCGCTGTCTCTACCGTATCATCCTTGCCTAAGAAAAGATTTATCCTCTTTTAATTTAAGTTTCTATTGACTTACTCCTCTTCTTCTACTGCATTACTCCCGGAGCATCAACTCCAGGCATTCTGTCGTTTGTGTTGCTTGAAACTGAAATGAAAAACACTTTTTGGACCTCAGCAGTTATTCTGTTGAATTGGTGAAGTGAATACTTCCCATTTTCTCGCTTCTGTATTTTATGGAAGTTACCTTGAAACTCTGCTCTTTCTAATGAGTGATTTCATACAGTGTGGAGGCTGCATGTTTAACAGCTGGCTGGAGCTTACACATAACAGTAAAGACAGAGCACTTCCCTTTATGTAGCGCTGTAAAAGAAAAAAAATCCAGACAACAGAACGACTGATTCCCTTTTCTTCAAATATTTGTGCAGGTAAAAGACTGAAAATGCATTTCTATATATGAAGTGTTCAATTATTAATGGACCATGAGGAGCGGCCATGCAGTTGCAGCTGTAAATATTTGTACCCTTGCAATTCACTGTAGCTCACCCACAAGCTCCCCAAAGCAACTTTATTAAAATTCACATTTGATGAAGTCCGTGAACACGACCAAGCATAAATGAGGATGTACAAGGAGTGAGAGAATGTCCACGTTAAACCTGTAAACACACTCTGTAGTTTTATGTTCATTTTGTCAATCAATGTCGCAATTAACCATTATGTCCACAGTGCAGCAGCTGGTAACCACGCAGGGTTTATGAGACGAAATTAAATCCCTGTTTCATACTTGATTGCTTAACAGAAACAGGAAGACGCGTAAATGAGATCTGTTGTAACGCGAAGTGGAGGATACTCTCCTGTCTTTAAACCCGTCTCTCTATTTTTGCATAAGGCCGTTGGGGTTTTCTGGTTTGTACCCTTCTGTTGGCACGAGTCTGACTTTTTTTTTTTTTTTTTGAGAAAGATCTCTCCGATTGGCTGCTCAGAGAACTAGTACATGAGAAGATGAAGCAGAAGTTCTTTTTTGTTTCATTTCCTGTTAAAAACCCTCATGGTGTAGACTAGCTGGTTTTCGGTTTCTGTGGTTGTTTTTGAGACACCACTTTTTGAACCAGACGGACAGTGTTGTGTGATGAGTGTAACAGGTTAAAGGAATGAACAGTCTGTTCTGCATAATCTGAGAAATATAGAAGAAAAATTAAGTAGTAGTTGTCATAATGTTGTGATACACCTCTACATCTCTATATCTACATCTCTGTATCTACATCTCTATATCTACATCTCTATGAGAATGTTTGAAACTGTAAATTAAATATGTTGGTGTATCGTAAGGTACCGCTCCATGGGGCTGTGATTATGGGGCGTGTTTCAACCGAACCAGGAAAAAAAATGCCTCTGCACTCAATTGGATATACCTATAACCAATCAGAGCAATGGAGTGTGCGACACATGTTGTGTCCCATCTTCTTAGCGACCATCGGAGCCAGCTTGTTTGACTGTCCGTTAAATAAAGTTTGAAAAAAAAAAAAAAAAAAACATCGGAGCCAGCCGATAAATTAAACTTTTGCCGAATCCCGTACGAAGGACGGCAAAAACATCTTTCCGATTAACAAATGCCTTGATCGCATTTATCTGTTCCTCTTTTAAAATTAATGCGCTGTCGATATCTTCTAGAACAGACTCGATGGCAGAATCTACACATCTCAGTTCTCCAGCGGCAGCCATCTTTGTTGTAAACAAATTCAACCCAAGCGCTCTTTGGTGACGTGGTTACGTTACTGTTGATCATCTGTCCATCATCGTATAAAGCCCGCCCTGAGAATCTGATTGGTCCGAACAGTTTCTGTTCGAGCATAATTGCACCTTAACGGAGCGACACCAGACCGAACTTCCAGACCAAAAAATGTTGTGGGCGGGACTAAGTTCGGCTGGCACCCAGGCTACCATAGATCACCCCAACCCAGAAAGAGTATGCGGATAATAGAGGGAGGGAAGACTGGGCTGGTTTATAAAGGGGGTGCTCAGAGCATTTTCTTCAGTTGTCTCCTGGGGTCGCCTCCTTTTCGTCTTTGGCTTCCTGCAGAAGAGCAGTCTGTGCCACTCTCCAGAAGACTGAATTTTCTGAGCAGCTTTAAAACCAAAAAAAAAAAAATCATATTGGGAGAAGACTGATTAAAATGCTGGAGGTTGAATTCAGGCTCAGGCAGCTTGAGGCCTTTGTTTCCAGTAGTTCTTTTGCTTTGGTTTGGTGTGATTGTACTCCACAATTTAGTTGCTGTTGTTGCAGGCTTTTTAGTGGTTTGACAGACTCCACGCTGAGCACTTAATGTAAGGGGGAGAAGAATTAACGGAACTGAAATGGAATCTTGCGTTTCAGAGTAACTAGTTTAATTGGCAAAATAAAATTTGAGAAACCCTTAAAGACCAACTGAATTAATTCATTTGGAGTGGTGACTCAAATTTGCCATTGCAAAGTTATAGAAATACCCACAATGAGCAACGTAAGGCCTGCTTATTCACACAGTTATTAAATCGGCCAATCGTGTAGCAGCAGTACAATACGTATAATTGCGTAGATATGGAAAAGTTGATGAGAAACATCAAAATCGATGACCGTGGCATAATTTTTGGTGACTGACTGAGTTGGTTTGAGTCATTCTAAAATTTCTTATCCTGGATTTTTTCCAAGAACAATCTCAACTGTTCACTCAGTTGCTCAACAACAAATAACACCCAGTGAGCAGTGGTTATGTCGACAGAAACGCTGACGGAGAGCTTCAGTTTTTGATTGTGTGGTGCAAACAAGCATCTTGGATTAACAGACAAAGACTACTTTTGGGTTCCATTCCTGTCAGCCAAGAACACAGATCTGAGCCGGTGCCTAAACTGGACAGCTGAAGACCAGGAAAATGTTCAGTTTCTACATTTACATTAACCAAAGTGTCATTTACCATCTTATCCAACTTTACTGGCCCCCACCCATCCCCCAAATGAACCTGAAAAGCTGCCGTGTGAATTCTTGAGGTGTGCCAACTCTGTGTTGAATATTTCATGAACCTTTGACAACAGCAACAATCCTGAGAGGCCATCGGAGGTCAGAGTGAGACAAAAACCAGCATCTCAAGCTCAAACCACATCAAACGCCGCAGCCCATCCATGCGTTTCCCTGCTTCAGTGCTTTAATTGGATTCATGCATTGTACACTTGAATTACTGACTCATTAAGCCAATCGTAAATAATATCAAACAGCGGCAAATTATTGGATTGTCCTCTCATCTCGTCAGATTACCATTTACCATAAAATGATCTGTATTATATTATACCTTAACGTGCAGCATTACACCAAAACAGAGGCCGCACACTAACGAGATGATGAATATTGTAATTAATCACAGATTTATGCGTGGGATAAAAAAACAAAACATGTATCCGTCTTAATATTGTAAAGGGCTTAAGAAATGGATTCTCAGATTTACATTTGCATCACAATTACATAATTAATTTTCTTTCTGCGTGCACATGGTCAATTAGCTTTGGATCTGTGGGACGTCAATCTGGTGTTCTGTGCAGGATGAGCATGGAAGAACACATCCACACGGCCGTGGCGTTGAGGCTATCAAGTTTAACACATTAATAATGTAATATAATGCACTGGCGCCGTTATGATCTCGGGCCAGACCATATTAAAATACAATAAGATAATCCTTTATTTATCCCACAGTGGGGAAATCAGGAAGTACTCGGTTGAGCTGTGATGCTGTGGAAAGCAAGCAGAGGGTGAAGTGCAGTCATAGTGAATCATTTTAGACTGCAATAGAAGGGCAATACAAACTTAAAATATCCCCTCCGAGTACATTAATTCATTCTCTGTAACCGCTTGTCCTCTGGAGGGTCGCGGGTCGGGGGGCTAAAGCCTATCCCGGCTGTCATTGGGCGAGAGGCGCGGTACACCCTGGACAGGTCTCCAGTCTATCTCAGGGCTGACACAGAGAGACAGACAACCATTCACACTCACACCTACTGATTGTTGCCGTGCTGTTTTGTTGATAATTTACCTAAACAGCCAGAAAAATTTACAGAAAACATTTTCATTTTTGTAAAGATAAATGACCACAGTACCCTTCACTATGAAATTGCATGGTTACGGTGTAGTGTTTCAAGGATGGTAAACATTTACAGTACTGCAATTATTCCCCAGTAACTATTCACTTAAATCAGCATCTTTTTTTTCCCTAGAATGCATCGTGTGTTTGGTGGCTGCACTGTTATGCAACGATACCACCGAAAACCCTATTTTTTTGTTGTTGTGCAATGAGCACTATGAAGCTATTTTGAAATAGGGGATGTGGCAATTCTCAGAAAAGGAAGACAGTTTTCACGAACTCATGCGAGGGTCATGGTGAGATAAGATCTTGGTCATGACAGCAGTCTTTAAAGTATCTGCTTGAGTTTTTGAGCCACTTCGTGATCTGTTATAGTTACAGACCTGTGAAACTTTACGATCGGGACAATATTTCAATCAGTTTGAGTGTACTGGACATTGCTATTAAACTTGCTCAGAACAAATCACTATGTAGAAAAATAAGGAAAAGTAAAACAAAAAAAAATAATTACTACACAATGAGTTGGACCATTCTGTCCCCCTTATAATGGACAGAATGGAAATTTTTTTAATTTTATGTGCAACATTATTTTCCTTTTTCTTAACCCTTTACAGGGCACTCATTGAAATACTTGGAAATTCAACATTTCAAGCCTAGAGTGTTATTGTAGGGCATGAGAAGACTTGAAAATTTTCCATTTTCATGTAGAAAATAAAAGGTCATTGTAGTTAGTATTTAGACCAGAATTAGAACATCAGTGCTGATTCAGGCACTTCAACATACACATCACCACATTAGGCACTTCTTTGCGATACCTAATAAAGCAGTTAAGCTCAACGTCCATGCAGAGGTGCCCTTAGCAAAAAGAAGTTTATTCAAGTGTACTAGAAGTATACTTATTTTATACTAAAATTGAGGTAGTATACTTGAAGTTTACTTTTTATATACTTTATTTCATATACTTAAGAATAGTATACTGAAGTATACTTGGCTTATACTGAAAAGTATAAAGAAAAGTGTAAGACTAAGTATATATATACTAAGACTTACACTTATACTTTAAGACTAAAGCTTATACTTGTACTTTGGTATACTTTTTACTACTTTCTGCCACAAAGTACTAATACTTACTATATCTTAGTCCAAGTACAGAATAAGATCAAGTCATTGACTTGTGCATATATTTAATTTAGCAGAATAAAAATGTTTTTCCACTACACAATTTATTTGTGGTATTACCCCTGTTAGAAACTTACATGTTTAAGATCATACAGTGCTGGACTTCAGAAGTTTACAGTAAATGGTATGTGTGTTCACTAACATTATCTTTATGTACCTTAAACACATACACAACAACAGAAAGATTGACTTGACTTTATTGATCAAGTTCTAGTCCCTTTCATAAGAGTTTGGCAATGGTGTTAAGTACACAGCATCATCCGTTTCAACAAGAACACATTTAGTTTTAATCATGTCAGGCCACACAGCATTAACAGTTTTGTTTTGTTTTATTCTCATATATAAAGTACTTTGTTCTGTGAATCTTTACATACACAGGCCTGTCTGATTCAGTAAGTACCTCAACTAAAACACAACATAGTTTGCCACATGAACAAAAAGCAGAAATTTGATGTTAACACATGTGTTTAAAAATAACCAAGTCATTAATTAAACTTAATGTATCATCTTTCAAGCATACAGTACTGTTGTATCTCTTCTTTAGTCTGAAATGTCCACGTCCAGTTTGCTTGTGGTAGGGTTCTCAGTGTTGACTTCATCATCATCATCTTCTTCACTGTTGGAAGTGTTACTCCAGTGTTCTTCTGTGTTGATTTGGTTATCTTTATCATTCTACATGTGAACCAAGGAAAGAGAATGAAAAATGTAGTTAATAAAACGATTAACTGAAATTGTGCAGGTGGTTTACTGTAGCCTTTGCTTTGTACTGACAATGTTGTCATTCGTCTACACTTAGACTAGAGGATAGGTCAAAATGTACCACAATTAAGATAAACTGTCTGTTAGATGGTATAAATGCACTCAACTATTACAGCAAACCTCTTACTACATGTACAGTAAACTACATGTGTGCACTGCTGACACTTTTTGAGGGTGTCACTGGAAGCCCTCTGATGAATATTATATAAATCAGTGACGTGGCATATGACATGTGGTAATGATTATAGCTACTTGGGGAGCTGACAGCACAGTTTAGGGAAGATTCTTAAAATTCAATCAAGCAGGATAAGAAAGTTACCCAGATACATGGGGGAATGTATCCTGGCAACAGAAGATGTCCTGACATATTTCAAGATTGGATGTGTGTAATAACTTGGACAAACTGTGTCGTTGTGTATTTACCTGTTGAAAGGCAGTATCCAAAAGCCTAGGTGTGGAGGAGATCCTACTGTTGAACCATCTCTAACTTCTCTGTGGGAAACAATAGGTCGACTCATGTCATCTTGTGTGTTGTCCTGTAGTTCTGTCCTGCCCTGGAAAGGTGGGGTGTTCAAATATGAATGTCAATTATTACTCAAGTCATTTCATTCCCCATGGGTATACTGAGTTCATTTTTAACATAAAATAATCCCAACATTTTTTGGGAAGATGCCTCCAAATGAGACTGTACATAGTGCATGGGTAGCAATTACCTTTGAAAATAAAACCAGATTCAACATTTCGCCTTAAATTGTAAATATTTGTACAATATATATATATTTTCAAAACTAGGCTACAAATTGATGAATTCAATCAAAGTTGCTCAACTAAATGTATTACAAATTAATGCAACTAGTAATTTATATACAGTAGTCCCCAAATAAACTAAAATAAAACATTACATTTTAGTCTGACCTTTTCAACTGATGATGTTTTTCTTACATATCAAACCAGTTCAACATATGCAACTGGAAACGGTAATTTAATATAAAGCTAGACACATGGTAACTTGGAGCTAACCTCACATCACCAGCAGCCTGTGGAAAGTAATGGAATGGAATATTCTACCAACTCTGTTGAACATAAAGCTCTGCTGCACTGTAAACAGCAAGCTAGCTGCTGTGTTCTGATCTTAGACATCATGAAATCATAACAGTCTTAATTCATTATCTGTTGCTTACTTTTACTTTCCATCTGTACTTGGTAGTCCTTGAAGTCTCTGCTGTGTAATCCTCCAAATGTCTTTTATAAGGTCTACGACGTTTCTCCATGTTAGCTCTAATGAGCTAATTCAGAAGCTTCTCCAGCTCTCGCTGTCACAGTGTCGCGCACATAAACTGTACGGTCGCGCGTTGCACTTCCGGTCCATGTTCCCGCCTCCCTACCTGGCAGCCAATGGGAGCCTAGTTTCAAACTGGCGTCCACCGCTGCAGGTAACGATCTTGTTCTCCAAAGAAAAAACAACGGTCCCGTTCTCAACAAGGAAAGAAGGAGAAAACGACATGGAGGTGAAGTGGAACATTAAAGGCAGAGAAAAGTCAGACGGTCCAGCCTTTTTCCCAGCAAAGGTTTTAATGTTTGGTGGTAAGTTGCCTTTTATTTCTTCCCAGTTACCATAGCATTGATTTAATCTGTCACTTTGTCATAGCCCAGTTGTTTGCACGTGACGTCACCGCCGGCATGCTGCCCATTGTTTTCCATCAGTTACCACTCTGTCATATTCAGTCTAGATCAGGGATGGACAACTGGCGGCCCGGGGACCGCACACGGCCCGCGACCTCACTCGAAGTGGCCTTTAGATTAATTTTTGATAATTATAAAAATGTGTCCTCTGCGGCACTGAATCAGTTGTAATGACACAGTTGGCCACTAGATGGCGCCTCTAATGCAGACGCCGCCTCGTGCTTACACCGGGTCTTCTCTACCAGTGAAGAAGAGACGTTGAGCCTGGCTAAGAGCGGAGAAAATCGTGTGTGTTTCAGGTGAAATGGGAAGAAGATTATCTGTTCACAGAATTTAAAAGCAAACCTATGTGCTTCTGCTTAGAGACGTTATCTGCCATGAAAGATTTCAATTTAAGTTGCCGCTACACAAAGTTAAATACGAGAAGTATACTGAAGCTGCAACGGCTGCTATTGTAGCGGACCTTAAATCAAAAGTACACAAACAACAGCGACTTTTTACCAGTGCCCACTACTGATAGTGGTGAGGTAGAGTGGGTATACAGGGAAAATGTTCAACTCTTTCTTAGTGTAAAAAATCACAAATAAGTTCTTGCAATTAATGTTTGATGTTCTGCAGGTTTCTGCCATCCTTGAAGAGGATGGTAATTTGTATGTTTTATTTTCATGAGCCCTTTGCACTAAAAAAAATAACTACCCACTAAACATTCGACGTCTGATTGACGTGCAGATCACGTCTATATTGCGTCCGTCGGTCCATGACCAATTCTGAACGTCTACACGACGTGCAAACTAGGTCCGCTATTTCGACGTCTAACCATGACCCCATTTAGACATCAATATGCCGTTCAACATTAGATCGTCAGCTAGATAACTTTTCTGGAGGTCATATGGACGTCTAAAACAGGTGCAGGAAATTGACAAATGTATTTTTTTTAATTTAAGATAAATATCAAACTTGTTGTTATCAACATGATTAATCAATATGAAAGATTAATAATTTATATCCATATTCATTGTTGATTGTTGATTTGAGATTAAAAAACATTCATTATTTATTTATTGTACATGATATTTTGTTATTTTACATTTTCGTATTTTTCCTACTGGTTTATTTAAGGGTCTCTGGACTGTAGTTTGTGCAACCAATCCGGTCTGGCTAAATTTAACTGAGTTCTGCGCCTCAATCATATCGGGCGAAATATGTGCGAATTCGCGACTCTAACTGGCTGAGGCATTGTGTCATCACATACACCGTAAGAGCCACTCTGATTGGCCCAGGTGTTCCTCTGTGGAAGCAATATGGCCGAGTCTGCACCGAAGGCTACGACAGCTGTTCTAAATCACCGTTCACTAAATAGCAGGTAAGTTCGGCCAACCCATACTGCCTAGTTAACTTTATGTTCATTTATAGTGTTTGCTGTTTTAGCTTTGTCGTATTAATCTAAACAGTTGTTGCTACAGTTAGCATCTTTTCTCATCAGCTCGTTAGCTTTTGAACACAACCACCGTGCTAACGTTTACAGACGCTTTAACGTGAACAATTGTACACATTAAAGCGTTTATTAGACGTCGAAATGTTTGCAGGGAACACTGCAAACAACAGTTGCTCGGTCGCTATCATTATGAGAGCGATAGTAGTTATTCCTGTGTGAGACTTTGGCTGGCCGCCATTGTTGGGATAACTGTTCTTGTTGTTGTTTTTCCGGCAATGCAGACGCGTTCTAAAAAAGCTGGCGGTGTTAACTGGCGTTTCGATCGCTAATCATTTGTCTTTTTCTACTTGTGCAGATGGAGTCATCCTGTTTGATAATCGGGCAACTGAGGACTTCATTAGGGCACTTTTTTAACTTTTTTTTATTATTATATATATTGTTCTATTTTTATTATATTTGTATTGTTACATTTTTATTCACGGACCGAAAGTAATTTTATTTATTGTATTATCACTTTTTCACAAATTGTACTGCATTTTATGCTGCCTAAGACTGACGTTTGCAATAAAGATTGGGGAAAAAACTGTCGGGTTTTTTAATTGTGATTTATTGTAGACATGACTGTAGTCTAAAATTAGTTTAAGTTTAACGTAGATACGACGTCTAGAAGACCACATTTGGACTACAACCGGCTCCTACACGGAGGTACTGTGGACGTCAGAAACGGACGTTCATTCGACGTCGGGAAAAGACGTCGTCTGTTGTAACAGTCTGCACCTTCAGAGGACCAAACTTCGACGTGCAAAAACGACGTTGAAAAGACGTTATTTGAACGTGTCTTTGCGCAGTGGGTAAGTGGTTATTTTTGTTTGCTTCAATAAACACATGTGTGCGTGTATACACACACACACATACATACATTCATACATACATACATAAATACACAAACATATTTAAAATGGCAGTTTTATCATTTATCATATATATACATCATCGAGAGATCAGACTGGTCTACACTGTTGAAGCTACTCACTAGCCTAATAGACAGTGGAAAAACTTACTGCACTGCTGTTGAAGACTCGCTGCCTGCTAGTGTCTCTCTCCCTTTCCATCCTGTCTGTGCTGGGTTTCTAGTCGGTTGACTGTCCAGCTGGGAGATTGAGGCTTTGTGCTAGCTAGGCTACCCTTAGCAGAAAGTAGTATACTTGAAGTTCATTTTATTAAGTATACTTGAGTATAAGTATAAGTATAGTAAGTATACTACAGACCATGTACTTGTAGTGTACTAGAAAGTATACTAATTTAATACTTCTTTCGGCTAAATTGGAACGTTTTAAGTATATAAAAGTATACTTTAAGTTTACTTATAAAAGTATACTTTAAGTATACTTTTATAAACTAAAATGTAGACTACAAGTATATAACTAGTACACTAGTAGTATATAGATGAGTGTACTTGTAGTGTACTTGAAAGTATACTAAGTTAATACTTCTTCCGGCTAAATTGGAACGTTTAAAGTATACTTTAAGTATACTTTTATAAACTAAAATGTGGACTAGAAGTATATACCTAGTACACTAGCAGTATATAAATGAGTGTACGTGTGGTATACTTAGAGTATACTTTTATAAACTAAAAAATGAACTAGAAGTATATAACTAGTACAGTAGTAGCATATTGAAGAGTGTATTTGTGGTATACTTAAAGTATACTTTTATAAACTAAATACATACATACATACACAAACATATTTAAAATGGCAGTTTTATCATATATGGTTAAGTGTGCGGTCCAATGTGGCCCTCTGGTAGTGTTGATGAAAAATTGTGGCCCCCTCCATCATTTAAGTTGCCCATCCCTGGTCTAGCTGATTTAGGTGTGATGTATGTGCATTCCCTCTATAGAGTTTTTTTTCCTGATCGCATTTAAGTTCAGAAATGTACCTGATAAACCACCCTTCATGCCTCTTTAACAAGTGTGTTAATTGTGGATGGTGAATAAAAATAACACTGAAGTAATGTTTTGTGTTTTTTCCCTCACAGTCCATGTCCAGGCCAAGTTCCCCGACACCACCATGCACGATGTGAGACCAATCAGAAGAAGAAATGCAACAATATAAGCTATGCCAAGCAAGTAGCTGAAAAGAAGTTATAAAAGTAACGTTTTCGTTTCTGTCAAGGTATTTATTATTTTTGGTTCCAAAGTGCACGTCTTTGGAACCAAAAATAATAAATAACACTTTTACCTTTTTCTTTTGACAAGGAAGGACTTCAGTTCTAAGTGGGAGACATTTTGTTTACACATTTTTACATGTAAATGTGAACAGCAAAGAAGGACTTGATTTCATAGAAGCTCTTTGTTTTTGAAATGCGCATATTTAAGCAGGTATTTGTAAATACACTGTATGGTATGTTCTATAAATATATAACTTGTTCTCAACATTCTGTCTTGTGATTTTGTAAACACATTGCAGTCTAGTGTACACACAGTATGGGTAAACTTTAAGAATACTTTAAGAAGTATATTTCAAGTATATAAATAGTATGCTACAAGTATACTTGTAGTATAACGACAAGTAAACTAGTAAAATGCCAAAAAATTCTGTTTTAGTAATTCTAAGTTCATACTTACCCTTAGTAAAAAGTAGTATGCTTGAAGTTCATTTTATTAAGTATGCTTGAGTATAAGTATAGGTATAGGAAGTATACTACAGACCATGTACTTGTAGTGTACTAGAAAGTATACTAATTTAATACTTCTACGGACTAAATGGGAACATTTTTAAGTTTATAAAAGTATACTTTAGGTATACTTTATAAGGTAATTTTAAGTTTACAAAAGTACTCTTTCAAGTATACCACAAGTACACTCATCTATATACTACTAGTGTACTAGGTATATACTTCTAGTCCACATTTTAGTTTATAAAAGTATACTTTATGTATACCACAAATACACTCTTCAATATACTACTACTGTACTAGTTATATACTTCTAGTTCATTTTTTAGTTTATAAACGTATACTCTAAGTATACCACAAGTACACTCATTTATATACTGCTAGTGTACTAGGTATATACTTCTAGTCCACATTTTAGTTTATAAAAGTATACTTAAAGTATACTTAAAACGTTCCAATTTAGCCGGAAGAAGTATTAAATTAGTATACTTTCTAGTACACTACAAGTACACTCGCCTATATACTGCTAGTGTACTAGGTATGTACTTCTAGTCTACATTTTAGTTTATAAAGTATACTTAAAGTATACTTTTATAAGTAAACTTAACGTATACTTTTATATACTTAAAACGTTCCAATTTAGCCGGAAGAAGTATTAAATAAGTATACTTTCTAGTACACTACAAGTACATGGTCTGTAGTATACTTACTATACTTATACTTATACTCAAGTATACTTAATAAAATAAACTTCAAGTATACTACTTTTTCCTAAGGGTGGACCTTGCAGACCACATTTAACCTGAGAATGCTGCCTTGATCTCCCCCGACTGGATGGGTAAAACCACACGCTTCTCAACCTCACCTCAGGCACAGGGGATGCAATTTAAAATTTGCACGAAAGCTACCAAATATGGATCCTCACCCTATAAAAAGGTTAACATAAGATGTTATGTTTTGCCATTAATACCAGAGGTAGTGGTGTGATTATATGAACCATGGTAGTAGCTATGCTCTACAGCTGCTCTATGCACATGAGTGGATTTTTGCTCTTAGTAACACAGCTTGGGACCGACTTGTTAATAATGAAAATAATCATAGCACATTCAGTTCCATATGCAGCAGGGTTATTGAGTCGGACCCCTCCGCACTACAGAGACAACCGGCGACTTTAATAAAGGGACACAGGGGTTTGCCCCAGCATGTGGTGCCATCAATAGGATGCACTTTCCAATTACAGTCCTGCATTAGTATGTAGGAGACCACCAGCCGCCATATGGGGAGAGGCCGTTCCATTGTACTTCTAAGCTGCTATGGATAAATCTGTCAGGTGAGTAAATCTGTTTGCACACATTTGAACGTGCCCGTTTCCTGGATCAATGGTGGGCTTCTCTGATTTGTCTATAGATGGGAGAGTACACTGCAATCTGTATGGATAAAGGCATTTACTTTAGCAACACACTAGCCAGCCTTCCTATTTAAATGGTTCCATTTAAAAAGGTTTTGTTTATGTGCAGTTTCTGTATTGGTAAATTCAGTGGTGACACATCTGTATTGTTCGCAGTGGGTGGTTAAAGTGTGGACATTGTTGATTACGTGTATTGTTTTCGATTTGAGACCCCAGGAAGAGTAGCTGTTGCCAAGACAACGGGTAAAGGAGAACCCCAACAAACAATTTAACTTTTAGTAGATATTTGGGGTTACACGAGTTCAGTCGACTGCTGTGTGAAGAAAGTCAAGTCGGCACCGACTAGTCTCCGATGGCGTCACTAACAAAAACAAAGTAGAAAGAAATGAAATCTGAATTCTTGACCTGAGTACATCTGCTGATAACAGACAGCTCATGTGCTACATACTGTGAGCTGCAGATATGTATAGCCTGTATAAAACAGGCAGCACCTCAGCACCATCAGTTGCATTGAATAGTACTCCACAGCCTGTTGTTAGATGGGATAGCGTAGTAGATATTTCTCTGCTGCTAAAAGTGATGTGCAGCCTCCTCCTCTCCTTTACCACCGGACATTTGGTGACATTGTTAACCGTCTGCTGTCCAGAGGATTTGGACCGTAACTCTGCTAGCATTAGCCTTTTTGATGCATTGCAGTAGTACTTTAGTTGTATTTCTGGACTGACATGTCACAGTAGTATGGGCTTCATCTATAGTGAAGTATTTCTACACATTTCCACACTTCTAGGAGGCGTCTGTACAACCCTAGATAGATAGATCCAAGCGCAATTTTCTCAATAATTAGTATGAAAGCGTTTGGACCAACAATTTAGGACACCTTCCCTGTCTACCACCAACTGTACAGCACACCCTCCTCCTGCCATTAAAAGATTGTGTGCCGTGTGTCAGCTGCTGTGTATGACACTGAGTACACAACAGTAGAAAGTGGATTTACAACAGCAGCAGCATAAGGAGATGATCCATTGACTCAGCAAGAGTTCATGTCTCAGGGTTAAAGAGGCTTCCGACGCTAAGACGAGAGAACCGAGCTGAACGCAGCTGGGTGGGCGCTACGTGTGGAAGCTGTGAGGGCATTACTGTACAGCAGCAAGGCAGCCAATAAACAGCTCTGGTTCTGGGAAGCTAGCGCGAGGGGAGGGAGGGAGGGAGGGAGGCAGACGGAATGTGTGAAGCGCTCCGAGGCTTTGGGCATCTTTTTCGACTCACAGATTGAGTCAGTCTCTGAGCCAGTTCAGAACCTCAGCTCCGTCTTCTAAAGCCCCCTAGCTGTCACGTAGTCAGGTGGAGCCGGCACAACCAGGACAATGGGGCTATTAAACATGCTGCTCACAGACAGAAGTTCTGCTGCCCTTTGGCAAGAACTCTGACAGACGCAGGGGCGCTTAGAAGACACTGAAGAAGACAAACAGAGCTGCCACGAAGCACATAGCTTTGAGACTCGGGATAATTTTTTCCCACAAATCTATTTTGACATTAATGTTGTCTCCCATGCTGATATGAGTTTCAGTAAGTAGGGACTTTGAGCTGTATGGGTCCACAAAGCCACGAGACTGCTCTCAGCATGACGAGGAGCTTCATAGCACACCTCGTCTTCCCACCTCTGTGAGAAGTCAAACGTCAATCAGAGAGAACTCAAATCAATAAGGAATTACAGGATCCATGCAATTACTGTAAAACTACATTCTTTTTTTATTGCTAAATCCCAACACCGGCCTTTAGCTGAACCCATTCTCACCTCTTTGGAACCGAGATTAAAAGATTTATTGTAATCACTACTTTGTCATTCACCGAACTCCTTGGAGTTCAGACTAGCTTAGAGTGTAGACTGGAAAATAACTACAGCTGCATTCAGTCTGAAGTGGCAATCTCAAAGAGATCTCTAAAGACCTCCTCCGTACTCATTAGAGATCTCGCTGCATTCTTGCAAGACTTGGTTTTGCACGACTACTCTCTAAAGATTGCGCCTCGAGATCAGACCACGTTTGAAGGAGATCCAAAACGTGACAGAAGCCAGAACTCTGAGAGCACCGTCAGGCCTTGAAAGTCGACGTGCATCACCATTTTGAGTTTAAAAAACTGTGATGGCAGAGAAAAGCTGAACAAAGTAACAGATGCATGCACGTTGTGGCAACTGGAAGTAAAATATTGTGCAAATATTTACTCTAAAAAAAATACAAAAAAAAAATCAAAGCTGGACAAGGGCATGTGGACTTTGTTGTGGTTCTTGAAGAAGTTCCACTTGCTATTATTTTTGCAACGCTTAGCAATTTCTGCAGACGCTTCTTTCCGCAGTTTCCTCATTGCACCCTTTCCTCGCAACCAGCAGATTGCTCCAACCCTTTAATTTTCTTTTATTTACTTTCGGCACCACACTTTATCTGCTCCCTGTGCTTTTACAGTCATCGACTGCTATTTACCCGGCAGCTTAGATTCGATTAGTTCAGTTGTGCCGCACAGCATCCAGATTAGTCAGAAGATTACACGGCCATCGGTCAGAATAAATTGTTACGGCTATTCAAAGCATGTGCTAATACAATACAAAGGACTCATTTGGTTTCAGTCAATGTCAAGTTTGACCGGCCGAGACTTTGAATTTTGGAGTAGAAAGAGGCAGAAGATTAACAGAAACAGCATAGAAAGGTTTTAACATTCCTTAACTACGAGTGAGATGACATAAAACACAATGAAGCTCCAATAAACATCAACCAACAACACTTACTGAACGAAGCAATCAGCTGCCTTTTATACCCCTCCACCTGCTCCAGGTGATTAACAGGAAGGGGGAAGAGTCCATTTAAATGGGAAATCTCAATCAAATCAACGCCATATAAAACCATATAAATACATATATCCACCAACATCTAAACAGTATGAATGACTCAAACCAAATACATACATCAACACTAGTTCAGATTCTAGTTCAGATCCCCCCTCCAGTCTTGTGATAATGGTTTAACCCAAGAGTTTGCAAGCAGGTGATCAGGCGTGCTTTACTATTGTGCACCTGGTTAGAGAGATGGTCAGATGGAGCTGAGTGCTGACAATGAATACTGATTTAAAAATAAGAAAGAAAATACCAAGCTATACCAATGAAGGTTTATTTTCTCACACGGGCGGGATGGCCAGTCTCTCTCTCTGCTTCTCAATCACCATTTTACTTTTACTGATGCAAAATACTTAATTTAACCAAATAAAGCATAAATCAAAACATGTGTGTAAATATTAATTTCATGCTATTCTGTAGAAATATTGTACACGTGAAGGAATGAATTCCCGGGTTTACTACAGTCGACATCAAAGCTTCATAATAAAATCATCAAGAAACTTCTGGAAACTTGAGGAACAGCTGTATACTGTATATATATATATATATATATATAACAGGTTCATTGACTTGAACCAGCCTCTTATTAGTCAGTGAAATGATACAACTAAAGGAAATTTGTGCAAGAGTATTCTGCTTTGCTGACTTAAAGTGCAAAATCTGTCTCCATTTCACATACCCTAACTTTTTATTTCACGGTGTACATGAAAATAAGACATATTTTCATTCTTCTCCCACCGCACTGTATGTCATTGATTATTAAAAATCTGGTCGTGTATTCTCAGCTTTGAGAAATCACAGAGACTTTTGACAGTCAGCAACAGAGACCAGGAGTTAAAACACAAAGACAGAAATGGAACAAAAAGATACTATGCCACTAAAAGGTCAATGAGATAAGGAAGCTTGTACGAAGCCTGAAAGGCAAAGCCCAGGGAGGCAAAGAAACCCCTCACTACTGCTGGTTAATCTTACTGTTACATGAGTGCAGGTTAACCAGAGTATTTATTAACTTCTATTTTCTTTCTTCTACACCGATCAGCCACAACATTAAAACCACAAAGACAGGAGACTCTGTGTCACAAGTTTTCTGAACGAGAAATTATTTAGTTTGAAAAATATTGTTAACATTAGCAAATTCTCCTGCATGAGGATGGTGTTGGAAAGTTACTTTATACAGTTTTCCCCCAAGTCATCAGTATTTGATACATTATGGCTGAATCAACACAAGGACGTGATTCATGGTTCAGACGTATTCTTGAACATGTGTTTCCTCAAACACTGAATTCACTGATTGCTCATGGTTTCCTTCCAGTAGCACCCGAGGTTTTAAGAAAGTTACACTCTGCTCAGCTTCTCCTCTGCTAACTCTGTACAAATCTGAAGACCAAAGAAATGGTGGTGGTCAAGCTCTTAAAGACCCACACAGATGTGGACAATGAGGTAGATCTTTGGGCTCCGTTTGTTTCTATGTCCATGCTCAAGTTTTGTCTACCCCATCAAAATACACAGATCAGGCATAACATTATGACCACCTTCCTGTCTGGTCTGGTCTGGTCTAGGTGGGTGTCACATGTCTAAGTAGCATCCACACCAATGAATACCAGGTCCAGAAGCAGCGGAACATTGAACTGTCACAAGATGATCAATGTTATTCACTATATCCTCTTTTCTCCTGAGACGTCCACATTTAAGGTCCCCAGTGTCCTGAACCTAGACCACAGTAACGTGGTTAAGTTCTTTGAGCAGTTTCAAGACAACCCTGTCACAGTTGTGCATGTGATCTGCCCCACCACAAAGCAGTTTCTATTATTGCAATGTGTAACCCTCATTTAGTTTTACTTCCTGTCCTTGCTCAGTCACATGGGGATTCTTTTGCTCCTGTGTCTTGTTATCCCATCAGTTTGTGTATGTGTTTTCCCGTCTCTCCACCTGTGCTTTGTCAGTTTATCTCTTTTTTCCCTGGTGGTTTAAAGTTGTCTTCCCCTCCCCGTTACGCACGTATGATCACCCACCCGATTCCCTGCATTTGTCTCCCTTGTGTTTCACGGTTCCTTGTGCTTTTGGCCTTCTTCTGGATTTAACATGTTTGTGATTACTGCTGGAGCTCTGCTGCATGTACCGACTGTATCACTGTGATGTGTCCTTGTTGAGAGTTACTGTGAACAACACCTTGTAGTCTGAGATACTTGCAGTGGTGCAGATGTACCTGGAGTTGTACCTGTTGGATTATCTTGTACTGAATTACATTTGTTGGACCCTGTGCAGATGTATGTGCTGAGGAAGATATGGAAATCCTTGGAGTCTAGACACTAGTGGCCGTGGAGTACAGATAGACTGACAGAGGCTTCGGGTGAGGAGCTCCAATACAACCAGGATGGGGAGAAGGTGGGGGAAGGAGGAGGGCTGCATGACAGACCATCTGGATGGCAGAATGGCAGAACTGCAATAAATTTAATAACACCATCCCTGCAGCTGTTGTGATCCGTTTCCTAATTCATAGTTTGAACTTTCTAGCTCAATAAAGCACATTCAACTCGATGTAAAGAAATTCGCCTGAACTGCTTTTCCAACGAGAAGGTGACACTTTAAAAATATAAGTCTGTGCTTTCACTGTTTCTTTTTGCCACAATGGGATCATAGCATCCATGTACATGCTGAATTCAACCTCAATAACATTAAACCTTGGGAGCGACTTGAAGATTGCTGCTTTATGTCGGTGGAATGTATTCATCACAAACAAGATCTGCCGTGACTCTCAAGGGTTTCTTTTTTACAATCACATTCAATGCTTTCTGTTGTCTAGATATAAACTTCCTTCTGAAACGCAGACGAGGACTCGTTTCTGGCTCTGCGCTACAAGAAGTGCTTCGCTTACTTGGATCATACGGTCACCGTCTGTGGGGATGCTGTAAGCCATGATGAACAGTAACTGCAGAAACTCCGAGCAGACTGTCTCGTGTCTTTTTCCCTCTAGCAGCTCCACCATAAAATCTCTTGATACATTGCAGCTGAGGTGGTCGTCCTTCCAGCAGGTTCTCCCATCTATCGCTGAACTATTATTTACAGTCCTGGATGACTAATTACTTTATGGATGGTTTTTGTTGCACATAATGAAGTTATTATAACTTTTGGGAACTTGACCATGGCCCATATCCTTCTATGTCCCACTCTTACCTATAAAAGTGTGTCCTAACCCTCTCTCTCTCTTTCTGTTTGTCTCAGTTCTCAAACCCCTTCCTCCCCATCAATCTCGTTTCTTGTCTTACACCTTTAATTACTGGAACCAGGACAATTATCTGAAGCTTCCTCAGATGTGCCCCCACCGCTCCCCTTTCCTTTTGCCCCTTTATATCCCACCCCTCAAATCTTTTAACCCATTTTCACCCCGTCCCCTCGGACCCGTTTTCACCCCATCCCCTCGGACCTGTTTTCATCCCATATCCCTTTGGCCCTTTTTGACCTGTTTTCATCCCATATCCCTTTGGCCCTTTTTGACCCGTTTTCATCCCATATCCCTTCGGCCCCTTTTGTCCCTTTTCATCCCATATCCCTTCGGTCCTTTTCGTCCGTTTTCATCCCATATCCCTTCGGCCCCTTTTGTCCCTTTTCATCCCATGTCCCTTCGGCCCTTTTTGTCCCTTTTCATCCCATGTCCCTTCGGCCCTTTTTGTCCCTTTTCATCCCATGTCCCTTTGGGCCTTCTCATCCCTCCATCCATTTCTTTCATGACCTGTCAATCCATAAACTTATTTGAATCAATTAAGGTGTGATCTTTATTAGTGAATTTAAAATGTCTGTCCTATACTGTACTGTGGATATGTTATAAAAAAAAACAGCTTTAATCTTCAAACTAATTCTGCTCATTTGGTAATTGAAGAAAAAAATCTTTCTATACATGTTTTTCTGTTACTTCCTTACTTTAGCTGAAGTACCACCAGCTGCGTGTTAGCTCGATCCTTAAGAAGGATGAATGAAGATGCTCTTTGGCATCATACTCACAACCACACTGAACATGTATCGGTGCCATTTTATTCTCCTCGTGCACCAGGAGTTAAAATTTTGAGTCATTTTCTCCTGCAGACATATTTATCCCTCAGAGGGAGGATTAGGGGTTTTGAGGGGACTAAGCTCTTCAAATATCATCCATCCATGAGCCAGTGCTGTGCTCCTGAGGTGCCACATTTAAACCTTTGCAGTCACCTCTTGAAAAACTACAAGTGTGTATTTCCAAGCACCTCTTCAGTGTTTTGACACTACATGCTGTTGTACAAACTGTGTGTTTTGGTGGTGTAAATTTATTTTTAATGTCCTATCAATATCTTAACTTGATGTTATGTGATCTGAGTTCTACTGTTGAGCAGGATGCATACAAGAATCAGGATGCAGGAAAAGGGAAAGGAGGGAAGTGGCATGTTTAATGTCACTTCACAAATGAGGAACAAAAAATGCTGCAGTCTCAGGTCAGGAAAATTCAAACAATAGTCCAAAAAAAAGTAATCCAGAAAGACAGAATATATCTTAAATAAGGATATGAAAGGAAAAACATGAACAGGCGTGGAAACACGGCTTGGAAACGTTCAGAAACAAACGAGACACAGGTGAAACCACAGTGGAAGAAAACCGAACAGAAAGACCCAGCCACCAGGAGCTTTTCAAAGAAATCAAGGAAAACACGAAACGGAGAAGAAGCAAAGTAAAAGAGGAAGAATGTAAATCAAAAACCTGAACTGCACAAAATGTTTAAAAGTGAAACTCATTGCAAAACACCAGAAAGGGCCAAAGCAGAGAAACAAAGAACATCTAAAACTAAGTAACATGACTCTGTCAGAGGTCAGGTTTCTGTTAAAATGTGAGACAATCGCTGAGATTAAAATGAATGTTTACATCCACCACCAGTAGGGGTTGGTTCATTAAAAGTGAGCAGTTGGTGGTGCAAATTTTCCAATCAGATGTCATTAAAGCACTGCAGAAAAGAGGGCGCGCTGAGGTGATGCAATTAAATAAGTGCCAGTCAAACTTCAGAAGACGAAAGAGATTTGTAGAAACGTGACATTTCTGTTAGATCTAGTGTTACTTTGAGGAAGTTTTTTCATCGGTTCACACATGATCCGATGCTGTTTCACTGGAAGCATCAGAGGTTGTAGTCAGATGCCTCCAACTACGCATGTTTCCTTTGCATTTAGTTGCATTTTTATTGTAGCTATTAGACATTCGTTTTACCTCATCCTCCATGATATTTATACATTTTTACAATGCTCATAATTAGAATTATAAGCCTCCACCAAACAGCGCGCTAGGGATTGAGTCGGGCAGGTGTACAGTCTGCTGTGTTTCCCAGTGGTGTTGCCGTAACTACCTCTTCAACATGGCCGACCGAGGCAACTAATTGCAGCATATTTACGGATACAATGGTGATTGCATGCGCCTATTTAAAAGGACAACCTGGTCATGAGGGAGCAGGTCAAGGTTTTGCAAGCATGAGAGCGATGACAGTAGTTGTTGGGTTGGAGATCAGATGCAAAGATCTGTAAAGTGTGTGTTTCTCACCTAATGATAATAAAATAAATGTCTTCTACATCTGCTCCATGGATTTTATCGGATTTTGACTGTGCAGTTCATAACGATCTGTGTGGGGGAATGTTATGTTTTACATGAATTCAGTTTGGTAGATTTAAACTCAAACACCTGTCATGACTATTATTAACTGATACATCGACCAGCCACAACATTATGAGCGCTGACAGGAGAAGTAAATAACATTGACCATCTTGTGACAGTTCAGTGTTCTGCTGGGAAACTTCTGGACCTGGCATTCATTGGTGTGGATGTTACTTAGACATGTAGCACCCACCTAGACCAGACCAGGCACCCCCACCCCATAGCAATGACATTCCTTGATGACAGCAGCCATCCCCAGCAGGATACAGCCTGACACAGACACACACACAAAAACACTTTAGGAACAACTAAAAAAAAAAAACATGAAGAACAGCACAAGGTGTTGACCTGGCCTCCAAATTCACTAGATCCCAAACTGATCAAGTATCTGTGGGATGAGCCACAGAGGCCCCTCCCCTCAATGGCCCCCCACACAGGACACCCTCAGAAGGCCCATGTCCATTCTCTGATGAGTCACCACCAGGGAGACCTGCACAGTATTAGGAAGGTGGTCATAATGTTATGCCTGATCATTGTGTGTATTTCACATTGGAGATAGCAGCTTGATCATAATCTGTATTACAATCTGTGATGTTCTTTCTTGCCAAAGTTAAAAGTAGTCTTTTTTAAAGAACACTTTAATTACAGCAACCTTAGAAGCCAGTGGTGTGTGACTCGCTCCAACAGAAAGATTGATTGCATTTAATATAAGAGCGTTATGTAAGGCCACAACATCTCCTCTGATTCATTACTTTCCCTTTCAGCGCGGCAACGGCCAATTGAGTCTTACAATGAATTAAACGCAGGGTTGAGGCTGTCAGTGTCAACATTTACACGGACGCTGAAGTCGCCCGCTATAATTACTTCATCTGTACTAAGAACTAATTCAGATAAAAACTCTTGATGAAGGAGCAGCTGGACAATACACAGCACCAGGGAAAAAATATATTTTTAGTTTTCTTCCTGTTCCTTCCTCTAAGACTTTTTTAACGGGTTTCTGAGTGGGGTGGGAGATCGTTCATTATCCCGGCTGCAACCAGGTTTCGGTCAGTGAATCTATTTTATAATCTCTTTTCAAATAAATTACTGACAGAGATTTAGACTAGAAATATAAGACACTTAATAGTCACAATTCATGATTCTGTTTTCTTCTATTTAATAAGCAGTTGATGCTGACAACGCAGCTGACTGCACCGGGGGAAAGAAGCACTACCTGGATTATTGATGAGGGGAAAATTAAAGTGTTTACTCCCCTCCTGATTTCTTACTTTTTTGCATGTTTGTCACACCTAAATGTTTCAGATCGTCAAACAAATTTAAATACAAGACAAAGATAACACAAGTAAACACAAAATGCAGTTTTTAAATGAAGGTTTTTATCATTAAAGGGGAACTACTGTTTTTTACAACCTGGAACTTATTTCTGGCATAAAATAGGGTCGTCTACTCACCCATATAACTTTTGTGTAACTTGTATTCCTTCAGGAGATAATTAGATCAGTGTATATCCATGTAGTGGTAGTGACTGGGGCACCGAAATGCAGCCTCTAAATAACGCATTATCTGCCGCGAAACTCGTTCATTTCACCAATATTTTGTTATGATACGCTAGTGCTATTCCACTAGTGCTAGTCCAGAGTTACCTGTTACAGGGTCTGTAGATTGACCTACTGACCTCTGACCTGGATGATGTCCTCTCTGAGCGCCACGCGCAACCGCGACTGTCGGCTTGTTTACCCGTAATTTGCTACTGTCTGCAGACGCCAGATGATAATAGGTAACTCCGGACTCAACGGGGAATAGCACTAGCGTATCATAACAAAATATTGGTGAAATCAACGAGTTTCGCAGCAGATAATGTGTTATTTAGAGGCTGCGTTTCGGTGCCCCATTCACTCCCACTGTATGGATATACGCAGATCTAAATATCTCTCTAAGGACTACAAATTACGCAAAAGTTATATGAGTGAGTAAACGACCGTATTTTATGCCAGAAATAAGGTCCAGGTTGTAAAAAGCAGTAGTTCCCCTTTAAGGGAAAACAAAATCCGAACCTACACGGCCCTACAACCAGTTCCTAATGTTTTCATGATGTTGTGCAAACGTAGTTGTGTCTGTTCTCAGCAGAATCGGCTTTCAGGTCAGTGCGACTTTGCTGTGCACAGGCACAAACCATCCCAGATAAGGTGACAAATGCAACCTTGAAAAAAACAATACAAAATAAAAACACTGGCTTTATTGGGAGACAAAGCTGAACGCAATCCCTAAGCCACCTGTCTTCTTTTTTTTTTCTCACCGAGACAGAATCCATAACTATTGAGTGCGCCTCTTTTTCTGGGTCTTTTGTCTTTCGAGTCCCCGTATACAAATGTGACGATTTATCCCAATAAATTTCCACAGCAGGCAGTCGCAGCAAAGCAGGGGGAGAGAACAAATGGGGATATGGTTGATTAAAACAAAATAGTTTAGAAGTCGTGTACCAAATGAAATCATAAATATTACAAATGTTCTGTATTTTTGTTTTCCGCTGAAGCATTACCTGCCCAGCAGAACATGCATGCATACAGAAATGTGAAGTCTGTCGCCTCCAACGAGCCGCGAGGCAGTCGGGGCAAGGAACTGTGCTGTCGGGGAAAGGGGTGGCTGAATTTGCAGCGTGTGCATCATCATTTCCATCCCGGCCCACGCTCCCAGGAATTTTCCAGACAATTTTCACCACCAACTCAAAAGTAATAAAAGCTCTACAAGTCACAACAAAACAACTCAGCAAACACGGAATATTGAAGAAAAAATAAATAGATAAATGGCTGAGAATAGTAAAAATGTGCTGTGTCCTTCCTCTATCACCTATCCTCTAACCTTCACACCTCTAACGCCGGCGTATTCCTCACTCTCCTTCAGCGGTTTCATCACTAACTTCCCTCCTCGTATCTCCCTGCACCACCGGCCTGCAGGCAGTCGGAGCTGTGTGGAGCACCACTGGGGGGCTGCAGACACATCACCTCCTCGGGCACAGTAATTATTTGGCTCTTTTATTGTTGAATGTGCTGCTGACGGTCGGCCTGAGGGGAGTCAAATATCTTCTTTTTTTTTTTTTTTTTTTTTGCCACAAAGTTTCTTGGAGGAGACTCAGTGCGCTGCCGGCTGCTCTGAACAACGGTTTCCAAAATTACCCGGGGTGCTGGGAAGAAGGACGGACGCGAGCATTCAGGGGCTGTCTAACCCGAAGTTAGCTGGAAAGTTGAAATTGGTTTTGAAACCTTTCTGCGATATGCAATAACGAGAGAGAATGGAATCACAACGCGGCAATTTTCTGCAGCACACAGGTGCAATTAAGCAGGAGGCATTTCATTTAAGGTGGTATTTACGTGACAAAACTCCATCACTCTGACCTTAATGAGTATTTATCCCACAGTGGGATAAATAAAGGATAATCTTACCCTATCTTATGACAGCAGTTTGGAGAATGTCAGCCAAGTAATACCAAGTACAAATATTCATTTTTAAAGCTAAATAAAATCCAAAATAAAATACAGGCGTTCTTCCCTGACTCCCTAACCAAAAACAGAAGAAAAACAAGAAAACAAAACTGGCTTCTCACCCCTGCTTGGCAGGACTGGGGCGGTAAAACATGCAGACCTGGAGTGTACAATACAGTCAGAGTATGGAGTGGTTCAGCTCTTGATAGGTCACAGGAAAAGAGGAAGAGCGACTGGCTTCTCCAACAGAGGCCTTTTTTAACTCCGGTTCATCCGGTCTCCTCCAATCACTGGCTGGCCTACAGGGAGCTGAAACTAAAAAATGACAAAGGGCGACCCCTGCAGGCTGGGAGGGAGCACCACACAGGCACTCAACACAGACATGGCTCACAGCCGTAACACTAGTGGAACATTTTTAGCGCCTAGAGCCGGTGAGGGGCTGAAGATCCTGCATCCTCTCAGTAATTCAAGTCAGTTCTTGCTCCATCTCTAACCCTGTCTAACTGCCGTGTTTGAAGGGAGGCGTCCGATTGGTCCTTCTGCAGCAGGAAAACGAGGTCACGAACAATCTTCAGCTCCAACTTCAACCCACCAACAAATAAGTTTGTGAGTCGGTGTGGAGTCTCTCCGTTGGGAACTGATTATGCTCCTCCAAGGATCTGCTGGGCCAATCACGTCATTTGGGCGGGGCTTAAAGTGGTGATGGACAGAAGAGTAACAGCGACACAGTCAAGGCTCTGATTGGTTGGAGGACTATCCAGCTGTGTGTAAATATATTTATATAACTTAAATATCTTTTATATCTGTTTCTATGTGAAGAAGCTACTGGACACTGAATTTCCCTCAGGGGTAAATAAAGTATCCATGTATCTTGCCATGGTTTGTCAGTATTTTATGTCACTCTAAGCCAGGGGTGTCAAACATGCGGCCTGGGGGACAAAACCAGCCCGCCTGAGAACCCAATCTGGCCCGTGTGATAAATTTGCAAAGTGCAGAAATGACATAGAAGACATTTACTGCCATTTTTGCGAAATTTTTGAGAAAAGTAAAAAGCTGATCCTAACTTGTCCACTAGGGGTCGCACTGTTTTAGTAAGAGTTGCGCACATAACTTGACACTGGGACCTAGAACTCTAGATGCTAGCAATGCGCCATGATTGCACTTATTTTTCTTAAGACATTTCAGGTTGTTCATAAAATGTTTTGTAAAATGATTGTTGATTTTCATAGTGTACTTGTTGTTGTTTTTTATAGGTTATTATGCCATTATTCTACTGGTCCGGCCCCCTAGAGTTTGACCTCCCTGCTCTAAGCAATATAATGTTCTCTCATGCTACAGTATATGGATCTAGGACATCTACGGTAGCACTTATCAAAAGATATAAATTCTATATAGAAAAATGTGTAGAATTAAGTTCAGTACGTGGGGTAGGTGCATTGTCATGTTTATAAAAACCTAATCTAACAATACCATAAAATCAGTTTGAGCCCAAATACACAGTACATATTCTCATAAATACTCAAATCTTGGTAGAAGTGAGTGTGATTACTAGCAACCAGCTAAAAAGGTGATGGTGCTGAACATCATACATGCAGAGCTCATGGAGCATGTCTCTGGTGGGCCTTGTACGATCGCAGCAGGATTCAGGACAGAAACTGTTACCAACAAACTAGCAACGCTGTCTGTTTTTCAGATATTTTCAAGGATCATCAGACAAAGGGAAAGTACAATGACAGCAGGGAGCAATCAGGTCTGAAGTGAATCATCTATTTGAGCTGAATAAAGTCAGGTTCACTCTCAGGGTGAAGGAAAAAAAGCAGAAAACAGAAAATGAACAGCACAGAGAGACTGAAGAATGTGAGTAAAATCATTTCAAATCAGTCTAGCTGTGGGTTTTGACCCAGCACACTGTAGTTCTCAACTGTGTTCCTGAAGCTTCTGTGCATTTTCTGTTTCTTTGACTGGATTTTAGCCTTTTTAGGTTCATGTCTGAGTTTTTTCCCCCAGACTCTCACCTCATGCCATTTTCCATCCTCTGCCCTTGTGGGCATCTCACTGATATGTCAGAAGAAGGAGGTGCTTCCTTGTAGTGGTTTAGTGTCTCTGAGGGCAGTTTCTCACCCACTGTCCTGCTTGGTCGCTGTCACAGCACATGTCATCCTGGCTGTCATCTTCCTCTGGTCCCCCGCGTCCCGTGCAACCTCGGCCCCGGTAAGGCTGCTCTCCGGCCACTGCCTTGCTGTCAACCTGTTTTTTCACCTTTTGTTGGCTTCCTTGACCCCTGCCGTCTCCTGACCCTCTCTCTCTGTTTGTCGGCATGTTGTGTAAATTTTGGCGCTGCAGAGCGGCCCGCCTCGGCCGCGCACAGGCACCTGTTGGACTTGGACGGGAGAGGAAGGATTAAATATGAATCTATTTTACGCACTGAGGCAGACAGCATTGCTCAGGCTCCTTTACCCATTCACCGAAAACTCTCTACTTCAGTCTCTGTTGTTTTTCTAACAAACAAATGTCCTAGAAGTCAAGGATTGTGCAAAATATCAAGTCTCAAAACGGCTTATTTTCATAAAATATTGATTTTAATTATGTTTTTCTTGATTCCAGTAAATTTAGTCTAAATTGTAATTACACTACATTATTCATTGACTTGGTCTTGTTCTGTATATAAAAGGTTTAACCCCTTGACGCCTGAATTGATTTACAATTATATAAAAAAATAAATAATAATAAGTGTTTTTGCTTTGACGCTAAATTAAGTGGAGATTAATTTGTCTATAGTACATAGTATAGATATAATTTTAGGTATGATCGATATGTACAAATTCAAATTACACACTATGACACCAACTATTATAATCCAATTAGAAACAGAGCTCAAGCTTTTCACTCGTTAGCTTCCATTAACTGGATGTAGTTCCCACTCCGACCAGTCCTACGAGAAACGAGTGCTTGCAAAAGGTTCCTAGGTACGTATTTAATGTGCACAAACCAGCACTGGAGGAATACAAACGTTATCTCGGCTGCAGTCTGAGTGGAGGCGGACACTTGGTGTCAAGGGGTTAAAGTGATTAATATTATCTGGAAAATGAAATGTGCACCCTTGATTAAGCACAATCACCTACCACTCTCCATGCCTTTCATCACGATTGTACCAGAGGTACCCAGGGATCTGGTAGAAACTCTACACGTCTGACCTGCTGCAACCCACCACTAGTCCTGTAATCATAATGTAAGTATGGGCGGGTTATATTCTCACCTCAGTTTGACCAGTGGAAGGAAGTGGAGATGCTGCTGCTTTTGTTTTTCTACAGTCTATTGTCTCCCTCCTTTCAAATTTTCAATTCAAAGCACACGTTCACCCCTTAAACCCACCCTGTCCTGCCTCTGTCCTCTCAAAGTCCCAATTCAAGTTACTCAGCTTCTCTAACAAAGTCCACCGTGACTTTGTAATTCCCTTTTTCCACTTACGTTTTCTTTTTACTCCAGCTTACCCTTCACAGTCTCCATAAATTCCTCACTCTAGGCTTCTTTCTCCCTTTTTCTTTTCTTTTCTCATTCAGCTGAGCTCTCACTCTCACGACGCATCAAGGCCCAACAATCAATCTCCTAAGAGAAACAAGAAACACTCATTCAATTTGGATCCGTTCCAAAGTTTTTCCCCTGTCAGCCAAATCAGTCCTCCGCCATATGTAAGGCACGCGATCGCCCGCCACGCAATCAGGATATAAAGCAACAAGTCGCATGCACTTACAGTCAAGTAGTCCACACACAAGCCTAGATGAACACTGCAGCAACATCAATAGATCTGCCGTTCTGCATTTTCCCTACATCAGCATTGGCGGTATAAGAAATCACAGTGCACCCTCGACCAATCAGCACCTACTGTAGGTCTCTGAACCTGTAAGCCTCAGATTTCCTGATGGACACGGACTCACCAACGATCTCGATCACGCCAAAGTAAGCATTTTTCAAAACTTCAAATCATCTCCCAACTGGTGTAACGTCCTTCCTGTGAGGTACAACTCATAGTTGCACACTGGCACAATCTACCGACCAACTGGCGATGTCCACATTTAACTTTGATTCACAATTTATACAAGTTAAACCAAATTACAGCGTGTTAAACCACATCGTGACTTATACGTTGTTGCAGAATACTTCAAACTTAGCAAGTTTTTTGATGTTCTGGGAGGTTTCTGCGGCTAAGACTTCTCCAGCATCGATCGGCCAGGAGGTCTGTTGAACTTACAGCGTGGTCAACACTCCCCAGACACTGAACCTTCACACTATTCAGGACTTAAGCTGGTTACATACTCCGTAGGAAGTGAGGAATTTGTTCAGTTAGTCGTTTTGACAACCGCGTCCGTCGGATCACACCGTTCAGTCAGCATGCACCAACACACAGTATGCCGTATCTCTACCCAGGAGAGATAAGCGGTCACACTGCGAATATTAGCATCTGCTTTTCTGCATTAACTATGGCCACTTCCAATTTCTGACCAATCACAGAATAGTTGCCAGACACCGCATGAGAAAAAAGTTCTGCCCGGGTTGATGTGTCGAGAACAAGCTGCGAGAACTCCCAAACGAGGGCTGCACTAGGTGCGAGAACAAGCTTCTCCGCTTCTCCCGGAGAATGTAACAGCCTTTACATCAGGGGTGTCAAAGTCATTGTAGGTCGGGGGCCACATAGAGCCCAATTTCAATTCAAGGGGGCCGGACCAGTAACACAATAACATAACGACAACTCAGTTCTGTTGGCTACTCTTACTAAAACAGTGGACGGATCAGGACTAGCAGTTATTTTTATTGCAGAATTGCAGTTAAAGTCTTGTATGTCATGGGACTGACCCCTGACTTGAGATTCTGCACACATATAAAGCAGCAAATATCTTCTACACCCGCTCATGATGTGGATCAAATCAGATTTTGACAATATAGTTCTTTATGATCTGTCTCTGTCAATGTTACTTGTTTTACATGAATACTGTTTGAAACTCAAAAACAGCTCATCAATATTGTTAACTAAAAAAATATTACTTTGCAGAAAGAAGCATGATGAAAATCTATTGTACAATGTTCTTTCTTGCTGAAAAGCCAATGTCAACAGTAGTTGTTTTGAGCAAGCTTTAATTACAGCGACGTTAGGAGCCAAGAGAAAGACTGATTGCATTTAACTTGGGAGTGTTACGTAAGGACATCTTCATTCCTTTCAGAGCAGCAGTAACCAACTGAGCCTAGAGATGACGACAACTACAAAATGTTCCCTTTGTTTTTGCGCAAAGAAGAACATTAGCAATATCAGCACATCGCTGCCATCAGCTGTCTTTATGTTAGCTACTCTTACTACAAAGTGTGACCCCTAGTGGACAAATGTGGATTAGCAGGTGCTTGTATTGAAAATTTGCAGTTAATGTCTTCTGTCATCGTCATCATCATCATCAAATTCATCCTGATTGGACCCTCTGGCAGGCTGTACGCTGTGGAAATTATACAGAACCCAGTCCAACACAGAGAAGGCCAAATAAAACTAACTTTGCTCTTATCGTCTGAATGTCACACAAGTGATGTGATTTCTGGCCTTTTCTTTTCCAGTGAAGCCGTGACAAGCTGAAGCAACAGGTCAGACACAGTTCACATCTTTTTTAAGACAGGACAAAGAGCCGGACGAGAGGAGAGAGAAAGAAAAAAATAAAAATAGAGCCAGCGTTTATTGTTTCGCGTGTGAGATTTATCCCGAGTCAAATGTCTGGCTATTAGATGGAGTGGTGACGCAATCAAGACGCCGCAGCGAGGAAGGTCGTCCTCCGTTATCTCATTGTTTACAAAGGCAATTTGCGCACATTCACATTGCTGTTGCAGATGACAGGGAACAGTGAAGGATGGGTTTTTCTTTAGACATGCTGTAAGATACTGTACGTGAACTATTATTATTCCCAGCAGGGCCTCGGCCTCCTGATTAGAAATGACAATTTTTCACTAAGTTAAAGCCTTGGACACTTAAAAAGGTTTAAGAAATGATCTTTATCATTTTAGTTTATAGTGTGTGCGTCTTATGCTCAGGTGAGTAAAGCCCAGACTCTTTTATTCGTTCACAAAACAATATTGTCTTTTAAACTTCCAGAATGCAACTGAGGGCATAAATAAAAGTGAATGGTGCAACCCAGCTAAGCTAAGGTAGCTTCCTCCCTCCAACTGAAAGCACAGTGAAGACGTACGTGCAAACTCTGCACAGAAAAGCCCCAGCCGGCCACTGGGTTAAGTACTTATAATGTATAATATCCCATTTTGGAGTATTATATCACCGGAATACTTTTATTGATTCGTAAATCAGTTTAACGCTCTAGCTTGTGGAGACGGGGCTAATTTTATGTAGTTAAGCACTTCCGGGTGGTTTGCAGATTTCCCCCCAGGGATCAATAACTTCTTGTCTTAGCCCCCTGCAAGCTAAAGAGCCGCAATCGTTATCTCATCTGCTGGGAATCTGCACAGTGACTTGTGAGTCAAGTTACACCGATCAAGCATAACGTAATGACCACCTTCCTATTATCGTGCACGTCTCCCTTGTGGCGACTCATCAGAGAATGGACATGGGCCTTCTGAGGGTGTCCTGTGGTGTCTGGCAACAGAATGTTGTTAGTGGGGGGGCCTTTGAGGGGAGGGGCCTCTGTGGATCATCCCACAGATACTTGATCAGTTTGGGATCTAGTGAATTTGGAGGCCAGGTCAACACCTTGTGCTGTTCTTCATGTTTTTTTGAGTTGTTCCTAAAGTGTTTTTGTGGCTGCATCCTGCTGGGGATGGCTGCTGCCATCAAGGAGTGTCATTGCTATGGGGTGGCGGTGTCTGGTCTGGTCTAGGTGGGTGCTACATGTCTAAGTAACATCCACACCAATGAATGCCAGGTCCAGAAGTTTCCCAGCAGAACCCTGAACTGTCACAAGACGGTTCAAATGTTATTCAATTCTCCCGTCAGTGGTCATAATGTTGTGGCTGATCGGTGTATGTGGTAAATGTAGTATAGTCGAGAGTGGCAGAACATGGACTCGCAGATTAAATTAATCTCCCCTCACCAGCATGTGAACTGTTTGATTTGTAATCCGATTACAAGACCTGATGATACATATCAACTAAACATGAGTGTATGTTCTCACACTGTTCTATCAGCTGATGTAGCTCCCATTAAAAAAGATGCCGCTTTCCTCTTTGTATTAGAAATTTATGAACATCCACAACATGTGTTTTTTGTGTTTTCTTTCCAAGCTGCCCTGCAGGATCCAATGCATATCTTAATAAATATGAGAGCGGAGAAGGGAAGGTGGAGTTTTCCCACTGAATTGCATTTAGTTTATTGCAATAGAGTTTTTCAACCGACTGCATCAGGCCACTGAAAACCAACAGCAATCAACTGAATAAATCAGACAAGGAAAGGTTTAAGGAGGCTGCTGTTGGGGTTCATAACACATTTCAAATAAAATGCACACACACACACAAACACACACACACACACACTTCTTCTGAGTCCGGGCAGTGGAGATGAAGCATCTTGGCATGGTGATTTATTCATTTGCTTCTAGCAATAACTGAGGATATTGTTAGCACCCATCCATAAATCTACGTTATTTTCTCCCAACACAGAGACTTGGAGAGCAGAGGCAGCTAGGGGAAATGGAAATGATGAAACACAATCTTGGCTTTTCCGTGAGAGGCCTGCACAGCGGTGAGCAAGAGAGAGCGTTAATGTGGGAGCGTGTGATTTTTAGTCCGTTCGCCAGGCGAGGGGCCATTTCCTCACGGCTCCAACTGTGGATCCAATTGAAACTTTAAGTTGCACGCCACTGCACACGCAGACACACACACGGACACACAGTAGGTGTAATGTAAAGTATATGAGACAATGAGGGATATACTGTAAATGTCACTTCTCCTCCGTGTGCAGCTTAAAGGTTACATCCGACGCTCTGTTCCTTTTCAGAGCAGCTTTAAAATGGAACTCCCAACTCTCGCCCGGGAACCTCTGTTTTTTTTGTTTTTTTTCTCGAGATCGAAATTCGAGTACATGATGCTGTTGGCGTGAAGATGACACCGTTGCTTAGTAACTGATGAAATATGTATAGAGCCTCTCCATAAATAAGTCATTGATTGTGTAGCCGCGGCATCTCAATGGTGCGCCGAGGAACGCGGCGGGATTTCACGTCACTTCGCTTTTCCATCATTCAAATAAAAATGTTCATTAGAAGTTTTAATCGTCATTAGGACCGTGCCTATAAATTGCGGTTAAAATAACATCCGTTTTCACAAAACACAGCATTAAAAAGTCAATGAATCTTCCCAACACCTATAGTGTTTGCTATTTTTGTACCTTCCAGCATGGTGCTTACATACATTATAGCATCGCTGTGCAGGTAAATTAGATGCTTGTTCACGCTCTCCTGCCAAGATAAATGCAGATGACAGATGGAGAGGGAGGGAAGCTCGTGCTTTTGCCAACACGGTGTACAGAATATGAACCTCTTAAAGTCCAAATACAGTATATTATCCTTTTTCCTCCCACACGTCTCGTAGTGATTTAGTTAGTTAGCCTGCAGCCCCCTCATTCTGAATTCTGTTCTAGGTCTCCTCTATTAGCGTAGCTGCTCGTATTAGATGCCTGTGATGTATACCTGTATTACTTATTCAATGCATACTTTTGATGAGTTACAGGAAACTTGTTTTTCACTTTCTCATATATCAAAATACACGCTCCCTTCTTCCTTAAATGCATTCATCTGACAAATGTGTTCTCAAACCAGCTGCATCATTTAACGGCGTCTCTTTCCGAAGACCACTTTTGTGGAGTTTGCTGTATTTTTAAGTGCCCACCTGCCTCTACCTCTAATCTGTGATGCACTTTAAAAATCCAGTCCATTCTCAGGATCAGCAGGTGACGGGATGTCCAGCAATGTGGCGCCTGCACGTGACGGAGGTCGCGTTTCACAAGTGACGCACGTGCATTTCAGAAATGTTTCTGCCTTTAAGAACTGGAAAAGACGAGTGACTGGTGAATCAAAACAAATATGAGTTTTGTACATCTGGATTCTCTATGAAGTCAGTGTTGTAGCCATTCTGTCTGTGCAGAGAGATGTATTCTTTACAGTTCACATCAAAAAGACGTAAGGGGATCATGAGTGTCTTGAGGATTCACCTCGTGTCACAAATCACCAAATTGCCAGCTGAGATTTTTGATTGAAAATGAATCGGTATCTGCATCTGCTTTGTAGGTGATGACTCTGTTGAAATATTTCCATCTGGACCAAATACCCTGACATTCCTGCAGTTGTGCAGACAGCATTAGTAAAACATGAGAACATGTACACTTGGAAGAGGAGCTGCCTTACAGACTGAAATCATAAACACCACCAGATCATGTGAAATAGTGTAACGTCACTGACTGCAGCTTGACTCTGCAAGAACTGCACTGATAGGTATCTGTGTCTGTTTTTCTTTTTTTGTTTTAGTATACGGTAAATCATCCTGCACAGAAATGCCAGAAATGCAGATACTCACCACTACGTTTAATGTGTTGGATGCAGGACTGTTTCACAAGATAAAATATCAAGAGATGCGTATGCTTGTAAGGCGTTACTATGAAGAAAGAGGTGAAACAGTATTGGGGATGGCCCGAGATCGGTATTGGGACTGATCCAGGCATTTTAAAAATGATGGGATTGGTATCGGGTTTTTAGCCAAGCCTGATCTTTTGCAGTTATTTATTTTAGCTCCACCATAAACCAAAACCACGTCCCTGTAGCGTCAACACATCTTCTTCCTCTTCTGTTTTAAAGGCAGCATTAAAACAAAAAAACGAAGCCGATGACCCAAAATCATGTGACTTAACATGTGTGGAAGGACTTCACTGTGAAAAATTTAAAAAATTAAAAATAAAATATAGCGCAATGTAGATGTTTCACGAGGTGGTAGTTCTGGACGCTTCTGTTTAAAAGAGTTTCCTAGAGGCAGCATCAAGGCAAAGAATAGTCCAGAGAGGGTTAGGGAGTTTATGGCAGCGTTGGATGACGAGAACATTTCTGGAGTAGAGAACACAAGGTTTTTGTGTTGGAGCTTCTGCAGCTAAGGGGAGCTATAGCCTCTCCTCACCACATTAGCTTTGACAAAGTTCCAAATGCACAGTGCATGCAAGATCTAGGAGAACACAAGAAAGAGCCTTTATGAATCTCCAGGGGAGGACATTTAGGTTATTTAAGATGGGATCGGGACTCGGGATCGGCCAATACTGGATATCAAAAGGTCGGTTTTGGATCGGGGGGCAAAAAAAAGTTACAAACTGGATGCTCCAAAGCTAATTGTTGGTTGACTTTGATCGCACCTCTTTAATAAACTGGATGCATTGTTCTTAAACTATTATTAGGTCTTATCTGATTATTAACTCTCTAGGGCAGAGAATTATTGGGTGCTGAAAAGCGCGGCTTGGTATCGGACCTGTTAACGGGGCAGACGTGGCGATTATTTGTGGAAACGGTGCTTTTGACAGCACCATGCAGTGTGAGATAGCGTCCACAAATCCTCTACACCGTGGCGCTGTCGCTTCGCAGGAAATGAACCAAGATAGCGCCGTAATGTGACAGTGATGTACCGATGTTTAAAAATGAAACACGCTGCACCTTTAAAACGCTAGAGCCCTCGAAGAGCACGCCATCACACGCACACAGGGGCTGTAAGCCAAGTTAGTGTTATGGCTCCAGGGATGGCAGTGTAATTCATCCGTTCATTATGTTTGGAGGGATTCTACAGGCTGTGGGGATCCTGGGAAGTTTCTTTAGGCGGCTCCAAGATGACGTTTATATCAAAGCTCAAGCCTCCAGATGATGCATCATTAAGTTTTGGTCCAATGGTATTTTAATTTGTCAATTCTTTAGTTTATGATCACATATCTGCAAAACTAAAGACATCCTTCAGTCTCAGTTGTACTTTGCGGCTGCTACCATGGCATTAGCATTTAGCTTGAACGCTGCTGTGCAAACACCAGTAGTCTGTGACATTTTGGGATATAGAAATGGAACAATATAAAAAAAAAAGTCCAAGATGACTTCACATCCAAGGTCAACTTGCAAAGCAACAAATCCCTGCTTTTCAGGAGGTGGCGCCTGCTACAGTGGATTTATTTAGGATTGATGTGCAACTACAAACAACACTAATCCCCCGCACTGCATTCACTCTCTTCTTTCTGTCTCCTCTAGCATTCATGAACACACAGGAGCCTCCACCTGGATCTCCTCCAGCCACGCTGAGCAACTTCCCTTTCAAGTGTCCGGTCAGTGATAAAGATAAAGATACGATTTTCAAGGTGCTGTGAAAGTGACAATTGCAACCTTAAAATAAATAAATAAATGAATGCAATTTCAACCAGTGAGACAAAGACAGAAATGGAACTATAACTTTGATTGAAGCAACATGCTTTTATGTGGACCAGATGCACAGTGGATGCTTCTTTGTTTCTGGGACAGCTGGTGGTTTTATGTTTTTTGCTTCGTATTTTATTTTTTATTTTTTTCCCCCAAATGTCTGATAACCGTGCAATGATGAGCTTCAGAGAACCATTTACAGGCACAAAGCTCAATCCATCTATAAACTGGAGCCAATAAAAATTGATTTTTTTTTTCTTCTGCTGCCACACAGTATGTCTTGAAAGCTTTCTCTCTTTCTCGCTTTTTTCTGATTTTCTCATTGGATCTGCATTACCAGCTACAAAGGACAGTTTTGAAGAGGTTTCATTTTCTTATTTATGCTCTCGGGACTCTGTCACCGCTGCCTCTGCACCCTCTCTAAATGGCAACTCAAGGCTGACTTCAGTGGAATATCATACAAGTTTTAATACAAATAATGTTCCCATGAGAGGACTCGTGTTCAGGCTGGAGCACATTTCCTGTCCTTTGGCGTTCAGTGGAAGTGTCACATAATTGGCTTTCACTTTATCCTTTTAGCCCATAAAGACATGCAAGTAGAGTGAAGATGTTAATGTCATGTGTCATTTAATGGAGAAGGGTTTGGCTTGTTTGAGTACAGAGCTTTCAGCATGATATCCACATTTTATGCTGGTATCTGAAAACCAATAACATTAAGTTGTAGAAATGCAGCAGGAAAACACAGATCAGTCTGCATCCCCTCTTACCCCTTAAGGGCAGTCTTTGGTAGAGGACCCGAGCTTGAAGGAGGAATTAGAGGCCTGGGTGCGTAATATCAACGTAGCTGCTATTCTCAGCATTGCACTCTTCTGAACAGAGATGTTGTTCCTGGAATCTTATCCCCCAGTTTGGGGGTCACAGCCCTCAAGCCTTCCAGTCACCACAGGGACCACCGCTGCCTTCACAACCCTGGTTGTGAGGTATTGAAGGTAACGACCAACCCACGATCCTGAGGGACTTCCTGATAGAGAATGAGAAAGTGGTGATGGTGGCATAGCCGTGAGGAGGCCCACAGTGATAGATGTAGAAGGAACACCGAGAAATAACGAGGGCTGGAAGAGGAGCTAGAAAAACTGTGGAAGATGTAGGCAATAATCTGCTTTAAATTTACACTGAAGGGATTTTTAATGCACTCATCAACATGTGAGTGGACAAATACGCTCGCTTTATGCAAGAGCTAAGAGCTCTCAGCTGTGTCCTTGATCCAGCTGTAATTCAGTTCAAATCAAGCTGAATTTGCTCTCCTGCATCTTTATCCATTTCTGCCTGCTTGTTTTGGCGGATTTCTGGCAGAAATATTTAGTTCTGCTTATGTTGCACAGCGTTTTCTGCCGCTTTGTTCACCTTCTGATTTCCCAATACAGGCCGAGGTCATATTAACACAATAACCATGCGTGCATCTATAAAAATAAATAAATAAATTGTGGTGCTAAAATGAACGTGCATTAACAGGTCATTTACGTGTTAACTTTGACAGCCCTAACAATGACAGAGGTCGCCAACTTTCTGCAAAGTCAATCCCTATGGAAAGCCTTCCCAGAAGACTTGAAGCTGTTATAGCTGCAAAGGGTGGGCCGATGTCATATTAAACCATATAGATTATGTGTGTAAAGCAGATGAGTGAATACCTTCGGCAATATAGTGTGTATATATGCAGTATATATACTGTGAGCATGCCCCCCGCTGGCAGTTCAGCAGTTATTTTATTATTCGTTGTCTCTTTCCCTTCCCTTGATGCACTTTGCCAGTCTCTGCTATTGTAGCCATGATGAAACAATGCAAGCCTTTCTCTGGAGGGACTGCTGAAGCTCTGTAATTATAGCTTCATCACCAGCAGATAATGCTCTCAATTTGAAAAGCCCGGACTAAAGCAAATAGCAAAGAGAGCCTCCGACAGGCTTGACACGGAGAAAAAGAGAATATTATATTCCCTTGGTCCATAGGCTCTGCCTGTGGGGAGGCCTGGATCATGGTCTCTGTGTGTGTGTGTGTGTGTGTGTGAATAGATGCGAGCATGCACGCTCACCAGGAGGGATGGACTCACTCAGCCTCATTAGCATGGATACAAATAGGGCCTTTACTCCTGATGTCTCATTGTAGAGACATGTGGGAGAGAAGGGGAGTCTCTAATGAAGCCCCAGACATCACGGTCTGGCCAACGAGGCAGGGGTCGTAGAGAGAGGATGAAAGGGAAGGTGAAAATTATAGGTGCATGAATAAGTCAGGAATGAGTCAAAGCAAGAGTAAACATTAAGTGTTATGAATGACACAGTGCTGCTGCAGACGAGTATGACGAGCTTCATCCTAATACAGAAACAAAAGCCATCATCATCACAACCTTATTAACAAACAAGACAAGCGACATGTACAGGAGCTCTGCAGAACCACAGATTGTCTCTATTAAATTTAAAATAAATTGGTATAGAGACAAGTTTTACAATTTCTCTTGGTGACAACGGCAGGCTAATGAATAACCTGAGGGGAATTGCATACGCTGGCAGTGGATGTAAACTACAAGTCGCCCAGATCTGCCGAGCGACTACTGATGGTGTCAGGACTTGTTTACAGACCCCTAATCTGAATTTAACCAACACACCACTAGCAGCTCTGAGGACTCCTCCCTTTGCTTTAAAGGATTAGTGCTTGACTTAAGACCTGCTGCAATTCCCAAAACCAGACAGTGAGGCAACTCAACAGGATGACCTCGGTGGCACCTCTGTAGAAGGTGGACACAACGGATGGGAAGGCGCTTGAATTCCTTTGCAGGAAATTGAGACGTTGCTACGCTTCCTTGTTGAGTGCGGTGAAGGTTGTGGTCCAGGAGAGATCCTCTGCAATGAGATTGTTGATCTTGCATGACCTTTCTGGGTGGCGCACCTCTTCTTTTGTTGTCGTTGAGGCCAACTACTGTTGTGTCACCTCATGGTACAGTCATGGGTCAGAGTGTACAGCAGCGAGCAGAGAGCCCATGACAGTGCTGAATGCTAAGTTGAAGTGTATGAGCAGCATTGTGACAGCTGTCCTTGTTTTCTGGGTGTGTTAGGACCAGATTCAGAGCCAGAGAAGCGGCATCACACCAGGAGAATATTTATTATCACATACCACGTGCTGCTGGAACGGAGGCCGATGAGAAGGCTGAGACTAAATGGTCTTGTATTTATGTAGCACTTTCCTACTGGTTGGTATTCAAAGAACTTCACCGCCACAGTGACACATCAACCCATTCGTTCTCATTTACACACCAATGCCCACTGGGAGTAGCTCAGTGTCTTGCTCGAGGACATGCTAACCCTCTGGTTCATGCTAGCCATAGCTGCTCAAAAACCAAAACAATGAGCTAAAAGATGCTAAAATGCTGTTTGGAGCTGAGGGGAACTGCAGAGCTGGGTGATAATAACACCTCTTGATCATTTGATTTCATTTTTAGATAAAAATACCCAAATCAAACTATTTTAACCAAGCACTGCGGGAAAAGAAAGTAAAAAGCCAACGTTCCAATCATCTCCTCTCCTGATGAAATTAGGACAGAAGGCAACGGAAAATTGGGACAAAGTGAACGAGGAGGGAAGCGGCGAGGAAACGGAGAGGCGGCCGTGACATGTAAGAGAGAGAAACTAATATCCCCGGTGGTTTTCTAACCGCTGGCGAGACGCTCAGCTGCCATTAACTGTCGCTGCTAGAGCCAAAGTGCAGGAGTGTCATTCATTAGCTGCGGATCATTGAAAAGGATTATAACACCACAGTGTGACATCAGAGGACACATGTTGGCTTTGATTAATCATCACTTTCATTCACTTTCTCTCTCTCTGTCCAAAACAGACAGTTCTTCTCTAACTAACAGAACTCAGGAGACTCTTAGAGAACCACTCTCCAACTGCGAGCTGCAACTCTGTTTTTACTTATTATTAATATTGTTATCAAAGTGATCACCTGCAGCAAAAGCTTTCTTTTATTAATATTTTGTGGAGAAGCAGCCTCATATGGGACAGTAGCTCCACCTACCGTTAAAACTGCAGCCAAGCTCTAATTTGTCTGACTATATTTGGAATTACTGAGGGGCAATTAAAACGGACCGCGGCAGCCGTTTGGACGGCCCAGCTGTAACGTTTCAGGACGGCATGTTTTCTGAATTCCGATCACAGGACACTAAACCTCCATCAACGTATCTTAATGAGTTGAGCTTAAGGTCAAAGCACAGATAACCTTTGAAGTGCTCATTATTTTTCCCTTAAGTAAAATCAATCAAAATGCCTCGTTTTCATCAAGGCGAACACAGACAACGCTTGCCTGATGGATTTCCAATTTTGAACCGCGGCCGACGTCGCCCTCCGACTAAAACAAGTGGCAACTGCAAATGTCACCGGTGAAATGTCCGTCCGGTGAAAAACACAAACAATAAGGAGGAGAGAAATTCTACGGCTGTAGAAATGCATGGTAAAGGTCACATCACCTATGACGACATGTGTTCATCAACATGGACCTGAAGTCGGATAGAAGGGAGGATCAGGAACAACTCAAAAAAACATGAAGAACAGCACAAGGTGTTGACCTGGCCTCCAAATTCACTAGATCCCAAACTGATCAAGTATCTGTAGGATGATCCACAGAGCCCCCCCCCCCCCCCCCCCCCCCCCCCCAACTGACAACAGGACACCCTCAGAAGGCCCATGTCCATTCTCTGATGAGTCGCCACAACTTTCTTTCCTGCACGACATTACGTCATAATGTTATGCCTGATCGGTGTGAGCTTTAACCAAATCCAAACCATCCTTCACCAGCTGCTCGTACGGCTCTGCTCTACAGCAGACTGCAGTCATCAGAAGTGAACAGCAGCACCAGCGCGGGGAGGTTCTCTCAACAGCAGATAACACGGAGTAATAAAGCCTTCTGCAGGAGGTCATGAACGCTGCTGCTCCATGATTGTTTCCTGAGCTGCAGGGCAACAATCAATCCACTCTCTCTCCTCCTCTCTCACTCTCTTTTCACCTTATTTATATCCCTCCCTCCACCCCCCACCCCCCCTCACCCCCCACCTCTACCTGCCTTTTTATTTATCTCTCGTGCCTTTTTTTTCCCCCAGCTCTGTGCTTTGTTGTCGTTCTCTGGAGACCACGCGCTCACTGTAAAACATGATGACTTGACTTGTAGTTGGTAGTTTTTGTGTTCGTTTTACTTTGGTTTTCCCGGATGTAAAACTTGGAGGGCTGCGTTAATTATGCCAAAAACAGAAGCCTCGCCTGCGTCGAATCGGCCCCAGATATTCTGTAAGTTATCTGCCGCTGTGCACGTTTCACGGGAGCCCTCCTGGTGCTGGGGTACAAGATAAAGGTTCTCGTTAAGGTTACGATTTTATGATATCACCGGGCTGCAGCAGACTTCCATATGCTCCACTGAGCAATCGTCTTATTCTTCCCTCTCTATTCTTTCTCCAGCCTCCTTTCTCAATAGTTCTTGCCGTTGATGCCTCCTTGTAATTCCTCACCTCCATTATCCGTCCCCGTGAATCAGAGACAAACGTTTGCAGGCCCAACAACGCTCCTCTTTCAACCAAGGCTCAGTCGGAGAAAACGCATCCTAACGCCTGACATACGAGAAGAACACATACAAGTCAGAGCAAGGTCACTCGATTGTGATCCCAGCGCTACATCATTCAGTCTGTCTGCACAACAACTATTAGTGAAATGCTGCTGAAACATAATTGACTCATACTCCCTGAAGGACTGTGCAGTGCTTGTGGGATGCACATGTCTGCGTGTGTTTGTCTTACGTGTCTTAGCATATTCTTTACGGCATATTTTATTATATCGCTCTGAATGGACTGCACTTAATTTAGCTGTGCACGTTTCAATGACAATAAAGTTCCAGCGCTACATCTTTGATAGAACAGAATATCTTTAATCCATCTATTACGCAACGGATTTTTTTAGTTTACTTTCTTTAAGCAGGTCTATACCTTAACAACAATAACATACCAATATGCTAACAGAAATAACAAGACAAGGGTCAACTTGAATTTCTATGTTTTTATAATATTTTGAGTATTACATACACCGACCAGGCACAACATTATGACCACCTTCCTAATATTGTGCAGGTCTCCCTTGTGGTGACTCATCAGAGAATGGACATGGGCCTTCTAAGGGTGTCCTGTGGTGTCTGGCAATAGAATGTTGTTAGTGGGGGGGCTTTGAGGGGAGGGGCCTCTGTGGATCATCCCACAGATACTTGATCAGTTTGGGATCTAGTGAATTTGGAGGCCAGGTCCACACCTTGTGCTGTTCTTCATGTTTTTTTTTAGTTTAAAGTGTTTTTGTGGCTGCATCCTGCTGGGGATGGTTGCTGCCATCAAGGAGTGTCATTGCTATGGGGTGGGGGTGCCTGGTCTGGTCTAGGTGGGTGCTACATGTCTAAGTAACATCCACACCAATGGATGCCAGGTCCATAAGTTTCCCAGCAGAACATTGAACTGTCACAAGATGGTCAATGTTATGGGGCGTTCTATTTGTCCACCGAACTCGTTTTCCGAGTCGTTTTCCCGAGTTACGAACCGGAAGTTGCAAATAGAACGCCCCCGAGGTCGTATATACAAGTCGTCAACTCGTCGAGGCTCAGAGGACCCCGAGTTCAGTTTCCAAGATGGCTACCACGAGCGTCACACGTAGTAAACATTGTGGTTTTCTACTATTTTAAGCACTTTTGTCTTTGTTGTAACCAAATGTAGAAGTCGTACACATAGCAGTGTATACGGTTACCTAATAGGCATGTCGCTACAGCTAAATACCGCTTAATAAGTTATTTTGTAGCTTGTGCAGTTTAAATTGGCTAGAGACGCTCCATGTTGCTATGACAACAATGCCGAGTCTTGAGCAGAAAGCGGAGCATCGTTAACGTTAATCAAAACGGAATATTCAGATATCAAACTGGGAAATATGTTTGTGTAATATGTAGTGAACATGTGAAATCCGCCGTGGTTGCACTGTAAACGAGATAAACACTATAAACATCTTTTCTCCGACCCGTCGTGTTGTGTACAAAACGGAACGCAAAAACCCGCTGTAACTTGTTTTCCGACACGGATGTGACGTCATTCCCGAGTTGCAAGTCGCGCTTACAAGACAAATGGAACGCACCATTATTCACTTCTCCTGTCAGTGGTCATAATGTTGTGGCTGATCGGTGTATGTCCCAAAACTAAAATTGATGCCAGTCTCAGACTCTGTCTCCACCACATTTCATAGAATTCTGTTCTAAAGTTTTCTGTTGGATTGGTTGTCCCACCAACCTCTCTGTACACTCAGGTTTGTTCATTGTGAACAGGAGCAGATGGTCTGACTCAAACAGGGTCATTTCAGGAAATCCACCCTGCCGTGGCCGTCGGAGGCACCGGTTGCAGACGGTGCACTGGAAATAAGAAGCGCATTTCCACTGGAGAGAATATTACAGTGTTCATAATCCATTAGCGTACACTGAGTCATGACTTTCAGAGAGGGAACAATCAAATCAGCTCCAAGTTTATTTTCATTTCCCCGTGCATCTCTGTGCAAGGCAGAACGAAGGCAGAGTTTCACTGGAAGCGAGGTGGATAAATCTGCACATGTTGATTTGGGTGTCATCAGCTCCTATCCACACATCAGTAACTTGTAGAAAATGGGCCCCCCAGGTCTGTTAAGACCAGAAGAATCTCTCGCTCAAGTTGCCATTATTGTCTGGCGTGATGTGGTAAATCGTGCCTGTCAGCGTGTTCTCGGTGTTAATGAGCGTCTATGACTCACTGAGATGCAAGTTTCCCATTAGCAGTAAAGAATACATGCAGACCGGTTCATTAAATGAGACAAACGGAGAGAGTCTGTGCAAGGGAAGCATGAAGACATCTGTTATTTAAACAAAACTAAGACCAATAAAAGGACACATCATGGAAATTAGCAAAGTCAGTGACCGAGTCAAAACAGTTCCATGGATACGTTTAAAGAAAGTGTAGAATGGTTGGAAATGAATGGTTGGAAATGAAGAAGTGGTCGTGATTATCAGCTGGAGGAAAAGATGTAGAGGGGCTCTCTCAGCTTTAAAAGTTTGCTAATTGGCTCCATGTGTAATGGCTGTGCATAACATTGCTCTCCCTGACCGGGGATGGACGACTCTAGGAGCCCCGCCTTCCTAATTTGTGTGTAATCACATTACAATGCAGACAGAATCTAAATATCTATCCTATCCCAGTATGTCTGTGAAGGTTCTCAGTCATCCAGGTCATGGTATATCCAACAAAGGTTCAAAAAAAGCAACTGGACTTGTAGAGTTTTTTTGAGAAGACGTTTCACCACTCATCCGAGTAGCTTCTTCAGTTCTAGGGGACTGGTGGGAAGTCTGAGGTTTAAATAGGAACTCCTCCTGAAAAAACTTGCTTGTTATGAGTTTCAATCTCATTCACACCTTGACACTGGAGCCTCTGACGGACAAGAGTCGGTAGAGAACCATTCATAGGGAAGAGGACAGGGACAAAAACAGTCCCCTCTCAACAACAGGTAAGTACCCAGTCGTTAATGGAAATTAGCTGCACCAGTTTCTGGTTATTAGCATAAGAAGCAAGTTTTTTCAGGAGGAGTTCCTATATAAACCTCAGACTTCCCACCAGTCCCCTAGAACTGAAGAAGCTACTCGGATGAGTGGTGAAACGTCTTCTCAAAAAAACTCTACAAGTCCAGTTGCCTTTTTTTGAACCTTTGTTGGATATCCTATCCCAGCCGTCATTGGGCGAGAGGCGGGGTCTACCCTGGACAGGTCTCCAGTCTATCACAGGGCTAACCAGCATGTCTTTGGACGGTGGGAGGAAGCTGGAGAACCTGGAGAGAACCCATGCAGACAAAATGAGAACACGCAAACTCCACAAAGAAAGGCCCCAGTCGGTCTGGATTAGAACCCAGAACCTTCTCACACTCCCATAAACTAGATTTCCATTCTTCTGAAAAATATATTTCCACACTCTTGTACTCTTGTCGCGTTGCGTTGCTGACATTGTTCCCTACCTCATACTCTGCTGTTACGCGTACTGTAGTGTTTTAGATGTATCACACTGTGTTTCAAGGTCTCACTCTATAATTTATGACCCCCCCCCCCATCCTCCAGCACTGACTCAGCAGGTGTTTCAGTATGTTGCACATGTAGGTTGGCGCGCTGCGAGTAAACACAGAGGAAAATTAAGTGTATGCCTTTCGCTGTTTTCATTTCATTTGACTCACGCTGTTCTCTGGTGCGCCATTATCAAACGCTCTTCTTCCTCTTTGAATACATCTGAAAGACCCGCATATCTTCAGATGGCACACGGGAGGAAAGTGGATACTCACAACGTACTGTATATATGTGCGCAGGAGACGTATGGTGGCACTGCTCGTTCAGAAGGAGGCCTTTATCAAAAGCTCGTCAATGAAACTCGTGCAGCAGGAAAATAGTGAAACTGAATGTGAAGTTTAAAATGATTAATTGGACTAATTAAACAGGGCAACAATCTGTATGTTGCATTGAGTGCTACCTTACTGTCATTATCTGTTTGAGCTCCTCTGGTGCTGGACTGATATCTGACAAAATAACCTTTTACCTGTGCTTTCAGTTTCCATGGTGACGCCTGTTATGCAACCTGCACTAATGAATGCTTTTTGCTTTCGGAATGGAGCAGGGATTATATACGCCGATCAGGCATAACGTTATGACCACCTGCTTAATATTGTGTAGGTCTCCCTTGTTCCTCCGGAACAGTTGTGACTCATCGGAGAATAGACACGGACCCTCTGAGGGGGTCCTGTGGGTTGAGGGGAGGGGCCTCTGTGGATCATCCCACAGATACTTGATCAGTTTGGGAACTTGGAGGCCAGGTCAACACCTTGTGCTGTTCTTCTAGTTGTTCCTAAAGGGTTTTTGTGTGTGTGTCTGTGTCAGGTTGCATCCTGCTGAGGATGGCTGCATCATTTTCATACACAGTCCACTATTTTCAGGTGCTCAAAAGTGACAAATGAACACGTGCACGATCATAAATGAAATGTTTTTAATCCAGAATCCTTTGCATGCGATGGCACGTCTGAAGTCTTGAAGTGATAGACCTCAACAAATAAGGGGTTTGTGAGATCTTTACTGCAGCTGTCTTCAGTTGTTATTTTTTTTCTGTCAAGTGAAATGCAGCTCGATCACCTCGAGTCCATTTCTCGACCTTCCACTGTATATTTTGGATCATTGCTGGGCTCTATTTTGAAGCGCCGTCCAGTCGTCTTTATGTTATTTGGAACTGAGCAGACGATGCATCCCGAGATCTTTCTGCATTTATTCAGCTTATTCTGTCACGTGATCAATAAACGCTAGTGACCCAGAGTCTCCAGAAGCCATGCATGCTCATGCATCACACTCTGTTTTCCAGATCATGTTGCATGCTTTGGATCATGAGCCGTTCCAGGTTTTCTCCATGCTCTTCTGTTCCTCCCCTCCTGGTAATGGTTGACCTGAGTCTCAAAGAAAACTGTTAAGAATAGAAAGGTGAAAAAACTTGCTAAAAACTTTATATTTTTGAGGCTTACGAATAGTTTGTACCTTGCAGTAGATGTTGTGAAGGGCTTTCGAGTTTACAAGTGTTTTTTTTTGCCACGATGTACCAAACTGTTGATTAGGCTGCTCCTAATGTTCCCGTTACCTCTCTAATGGATTTTTGTTATTGCAGCCTAAGGATGGCCCGTTTTCACTTCCATCGAAAGCTCCTTTGAAGAGATTTTGTGCGTTCACAGCAAGTTTGGAAATGCAATATCCATAAATGCAATCAGAATTTTTTACTCGTTTTAACTGATGAAGAAATACTGACGTAATATCCCACATCTATAAATGAAACTGCCTTTGATTGGACTGTCTAATCACTTTTGAGCCACAGGACGCTACATATAAAATGGTTGTAATTGCTAAAGCTTCCCTGGAATTCGTGTGTTAATAACCTAAAATTCAAGCTGACGTTCTTCACTTCAGAGCTGTGTTAATCACATAACTGCAACTTTATTTGTTTTGGTCAACAGCTGCTATCACACAAAATGTACCAGTATCCAAACCATAGACTGTAAGAAAAGTGGACGCCATGACAGCTCTGGATAAGTGAAGCATGTGGAGCTCCCCCTGGTGGCTGGTTGCAGTATAGGTCATACACCACACCTCCTCCTTAGTAGATGGGACTTGGGCCAGTAGTTAATGTGACGCTGATGTATGTTCAAGTGTCAAAGTTTTGTTTAGTCAGTTATTTGACGTTATAAAAACAGGATGTGACATCATGATTGCCATTGACAACCACTCCGTGTAGCGGTCCCGTAGGTCTATGGTCCAAACATATGTAGCCTTATACTCTATATGTTAATTATGTATGAAGGCTACAGGTGAAAATAAGTTTACTGGAAGAAAGTTGAGGCTCCTTCTTTCAATAATTCATCCATTTTCTGGCAGAGAGGCGGGGTCCACCCTGGACAGGTCTCCAGTCTATCTCAGGGCTAACACAGAGAGACACTCACACCTACAGCCAATTTAGAATCACCAATGAACCTAACCAGCATGTCTTTGGGCGGTGGGAGGAAGCTGGAGTACCTGGAGAAAACCCACGCAGACACAAGGAGAACATGCAAACTCCACACAGAAAGGAACCAGTCACGTAATGTAAATGTATCGTGGGCTTAACTTATCGAAACATCGGTGAAGGGAGGTGCCCACTTGAAAACCCCAATGACATGCTGCATACTGCTGTTGACTAGGCCAGGTATCTGATGTCTTCATGTTGGTTGATTGCGACATTTCTTTGTTTGGTTATCTGATGCTTTGTGGGCCATACAAGCCAGCAGCATTTACTTAGTTCATTTAGATTGTAGCTTAATCGTCATATCTCATGACCGTAGATTTGTTTCTCAGTTGGACAGGGCCTCTAATGTGCCTGGGATCTTGGCACAAGGGATTGTAACATCTAATCCTGTGTATTAACGAATGGTAGCAATAAACCAATCTAATGAATTCATTTAAAAGACGAATACAGGGGAAAATGCAAGCTATAAGTTACCTATAAATAAAATAAAAGGTTCTGATAGGTACACAGGTACATTTTTTATTCAGATTTATTTTGCCAAGGGTAGCCTGTGTATTTTATTTATTTTAACTTCATTTCCGTATCGATTTTACCTCTTAGAGTACGAGAGTGAGCAAAAGAGAATTTGGCTGTGGGTGGTGGGTTATTCAAAACATTGTAATACTCACAGGCTACACTGCATTTGTTAATGGAATGAGAATCAATAAAGACATTAGAGGGAAAGAAAAATACTGGTCTCCGAGTCTGTTACTCAACAGTGTTACACAACGAGCTCTTTGTGGTCTTTGAGCCGAGGCGCTCGCAGTAATGCTGTGCCGTCTCCTGATGTGGTGCACTCAGCTGTGTTCCAGTACAACCTTTAGACTTGTTTGTGCTCGCTCTGTTGTCCCTACACAGCTAGAAGAACAATTAACGCAGCTTTAGGCTGCAACAGGTGCAACAGACATTGTAGTAGTTCAGAATCTGCACTATCCGTACCTCCTCCCCCCCGTGTAGTTTTTAAACTGAAGATGAACCCAAAAGACAACACCATGAGCATGGCGTTTTCTGAATAATTAAACATCCTCATAGTGTTTTACTAGAGACACACAACGGAGGCCAAAGTGTAGCAGCATGAATATGTTGATATTATCTCTCCTGTTCCTTTCATTCTGGGTGTACTCTGCAGGCTAACGTGATTTTGAAGGTCTGGAGCGAGCGAACACAATCTACAAACATGACCTTGCTAATTGGATTACAGCATTAGCATGGCTGGAACTGTTGAAATGATGAGCTCGATGATGAGCTTGATATACTCGTTAGATTCCCCTGTAAGAAGGGAGCACAGGGAGGAGGAGGAGAGATGAGTCCTTTATGTAAGATCAAATAAGCAGTGATTTAGAGGATATATATAAAAAAAAAAGTTCTGCATCAATAAGCCGCCATTTTTCTTTTTGATGGGCTTAATTTATATCAAAGAGGCATTAAAATACACCGTGAATAGCTTACCTTTGTTCTGCATCAAGAGATCCCTCTTCTTTCAGGCAATCTGGGCACGATCTTCGTTATGAAATAAGTGTTTTTATTCCAGGAGAAGTGTTTTTTTTTTAATATATTTTTTAATTACAAATGAGCCTTGATGAGTAGGAGATGCATTAAATCTTGATCTTTACGTCTGTATTATTTAATGCGAGGAGTGCGCTCACCTTCAGCGCACCGCTTTGAAGTCTTGGCGTTGGATGTCCCCCGAGAAGGGAAGCTGTTTATTTCGAGCTATTTTCATAAGAATGCGAGGCAGTGGAAATTAATTGTATCATAACCTTGGCGGGTTTGACCACTTTAAGGGCGAGGTGGTGACGCCCCATGAAAGCGAGCGGTGTCAGACCTGGATGGGACCGGTTCCTGTGTTCATTCTGAGAGCCACGTCTTCAGACAGACATGCTTATTAGTCACATTTTAGTCATTTTTATCCGTCACAGTTTTGGTCAATGAAAAGTCATTGCAACTTTTGATTACATTTAGTCCAGCTGCAGCCAACAACACTTTATATGTCGTCTTCAGACAAAGTAGAACGTTTATTTTCTGAATCTTTAAATTAAAGTGCAATAAATAAACACAGACGTTCAAAAGCAGAACGGCTGAACACGTATTCCTGAGATAACTTGTCTGGCAGTTAATGAGGGGAGATGGTACGCAATAACCTTTCAAATCATAAACAATAAAGTGCAGGCTTGCAACTCAGATGCTAGGGTGGCACAGTGGTGTGGTTAGCACTGATGCCTCACAGCAAGAAGGTTCTGAGTTCTAATCTATGGGTCAACTGGGGTATTTCTTTGTGGAGTTGATTTATATTTTTCATCCTCATCTGCCTTAAAACACTGGACTGTTCCTTAATCTTCTAATGTAGAGTATCTTTGGGTACAACTATTAGGTCAATGGAAGTTTGTTCCACAGAGGTTGAATCCCAGCGCAGCAAATGGAATACCTAGAAAATGCTTTAGGTTCTCGTAAAAGAAATTCCATTTGTCATCTGTGGTGGCACGTCATTTCTCAGGATCAGCGTTGGATGTTTGAGGAATATATTTTATCCCGAGTTTCCATCGTGAACACAGACTGCGCAGACTGGAAGTAGAACGGGACAAGAGGGAAAACTCCTGGACCAACACCACCAGGTTTCAAGCAGCTGATTTATCCGCTCTCCTGATGGGAGAAATCAAATGGGATTGTGGTGTGGATGGATGTGGCTGTGTGTGTGTGTGTGTGTGGGGGGGGGGGGGGTACACATCCACTGTGCATGTCACCAAGACATAGTTGATGATGTTGCATATATCAGGAGCTCCCAGGGTGGGAACCAGGACCTGGATTTGTTATAGTTGCTTTCAAATGTTTGTAGGACGGTGTAACAATGGTTGTTTCTGTCCTCAGACTCATTCTAAAACTAAAATTAACCGTTTGAGCTTAATGAATACCAAATCAATTGGCAATCCATCCATTCTCATTACGCTCAGGGGATACATTCTTATGACTTCATGGATGCTTGCACTCTGTTTGAGCCATCGTCACAGAGGCGGGTCTAGGCGGCTTAGCGCCCTGGGCCAACTTCAGTAATGCTAAAAATCACTGCTATGTCTACATTTACCTTCACAGAGCTGTGACACTAACTCTGGAAAGGAGTGAACGTTTGCATTTGTGTTTGTTTGGCTGTTTCTTTTTTCCTCAGGTGTGCAGAGTTGAGCTGCTGCTGGTCGTTAGGCTGCCATCTCACCTGCTTCTCATTATCCAATCAAGCTGAACATTACTTGAGAACTTCCACTCTCCCACTCATTGCTTCAGTTCTTCAGTTACTCCTGTGGAAGTAACATTAGAACCAGCAATAGTTGCTTAACCTATTTCTTATGTGCTTAATCTAAAAAAGCTGCTTTTCTTTGTTCTTCAGGTGCAGCCCACGCTCCAGCCTTTTTCACCAACCGGCTCCTCCTGATTTTTTTGTTTCCATTTGGAACTCTGCTCCAGCTTTGTTTTCATTTAAATCCTGTTCTTGAACCTGAAATTGTGAGTCTCACACCTGGGTTCTTTCCTTGAGTTGTTTATACCATAATGTTAAGAAAAGTGGACACCGTAACTGCTCCTCTAAAGTGAAGCTGAAGCAAGTAGAGCTCCCCCTGGTGGCTGGCTGCAGTATAGGTCATAAGCTCCACCTTCTCCATGTTTGTGGGTGGGACTTGGGTCAAACTAAAACACTAAAATACATGTCAAATGGTAAATGGCCTTGCTTTTATATAGCGCTTTTCTACCTATTGGTACTCAAAGCGCTTTTACAGTCAGAGACACATCTACCCATTCGCTCACACAAGCACACACACATTCACACACCAGTGCCACACACTGGGAGCAACTAGGGGTTCAGTGTCTTGCTCAAGGACACTTCGACATGTGGCACATTCCGGGGATCGAACCGCTAACCCTCTGGTTCGTGGACAACCCGCTCTACCTACTGATCCACAGTCGCCCCCAAATAAGTTTTCATTTTAGATAGTTGGGGACTGGAGCCTATCCCAGCTGTTGCAGGTCTCCAGTCTATCACAGGGCTAACACAGAGAGACACTCACACCTACGGCCAAATTAGAATCACCAGTGAACCTAACCAGCATGTCTTTGGACGGTGGGAGGAAGCTGGAGAACCTGGAGAGAACCCACGCAGACACAGGGAGAACATGCAGACTCCACACAGAAAGGAACCAGTTGACCATGATGGATTAGAACCCAGAACCTTCTTGCTGTGAGGCGTCGGTGCTAACCACCACACCACTGTGTTTGTGCAACACTGTACTCAAAACAAAAGTTTAAGCACAAATAAATACTTAAAACCTGCTTATGTCAGATGTCTGGTTGTGTTTAAAATAGAATTGATCCATGCATTAATTAATCACTGCAGCCTTTTTGTCAAAGCAACGGGACGCATTAGAGACACACTCTCACGTGGTCAACACCGTGATGCACCATTGACTCCAGTGTAACCCTCTATAATGATAGACTCAGCTAAAACAACCATAAGCATAAACAGCACGCCGTCTAACTATTTGGTTTAGATTAGGGAAAAGAAAACACCGCAGTTTGAATTGTTAATCCCACCAACAGCTGATGTGTCTCAAATTCAAGAACCACGACGACCCTGCAGCCCCTCCCGATCCTCCGCATATTTTCAGGACATTAACATGAGCCAGCATGAATTTCAAAGCCACGCTAATGAGTTTACATATCACACATTTACAGGAGATGTCATTAAGACAAGGACAACATTACAAAATATCAGCAGTATTTCTGGCTGCATCAGCTCAGCCTCCAAACTCCCACGTAGGGGGAGCTATTTTTAACGCTGTGTTAAAATACCCCTTCTGGGGCAAATTAGTGTCAGTTGCTAATGATAGCATGGAGATGAGGCGCTGGGCAGGAGTGTGTGTGTGTGTGGCTTCTCCTATAGTGGGAGGCCAGTGAAAGACATTAATCAATAACACATTAATAGAAGAGCATTGTGCGGCAGCTGTGCACACCATCCATCACTGTGACTTCTCTTTTCTCCTGCGTGCGTCTTATCTCCCCTGCAGACTGACTAGGGAGACTGAAAAGCTTCAAAGAGGGGGAAAAAAAAAATGCGTAGAGGGGTGTGTGCGTGCGAGGGACGCCTGCAGCGACAGGAGAAAACGACAAGCAGGTAGATGGAGTTAATTCCTTGGAGGGTCTGAATTGATGCTGACTGCAGGAAATGAAATGCGTGTGAAACTCCTGCGCTGGCTGGCGAGGAGCTGGCTGGCTGGCTGGCGAGGAGACGGCTCGCGGCTGTCGGGCGGACGGGCGCACGGCGGACCCACACCCAAACGCACTACAAACACCTCACATTTAAGTGCAGACACACACACACTTCACACAGACCGCACACATAAAGATATCTTCAAACTTGTACTCCTGTTCTTCCTATCTCACTGAGGGCACAGTGAGATGAAACGTTCCCCCAAAAAGCTTTCATCATGAAGGTGTGTGTGTGTGTGTGTGTGTGGCGTCTCTATTAAAAACCCAGAAAGGTCCTCTCTGGCACACTGTTAGTGGAGCTGGATGGCCGACCCTCCCGGCAGCAACACACAGGGTTTGTGATCTCTGGAGAGCACCCCCCCCCCCCCCCCCCCCCCTTCCTCCCAGGGCCGCCTTAATGATATGGGTCAGCTCTTGGCAGGTATGTGGGTACTTTAGCTAGGAGGACTCCACTCATGACTGTACTGCGCTTATCGACGATGTCTTTGTTGCACTCTTGTTATTTTTTGAAAATGAAATTAAATGTTAATGCGGGTAGGATTGATTCTGGTTTGTATGTTTTTTTAGCACTGACGCCTCACAGCAAGAAGGTTCTGAGTTCTAATCCAGGCCGACTGGTTCCTTTCTGTGTGGAGTTTGCATGTTCTCCCTGTGTCTGTGTGGGTTCTCTCCAGGTACTCCAGCTTTGAGTATTTCCTGAGACTCTGGGCTGTGCAGTGTGGTCCGTGGTTGGAGAATGGATCTGCTTCCACACCAACTGGCTAGGTTTATCTCAAACAAGCCTTCTTCACACGCATATAGGTAAATTACGTATTAAGCCAAGGAAGAACTTTAGATGTATAGCGGTTTAAAGACACAGAAAGAAAGGGAGAGATTTCATTAGCCGTTACAATTACACAAATGATTCATACCCATTCAGCGCAAATGAAAGAACTCGGTATAAAAAAGATGTATTTCAGTTTTGACAAAAAAAAGGCATGAGGCCGCACAAAAAAGAATTATTAAACTTAAAATCAAATCTTGACCTTCAGCTGTTAAAACCTGGATCATATCAATAGAACAGTCTGTTCAGTCTCTGAACAGTCTGTATTAAAACCTTTATACTTAGATGTTTAATACTTCCTGTTTTGACTGAAAGTCCAGTTTTGCTCATTTCTTTTAAAGCTTGGATAAACGACCTTCAAATTTTTGGCATCAAGTCAGAGAAAATAAATAAATGAACTACAACAGAGCAACAGCAGAACAAGAACCCGTGGCTCACTAGCGCCCTCTTCCATGAGGCAGAAGTAATGGCTGCCTCATCCCGAGCATTTTCGGTCCAGTTTAATGTCAGATCAACAGGACTAAATATGTTACGCGCATGAAATACATTAACTAGACTGTGGAAAATTAGGACGTATGATAACAGTGTGTACAAACATTATATTAGTGACGGAGAGAGAGCCAGCCCCAGGCATGCACCAACCCAGTTTGTAAGACATTGTGTAATTTGAGGTGATATTCAGCCTGTTGCTGCCTCAGCTCATGTCTCTCAGTGTATCAGAACAGAATATTAAGCAGTTTTGGTGATAAATGTAATTTCTGTCTGATTCCAGTAACTTTGATTATTGTTATGTCGGACAGACCAATGGACAAATATTATAATTTGTTTTATCATCATCACTTTACATGATGACTGACCGTGCATTCCTGGTTTTAATATGTCAGTCTCTCAGAATATTGTTGCTGACCATGTGTATCCTCTTATGGACACAGATAAATGGTAAATGGCCTTGCTTTTATATAGCGCTTTTCTACCTATTGGTACTCAAAGCGCTTTACAGTCATAGACACGGCTACCCATTCGTTCACACAAGCACACACACATTCACACACCAGTGGGAGCAACTGGGGGTTCAGTGTCTTGCTCAAGGACACTTCGGCATGTGGCACATTCCGGGGATCGAACCGCTAACCCTCTGGTTCGTGGACAACCCGCTCTACCTACTGAGCCACAGCCGCCCAAGGGCTTTTAAGGGCTATTTTCAGCACGATTATTCAACGTCTCCCAAAGCGAAAGTTGTCACAAACTGGTTTGACAACATGAAAATGAGTTCAGTGAACTTCAGTGGCCTCCACAGTCGCCAGATCTGAATCAGAGAATTATTCATCCAATGTCCCGTCACACGACATCCCAAAATTCTGAGATTATAGCGAGACCTCAACCATGTCTCTGTAATGAATGGACCCAAACGCAGAACTCCGACTTTGTAATTAGGGTTACTGGTTTGTAAAAGGGTTACCGCAAAAGCTCTAACTTGCAGGTCGAGCGACGGCAGACACAGAACGGGGGGAGTTGAGTTGTCACGGAAGCCCGACGGCAGACGGAGCTGATTGAGCAGTCTTGTGGGAGGAGAAGGAGGTGAAGGTGATGCAGTGACTGGGCCGTGGACATGAGGAGGGAATATAAATGGAGAGTGAGAAGGCAGGCAGGCAGGAGGCTGTGGAGCTGTGCAGGCAAATGACGACAATTCGGAAGTACAGCTACCAGCGTGGGCAAGGGAAACGTTCTGGCAGAGATTTGGAGCGGGGAAAGCTGGGGCTGATATAACGGAAACAGCTGATGAGGTGATGACGAGCAGGTGTGCCAGCTGTGGGAGTGGGAAGAAGCAGCCGTCCCCAAAGACAAAGGGACACAAGGACGAAGAGAAAATAAAACAGAGACAGGGAGAAATGCTGACGTCGTTGCTGTATTTCTAAATTCCTGCAGTAATTAGTGCTCACTGAGTGTACAGTTTGTAATCAGAGCTGCCTCTAGCAGTAGATAGAGATAGAGACAACCTGCACTGTAACTTCTGTTTTTATTAATGAGCAGTGTAAGGGCTTACAATTTAAAATTCAGTAATCCAACTGCAGTTCCAAAACCTTGAATGACTTTTCAAGGTTTTACTGGACCACGTGGATCAAAGTCTAACAGGAAAACGTCATTTTCAGAAGTTTTGGTGACGCACACTGGCCAAGCAAAGTTGTATTAATGCAGTTTGGACATCGTCCCACTTCCGGGGGGCTTGGAAATCTCCTCTGTAAGAGTGTATGACAACAAATGTACCTCAGATATATTGTATACCTCAGATGAAAAGCAACCCAGAACCATATTGTGCTCAGTGTGAGCCATTCTTTTGACTACACTGCATTTGGTAGGTGTCATTCTATGAGAAGTTACAGCAGTATGTGTGCAAGAAAAGACAAGATGCTGTGAAATAACATGACAAATACACAGAATGATGCCAGGAATCATTCATTAGACCAGGAATGACGGAACGATTGGACATGTGAAAAAGACGGCTTGTCCCTAAACAGTTATATATTTTTTTTTTTTCTTTCTTGAGTTGGAGTTTTGAATATTTTCTGTGACCCCTTTTGGTATTCTTTGTTTCCTGTTTTTATTTTGCAGGTTTCTTCTTCCTTGGTGTTTCATGTCCTGCTTCACTTCCTGTCTGTGTTTTCCCTCCGATTATAGGACTGGTTTCTCCTCGTGTGTTCCTCCCTCAGTAGCCTCACCTGTGTCTTGTCAACATGTCCGTCCATGTGTCTGTATATACAGTCCTGTCTTTCTCTTTGTCCCTGCCGAGTGTCCTCTGTTTTATTACCTGCTTGTTGTTGCATCCTTGTGTTTTTTTGGATTCGTCTTCATTGAAGTCCTTTTAAAGCGGCACACCGGTGTGGTGGTTAGCACTGATGCCTCCCAGCCAGAAGGTTCTGGGTTCTAATCCAGGTCGACTGGTTCCTTTCTGTGTGGAGTTTGCATGTTCTCCATGTGTCTGCGTGGGTTCTCTCCAGGTTCTCCAGCTTCCTCCCACCGTCCAAAGACATGCTGGTTAGGTTCATTGGTGATAGACTAGAGATCAGTCCAGGGTGGACCCCGCATCTCGCCCAATGACGGCTGGGATAGGCTCCAGCCCTCCTACCTCATTGTTCATGACCTAACACCAAACACGTTTTTTTAGGGACAAGAAGACGTTGACGACAATCGCTTGAGAATCGCAAGAATTCCTCATGTATCCCATATACCAGTGATCCTCACAATTTTTTTCACAAGAGCCACATTGGCAGTGCAAAATCAAAAGGCGAGCCACTTTTACGACAACATACTAAGTCACCTTTGCAAGTGCATTTCTACATATAAATTGGACATCCCACAAAAAAGAAATAACACGGCCAATACATTTTCATTTAAGACCAGATTTACTTTAATACTGGGATGAGCTGGCATGCATGTCCTTGAATTTCTTCATGTTGTATTTGTAGTTTGTAAGTCTCTCTATGGCTCTGCACTCCACTATTCGTTACAACACTGTGTGTCTGTCCGTCTGGTTTTTGAGCTCGTTTTTGTCCCTTTTTTATTAAAAACCGGTCCATTTTGTGTTTTACGCTAGCTAGCGGAGCTTACGTGGCCTGCCTGCAAACGTGCGCTGCGGTCAAGTTTTGTAAACAATGTCACATGCACACATTTGAAAAAATGTATTGGCTGTGTGTCCCATTTAGAAGTGGCCACTTTCATTCGCGCTTTCCGTGATTCAGCTGCGTGAAATGTATTACTACTTATCGCCACGAGATGGCAGTTTAAGTCCGCTGTAGCATTGCCGGTAAAAAGTGGAGCGGATTGCATTCAAAGGCAAGTGGCAGTGTGATACTGTAAACTACCATGCGAGCCGCCAATTATAGCTTGACGAGCCGCATGTGGCTCGCGAGCCGCGCAATGAGTAACTGTGCCATATACTATTAAACTACAGACTACTTTATTCTAAGAAAAGGCATACTGGTGCTGAATTTAAACGTCAACAGCACCAGATTCAGCAGCACCATCCAAAAAAATGGTGACTCTCTCTCGCAGTCAGACAACTTAACCTGAAGGCTTCATTAGTAATCCCACCACTGCTACCCCTCGAGCCTCAGTCTAACTGTTATTTCTCGGCACCAGCTGTGGTCGGTCAATAAAATTCAGTAATTACAAGTTCACGGCGCTGGAACCTCAGAGCGGGGTTGATCCAATCCACTCGAACGACGGCAGCCTTTCCACATCTGGATACACTAAATCCCTGCGACAAAAGGCTGTGATAACGGTAATTGCAATTCCAAACACAATTATAGCCTTCATTTATCTCATTTTCCTGTGAGTTGTTTGCGCTCATTACGCTCTCGGACTTGGAGAGGGACAGGGAGCACGTGTAAATTGAAAGCGGGCGTGCAACGAAAAGCGCTCGCCGTTGTTGCAGCAGATTCATGCTGATGGTCTCCCACCTGTGAGAGACTCCCCTAAGGGTCAGGCACTAACAAGGCTCCAAATCGCAGCCAGTCATCCGCGGCATGAACCCTTAATGTGGGCTAGGAATATTTTAGTTGCGTTTAAAGAAAGCTGAGAGCGAAAATAGAAAAAAATAGAGAGGGACAAAATGATAGCGGCGAAAGCGGATGGGCTCAAACAATATGCTGTACATGTTCCCATTTTTAAATTAGACTTAGAACCCAGAATGGATCCATTCATAGCAGGCTATCAGTGAGATGGCATATTAGTTGGAGCCTTCTGCGGATATGAATGTGCCTTTCCATCCACAGCATTCTCCCCAAACAGTGGGAAGAGATGACTTAAAAAAAAAACTGCCGTATTAAGTTACTTCTGTCTCTGGATGTGAATGCAAAAAGCGAAATAGTCCTGAGACCAAGGCCGGTGGATTTAGAAACTGCAGCTGAATCAAAAACCACAGTTCGGCTCTTATTATGAAGTCGTATCAAGAAAAGCTGTGATTTGACAGAAAACTCTTACCACCATCTTACAAATATGTGTTTACGGATATTGTGGGAAGTAATAGAAGAAAAAAAGAAGTTGCAACAAGCATATGGGCCTGTTGGGCCAAAGACAAGTCACCACTGCTGCACCAAAATATCCCAGTTGCCCTCTCTGGAACCCACACCCCAGGGGGACCAGGGAGATAAGAATGACTGAATGAAGAAGAGGGGAACACTGTCAGGTCTCATCACGCCGCTGAGATCGGGGGCCGGTCGTCGTATCCAGGGCTCTCTGGCTTTGATATGTTGCAGGTGGAAGTGGCATCGTCTGTCACGTCGGCACATGGCAGATGCGATGAACCATGGCGCGGCCCCATGCCCCCTTTCCCCTCAAACTACATCACCCCTGGGCTGGTCACTGCTCTAATCTCACCGCCGCAGGTCCAGGCTGAGGTGTTCCAGCTCCGCATGAAGGGGCAGTGCAGGACACACACACGGTGGTGCAGAGGCCCGGGTTCATTTTATTTATTTCAGACTTAAGGCTTATAAATAATTCCATAACTAATTATCCATTTTATTAGATTTTTTTGCTTTTAGAATGAAATTGTTTGTATTGTATAAGTAAGACTGGTTTAAAGAGTATATTCCTTTATTTTTCTGTGATGAAAAATGAACTTTAGGCTTTACACAACCACTCAGAAACCAATCAGTGCAAATATGAGTGTATGGAGAAATAACATAGCTGACATGTTCTTTAGAGGTCGATGGTGGCCCAGCATAAAGCAGTTTTTAATGTACAAAGACACCAGACTATGTGTTAAATAAAAGAACCAAAAAGAAAACTTGTTTCTCCTTCCATCTGCTGCTCTCTACTCTACATATTAATTCCATTAACTTTTGATAAGCAGCGTGCCTGTTCTAGAAAACAAATTGCTTTCCTTGTACGTCCTTCACGGGTCCTTAGAGGAAAAACATCTGACAGGCGTCATAAGTTGCAACGTGTTATTATTATTCATTTGACAAATCTGACGAGATCTTCCTTTATTGTCCATTTTTATTTTCTAACCCCTCTGCTTTGCTTTCTGTCGGGCCGTTTTCTATTAAAAGCGCGTTGGCATCCGCAGTCTTAATTTCCTGCGTACCCGCTGCGCCAAGCTGAAGGACTGACCGCAGGAATAACTCGAGAACGAAGCTGCCATGTGGCGTCTCTGGGTAACTTGTGAAAAGCCCCGCAGTGTGCATCGCACTTACCTCGATATTAACGGGAACGGAATTCCTCAGAGGTCATATAAATAACCCAAAGGCCACGAGCAATAGTACAGAAGTTCATCAAGTGGCATCTGCGGACCCCTGCTTAGTTCCCTGCTGGCTATTTAGCAGCACTGGAAAGTGGATGCATTTATTTGCGCGAGGCTGCGGGGGAATAAACGCATGTGTGTCTGTGTGTGTGCGCACACATGCATGTTCTCTGATGTAGCTCAGAGTTTGTTGGATGGAACCTGATACATGAAACTAAATAGCTGCCGTCAGCACGGATGAGATGGTTGGTATTCATATTCTGCAGGGACCTCACTGGCAATTTTAGACAGAGATGTTAACATGTGTTTATAGTGTAGGACAGCACACATGTTAAGTCCTTTTTATGAATTAAACTTGGCGACAAACTAACCAAACCAATTGTACCTGGCTTTGAAACAATCAAATAAAGTTTTACAAATGGGCGGCACAGTTTTGTGGTGGTTAGCACTGATGCCTCACAGCCAGAACTTTCGCCCAATGACAATTGGGATAGGACAAGTGGTTACAGAAAATGAATGAATGAAATGGAGTTTCTAACTGAGATCTGGTCTCCGGTTTTACTTAAAAACAATCTCTTCCCATGTGGAACAGCTGGTTTGATTAGGTATCGGGGGTCCTTGGGCACCTGTGAACCCAATTTGTCCGTTTGTCCATTTCGTCCTCCACCTTTGCCATTTGGGAAGTTTGGTAGAGGGAGAAGTTTTGTTTGTTTTTTTTGTTCGAAAGACTTTTAGGTGTTCTGGCAGAAAAGGTTTTAGGAAGTCAGGTCAGGTTTTATAGTTTCAGAAAAATCTGACTTTAGAGAAGGAGGCTGTGGCGAATAAATGGGTCGAAGTAGTGTGGGAATTTAAAACACAGAGTTGTGATTCTGTGCAATGTGCATGTGATCAAAACTATTATAATCTTCAGAGTTCCACCAATAGAGTGTCTTATAGAGTAGCTCCCGAATCTATAATCTTTTTTATTAGAAAGATGTTTCTGTGATGAGTGTCATCAGATAAATCTAAAGTCAGTCCTCTGAATCCTCACTTTAGCTTCATATAATTTTCTAATTCAACGCAGTTCAACAGTTGTGTTGCAAACTGTAACCCAAATCCTTCCAGCTCATTCTAGCTACTGTATTTTGATGCTCACTGCAGCAGTTTTTTTTTTTTTTTTTTGGTACTTCTACCCTTGCCTGCTGTGGCATTAACTGTTCTCCCCTCCAGTGGCTGTGGATTTTAGAGTATGGTGCACGATCTGTTTCTTTACATCTCCCCCCGCTACTCCCCATTTCCTATCCTGAGCTCATACTACCCATAAAAATGCCTCCAGCCCAAATAAACGTTTTAAGAGAGAAAAAATAAATAAAGAAAAGGGGGAAACTGACAAAAAATCATTCTGGGACGGTTAAAAACTAAAACTTTTAGTTTCCAACTCATTTAACAAAACTAATCCTTTCAGCTTTATTGCACTGGTTGGTTTTTCTGAGTTTATGGAGAAATAACAACGCCCACATTGCTTTATCAAAACCATAGCTGGCCTCCAGACAGACCACCCGTCACTTTAACATTCATTAATGATTAGTAAGGTTAGCCTGGTGAGCTCGGTGCCTTGTTCTTCAAAGGACAGATATAAAAGGAAAACTCAACCAGCTTCAGTTAAGTTTCATACATTAAATTAGGTATATTTAGACCACATTATAATCAAGAGAGATCAAATTCATGTTATCGTCATTCGAACCAAACAGAAAAAGTCTTACAAAGGAAATTTCCATCAGTTCAGAGCTATAATATCAAAATAGCCAGCTCTAGAGTTAATTACAATAATAATAAAAAAAAAAAGGTAAATGCAGGTGAGAGCCCTTCATGATGAGGAAAGGTAGATGACTGAGAGATGTGTGCAGGGAGAAGATAACCTATCTATAAAATAAGTGTAGGGAAAGTCCAACGTTGAATCCAAGTCAATTAACGAGACTGTGGTCCAACTTTATTTAAAAACTGGGATCATTTCCACCCGTCGCTTTTTGTCCCAGGATAGTTCGGTAGATGCAGCTTGTTTTGGTACGGTTTCTTTCCCAAAAACTGTATTTAGGCTTAGGCATTAGATAAACTTTATTCACCCACAAGGGAAATTACTTGGTCACAGCAGCTTAGTTGCACATAAAATGCACTCAAGAACCACTAGTAAAAAGAAAAAATAAAGTAAAAATTAGCATTATTATTAGCAAGCATACAAGAAATAGACAGAAGTAAATATATATTATATACATAGGAAGGATTAATAAGATGCAATAATGTGCATTAATAATAATAATATGGAGTTATCTGTTACAGAAAGGTGAGTTGTTCTCCAGCTGGATAGAGTTTGGTATGAATGACGTCCTGGAGCGTTCACTGTGGGAGTGGAGCTGGATCAGTCTGTTGGAGAATGAGCTCCACTGTCCCTCTATAGTCTGGTGTAGTGGCTGAGATGGATTGTCCATGATGGAGAGCAGTTTGTCCAGTGTCCTCCTGTCCCTCACCAAGACAAACGTCTCCAACTCACTGTCAATAACATGACCAGCCTTTTGGATCAATTTGTCGATCCTACTTATGTCCTTTTTGCTGGTGCTGCTTCCCCAACAAACCACAGCAAAGTACGGACTGGTAGAAAGTCTCCAGCAACTTGCTGTATGCATTAAAACTCCACATGCACATTTCCTCCCTGTATATAAGAAGAAGCTTTATTGTCATTGTACAAGAACACAACGAAATTTCATTTGGCAGCATCTCTTATAAGAAAAAAATAAAGGTAATATAAGTAATAAATATTAAGGCGCAGTAAAATATTATATATAAATAGTATAGGTAGAAAACTATTAGTCTGTAGTACTCTGTTTCCACTACAGTGTGTTCTTTAGAGGTCAGTGGGTGCCTGACGTGAAACAGTTTTTATCTCCAACGACCCCAGACTCTGTGCCGAATCAAGTTTCTTTTAAAAACATCTCTTTTCTCTTTCCATTCTCCGCTTCTGTCCCTACTGTTATTGTTAAATTAAAACAGCAAATGAAATAAAAATGAATTAATAAATTAACCGTTTGACAAAATTGCCCTATATCATTTTAACAAGCAGCGAATGAATAAATAATGAGCCGCAACACTAGACTCAGCCACAGTGAAGCAACATTTGAAGTGTCTTTTCAAGAGAGAGGGCGTTATTATAATTCTAACAGCCTCTACATCGGTTGTTCTGTGGCACACCAGCTATGTTTCCTTGATCCCTGTGTGTTTTGCAGTGACTCACTGTATTGTACTGTCCATCTGTGAAGAAGAAGAAGAAAATAGCCTTGAAATCTAGGAGGGTGCTTCAGGTGATGTGAAAACCAGAACTCCTAGTTTGATTTTTTTTCCTGCCTACAACAAAGCACCGCAGCGACCCTAACACCTGAATAACAAGCATTTAGAATTGACAGAGGTGTAATTAGAGTGGACTTGATGTTGAAAAGATGGAATACAAAGCAGCTACTGTGTGTATGTAGTAGATTTTAACTAGACTTTGATTTGTTTTCATTGGCTTAAGAAAAGCAACACCTGATGACCTGAGAGAGAATCTGAGATGTCTTACATGGATACCATTCACAAATACATGTTTTTTAGTACAGCTGATAATGAAGTTACACTCCGTGCCGATCAGGCATAACATTATGACCACTGACAGGAGAAGTGAATAACATTGACCATCTTGTGACAGTTCAGTGTTCTGCTGGGAAACTTCTGGACCTGGCATTCATTGGTGTGGATGTTACTTAGACATGTACCACCCACCTAGACCAGACCAGGCACCCCCACCCCATAGCAATGACACTCCTTGATGGCAGCAGCCAAAATAGCAGCGCAAAAATGTCCTCCACGCGCCACAATGTTGGTTACTTGCATTTGCGCATCACGTATCTGTAGAAGCCAGCGTGCGCCAGCCATGACCTTGGCGTGAGGCACGTACAAGTTCGCTGTCATTTCACTCTTGAGAAATCCAAACTTTTCCGTGAGCTAGTACGTACGGAATGTTTTGGTACGCACGCAACATTCGTACATGAGGCCCCAGGCCTCCAAATTCAGTATATCCCAAACTGATCAAGTATCTGTGGGATGATCCACAGATACACAGGACACCCTCAGAAGGCCCATGTCCATTCTCTGATGAGTCACCACAAGGGAGACCTATGCAATATTAGGAAGGTGGTCATAATGTCCATTCAAAAGCCAAAGTGTCCTGACTAGGGTCCAACAACACAGTAGAAAAATAATAAGGTAAAGGTAAAGTGCTTTATTTGTCATTAAATAACATTGTACAACAAAATTGGAGGGTTAGCCCTGAGCAACTGGGTGTGCCACCACTGTGGGCCAAACTGACCCGGCGCCCAACACCCATGTTTTTTGATGATGGTGGGAGGAAACCCACGCAAACACTGGAGAACATGCAACCTCCACACAGAAAGGCCCTAAGAATCGATCCCTCTCTTACAGGACTACCAGCACTAACCACTGCGCCACCGTGCTGCCCTAATGGACATCGATTGAGGTGGCATCCATTATTCCAAATCTTACCTTTAATTTGAGTGGATTTGGTATTCTGTCGATATGAAGCAGCTCTTTTGAAAAATTGGCGCACAAATTGCAAGGTTTTAAAAGTAATTGGACACTTGGTCTTATAGCCCAGAGTGCTGTGCTCACACTTGAGATACTCAAAGGTAGTTTCATGATTTGCTGATAATTCTCCAAAAAATAAAATTAAAAAAACAACAAAAAAAAAAAACACCAAAAAAGCAGACCGAGGAGGACAAGAAAATCATTTATGTGGTGATGAAAAAGCTCCAGGATGTTGGAGAACATGTTTCCTTGAGGAGAAGACCAGAACCTCAGAAGATTCAGATCGAGAATAAGATGCAAACCCCAGGTAAGACTCTGCTACAGAAAAAAACAAAAAACAAAAAAAAAGGAAACCAGCGGAGCAAAGTTCTGACTAATGAGGCTGATGAAACCAAAAACAACCCCTTTCACGATGAAACAAAGAGGAAAAAGTGTGGGGGGAGAAAACGGCGTCATCTATAAAACCTGGCGGAGCTTCTTTTATGGCCGGGGCGTGTGTGTTTGCCAGAGGAACCGGCGCACTGGCATTTATTGATGATTTCACTCCTGTTGGAAGCAACATGATGAATACAGAGGTGTAAAGGAGGATTCTGAGCGCTCACTTGGGCATTTCATCATTCAACGGGGATTCTATACACGGCCAAAATAAGCAAAGCTCCTTTTTCTTTTCAGGCGAAGAAGCAGAATAACTTAAACTGGCCGAGTCAGTCATCTGATCTGATCTCAGCCTGAATAAGATGCACCTGCTGAAGGCTAAACTAAAGGTGATGACCTCTCTAAATGTAAGAGATGAAGAGCCAGTTTGTCCAAGAATTTGGATAAGATCATCCTTTATTTATCCCACAGTGGGGGAATGTGCAGTGTTGCAACAGCAGACAGGTTAAAAGACAGAAAGTAGAAAATGAAATACAATAGAAGTTGTACGTATGGATAAGTTACTGCATTGCTATTGTTGGGAGCAGGCCTGGTTGTACAGCCTCCCAGCATCAGGAAGGAAGGACCTGAGGTAACGCTCCTTCACACAGCGCAGTGCTGTTCTGGCACCATAAAGGGGGTGGGACTGGTTTTCCATCAGGGATGACGGCTTTCCTATCATCCTCCAATCACACGCAATCTCCACAGGCCTTCTTCACCGGTCTGTTTGGTCTCCAAGAGTCCTCAGTAGTGTTCCCTGCACTCCAAAGGCCCTGAGTGCCCTTAAGAGGTAGAGTCTGCTCTGGTCTTTCTTATAAAGCTCACTAGCATGGTGCAGTCCACTTTTTTGTTCAGGTGAACACTCTCTCGCACCGAGCTCCTATCCTCTACTTTATTTTCTCTGGCACTGAGCTCTTGTCCTCTAATCTCTTATCTATTAGTAGTCATGCAACTCTGTGCTTCCCCCTTCCTCTATCTTATTGTGAGTGTCTCTGGCCTGGAGTTGTGCGTTTCCTGTGGAGCTCCATACTACATCTGTTGTTGTGGTCTCATCAACCTGCCCAGTCTTTATTGCCTCCTGCAGTTATCCACTCCTACCTGAATGAACAATTCTCCAACCTTCCTATGATACTGCTGCCATGATAGAACAACTGCTGTCACTAACAGCTTTATTTATATTCATTATCAAACTGTCATGTAACATCACCAGCTGTATGTTGTATTTGTATCACCATCAGATTCTACATGTAAGATTTAGTCAGATGTTTGTTTATCTCATTGCTCCTATCCTCTCTCTCTGTTCTGTCTCTATCCGGCCGGCCTCAGGCAGATGGGTCCCTCCATATGAGCTTAAGGTTCTGCTCAAGGTTTCTTCCTGTTAAAAGGGAGTTTTTCCTGCCACCGTTGCCTACATGCTTGCTCTGGGGGTTTCAGACCGGATGTTGTAAAGCGTCTTGCTATACGTCCACTTACATTTGAGCCAATAGACATTAGATGCTATATATACTACATATAAGAAGTTTCTTGAACTAGAAAGTTACACAGAGGAGAAAGGTCCCTTCTAATTTGAAGTACACCGATCAGCAAAACGATCATCATCTGGAAGATAACCATAAACAACTACATGTGGTTTCTCCAATCTCTCGCTTGTTGACAGAATGGAGAAGTGGAGAGGTGTCATACAAATACCTGAAGCTGCAGCCTCCTCAAAATGCTCCGTATATGAAGGAGAAGCATCAAATGGCTCATTTTAAAGTGCACATCAAAGATACTCCGATAAGATAATTCTGAAACCCTGCAGAAACGGCGAGATGCAACAGTTTACCATACGATTCATGTTAATCTGATTGATGTTATATTTTGACAATTTTTAAAACCAGTGTCCTTCTTCAGATGTTCCAGCAAGCAAAGTCTGCACTCTGGGGCAAGCAGGCATTTTTCAGGCACAGTACATATGCAGTGCCATAATTACCGGAAACACAGTGGTCATTAATTATACATTAGTCAGATGAAAGATTTCCAGAGCCTCCATTTGCACCCTGCTTAAGCACAAACACGCACACTCTCACGCTTTGCACATGCTTATCAAATACACAGTGGAAGGAGGAGATGCTCTTTCTGCACCCTTCTTGAAAACGCATAAACCGAATCAGAAATAAAACTCTGGCTCGTATAAAGAGACGGCTGCGGGGCAATATTTGATCAAGTCAGACAGCTCCCTGCCTCGCTAATATTCAAAAGGTTCTCTTGCCGCAGAAATGTGAATATGTAATGCATTCCCAAGTAACAAAACAAATACAACAGGGGATACACAAAAGCAGCTGAGAGGCTGTGCGGCACAGGCAGCTACCACATGCAAGCAAAATATATTAGACACCTTTGATGTCGGAATCATGGATTATTTGTGTTATGAATAAGGAGGATTGTATCAGGTGCTTCCATTTGGTTCAGGTCATAGATGGAGGACAATGAAGCCAGGATCCAAATGCATGAGCTGCCTTTTTTTTTTGAAGCTGTGAGGCCAACTCTCGCTGCTGCTGCTGCTGCACTGCCATACAGCATGCTCTGCTGTGGAAATTACTTTCTATGCAAGACTCTGGAATATTTAAACAAGCACACAGGCTTCCGTGGGTTTACATAGAAACAGGCAGCCAGTAAAAGACTTTCACAAAGGTGAGTCCAACATGTTCAGTATAGGCTCAAGGCAGACATTTTTTTTTTTTTTTTTTACAGCTTGCATCGTCTTTGTAGATATTGCACTATTGAAGCAGCAGAACATGTAGATTAATAACACTGTGAAGGTTCTCAGTCATCCAGGTCATGGTATATCCAAAAAGCATTTACAAGTCCAGTTGCCTTTTTTTTTTTTTTTTTTTTTTAACTGTAGAAGCTACTTGTAGAGTTTTTTGAGAAGATGTTTCACCACTCATCCAAGTCCAGATAAAAAAAACAAAAACAAAAAAAAATGCTTTTTAGAAAGATCATTCATTCATTCATTCATTCATCTTCTGTAGCCGCTTGTCCTGTGAGGGGCCGCGGGAGGGTTGGAGCCTATCCCAGCTGTCATTGGGTAAGAGGCGGGGTACACCCTGGACAGGTCTCCAGTCGGCCCATGGATTTGAACTCCCCACAGTCTTTTCCCCCGCATGCTTGGGTCCTCTACCAGAGTGCAGTATCTTAGCTGTTTCTAGTACTGCACTCTTTTGATAAGAGATTTCAGATGTTGTTCTCGAAATGTTCTGGAGCCACTTTTTAAGTTTGGGAAACAGCCTTTAGCTTTTCCTATCACAACGGAGACCTTCACAACTTTTCTAGTTCCTCTTTTAGCCCTCTGGTATTTCTCGAGCTCCTCATATACCTTCCTCCTGATGTCACCTGGGATCTATCCATCACTATCACAATCTCTCACTACGGCCATCTTCTGCTCTTTGTCCACCACTACTGGGTCTGGTTGATTAGTCAGGTATTTTAGTGCAGTTACTTTTTTACCTTTGCACGGCTTCAAATCTTCCATATTTTGGAGGGATTTCCTGATGATCATCAACCAGCAGCCAGTGTAGCTGCTGGGACTGCTCACAGCTCTCCAGCTCAGATGTATCTGTGGCTAAACTTTTGGATTTCTCCTCGTTTTTGGTGAGTATATTCGTTACTCTGCCCATTGAACACAGACTGTTCAAACTGATAACCCACCAAATGTCAAAGAAACAAAGCATTATGGGAAAATACTGAATTTCCAATTGCAAAAAAAAAAAAAAAAAAAAAAAAAAAAAAAAAAAAATGCACAAACTAAAACACTGAGCTGATGGTGACACTACATGAAAAGTTACAAGGTTCCCTTGATTATTACAGTTCATCCTAAGGGCAACATGATTGCCTATGCTCATGAAAATTCTAAAGTCTGTACGATTAGTACTCTGACTATTTAAACCCCGAATGAGCGGCATAGTTCAGTAAGACTGTCAAGTACAGAAAGCAGGGACAGAATTTCTTTTTCTCAATGAAAAGGGGAGATAATGTCTATTGTCATAAGCACTGGATCAACTGAATGTAAGTAAAAGATTTTAGTTTGATGCTTTAGAAGTGAAGGTTGTTGAATAATCCAACCGTACATTGATAAAAAAAAAAGCCTTGTTCCTGTTCTGTTCTGCACAGTTGATTAAGTTCCTTCCAAAACAAAATGTCATGCTGTTAAATAGGGGACATAGCGCCCCGAATTCACAGCAGTTTCTATTATTATTATGTATTATTATTAGACCTTCAGGTAAATTGTTTTTTTTTTTTTCTCTACCGCTCCTTCATTTCCATATTGTTCTGTAGTTCCCCTTTTTAGAGGCAGTTATTCAAAAGCACAGACTGTTTTACGACTTCATGAGTATTACCTGCCCTGACAGCAAATTAATCTTAAAAAAAGGTCACCAGTTTGGAGGATTATAAAAGAGCAGCAATCTCCAGAAAGCAAAATGCTTAGATCAGGAAAAAAATGATATTTGAGCAACAGTTGTCTTTCACTTAGTCAACTTCATTCAAGGCCATAACGGTAACTTAAATCGATCAAAAATCATTAAACATACAACAACGACAGCAACACTATCCTAAAAACAAGCTGAAACAAGAGCATCTGGACCTGTAGAGTTGATGTCTAACAATGCATCCAATTAGCTTCTTCAGTTCTGATGGACTGGTGAAGAGTTGAGGTTTAAAAAGGCCCCCTGAACCTTGCATGACTAGGGTTCGATCAAATACCTACCTGTAGTTGGAGTATCATTCCTTGTGTTTCCTCCAACAATACATTAAAGGCAAGAGGATCCGGTCTTAAGGTGTGAAACAAGGGCAACTGTCGGGTTTTGCCACCCAATTAGCCTCTCCAGTTCAACATGTTTTTTGATATACCATGACCTGGATGACTGAGAACCTTCAGAGAGAGACAACAATATAAACCCCGCTAGCAAATTTCCCATGTTTGTCCCATGTTGTCTTTCCACAGGGGAGTACACTAGAGGTATCCTAATAAAATACCCAAAAGCACTTGTAATGGCCCCTTTCAGCACAAAACACCAGTAGTTTTAAACTCCTTCGAGCCATCTCAATGCCTATCTCTAAGGGTGGAGCCAGACACTCTATGAATGAACATTGATTGTTCCTGCCTCCAGTCTGACACCTTTAGTTGTTGCCAAAAGCTCATGGATTGGTTCAGAAAGCAGTTTGCCAAGTTGCCTTCAGGCTTTTCTATTTTCTCAACACAACTGGGTGTTTTCTGTGTCCACTTGATGAAGTGACAACTCTATCTTTTGCTGCCATCAAGGAGTGTCATTGCTATGGGGTGGGGGTGCCTGGTCTGGTCTAGGTGGGTGCTACATGTCTAAGTAACATCCACATCAATGAATGCCAGGTCCAAAAGTTTCCCAGCAGAACACTGAATTGTCACAAGATGGTCAATGTTAATAACTTCCTCCGTCAATGGTTTTAATGTTGTGGCTGATCATTGTATGTGGTGTAAGCCACTGTCAAAGTTCTGTAACCAACAAAACCAATAGATGCAAAGCTTTTTGAGTATTCGGTTGTACCTGCCACCATATGCTACACAGCGTCAGTACCATCTCATGTTGTCAGGATGCAGTGCACAGTGAAGACCATGCTATTTCAATGCTGTTGAAACTTGTGTAACCTCATTGTTGGTGCAGCTGGACTAAAACTCACGTACACTCGGTCACAACCCTGGACACATTCTAAAGTCATCCTCAACAAAAAGTGCTTGGACTGATGTATAATGTATAGTTGCACTTTTAATTTAAATGTGTAGATGAGTCTGGAGGAGTGTGTTGATACAAACCAAGGAGAAGAGGATCTGCAGTATTGTGAATGCAGATCAGTTTGGATGTATGCAAAGCTGATGGGATTATCATACTAGTTTATATTAGGTTTCTGAATGCATACACTTCTGAATGAACTCAACGGATTACAGCTTCATTGTGACACATTGTTGTGTCTTGGTGATCGCAAATAGACCACAAGGAAAGCATGAATAAACAAAACAGTTTGATAATTAGAGAGCCCGTTCCAACGATGATTGATTAGGTCCATGTTTGGAGCGACGGGGCGACCCTGAAGCCGCTGCCAAGGTCAGCAGCCAACAGCTGTGTACGTCCTGAATATTCATGTTGAGTTGTGACTCAGCTCAATTAGAACCTTATGGAATTCAGCACAACCTGATAGTTTGATGTGAACTATTCTAGGATGAAATAACGTCTGACTCATGAACTGATCTAGAGCCAGTAGTAGCATGCAATATATCAACTTGCCGATTAAAATTACCTCCACAGTCATATCAGACCTAGTGAAAGCACACAACGCTGTCCAAGTGCCCCTAGCATATTCTCGTTAGAGATTATGGGGAGCATAAAAAGTGGGTGGACGGGCGTAAAATTGTGATTGAGTGAATGTACGCAGGCAAGACAGAAATATAGAGAGCAGGAAGTCGGACGCTGGCCTTCCAGCGGTCTTATATCATCTTTTAATGAGGCCCCTAATAATCTGCAGTGGCTGCTGCACAAGAAGGAGCTGAGTGGCATTCAAAGGGAATACTGTTAACTCTTCGTGACACCAGCACCAGCGGGGGGGACACTAGGAAGACATGGACGCATAGATTAAGAGATGAATGGATGCAAAAAGTGCATGGCTGGATTAGTGGAGGATGAAAGGAACAAATGAACGGCCAGTTGAAGCTGTGGTCAGAAACTTGAAGTTTGAACAGATTCATTTATGGAGGGATTACTGATTAATACTTTCACCGTACCAGTGCTCTTTAGATGTTAATGTTTCTTGTGTTAAATACAGTGTAAACAGTATAATGTTACTCCCCATTTGCTACATGAGGTTTCGTGAAACCTACACATTGCAGTTTTACAAAATAATATGAACCAAAAGCATGCATGTCTTTCTGCTTATCCCACTGTATTACACTGGATGGTGAAGTGAATATCACAGATTATCACATGTTCAAGGGATGTATAGCACATAAGGCAGTAAGTGAGCATATTTCCCTCAGAGCTGATGTGTTAGAAGCAGGAAAAATGTTCAAGAGGAAAGATTTGAGCAACCTTTGACAACGGGAAGACTGGGTCATCTCCAGAACTTGTTGGGTGCTCCTGGTCTGCAGAGGTCAGTAGGCTGATTTATCAAAAATTGCGAAGGAAGGAAAAGTTGTTAACCCCCAAACAGGGTCGTGGGCGGCCGAGGCTCAATGGTGCATGTGTGGGGCGGAGGCTGGCTTGTGTGGTCCAGAGCAACAGACGAGCTACTGTAGCTCCAAGGTTAATCCTGGTACGGATAGAAAGACTGGAATCACAACTGGAAAAGCCCAACCTTGCAAGTTTCAGTGCTTAAAGGATCAATGTCTTGATGCCAGATACCAAAGGACGCCTTCAGATATCAAGTGGAGTCCATGCCTCGACTGGTCAGGGCTGCCTTGGCAGTAAAAAGTGGACCTACACAATATTAGGCAGGCAGTCATAATGTTATGGCTGATCAGTTTACATACAATGTATATTTATAAATCTCTTCACGATGTCAGAATTTCAAACTTTATAGGAAAAACATATCTTATGTAATGGTGAGGCTGACATGAAAATGACTGAGTGCATTCATGTCTTCATTGCATTGAGATTCACACATGAGCCGACCGTAACGAGACCTCAGCTCTTATTTATTGTTTGCAAAGATCAAACAAAGGGCCCAAGGATATTTTCAGGCCGGTCTCTGTGCAGGTCAAACCCTAGCGTGGTTAACAGTGCTGAAAAGTACAGGCTGTTGCTTAGTATTCTCTTCATAACCTTGTCAGACAATCACTCCGTGATTGCAATCCGAGCCGAGAAAGGCTTGTACCTCGGCTGAAAACTCAAGTTGAAAACTTTTCCTCATCTCGCCAACTAAGTAATCAAGTTTTCCATCAAAACATCACCTGGACTACATATAAAGCAGCATGGAGATGGGAGCAAATGGAAGAGGGTTCGTAGAGAATGAGCTCAGAGTTTCCCCATAAGTCTGAGCATTTTGTGTGCTTGTTTAACTTTCTTTAATGAATCCTGTTTTAATTTCATCTAATCATGCTTTCCATCTAAAGGCTTTTTTTTTTTTTTTTTTCTCCACCCGGCCATATCTCGTTTTGAACATTTTACACCTATTAAACACAGAATAACCAACAAGCAGCAATTACCAGGACTGAATACTGGGAATGGCTCAGTGTAATCGCCTCTAGACAGCAGCGCTGAGATGAATGTACTGATAAAAACCTGGCAGCTTCCCTCTGGATATTACATATACAATAGAGCTGCTGGGAGCACACTCAAATGGGTTATTTCACTTTGTGTGGAGGGTACAGTATCTCATATGAAACCGCATCAGACATTACTGGTAGGAAGATCCATTTCTGCTGTGAATAAATGAACGCTGCTGATATTTTGATCTTTGATCCAGGTAATGTTGGACAGACAGTAAAGACCGGAAAGTTTCTCATGTTTAAAACTTTTGATTGCAGAAGAATTAGTCATCTGATCTGAGGGTTGCAAAATCTTGCATTTTGCTTTTTGTTCTCCTCATTGCTTACAGGGCAACTGTAAAAATATATTTTATGTTTAGTTTTGATTTTTTTCCCCAAATTCCGACTTTGTTCTCAGAATTCTGACTTTTTTCCTGGGAATTCCGACTTTCTCGGAATTCTGAGTATGTTCAGCATTCTGTATTTGTTCTCGGAAATTCGACTTTGTTCCTCGGAATTCTGCTTTTTTTCCTGGGAATTCCGACTTTGTTCTCAGAATTCTGACATTTTTTCTTTGGGCATTCCGACATTTTCTCGGAATTCCGACTTTTCTAGGAATTCTGAGTATGTTCAGCATTCTGAATTTGTTCTCGGAAATCCGACTTTTCTAGGACTTCTAACTTTGTTCTCAGAAGTCTTGCTTTATTCTCGGAATTCCTATTTTATTCAGAATTCTAAACACACACACACACCACATACACACATACACACATACATATATATACACACATACATACATATATACACACACACACACACACACACACACACACATACACACACACACACACACACATATATTTATTAATTTATTTATTTATTTATTTTTTCAGCTAAAAGTATGGGCTGCAACTACTCCAATAAGTACTTACTAATAATTAATAACTCAAGATGCCTGCTTTGGGCAGCTTCCACAAACTTCTCCAGAAGGTTACCACACTTGAAACTAAAAGCCATTCATTAGAAGTGGATAGACGTAGAGTGGGGACATCTGAGTCATAGCTACAAACCTCCCAAACAACAAAGCGTACAACTTGAGAACTGATTTGCACCACTGCTGCAGGTCCCCCTGGATCTCAAGCAGCCTAGATAATCTTCCATCCCCACACAAACAGGACTGAGAGTGGTTCTGATAGTGAGAGGCAACATTTTGGATTGTGGATGTAAAACCTGTAAAGGCCAGCATTAAAAAAAACAAAGTGCTTCCTGCTTCCCAAAGGATACGCTCTGTGACATGATCATCACATATTCTGCACATGGAGGCGAGTGACATTGTGAAGCATCAATCAGAAGAACAGAAACAAGATGCTCATCTATGCAATGAGATGGTCCAGGCTCTTCTTTATTTTGAACCAGCAAGTTGGATACATCCGACGCCTCGGGTTATTACGTCAAATTGCCCTTACAACTTCCCTCAAGCTCTTAACCTCTCTGTCACAAACATTGACAAGAGCTGAACATGACCATAAACGCTGGGGATGTCCCGAAGTCTTTTCATCCCCTGATCTGATACCGATCTTTTAATATTAAATATCCAAGACCCGATCTGGTCTTAAATAAAGTAAATTTCATCCCCTGTAGCTTCCTAAAGTCTTTCCTTGTCTTCCTTGTCTTCTCCTAGAGTCGACTGGATTCAGTCCAATAAATCTTTCTGTCAAAGTTAATGTAGTGTGGAGAGGGTAGCTGGTACCTTGTGTTCTCTACTCCAGAAATGTTCTGGTCATACAACTCCCTAACCCTCTCTGGAAGATTCTTGATGCTGCCTCTAGGAAACTCTTTTAAACAGAATCTTGGTTTCTCTTCTTATTCTTGGATTTTGGCAGCTTTGATGCTCGCCAATGATGCCTAAACCAAAAAGGCAGAAGGCATTTTGAAGCTACGGGGAGGTGGTTCTGGTTTTTTGCACACCTAAATAAATAACTACAAAAGATCAGGATTGGCTGAAGCCTGAAATTGATCTGGTCATTGTAAAAATGCCTGGATCGGAAGAAAAAAAAAAAAAAAAAAACACATGGCAGGCTGCTTTCTGTTATCATTAGGTTACATGCATGACATGGAGCGCTTCACAATTACAGCCCGCCAACAACTTTATATGCTGACAGCAGAAAAGAGTTGAAAGTTGAGATTGGATTCAATAAGAGACAAATCCACTGAGTACAGCTGACTGATCACAACCATACAGCGCACGTGTGAATTACCGCAGGTCAAACGGGAACCGAAAGCCTCACGAAGTCAGTAATAAGTGAATCCGCCGGATGCTCTCTAAAGCTTGGCCGAGCATGTCTGCTTCAATCAACAAGTCGCACGGATCGAGCCTCAGCCGGCGGTGGATGTGCATGCATGCCCTCTGTCCATGGGTCAGTCATTCATACACACTGCTCTCATATTCACTGAATAAAATATGGAGTTTGATGTGAGGGCAGCGTTTTTTGCCACTATACTGTATTTGAAGCCATGCGAGTATTGACAAGGTGCAACACTTTTTATTACATTACATCCCCCCCCACCGTATTGATCCTGTAAAACAACTTGAGCTCCTTGACCTCATTTCATAAACAGATGCTGTGACATTGTGCCGGCAAATTAAAATTCAAATCAATCTCCCCTGTGTAGAAAAGGAACGAGCAGAGCGAGGGAGCAAGAGAAAAAGCAGAGGGAGAAAGAGAGAATGGGAGACCTTAAATAAAAGGTGTCATCTTCCCCTGTGGAATTTTAATGAAGTGAATTCATAGTCTCTCTCCACGGGGACAGGAGCAAATAGCAGCTGCAATTCATCAGCAAACGAGAGTCAAATGTCCCCAGTCAGAAGAGGAGGAGGAGGAGGAGGCCTCTCATCAGTGCCTTTAAAACGTTACAGCAGAGCTATGATACGATCTGTTAAAAAATGAGAATGACAATGGTGTTAAAGTAACTTCGCTGCTCCATGAGGTGAACCTGGGTCACTGCTCCCGTGGAACCGAATAAAAAATAATAATAATAAAAAACAACGGTAAAAGAAAAGTCAGAAAGCCAACGAGTTGTTCATGAAACTGTTTGGACCTCAATCATCCACTTGGAAGTGCATATCAGAAATATATTCTTCAAAGAAAAAATTAGAATTTAAAATAGCACGACAGCACTGGCTCAAAAAAAATCAGAAAGCTGAGCCAGAGGAAAACAGTTTCAAGTTTAAAAGGCAGATATCCCAACTGCACAATACAAAACATGTACACTACAGTAGGCTAAAACCGGAATACGAAAAATATGTGACTTTAAAAAAATGTGTGATTTAGAGAAAATCATGTGAAGTCCACCAAGATATCAGCTGCTACTCAGGTAGACCGTCTCGTTACTTTTAGCTTGTTAGCCTTTTTACACGGTTGGTTTTTGAACAACTTAATTATGTGTATAATCAGTGCAATTGCTAAGACATGAGCACGGCATAACAAAACTCAAGTCTGGTTACACTCTAATGGGATTTCATTATGGGACGCGTTTCAACCAAAACGTGTCTCAACTTCCTTGTATTGGCTAAACTGATGCCATTTTCCCCGTGATACAGGCGGCGCCATCTTGTGAGTTTGGAGCCAGAGTCTGATCAGTACGGTCCGAGAGTGGAGCCACGCGGAGCCATGACATCGATGAGCTGACCACACTTCCTCCAGACTCACTCTAGTTTTCGTTTAATTAATACTACGCTCTGCTCTATCTCCACCAGTTACAAGGAAATATTTAATACATTTTTTTATTAATTATTAAAACTCTTATTGCCCTACAGGATTGCTTCACGGAGCAGTTGGCATGGCAACTGGTAGTCGCCATTATGTCACATCCTGTTTCTAAAGCGTCAAATAACTAAAACGAAACTTATCCAAAATACTGACACTTGAACATTCATCAACATTATATTTATGTTAATAAAATGACAGAAACCATCCTTTAAAACATACGTCAATTTTTTTTTTCGTGTTTTAGTTTGTCCCAAGCCCCGCCCACTAACATGGAAGGGGTGGAGCTTATGACGTGTACTGCAGCCAGCCACCAGGCGGAGCTCTACTTGCTTTGGCTTCACTTTAGAGGAGCTGTTCTACCGTCCATCTTTATACCGTCTAGGTCCATCACCACATTAAGCCTAGCCCAAATGATCTGATTGGCCCAGTAGATCTTTGTCAGTGCATAATCAGTTCATAATGGAGAGACTCCAGACCAGCTTCTTCTTACAGGCTAAGATACTGGAGCAAAAAGATATATTTTTAAATTCTGTTGTAGAAATTGAGATGCCACATAGGACACAGTTACTGGGGTTTCTTGCATTGTTTATTAAAATAAAAAAAAAAAAAAAAAAAAAAAAAAAAAAACTTTCCATGATTGCAAACTCATTTACAGTGAAACAATGAATGTACAGTTTTTGTACATTTCCCCAAATCATCTCATGTCCACCATGCACCAAAACGCAAGAACGACCAAGATGCACTTGGTGAAACACTGTTGCCTTCTGACCACATTTAGCAACATCAAGTATGGCAGTGGTAATCAACTTACACCATGCATCAGATTAAAGTCAGTGACAGAAAACACTGTTGTCGGCCATCACTACAAACTGTTTAAGGGGGATGGTCCATACGATCCTGGCTACACCATGGAAACAGACAAAAATCTAATTGCCAAATTAACTGGAGAGAAATGCTTTTCTAAACCTAATATTAACTTTAAGCATTAAGGGAGCAGTTTGTTTGTCTTTCTGTGTCTTAGAGCTTGTGAATTATAATATAGTTTTATTATTAAAACCCCAGATTCTGGTCTCAATTCTGTTTTGACCAAATATGTTGCAGCTGGATTTTGACTCGTTTTGGGCTTTGTAGAATTGTGCACCTCAGCTTTAAAGTCATTTAAAGACATTTAAGATATGGATGAAAATTTGATGGATTTGTAACAGTTGGTAAACACTACTTTGTTTTAAATGAAGGTACTATAAGTCTGAGCGATCACAAGACCTGAACCAGCAATGATTTGATCCAACATCCGACATTTGTATGTGTGAATGCAAAACCCAAGTGACACACACGCACATTGCACATTTATTTTGTTCCACATAAACCATCCAATTACTATAAATATTCAGCAGCGCGGATCCTCGGGTGGAATTGCTCTCCCAAAATGCACTTTCCTCCTGTTTGGAGTAACATTTATTGGATTTGTTGACAATATGAGAGAAAAAGAAAGAAATAAAAAGTTAATTCCAGTTTTATTTTGCCGTAGGACATTGTGTGGGTTTAGTTTAACAATGCAGATTAGGGGATGCATGTGTGGTTCTCATCGGTGTACAATAAACATAAGATTTCGAACATGAAATTCACAGTGGATACAGGAACATTAGAAAAAAAGACAGAAATGCAGTGAGGAAATGTAAGGAAGCCTAGAGCAGTTACTGCACCGGAAAGAAGAAGCTCGTCTTGCTGTGCAGAAGATGACACCCTTTGTAGATGGGAATAGTATCACTGCAGTGCCTGCCAGTGATGCCTACAGGTAATTAGGAAAGTACTGAAAGAAAAAAAAATGAAATCATGTTTTTATACTCCAACAAAATATAAATATTACCACGGTGATCGATGGAGATCAAATGTAATATTGATTTATTCCGTGCAAGCCTATATTCAGAAAATAATGCTTATTCTAGTAGCTTCTTTATTTCCACACCACACTTATTTCTTTGTGCATCTTTATGTTAGGATGTTTGGCAGTATCTTACATTACAAGGTGGTCTGGCCTGTGCCTGCCTACCTGCAACGTTTGTATGCACACATATAGCTTGATATAATCCGAGTATGAGAAACCTTCTGGTTAAGGAAGGATGCTTCTTCTATGCAATTCCACAACAGCACATCGACACCTACACATGCACTGCACTCTGTATACTCATCTTTGAAGATATCTTATGCATTTGAACCCATTTTATGCAAAGACTGACACACGCATACAGTATATCTTTAGAGGTTGAAAAGGAATGTAGTTGTGGAGACACAAAGAGGAAGAAGAGGTAAGGAAGGTACACCAGGTCATATGGAAATGAACGAATGAGATGCATAGAAGGAGAGAGAGGTCGGGCGTCTTGTGGTCGGCACTGAACGCTGAAACTCAAAGCAAATCTAAAGGATTGTTACTAAGCGATCAGGAAGTCACCTGCCCTTCGCTGACTCACACGCACAAACATATTCATAGCTTACCACGGAAGAAAATGTATACCGACTTCAGACGGTGTCGAATGAGAATAACCTGTGGGGGTTCAGGTTTTCTTTTAGATGATCCAAGTGATGCACACTCAACGTGGAATGATTTCTTTCTTGTTGAAAACAAAGCGATATAGGGCTATACCTGCTGTTTCTTGGACTCAGATATACCCAAGAAACATCAGACAGATGGATATGTTTGTTGTTTATGTTGTTATTAGAGAGGAAAACTTTCAGAAACTGTTTAAGTGTCATGTTTGGAGACAAAAAGCATCAGGACCTCATCCCTCCATGAAACATGGGGGTAGATGTGTCCTTGTTTGGACTCGTTTTGCTGCATCTGGTTCCAGGACGGCTTGTCGTCATTGATGGACCATCGAATTCTGAATTCTACCAGTGAACTCTAAAAGAAAATGTCAGGACATCTGTCCATGAGCTGAATGTGAAGAGAAACTGGGTCATGCAGCAAGACAACAAGCCCAAGAACACAAGTGGTTCTACAAAAGAACGGTTAAAGAACAAGATGAATGTTTAGGAACGGCCAAGTCAAAGTCCTGACCTTAATCCAGTAGATTAAGGTCAGAGGCAGTGTATGATGGCAACGGACAAAGGAGCTTTCTGAGGAGTTTAGAAAAAGAGTTGTTGTTCCTCATCGGGCTGGAAAAGGTTCCAGAACCATCTCTAAAGAGTTTGGAACCCACAAATAATCCACAGTCAGACAGATTGAAGACGACTGTTCCCCTCCACAGGAGTGGTCCACCAACAAAGATCACTCCATAATAGTCTGAGAGGTCCCAAAGGAACCCAGGAGAACTTCTAAGCAGCTAAAGGAACAAATGTTGTGGAAGGCCCTGAAGCAAGCAGTTCATGTGAGGAAACCCACCAACATCTCAGAACTGAAGTGGTTCTGTTCACTCAGCCAATCAGAGAAGATCAAGGCAACATTCTCAGGTCTAATCAGGGTCACATGTGGTCTGCAAGGTCCACCTCTGCATGAACGCCGAGTGTAACTGCTTTATTAGGTACCAGGAAGAAGTGGCCTAATGTTGTCTGTGATAATGTGTATGAATCAGCACTCGACATTTATTTGCCACTTAAGGACAAGGAACCATATATAGTAAATTTCGTAGGCCCTACAATAACACTCTAGGGCTGACTTTTAGAATTTCCAAGTATTTCAATGAGTGTCCTATAAAGGGTTAAGCAGCACTGTATTTGGTGCAGTGCAGAGTGTGTTTGAAACTTAAATATGAAATACACTGAATTTTTATCCACCTTGTTCTGCTGGGCTGTAAACACAACACAACCAAGACGAGAGCGGCCGAACATGGCAGGAGATGCATCTCCACGTAGCTGCAGAAGAACAAATGCGCGCAAATTCTGCTGTTAGAACACTTTAACGAGTCACACGGGAAACGTTTACCTTCGGGGCTTACCGCCAAAGGCTTTTCTGCCAGCTCCCCGTCTTCGCTGCCACCGGTGCAGAGACTGAACCAAAACGTTAAAGACTTAGTCGGATGTCTAAACGATGAGCTGCAACTCAGCGTAAATCCAATAAGAGCTGACAGAGTGAGCGGCGTCTCTGGTTTTAGGCCCCAAAACCAAACCACTGAGTCAATTGTGAGACACAGCTGATGCAGTAATAGCTCATCCCACCATGCTTACTATGCACCACCATCCGGCCCAAAACTTTTTATTGCATAAGCCTCCAGTAAAGCCTGTCAGGTGTTTTCACTTTCCTATACATAATTTCTTTTTGTTTACACAGAAGTCGCCTCTCTCTGTAAATTTTCAGCTTTGCGTCAGAATGGATGAAAAGCAACCAGGCCATTTAAATTCTCTTCTCATTATAGTCTGGGAGACACAGATAGAGAGGTCCAATTTACATTTAGATTGTTTCAGCAGAAGTAAATTAATCAACACGGCGACCCAGCCAATTCACTTGTGCGGAATACCTATAAGAGTGACACACATGCATATATTTATATACATCTGTATTTTCACGGATGCTGTATTGTATATAAATTCATAGTTATATGACACGGAATGGAGTAATTCATAGGTGTTTATACTGATCAAGGGATGCATCAACAGATATTTAAATCTGCTGAGTCAGCCGGTACGAATTCTTCACACAGCGGCTGTCGGCATCTGCCAACGCTTTAAAAATGGGTGGGTTTTTTTTCCTTCTTTGTTCTGGAGCATGAGTGCTTTCGAGGATCGACCTGTGTGCTTGCTGAGGAACCTGTGGACCTTTACAAATGATCCTACAATGCAGAAATCCTACAACGCACCACGTTTTACATCCCACACAGTTGCCAGCACCAGTTGTTCAACAGCACAGCGATCAGCCATAGTTCTGTTATCAGACTACAAGTTGATTAACATGGTAGAGCAACTTCACGAACCTGCAAGGCTTTCTGACGCGGCAAAGGAGTTTCCAACGGGACATACTGGCAGGATTAAAGTGTCTTAAACCACTCAAACATTTTGAATAGAACATAAACACATCTCATGATGGATCTGATCGATCCTTTAGTAATGTGGCTCCATGGTCCATGGAGGAATGGCTTCCTGTCTCATCAGTGATGGGTATCTTTGGAGAATGTTGGCTTTTTTTGCCTTTTCATACATGTCTATATCCGGTTGTTGTAAAACATCGCTAACATGTCAAGCTTTTGCTGGGGACCAAAAACATTTTCTGCGTATGCTCCATTTCACCTACGAGGGATGAGACTGGCAATAAATGGAATGGCTGCAATAATCCACCAGATTGGTTGACGGCCTTCCTCTTCCTCAAAATTTGAATCCTTTTGTTCGCAACCAGCCTGATTACACACCAAGAGTTGATAAAGTCTGGGCCGGCATTACTAACAACCTTATGCACCTGCAGTGTGGATTTTTCTAACAACTCAGGGCCAGATTTCTTTGCACACGCTCATACCTTTAGCTTTTTAGGGATATACACAACCAGCTGGTACGTCAGCAAATTGTTTCTAAGTCTCAAATAATCAGGTGTCTTGGCTTAAGGAGATACCTGTATGGGGTGGTGGAGGTGTCGTTAAATGCTTCAAAAATATATTTGGCATTACCCGGAAACATTTGTCTGCTTAAAAGTGTAATTTGATACTTGTCTCTGGGGTTTTTAAACAAAATCAGGGACTTGGGGTTCAGGCTGATGGTTCGACTGGACTGGACTATAAATGCAGCTCAGATTTCTATGATGAACATATTTTGTAAATACATTTTGTACTTATACATTATTACTGGCGTCGTTCATTAAATCGCCAATAAGCAAATTGTGCAACGGTGTGCTTCTACCTCCTTCACAAAAACAGAGACTCTGCCGACAAGCCATTCACAAAGTTGATGTCTCTTATCTTGAAGGAGTTGGTTATACAAAGGTTGCCAGCAGGAGTAGATGTAAACAGTGTTGTCCATATTGTGTGATATAATCCTTGATACATCTTCGATAACATTCTTGACAAAAAAGTCTTCCACAGTTTAAGGGGCCACCGACCACCGTGCTAAACGGATGCTGTAGACGGCCATCAAACCCTTGATTGAATTTAGCATCCATAAGGTAGCGTTGGCTAATCAGACAACACCCTGCGCTTGTTGTACACTACCTCATAATACTCATTAATGTATTTCTGCTGATCCTTGACAATTTTCACGTGACTAGGGTAGCTACATGCCTCCTGTTTGCATTTTATTTTTTCAGTCTTGTTGGGAAAAAGCCACACTTCGTCGATGCAGACAATCTGGTACCCTTTTTCAACAGCTTTCTGAAGCTCAAAGGACACCCACGTACGTGACAGCTCTCCATCACTGTCACTGTCACTGTGCATACAATCAGCGCTCTGATTCAGCTCTTCTGAACAGGGCCGGCACAGCGGGAACATGAGCTTATTGTGGCTTTTGTAAGGCAGGACAGGATGATGAAGACCTCTGGGTGGTAGCACAGAGCGCTTGAGAAAACTGAAATAGTTGTCGATGCTGTCAAGACGATCTGTAGACGATCTGTGGGTGACCAGTAGGGTAGAGGCTGGTGAAATACAAGTGATTCATTTTTCCCCCTCGTCACAGACAGTCTTGTGATACAGCTTCATGGCATTTGTACGCCCACCAAAAAGAGCCTTTCTGGGGTCCAGGAGGATGGGCTTTCTGTAGGCTTCAAGAAAAGCTTGAACAGTTTTGTCTGATTTTCTCATCACATCTCATTCACACTCCCACATCACAACAGCAGGCATGCCATAATGCAACTCCAAGGCGGCCACTTTTTCATTAAAGGTCCGGTAGAGCTTGCCATAAGGCGCCAGATTGACAGGATTTAAATCGCTCTGTACATGGCACTTAATGCATCGGTGGTAGAAACAGCCTGCAAATTCATAACACGTACTTTTGGCGGCAACAAATCCGTCCACAAATACAGACCCACACGTTGTTCACACCTTTGAGGGCGTGTTGTATTGCGTCTTCTCCGTCTGCAACACATTCTGGCCACTGTGTAGACACATCTGAATATTCATACGCAAGTGCCGGAGTGTCTTTGGGCAGAAAAAGTGTCTTGAACACTCCCATGCAACTGGATCGCGGAGTGGTAAACGCAAACGGATCCAGCTGTATACACTGCAGAAAGGTCTCACGATATACAATGCATGCCTTGTGCAACACTTGCACATCATTGACACAATAGTGACGCATCTCTGTCTGGAAATCAAAAACACCCTCCTGGACTGCGTCATACCACTCTATGAATTTCGCTCCAACACACACACACTCTCATGCGGTCATAACTGCAGCAGGAAGGGTCTGGGTATGCACCTACATAAAACTCATTGTCCCTGGTGTTAAACTTGTGGGAGAAATAACCCTTTTCCAAATCCTCCAAACCTAAAGCAGCCGGTGTTTTGGCCAAAACACATGGGCAGAAAACTGAAGGAGTCTATCCACCTCTGCTTGTGTGCCATATCGTACATAAGAATGATCTTACTACCTCTAATGGTCACAGCGGGAGCGATCGCTTGTTTGATAAAGTACTCCAGCACTATATAGTTGTCAAAACCCGATGCATTGTGAGCTATAAAAGGTGTAGCTGTTAAATATTGGGCGCCTGTAGTGGTCCATAAATGTGCCAAGTGTTGAAACAAAACTCGTGTCCATCCATATCCACTGCACACACAAAATTAGCCTCATGCTTGTGTTGTGGTACCTGGTTTCAAAGTCATACAATATGCATTTATTATTTGGCTCTTGTTTTTTAAGAGGCTGAATGTAGCACTGATGATCCAGGTCACCGTCCAATTTATGTTCTCCACAGTGCTTACACAAAACCGGGGCACACTTGTGTTTTTTTTTTTTGTTTTTTTTCTTCTTGACCTTGTAGGTTTTAACATACACACACACACACACACACACACACACACACACACACACAACAGTATCTTAGTGTGTCACATGGTGCCAAACTGTTTGCTCTCCCTGATCTTGTGTTGCTGGTAACAGTGTGCAGATCTGCAGCAATGCTCACTGTGCAAATGGAGCCAAATGGTGTTTGCGTGGGGTGTGTTTTATGTCTGAAAACACTGCAGACGTTTGCATCCAGCAGCATGGTGAAAGATGATAACGTTAACATTTAAATGTTTTTCAAATCTGGTAACATTAGCAAATGGTATGGACTTGTATCAGGTGGGTTGAGGGGAGCTTTTTCCTTTTTTTGGTCAAAACTAATGCACGTAACACTAATGTGAGTGTGTGTGCACGCGCATTTCACATGCACTAGCAAAACTGTCCTATATATACTACTTTTTTGGTTCATCCTGTCTAAAGGTGTTGGTCCAGGACAGAATTTTAACTGACGCTGGTGCTATAAAAAGGTCAGGAGGTTGCCAAAAATCAATGAGAATCACTTTCCGGGGGCCATGAGTGTGCAGTTAATGCTCGTGAATGTCCTGTTAAATGGACAGACCATAACAAACCAACACTGGACCCCAGGAGGTATGTAGATACGATTCCTTTGGAAGACTGACACAGAATCACATTGTGTGTTACAGTATTGTTGTAGGACGCCTTCCTGTATGACAGAAGAAAGAGGAGTGAGTTTTGTTTAGAGCAGACATGCAGTAATCAGCCTGCTGAGGATCGAGAGCTGACTCTCAGCAGAGGCGCTGATAACACTCGCTCCTCTGCTCCTCCACCGGGGACACGTACACACTCAGAAACACCCGGGGAGTCGGCGGTACAAGCTCCAGCCTGTGTAGTTATTCATTTGCAACTCCCAACACCGACTTCTGCTCTGCTGCTTCACAATATTTTGAATCCGCTGTATACGATGAATGAACGATGCTATGAATTTTATTAATATTTAAGTAAACACTCTGAAAGGACGTCTCCACAAATGTTATCCACGGACTCCATTTTTCCTCACAAACCCCAGTTTGGTCGATGGACAAAATAAACAGGTGTGAATTTGTTGCCTGAGAGCATAGATTGAGTAGGTGCACAGAAGAATAGCCATTCAACTGTTGCAAAATCCTGTATCTGCTACAGGTCTGTGATAGCTCAGTGGAAAGAAAACGGCTTTTAAAAGATTAAAATCTGAGACATTTACTGTTAACCCTCGGCTGCATGGTGTTGTAGATATGGCAGTAAACTCAGTTCGTTTTATGGACCTGGGTTAGTCACTCACTGGACACCACACTTCAATATACACTTCAACTTGAAACTTTTACAATAGCAACCTGTCAAAATTATCGAAAAGTAAAAACTGTTGGTACCTTTGGCTAATTACTTTTCTTTAATTTGAATGCTCCAAAGACGGAGCAGTTATTCAGAAAACAATGGGGATCTGTTTTTTTGTTTTTGTTTTTTGTCAGGTATACACATCGTGGCTTATTCTCTCCCCCGTTGGTGTGTTCCTCAAAAGGCTAATCTTTTGGGCAGACCTTCACTTCACCAAGTTATGTTGCATTTTATCCTTATGCATTGTGTGGTTTAGCTGCATCATTTAATGTGGTGTAATCCTGAGGACGGACCACCTACACCTCTCCTTAGCCCTGACCTTCTCACATATCATTTAACAATGTAAAAATGCCATGTGAAAAGTGTTTGAAAGTAGGTGCCATTTATACTCCTTCCTTGACATCACCACAGCTTTCACAACTAATCTAGTCTTCCAACATTCCCAAATCTACAGCGGACATGTTTGGCATTAGTGTGATAAGATACAAACCAACATTAAAACATGTTTATATAAGAATCAAACCTGTTACTTACAGCGGTGGTCCTCCTCAACTCCAAAAACCTGATGTTATATCACTACCTACCCTACGATCGCATGTGTCAATGAGTGTGATTCATGTGACCTCAATTTTGAATTTTGATCTTTTATGCTGGCGGGATGAGACCCCTCCAACTCTTCCACAGAAATATGGAGTAAATCAGGACTTTAAAAGATCTGTCTGAACACCCTAAACTTGAATTATGCATCAGTCCCGATGAATTTTTCAGTTACAAGCTCGTCTTGTTTCGCTCCCGTCTTCTATGATGTGAGGAGCCCTTTGGTATCGAGGCATCAGGAAGACCTCTGTCTGCTGCACAAATGTGGCTTTTGTAAACTATCACAGGGTTGGACATTAGAATTCTATCTAGTATATTTAGTGTCTTTAGTCTGAGTCGAGTAGGGGATATAGCACACTTCCTATATGCAGTGCCGACGAGTTGGATCCATGGAAAAGGATTTTCCCACCTTGTTTATAAATCACTGAGATGAATAAAGTACTACAGGCAAATATCGACATCACTGTGACTCTGGACTGCTCATTACATGTGTTATGTGTAAGCAGTGTTCACCACGCCGGCATTTCTAACAATCTAAATAGAGATCTATGATAAAGCTGCAGCAGGCTCATTAGTGAGTTGCAAATAATGCACAGGTAAGATATAATAAGATCAGTCAACTAAAACACACAGCACTTCCAGTCTCTTGCAATTTTCTTTACGTCTACCAAATCAGCCTCCTCTTCCTCCTCTTCTTCTTAAAGGGCAGTGCTGTTGTTTCTGTCCCTTATGAAAGCCAACATCGGACATTGGACTGCTATAACCTGCGACGCCAGATGGTTCAGTCACACAGAACCATCTGGGGATACTTGGTAAAGGGCAGGTACTTTAAAAATAAAAAATACCTGGCAGGTGATTGAATGAACCAAATGTCCATCGCCGGGTAGCACGACAAACTGGAGTCTGAGACGTTTTGAAAGGTAGCAGGTAATAAGCTTTTGTTGGTTAGTTTTGTGCATAAGAGACATGTTTTAGGATTGACCGTCGTAACATATTGTCCAGTAGTTCCATGCAGGATGCTGATTGGTCCACATCCCAGGGGGTCAGTCACAGATCTCGTGAGAATCCAGCTGCCTCACAAGGTAAAGATTGCTAAACCTGCAATTCCACAAGACACATGAGACAACCTACTCTCTATCAAGCAGATGTTGCAGTGGTGGTTAGCTTAACAAGCATCAGCCTGTGTTTTATCAGGTGCTAGGTACTTTATGTTGTTAAGTTACAGACACAAAAGCATAGTAAAACCAAATTATAATCTCAAAAATGTGGTCTTGAGTAAGTAGTGATTGAAAATGTACGGCGTATAAGACGGACACCATGTGGACACTTTCTGTGAGAGGCTGCAGAACTAGAATATCGAGAATACATTGTAGGCTATGCATCCTAAGAAGTCGGCCTCAAGGACAGGACACATTTAATGCACCGTGTAAGCTTTGGTTAAAACCCCACAAAGTGAAGCTAATGTGATGGATTTTCATCCGCTTTATATCTGGGATTGGTGTTGACAGAAATTTTATGCAGCTCCTTCCCAACCCATGCATCTGTTAGGATTCATGCATATGTATAACAATTTCCCAACGGGAAGATCCTCTTTGTGCGTGAAGTGGGACCAAAAATTAAACGTCACCTCAAATGAACGACCCAAATCATGCCTAAAAGGAAGAGTTATCATGTCACTTTCCTACATATTGGCTTTAATAGAGTCAGGGATTTTGCAATGATGGCTGTGGAACCGCAATAAGTTTCCATCTAGATATTTATACGCTAACCAAACAATTTCCAAGCAACTGCCTCTGCGCTAGCCAATTAATCATACGGATAGAATTCTTAAGATCCGAGATCACAGCGAGAAAAAATGTGATCTCACCGACTTTGACTGTGGCTGCTGATCTCCCGGAGATTTACCACTTTAGAGGTTACCGAGGCTGTAGAAAAACACAAGGGTGAGCAGCAGATCTGCAGACAGAAAGACAACGTTGATGAGAGAAGTCAGAGGAAAACTGCCAGACCAGCTGGAGCTGAGTGGAAGGTATGGTAACTCTGATGATGGCTCTTTGCGCTGCAGATCCAGATGGTAGCTCAGGGTTTAGCGTTCGGCATGAATCCATGGACTCAACCTGTGTTGTGTCAACAGTCCAAGCTGCTGCTGCTGGTGGTGGTATAATGGTGGAGGGGGAAGTTGGCACAATTTGGATCCTTTAACGCCAATCAGTCATGGTATTAATATTACAGCCAAGCTGAGCTTCTTATGCCTACTCGCAGTGCTCCAAATTGGTTTGATGGGGCCGGTTTCAGTAGCTGGATGAACACAATAAATGCATTTTAAGACCTACGTAGAATGTATAGCTATTGCACCAAGTCAGAGACAAAGTCTTACGCCTCGTTGGGGTAATCTGTAAAGTAAAAAGACTGAAACTATCTTATGTGGCAGTACTGTGAAATAAGTCTGGACCGTAAACAGCACCTAGTCTTTGTTTTAGAGTAAAAATATTCATCACAAGGCCATGCGTAATTAAGCCCAACATTGGACTTCACATCCAACTTTAAAATGCAGTTAGTACAACTGGCCCCAGAGCTGAATCCAGAAGAAGCGCCAATGTGCTGCTAACAAATCTGCACAATAGATGTTATGCAATGTCATCAACATTGCGAGAATGTCAAAGTAACGTTTCCAACGTATTGTGCAGTCCCTGACACCAAGAACTGACGCGGTACACAATTACAATCATTTTCTAGTAAAGGATAAATGTGCTCATGTGTATTTTAATTTTAACATAAAGAATTGAAATATCAAAATTTAACACTTAAGTCTGATAACCCTAAAAAAAAAAAAAAAAAAAAAAAACAGATTTAAATGACTTAAAGCATGTTACTTCAGCAAAAAAGAGATAGAAAAATAATAAATCGATGTGTGTAGAGCAGGTTGGCATACTTAATTGTGTTATTTTGCTGCCTTATAATTTTGCAAAGTGTTAATGGCCCGACTGGAGAATTAGTGCTACCAGCTGTTTATCTTGCCTCACCAACCCCAGCAGAGAGAGGAAACACAAAGGAATTGGCCTTTTTTTTGACAATTTTTTGAAGGCGTTTGCTAAAAATGTGTTATTTTTAGATAGAAACCAGTCTAGCTGGGCTATCAAGCAAGTTTCAATTAAAACACAACCGTTACATGGTATAAATATTTTCCAGACGGCTCAGAAAGAATAATATCCTTATCCTTTTTATGCGTTTGTGATCTTTTGAGATATTTACCAAAAGCTTATCATTCTACAGGGCCTCCAGGAGGTCTCAGCAAGCGTGTTTTTGCATCACTTTGCAGTGACTTTTCAGTGATCCCGCATTATATTTGCATGTTTTGTTTGTGCAGTGGTGGTTCTGCTGGCTCATTGTTGTATTGAAGCTGCTGTATTCCTGGATTCAAATGGAGTCATGGTAACACATCTGACATAGAAGCCTCCAAGGTTCAAATCGCAACAGGGAAAAACTTCAGTATATATATTTAGCAGCTTATATCTGAACAATAACTATCCCGTATATCCAGACACAGTTACAGGCAGGCAAAGCAGCTGTGCACAGAGCTTGCAGCTGTCTGCTGTCAGAGATCAGCCTTTTGAAATGAGCACAAAACACATCATGTAAGGTGTTACATCAGCTCTCCTTTCTTCGGCATCTCACTTCTCTCTATTATAACTCCACTGGACCAATACACCGACTCTTTATTTGCATCAGAAGGCATGCAAGGCGTATTGTGAGGGCATGCAACAGCTCTCGCCATGACCCCCAGTGTCCGTGGCCGAGGTGCCTTGAGCAAGCGCCTTACCGGCAAATTGCTCCCAGGGCGCAACCCAAGTGGCCTCATCCCATTATGAGCCGTTTGTAATTCATTTATATTTTGCAATTGAAGTTTGTGGTATGTACTTGAATGATTATTTAAATGTAAACCAACAAAAAAGATTATGAAAACACATAGGACAAAACTACAGTGTAATGATTCACCTTGATATTCCAACGCCGTTCCATTTCACAGAAAAGGCCCATTATCTGATGGCCACACCAAAAATGTGATGGAACAGCGTGTGTTCTGCTTGCAAAACGATGTCTGGAACAAACTGGGAGCGTGTTCGACCAGCTAGGAACAGAGTGATAATGCTCCCCCCACCCCCCCAGCCCCGACGTGCGGGGCGAGCGCAGATAGGTGTGATGAATGGCGTCTCAGATGTACCACCTAACTCCGCAAACGCCGGGAGAATATGTAAGCAGCCTCTGAAAGTTTTCCCTTTCAGCCTCGCCGGCGGGAATGGGTTTTTAATGCGGGCGAAGTTGAGCCAAGCAAGTTGCGCTGTCAGAAGTGCGAAAACGGAAAATCAATCAGCTCTTCCAAACAATGTACGAGCGAGACAAAACAGATGCTGTTGTGTGTAATTGTGTTTTTACAGACAGAGGTAAGTGTGTGTGAGGGAGGTCAGCATTTCAATACAAGGAGCATAATGTATTGACAGATTCATCAGACCTAGAGTTTTTAGACGGTTGTGTTCGTACAAGAGAAAGAGATAATCTCCAGGGTACGGCTGGTTTTATGCGTAATTAACTGATCTTTCCATGACTACTAGTTAGACAGTGGTGGCTCCTGACTTGAAACTCAGACGTTAAATCATTTCCTAGCGTTTTAATGGCACAATTACACAATAATGTTCACACACAGTGGACAGTTCTAAAAGCTTTCACCTGTTTAGGCCCCTATGGATTAATACTCCATGTAGACCTGTAGTGGGAGTATAAACCAAGCAATGCTGGAGCCAATGAATGTTTGATAGTTATGCTCAATGGCTGATGTCATTTGGATGAGTGCCACCAAGAAAACCAAGTTTCAAATGGAGTGTGAATGAAATATGAACAAAAGTCAAACTTAAGCCCGTATGCTCATGTGGTGCTTGGAAAGACTAGCACTACAAAATGAGGTCTGCTCTGATGCTCAGTGATTGTTTTTGTTTTGGTTTTATTACCTGGTATGAATACCAGAAAAGGTCAGTTGTAGCAAGGACCACGAACAAATGACACGGGACACATAGCGGGTTAGCAGATGCTAACAGACATCAACAACTAAAAAGAAAAGAAAGCGGTGTGGGCTCTCACAGGAGTCATGAGGGTCTCTTGGAATGGATTCATGATAATCTGCATTGAACTACTGCTTTATGACAAGGCAGTATCTTTCAGTCAACGATCAGGCATAACATTATGACCACCTTTCTAATATTCACTAGATCCCAAACTGAAGGCCTATTGTGTAGGTCTACCTTTCGGTGACTCATCAGAGAATGGACATGGACCTTCTGAGGGTGTCCTGTGGTGTCCGGCAACACAATGTTGTTGGGGGGGGGGGGGGGGGGGGGGGGCTTTGAGGGGAGGGGCCTCTGTGGATCATCCCAAAGATACTTGATCAGTTTGGGATCTAGTGAATTTGGAGGCCAGGTCAACACCTTGTGCTGTTCTTCATGTTTTTTTTTTTAGTTGTTCCTAAAGCGTTTTTGTGATTGAATCCTGCTGGGGATTGCTGCTGCTATCAAGGAGTGTCATTGCTATGGGGTGGGGGTGCCTGGTCTGGTCTAGGTGGGTGCTACATGTCTAAGTAACATCCACACCAATGAATGCCAGGTCCAGAAGTTTCCCAGCAGAACACTGAATTGTCACAAGATGATCGATGTTATTCACTTCTCCTGTCTGTGGTCATAATGTTGTGGCTGATCAGTGTATAAACCAGTTGGATTACTTTCTCAGAATGAAACAGTGAATAAAAGTAGTGAGTCTATACCAACTGATCCCGGAGTTCCAGAACAAGTAGTGTTTTGGTTAAATTCAAATTAACTCTATGTTTCCATGTTTAGACAGGTTGGAAGCAGTCTGCATTTTTAATTTGCAGATTTGGAAGGATTAGTTTGCACAAAGAACACTAGACTGTATCTGTGTACAATGAATCTTGCTTATACTGTATGTTGTCAGTAAGGTAAGCAGGTAGTGAGCAAAAGAATTACAAAAGTAAGTTGCTTCAGGGTTCAGACCAGCAACCGAGATATGAGCAGACACATGGTTGTATCAGCAGAGCCCAGTAAAAAAAATAAATAAGTAAAAGAAGAAGTGTGCAGTAGCACCCACGGCTTTGCTTATTTCCCATGCAGACAGGTGCACATGCAACATATGCTCCAACAGATGGAGGTCCCAAGGTGACTTTGCCTCCGAGATACTGCCACTTGCCTCAGGTTCTCTTAGCAAGTCTGATTACCTGTTGAATAGCAGAGATTTTTGCATGTGTCGAGTGATAAAGTTTCAAATCAAGCAGGGCTGCCTCTCACCTTCCACAGAGACAGACTGTTCGCCCTCAGCATTTTCTAAAAAAGTCGCAGACATTCTGTGGCGGTAAATTAAACAGGAGGATTTAAAATTCATAACGCTGCGGAGGGGAGGAGTGAACAAATGCAGTCATTAAGACGTTTGTCGCAGTGTCGTCTGGTCCACAGGGGGTGAAGAAGAAAAAATAAATAAAAGAACGTTGTGGTTTTTAACAAGAGGATGCCAACTGCTCAGTATAAGCCTGGGATAACCGTTTAAGAATGATAGATAAGTGACTGCAGTTGAATGCATCTGCTCAGTTGTTGGGAAAGCGTTTCTGGAAGTGGAAAACTAAAACATTAAGCGAAGAGCCCCGCTGTTAAATGACAAGGGTGCCGCGCTTTTGTTTTAGCTCTCGTGATTGACGGGTCAGAGCCGGGCTTAAAGCGGAACGTCGTTAAGAAATCCCAGAGAAGCTGGAGTGGGAGGAAGGAGAGCGAGGTAAGAGGTGAGAGAAAGGTGCACGCCAGGGAACCACACACACACACACTTTCTTCCCTCTGACAGGAAATCTTTTGCCTCGCTCATCGTGTGGTTTTTGAGTGCCGGTGCTGGGAACCGACCATGGAGAGCCTCTAGACAGTAACTGTACATCTCAGCCTGGGTGGGAGGGATGTGGTGCACTTTTCCTTCAGTTTTTTTTTTTTTGTCAAAGCCAAATGTTTTTTCCTCTGGCCTGTCATGTATATCAAAGCGGGCCATGGCCCTTAGTTTTCCTCAGCTGACCTTCTGCATACTTCATCACAGCCAGCTGAGACCTCAGACTGCCTGCCTCCTGTATGGAACCCAACCACCGTGACTAATGTATAGAAAAATATTTGGCACCTCTTAAAACTCCAAAAAGCAGATTTTGTTTTTACTTCGTGGATTTTCTTTCCTTCACATCTAAACTGTTTGCATCAGGTTCAGGTCTGCCGGCTCATTGATTGTTCTCTGCACGATGCATTTTATTTTTCTTGACCTCTGACCCTTCTGAAGCTTGATACACAGAAACCGTAGAGTGCATTTTCTGCACGTCCCTCACAGCTATAAATCCAAACAGGCTGCAACGGGCAGTAGGAAACCTGCCCATCTCCCAAAATAATCTGCAGCTGCCACTGAACTGACTCACGGTGTGTTTGAACTGAAAGTGACGAAAGCTATGACTCACCGTTAGAGTGTCGCTCAGGTGCACGGTAACGTCATCGACCTAATATTTTGTAGATCTCCCTCGATGAAGAACACCGCATGTGCAAAACTATCCACAAAGTGTTCGCTACAGTTCATACATATGGTTCATACTAAGCAGCAAACTCTGGGGCTGACAGTTTTGATCCTGGTTAAATCCTCACAGATCTCCCAAGCATGTCCATTTCAAAAAAGGGGATTTGGTTTGTACAGCTCTTTTTCATCATAAATGTGCGGCGGTAGAATTTTCTTTTTCCTTTTACATGTGATACCCGTTTGATTTGTGTCGAGGCTTAAAGTTGTGCATAATTAAAAGGAAAGGCTGCCAGTTTAGCGACGGCACCACGCCGAGCTCCACCGAGCTTTTTCAGGAAACCTATGGATGATACCACGTAGGGTTTGTCGATGTTCATGCACAAAACTTGTCTTTCCTTCTCCAAACCACCACAAATGGTAGCTGATGAGCATGGGTCCACCACGTGGTTAAAGAACCCGTGTAGTTTAGCAGAATTACAGACACCAGCGCTGATTCTCCTTGGTTTCCTTTCAGCCGTCTCGTTCTCAGTTTGCCGTTTTTAGCCGCAGCCTCGGAGGAGCCTTGCAGGATACCGCGTTCGTCTCTGATTGGCACTGATTGCCTAATAACAAACTGCAACCTGGTTTATTTCGAACTAAACCCACAGTGTCTCTGCCTCGCATTCAGCCATCCGGCATCCTCTTTTAGCCTCCATCCTCCACAGCGCCCATGTCTGTCACAGATCACATCCTGTGATAAAAGATAAGACTTCATTTATCCCTGTGGGGAAATTAAGGTGTTACAGCAGCAAGGAACAACAGTGCAAAATACAAAAAAATAGAATAAGGTAGGACAAGAGGAACTGTATAAAAGTAAGGTACAAAAAACATTTACATATTACATCAGGTTTAAAGTAGCTAATCAAAAAGTTAGTGGAAAGTTTAAGTGGTGAGGAGGCTGAATAGACATGATGATAGACAAACTCCAATAGGGGTATTGCAGTAGTAATACAAGTATGAGTTGGTATATACAGATGTATTATGTCCTTTATATGTCTAAGAAAGCAGTGCCAAGAAACGCTGATGTTAAAGAGTCTCACTGCTGAAGGGACAAAGGACGTCTGGCTGAAGGAGCCTCCTAAAGTCCCAACTGTCTCATACAGGAGGACAATAATAATAATACATTTTATTTATAAGCGCCTTTCAAAACTCACAAGGACACTGTACAAAAACATAAAGACACAAAACAAGACAGAATAAACAAATGGAACAGTGCAATCACGGTGGATAAGCTTTCTGGAACAGGTTGGTTTTGAGTCTGGATTTAAAGAGAGGGAAATAGTCAATGTTTCGGATGTCCGGTGGGAGTGAGTTCCAGAGTTGGGGAGCAGAGCAACTGAAGGCTCTGCTCCCCATGGTACTGAGGCGGGCCGAGGGCACAGAGAGGTGGATAGAGGAGGAGGATCTGAGGGAGCGGGAGGGGGTGACAATATGGAGGAGATCCGAGAGATAAGGAGGGGCAAGGTTATGGATGGCCTTGAAGGTGTGGAGAAGAATCTTGAAGTCGATGTGGAATTTGACTGGGAGCCAGTGGAGATGCTGCAGTACGGGGGTGATGTGGTGAAATGAGGGGGTTTTGGTGATGATGCGAGCGGCTGAATTCTGGACCATTTGAAGCTTATGGAGGGATTTGTGGGGGAGGCCGAAGAGGAGAGAGTTGCAGTAGTCAAGGCGGGAGGTGACAAGGCTGTGAACACGGATGGAAGTGGTATGGGGGCTGAGAGAGGGGCGGAGACGATTTATATTGCGTAGGTGGAAATATGCAGACCGGGTAACGTTATTGATGTGGGATTGATATGATACTGAGCTGTCGAGGATGACACCCAGACTCTTAACCTGGGGGGAGGGGGAAGAGGACAAGAGGGGTTCTTCTTGATGTTTGACAGTTTGGCCAACGTCCTCCTGAGGACAGCCCAGGATGGAGCCGGCCCTCTTTACCAGTTTTCCCAGCTTTTTTTTTTTTTTTTTTGTTCCTCTCCGTGACTCCGCCACACCAGCTGACAATGTTCTGATTGTTAAACCGCTGCCAATTTAATAAATAGCTGAATACCCTGTTCCCATCACTGCCTGTAATGTTATCGTCTTTAAATGTGTCCTTTAGCAGAATCTGCGCAACAGAATCATTTAAGATCCGACGCAGGAACAAGACACCCCTTTCAAAATTCATTTTTAAACTTCTCTTGGAGCAGGTTAGACTTTCAGATTGGACTTGAACAGACTTTTAAAATAAAGCCCTGCTCCTCAGATATACTTCATCGTGCTGGCCTGGATCCAGGGTCGAGTGGAGTAACTCCAGCCTTTGACAGCTCTGTAGTAAATGCTTGAATTAATTCAGTTGCAAGTAAACATTTACCTCCACGTAAAAGCAAATAAATAAATGACCCCGACTGATCTGACCTAGACCTAAAATATCTGCAAGTCATATCGTTTCCTCCTGCACTCAAATCTGTACCTTTTACCCAACTCTGGAGATCAGTTTTATTTTTAATATTATTTTTAGCTGATTTTTTAAAGTAAAAAGCTCGACTGATGTACTTTCAGGAACCCTGACACTGCTTGACTTTCAGAACACTGAGAGCCTGTAACTGATTTAAACCTGCATTAGAAGTCCAGAGGCCCAAGAAGAAGGTTCTCACCAACTTTCCGTCCCATTTTCACCATCAATTCCCATTAGACCGTGCAGCGCGACTAAATCTATTCCTTCTTTCCTCCATCAAAAAACATAATCATAAAAATCAATAAAATATAATTTGTGCAAGCCGCTCATTAGAGCCGTAATTAAGTTTTACTGCGGCGTGCCCTCGAGGGGCTGCGGTAATTATGATGGAGGCGGAGGAGGAGGTGAGGTGACACGGCCGTAGAGGATGTCAGCGTGGATGGATGGGTCGGGCGACGCTGCAAGGGACTTTAGCCATGCTGGACTTTGGCTTTTTTACCCATTCAGACCGACAAAACTGATCAGTGGAGGCGTTTCTAAACTTGGGACCAGTCACCAAACCAATGCATGTTCCCATCGTGCACCTTTAACTCTTAACCCATGATGTTCGTCTAGTCCACAGGTGTCAAACTGATCCGTGAAAGGGCCGCTGTGGCTGCAGGTTTTCATTCCAACCATGCAGCAGCACACCTGACTTGGCTCAATCAATCAACTGAACTGCCTTCACGCAGTCATTTCAGGTTTCCTCTTGCTTGATTGGAACAAAAACTTGCCAGCCACACCCACTGCATGGGTGCTGCATGGTTGGAATGAAAACCTGCAGCCACAGCGGCCCTTTCACGGATCAGTTTGACACCCCTGGTCTAGTCACTATAAACACATTTTGTTGCTACGGCGCTACTCCATAAAGACTTCCTGCAGAACACTGATGCAGGCATTGAACGATGGGAACCGATTTATATGACAGATGTTGAACGGATGGGAACGGAGATGCAGGGGCCAGAAGGAAGTGGTCAGCCGAGTGAGCAGAGAAGGGAGGCAGGATGTAGAAGCACAGAAGAGCAGCGGAACAGGCAGAGCAATGAAAAGGAGGCAGGGTGGTGGCTGGGGAGGCAGCTGGAGACGTACATATGTGATGCCGATCCACTGCTTGAGTACACACTGATGAATTAAAACACTTGTTCTTTCAAATCGTATGACATTATAGCACCACATTTGTTCCTCCATCTACAAGACACAGAACTATTAAATTAACTGCTGGGTTGCCATGTTGTTGAATGACGTGAAAAAAAAAAAAAAAAAAAAGACAGGACAAGTGATTTGCAGAACAGATGTCGCGGCTGTCGCAGACAAAGGCAAGCAATTTAATTTCAGTTGTACAGCTAAGCTGCTTCAATTGGTTTTCAATCCAGTCGCCGTCTGACACGAGCGTCGCCTCTTCTTCCTCCGACTGAGAGCAGAGGATGCCGAGGAACGTTGTCAACATTTTTCTGAACCGCTGTACGTCTGTGTAGCAATGACGACACGTTCGGTCCCAATTGTCATCAAATTAGATTTTCCAATCTTACTTTAGCACAATAAACGCGTACAATTAAAGCTCGGAAATGTCTGGTTTACAGCAGATCTAGTAGTAACTGTTGAGATTGTACTACAATACCTCATTTAAACTCACTTCTTTTTAGTACAAAAGGATAAAGAACCCTTAATAGATACAGCACATGGTCTGCAGTTTATCTAGGGGTTTTATTTCATGTAATCGTTATCACTGAATCATCATAAAAGGCATGGTTTTACAACTCGTATCCGTTTTTCTTTTTTGACCTAAGTGCCTCTGACATATGAAGCATTTGTGATATGGTATGTTTTGATCTTAAATAAGGACGTCAGCGGATAAAACATGTTGAAACCATCAAACCCTCAGGACCCGTCCTCTCTGCTCTGAAAGAAAAATGTTCTCTTGAAGGGAGAACAAGAACAGCCCTGCAAAACACATCACGAAGCCGGTTCAATTCATTACGTGCAGGCGTATTAGTTGCAGTTTTTCAGAAGTTGCAAACAAATTGATATATACAAAAATGCACTTCATCACCCTGCATTTTATATTCATAACGCTTCCACTTCCAAAAGATGTGGTCTGATTTTTAATGTTTGAGTGCTTTTTACTTCTTTTCTCCTACTTTATTTTGCGCTCTGGCCGACTCTCGCTCCGTCTCTCCGGGGCGAGCCTGGTGGGTTTAGGCCTTTCTCGCTTGTTAAAAATTGAATCATTTCCAAGGAGGCACTTGGCTCTCTGGTGAACAGCAAGTTTGCAGCAGAAAAAAAATAAAAATAAAAATAAAAAAAGGACTTCTGAATGCGCATTGCGTGCCACCAAAGACACATCTATAAACATGATGCAGTTTATAGACGTTGCCCAAATGCTTCTCGCTTCAGTGTCTCTGAGAGTGATGTAGAAAGTGCCGCTTCTGTAGAATCAAATGAGGGTTTTTTTGGCCAGTAATGCAGTCCAAGGCCACCGCCTGCGACCGTTCTCAGACGGTGTTGAATATGCAGTAGAGGAGTTTATATTCAAACTGTGCTGAAAGAAAAAGAGGACAATTCCATGCTCCTTGCAGTGCTCCCTGATAAAAAGGTTTATCTTATCAACTATGAAAATTGAGCAAATTGCTTTTTTGTACAACTTCATTTGACAGTTGGGTAAAAAAAAAAACCATGATCAAGAAGGTTTTTGTACAGTCTTTGCATTCCAATGTCTGCTTCGCTCAGTAAAGATCATGACAGCAGAATCCTTTACGCCAAGGCTCACCTCTTGCAGAGAGTGTTTCGCCAATACAGCAGCCACAGAATGATGCGAACGAGGCCTACAAATATTGATTCTGTCATAAACTTATAGACATTTATATCAGTATGTGTCAGCTGCATACAAAATGCTGTTAATTTATGCCTGTGACCTATGTGTTTAACTTAGAGTTAGGTCAGAGCACCCCTGGGACAGGACCTTTGTATGAAGTGACTTATTGTTTTTATCAGAATGTAGCTGGAGGTATTCGAGTATCCAAACAAACCCAAAGCATCTGCAGTGACAATAAAACGTGGCCAAAAACAACCACAAGTAGTATATGTACATGGGTGTACATGGGTGTTTGTCCTGAAGCCACATTACCAAGCCCACATTGCAGGTGCCCGGTTGGCTTAAGGCTCATTGAAGGTATTACGGGACATGGATGCCATAACCTACGCTGGTGCGAGCGATTCATCCCTGTGTGCGCATCAGTCTGGGCTCGCTCCACCTTAACACTAGCCAGCGCCGTGTCTTTTTGCCAGTCGGGTTAATTTTGGTTTCTACTTCCTGCTTCAGTTTCAACAATGGCGACTCCAACTTTCGCCAAAGACGAGCCGTACGAATGTTTGCATCTCTGAGCCTCCTCAGTTAACCTTTCCTCGATGTGTTCTGTTTTTATTGATCCAAAACAATCAATTTGAAAATTGTTGAGATGGAGAAGCAGCTGGGAATACTAAAGCGGAACCACGATACCACCAAGAGGACCAATCACAGCTCTTGGAGTTACATTTCTAGGGAGGTGCACGTCAGGCTACAGCGCTAGGCTCTGTCAATGTGTCTATGCAGAAGTCTAAACTGCCTATTAGGGTCTGCGTAGTGTCCGGGCTGTTGCCACTCAAACCCACCATCAAAAGAGATGCAAAACAACCACATAGACAAAATGAACACAGGAATGTAAAACTGGCCCAGAAAGATGCAGCACAGGATCAAAACAGACATGCAAAATGAGGTTAAATGTTGGGAGTTTTAACACCAAGTGCTCGGCATTGGACGGATAAAAACTTTAATAAGCATCATTTGCCAATAAAGCCTTGAAATAGCGTCCGTATCACCAATAATAATTCATTCTGACATAGTTTCAATGCTGCAGCGACTGTCACCACCTGCACATATACTGTGCAAATTAGCAAAATCTGGAAATAAAGCCAGTGACAGCTCTTCCACAATCATTCCTCTCCATATCCTCATTATATGCAGCAACAAACATATGGCCACCAGCTGTAGTTTCTGTTATGTTGGGCCACTACCAAACAGTATGTGCCTTCTACCCTCCACCTTCACTCACCCGCAAGAGACTCGATTTCTGTGTGTGGTGGGTTTCTGCAATGACTCACTATAATGACCCATTGATCAGCCGGCTCATTTCTAGGCATCAAAATTCATGAGGTGCATTGACCATTCATGTTTGAATGTGGCCGTGTAGAGGGCGACGTGAGGCTGATCGACGTGTGCACATTTCCAGGTCGACTGACTCATAAAAAAGGAATATTGCATGCTGGGATGCGTGGGCATGTTTTTTTTTGTTTTTTTTTTTCGTGTAAGGTTTAACAAGTAGTTTTATCAATGTGGCCCCTGGGCTTTATCAAGATACAAAGGTTCAAAAAGCCCAGGACATGTTGTGACTTTAATATTTAAAATCAGGGTGCAGCACATAGTGATTTAACAGAAATCCATAAGACTGAAAAGGTAAAAAAAAAAAACAAAAAACAAAAAAAAAAAAACACATTTTGCCATTTACACACCCTTATTTAAGAAGATAGGGGATTGCTGTCTTGCCGTTTGAAAATAGGTTGCACCATTTGAATTCAGAGGCTTTGTGCTTTCAATAGATGTCTAGTTTGTCAATTTTGAAAAAGCTACCACTTTTCAAATTTTCACTAGGCCTGTATTTGTGCCAAGGTGTCAAGGAGGTAAATGCCATCTTAGTGTGTCCCCCAATTGCTTCAAGAATGTCATCTCTGCACGATATGAAAATGCTCCAAAGAGTTTCTTGTAATATTTGGAATGTTCATCCATCACAGCATTTAAGTGAATCCATGAATGATCAATGAATTTGAGGTCAGGTGACTGTAAAATAGGGGTGGTACAGACTAGTCTTATCGTCTTCTCTCCTGTGCCATCACGCTTTAAGCGTCATATCGACTAGTCATTGATCATGTGACAATATCATGGACACCTCCTAGAGGAGCTCAGTGGGTCATTGCAGCAAACTAGCAACTGATGAAGCCCATACTACCGTGACATGTCAGTCCTGAAATACAACTAAAGTACTACTGCAATGCATCTGAAAATACATCTGCTAATGCTAGCAGAGGAACGGTCCAAATCCTTTGGACAAGTACTTCAAATCTGTGCAAAACTATGAAGTGTGTTTGGGCATGTTATTCTGGTGCAGTGTGAATCCTCACACAAAGTGTTTGGCCTTGTTTCCCCCTCCAACGGGTCTGCTGCCGATTGGAGTCTTCTTTTCTTCATGTGGCATATTCTGCATCTGTGATGAAGCTGCCCTTCTACCTCCTGTAAAGGAAGTTTGATATATTGACCCTCGGATGGTTCGGTCACTTTCAGTCTGCCCGATCGTGCTTCAGATACAACTGATCCAGTTTTCCACGAAGCCGTTTAAAGTATCATGCACCGTCGGTCCCTTTAGAAACTCAGTCTAGCCGTGGTTTGATGCTCAGAATAACAATTTGATTTCTGACGCATTTCTCTTGGTTCTGATGTTTCTCTTACTATCACAATGCTACCTAGTGAGTCACGTTCTGCTGGAGACTGGAGGCACAGCTGCATGGTTACCAACCCATTTACTTGAGAAGGTCAAATCAGTGGAAAGACAACTCGAAGAAATCTGAACCGTTTGTATAAAGTTGTCAGCACCATCAGCGCTACAACATTTGCTTAATTTTGATTGCGGATCCAGAAATAGTGCAGAACTATAGACACTAGTTAATCAAGTTTTTGTTGGGTAACACCTGAACACACATTCTTCTGCAGCAGTCCTTTTAAACCCAGAAAGCTACTCAGATGAAACATCAAGAAACTCTTCAAGTCCAGTTTCGGTTCTTTAAATGTTTTTGTATACTTTCATAAAAGCACACAAAACTGTCCAAAATATTAGTGAATACTAATTTCATTTCTTTTTAGTACTTCAACCACAGTCTGAGCATAGAAGTCATTGATTGCAAACAAAGCTTTATGTATAAGGGTGCTTCACACTTCATGTTTCACTGCAGGGGGTAATATATAATATTGCGACAATATTGCATGTATCCTTGGTTCTGTTTGTGATCACAGGACAATCAAGACAAACTTCCAACAAGCCCTCAACTCTACATTCTCTCAGCAGTTGTGTGACTTGTCATAAATTTGTTGAGACCACCATCTCTAACCAGGCTCAGCTTGATTCTGTCCCAAATGCAGACACTGAACAGTTTAATAAAAAGGAAAAGGGAAACGCAAGAGGTGGAAAATGGCTGAAAATGGTGGAATCTCTAGGCATGTGGCAGTTGTACTGTAGACTGGAGAGAAGAGGGCAAAATGCAGAGAATGGTAAATGTTCACTGAAACTCATCCAAGCAGAATCAGGACAAAGAATAAAGTAAGGGGGAAAGGAAAAGTCAAGTAGCAGGCTAGCACAACAAAAAACAAATAACTGAACGAGACAGAACGAAATGACAGAAGTGGAGTGAGAGACCGGGTCCTTTATGTAGGCTTGATGAGTAGATGGGTTACAGGTGAGAGCAATCAATCAGGAAGAGGGGCGGAGACAGAGAGAGGGAGCTGCCCAGGTGGAAACACATGCTATAATACCTATAATATGTAGTGTTTCTGTATCTGTATGTGATGAATAAAAGTATCTGTTTCACGCCGGCTATCTCTGGTTAATGCACGGCTGGATATTTGTGTGTTATATCAACAGGAATAGTTTTAAAAACACGTCTGTGTGCTGCTTGACTGAGAGGCTTACAATCACTGCTTTTTAAGTTTGATTTAAATTTAAGCACCTGTCTGGTCCCGTGATAATTAGTTTTAGCTGACAAGTTTAAATAGACTTTTTTTGACATTAAACTTATTATAGGAGGTGTAACTAATACCATTAACGGTGGCTCTGCTCCATTTGAGGGTCTTCTTAAGTCGATGTCAGCGATGCTCAGGTGCACAGTGTCAGGACCCTGGATCTGGTGAGGGGTGCAGCCATCGGTATTATTAGCTCTTAAACTCGTGCCTTTACTGACATGATTCCTCAAAGTTGCCTGTTTTAATCCTGTAAAAGCAGAAATAATCAGAAAAAAACTCTGAATATTAACGCAGAAGTTGTAGCCGTGTCAAACTGAAGCGGAAAATACATGACTTTTGATTTGACTTTGGACTCTTTGGCAGGCGTCTTCAACGAGCTCAGACAAGCCGAGTGAATATCAAACATTTGAACAGAGGATGTTTCATCTGAGTTGACTGACCAATAAAGTTCCAGTTAACAGAATCCGTATTAATAATGTAAGGCCCACGATCCACTCCTACACAGGGTGCACGCTGCTAGTGGTCGTGTGTTAGTGTAAACCAGTCAGATGATCACTTATATAAACCGCTGGACAACATGAATGTAATATATGAAACCACAGATGACACATAACAAGCTCTCAGATATTCCGGCAATGATGTCCAGGTGAGGGGACTGCAAAGACCACTCTAAAAGCTAAATCCTGGTGGTTTTAAGCTCTGCTCGGATCACTGAAGCCCCGTTTAGACCTTGCATTAGGGCAAATCAAGCAACGTGTGCTTGGGTGCGTGTGTTCACACCTGGCATTAAAACTTCACACCTGTCTCCAGCCAGCTCTCCAGATCCGATCTCAGTTTCTCTGCATGCAAATAAACACCGACGTCATTTGGGGCACAGTGGAATAGTTTAACAGCGACTGTAACTAATGGATCTCTACTGCTGTTTCAGAACCAAGAACAGCTGTCGACTTGAGCACACACTTTTAAGTTTATTATAAACCCTAGAAGCTTCCATACACACCGACGTAATCTCTGGTAATAAAGATAAATAAAGACACTGCCAACAGAGAAGATATGTAACTCCATCAATAATTAACCACATGCCAATACATTATTTAATAACAGAATGACACAGTGAACTCATCTTAAATATTTTCACTTGTTAATTCTTATTTAGATTTATTTCCCGTTCCCTCTGATTGTATGATTGGTTTCTCCTTGTGTGCCTCACCCTCATTAGTCTCACCTGTGTCTCGTCCACCCCTCAGCCCAGGTGTGTGCATATATAGTCCAGCCTTTCCCTTTGTCAAGTTGTTTGTGAATTTGTCTGTTGATGTTTCCCTGTGTTTCTCCTCCACCTCTCATTTATGCCTTGTTCTCTGTGGTTTTCTTGTGCTTTTGTTGTTACCAACCTTGCTCTTCATTCCTGATTTTCTACATTTTCATTGAAGTTCTTTTATTTCCTGTTCTGTCGTTCCCTTTCGCGCATTTTCTCTTGACTTCCATGGTTCTCTGTATCTACTGCAATTTCTTAATGACATTCAGACAGTCGAGGCAGCTAGCTGGAGGCGCTTTAATATCTTTTTATTGCCTTCTCTCGCTTCGTAGCCATCAATTAGTTTAATTCTCAGACCTCGAGTTGGTTGTTAGAGGAGCCCGTGGTCGTCGAGTCTCACCACAAGGCTTAACAAGTCAGCTCATTGGTTCCTAATGACAATTCCTGACCTGCCTTCCAAGACCTAATGATGCATGTGAAGGCTTAACAAGGTCATCAAGTTCTGAGCCGTAACGAGCACAAGTGTTCACAAGTGAACGCTCGTGCAACAGTTGATGATTAATAAAAGAAGCGTATGCAGAATGAAGAGCTCTGTGTTAACCTCAGGGGTTGATTATATAAATGCGTTTACAAATCTGTGTTTAATCACTGGCTCTTTGGAGGTATCGGCTATGGACGCCGATATCTTTGATCAGAGTGTGTGTTTGGATGTTTGCTGGCGAAAGGTTGTGTTGCTTCCATGCAGGCTAAAGTCTCTTCAATTCCAATCGCCCTTTCACTTTCACCACATGCATTTTTCCTGACAGTCCTGTAACAAGCCAACTTCTCTTTTAGTTCTTTTATTGCCGCCCCAGACTTTTGGAGTTCGACGCAACTCGGGTCACTTTTGGCAATCACTGGCCTTGCACTGAAAATGACAAATCCCATTTTTAGCTTGATTCTACTGCATGGTTGGATTGCTAGTATTGTGAATCAAATCAAATGACAAAGGAGTGTGTTTGATGGCACTAGATGGAAAATACTAATTTCCAATTCATAGTCAAAATGTGCAAATTACTATTTCTCCAAGCTGTCTTGGTTTGAGATGTTGGACCACGTTCCCCTCTAGAACGGCGCTTTTATGTTATCAACCGTGGCGTGGAATAGGGAATTGTGTGTGTTTGAGCCATGTGAGGCTGAGCTTGAGTGCAGCATTTAGGTGAACATGGTGTCAGTATCTTGGCTTTAAAGGTCATCCTGCAGAGAAGGTTTGCAGGTGAGCGGAGCGTCACGGTTATTTCTGCAACAACACAAAGTGAGACTAGAGAGATAATCGGTTTCTTCTCTCTTTCTGCAGCTACCTCGAGAGCTCTTGAAAAACCAACACCCTGAACGGTTACACGTGTGTCTACAATATTGGCAATGCTTCACATGATCCCCACCTACTAGGGTCGTCCGTTTTATTAGAAGATTCAAACGTTGCTCCAATATGGGAAATATTTAATTATCGCAACAGAAGGTAGAGGGTTTCAACCACCTGACCAGCAGCAAACAGCAGCCAGATGCTGGTGGAGAAAAGGAGCAGTTCTGCAGAAGTAAATTGTGTGTTCAGTGCACAAAAGATGTGGTTAAACTTAAAGAGTGCTGCATTAACTACAGTCAACAGGGCAAAGAAACAAGTGCAGCTACGTCGAGTGAAAAGAAGGTCGTGAAAAAGCCTCCGAAAGCATTAATTAGGTGCCAGGTTGTATTTGTTCAAACTTAAAACTAAGATAACCCTGAGCCCAGCAAAATAAAAAAAAAAGAAAAAGAGTCAAGTAAGCCTGTAAGCAGAAGTTAAAGAGAAAAAAGAAATGCATTCAGGCTAGAACAACATTAACCTACAACAATCCAGGCCACTGTTAATTGTAAAACTAGGTTTTAGTTAATTAACATCGCAGATCTCATTGATTCTGCATTAAATTACAAGGTTTATTGGCTATTTACTGTTACTGTTTAACTATAATACACTGTTACAAGTCCATGAGTACACAAAAGTCTGTCTCTTACATATTGGAAAAGGGTTCTCCTTGAAAGGTCTTGGTTGTGATATAATTAACTGAACTAACTTGCTTTCAGTCCAGTGGTTTACTGGATCCAGCTCGCAGGCTTCCTCTCATCCATCGTTTCTTCAGGGTTTTATAATGCAAATAACATGTCATGTGCTTGGAGACACAAGTCATTTTAGTAGGGCCGTTAATGGAATTAAAATGGTTAATTGCATTACTTCCATAGTTAATGTGATTAAAAGCAAATTAATTATGCTGGTTTTTATATCTGATTTAAATATACCTTAGAGTTATCATTTTAAAATGTGTATTATCAACATCTGGTCAGAAAGTTCTTTATTTATAACTCAATTCACATCGACAAACACGGATAACTTTGTTTCTCACCAGAGAAGCATTTGTCAGGACTACGTAGCTGAACTTGTTACCTGAAAGATCAAGACTTGCTGTCTTGATTCTTTTAATCCTCCTATTTTGGGATCAATTTGACCCCAGTGTTTAACGTCTCTATATAATTAACGGGGACACTGGTCCCGACATATGATCTTGATAATTGTGATATAACCTGGGTCATCGGGGGTTTCGTTTTAAAGAACTATTTAGGTAGTCAAAGTACCTGACACATAAATTTTGAAGGTAATAGGAATGTTAAGGATTATTGACAGTTGAGATGCTACCTGGTGTAGCACTGCAATCTACATGGGGGAAAAACTATTTGCAACGACTGCACTTCATGTTCTGCTTGCTTTCCACAGCGTTACTGCTTTTTCGATCAGGTTCTGATATCCCACACTGTGTAGGTCAGAACATAACATGTATGTTAATCGGCATTTAAAAGGAATTTGCATCTCTTTTTGACATTTGTACAACCAGCAACAATAGTTGAAATGAACATTCTCTATGACCTGTGACATCTTGGAGGAATAAAAAAACTCATCAGACTAGGTGATTATCGCACCGTAGATTTAAGTCACGCTAGACGACACACTGGTGACAAACAATAGCTTTTGGTCTTACAAGATCTGCAAAACTAGGAAATGGGACATGATTATAGAAATGAGAAACCGCTGATGGCATCTGGAATAAAATGTACAGAGCTGGCTGTGTACAGGGGTCCCTAAATACCTCATTTAGGTCGGGATAGTATCAGGGAGCCAGAACCAACCATTAGTGCTTTGATTAAAGCATATGATGGCAGATGTTACATTCTGAATGCGGATCTTGCATCTGCCACATGCACCGACACCCCCTTCTGTGATAAAGAATAACTATTAATCTGAAGCTGTTTTTGTAGCAAGGCCTTCATTAATTCATCCACTGTTTGTTGCCGTTGTAGACGTTGTCACTGCCCATGCCTTCCCTCGCAGTCGTTTTTAAGGGAGCTTGTATGTTATGATTACACTGTAATCACGCTGGCAGGGAATTCATTACGAGCTCTCGAGTAAACAACGGTTACTTCAGAATCCAATTAGCTTAAGCAAACACGCTGCATCAGTTACCAGGAGCGCGCTCGCCTGTCCTCCACGAGACCACGAGGAAATAACATGCGCTCCACGCGGAGGCGACCGTATGACAAGCACTTCAGCTCCAATCACACGGGCAGGCCTCGCTTTGATGATTATGCCGTTTGCGTGCAAAGCCTCCACGCAGGGAGGGAGGGAGGGAGGGGAAGAGGGGAGTTGAGGATGAGTTTATTTGGCAATCATTCCGTTTACTCAGAAACACAAACCGTCTTTTATTTATTTTATTTTATTTTTTTTAGATGATTCTCACGTGGCTTTTCTGGGGGGTTTGTCTGAATATGATTTGCTTTTAGAATTGGCTGCACAGTCAGAGTAAACAAGACATTTAAAAAGGTCATGTAACTGTTCTGTTTTCTTGGTTTTGCTCTTGTACCGACTGCACACCTCGGACTCGGTGCAGTAACTGGTGCATCACACAGGAATATGTGCTTTTGAGCTCCCGTTAAGAGGCAACTCTCACGGCCCAGTGGTAATGTTCCTAATTCACTCTAATTACCTTTTTGCCTCTTAGTCATATTTTGTGCCTAATATTTGATTGTGCACGACTCGTCACCTTAGTCAATAGTCCGTCTTTATCATTATCACCAATATAAAGTAAACTGACAAACAGAAAAGAAGAACACGTCAGACTGGGCAGCTGCACTTGATTTCCCAACTATCAAACACGTCAGCACTGACATGGTCTTATTCCCTCTGGACCAGGTCTGTTGAAGTGGTTTAAGTCTGGCAGAGCTGTCAGTTTGCAGCCCTACCAGGCCTGCAGCCGGTCTGCCTCGGCTGCTGTGGACGACGGCTTCGGGGTTTGTTAGGACGCCTCCTAACAGGTGTCACTTCTCTGACATTTGCCTTCTGTGGACACGGTCTAACTGCTCTGTATTCACTGACTTCGCAAAAAGGAAACAGCAAGACAATGTGAAAAGGGATAGTCCTATCAGAGGCAAACGTTTCGCAGATAATTTATTTCTTGTCATCTTGTGGTTCAACCCGTAAACACAACAGTGGCTTAATGTCATTCTGTTAAGTTGTGTTTTCTAAATTGCTGCCCAATTACGCAACAAGCAGACATTGGTATCTTTTTGCAGTTGAGTCTAGGTGGGTGCTACATGTCTAAGTAACATCCACACCAATGAATGCCAGGTCCAGAAGTTTCCCAGCAGAACATTGAACTGTCACAAGATGGTTTAAATGTTATTCGCTTCTCCTGTCAGTGGTTATAATGTTGTGGCTGATCAGTGTATGTATTCTAAATAACAATTCTCACTCCACAACTGGGCTGCAGCCTCGTGGGGTTTGACTTTCTTTTCCATTAGTGCAAACCGGCAACTTCCCACAGGTGGTCATTACATGTGATGCAATATTCAGCAGCAGGGTTTAAGTATTTTTTGCGTGCTGTTCTACCCCCTGGTGTGTTTCACACTGTGGAGAAGTGCTCTGAGTGAATCAAGTGGATGCATGTTCAACTGTAAGTAATAAACCCAAGCTTCACGTTAAGCTTGTCCCAGTGGTCTGAATGTATTTGCTAACAGTGGTACAAAATATTTATGTAAAACTATGCCGTTAAAAATAAAAGCTCTGACTTTAACCTCGCCCTTCTCTGGCCTTTATGCTACTCATGTAGTTGTATTATTAGCAACATGTGCTTAAATATTAAAAGTCTTGCTACACTGTTGTGCAGCGTTATGGAAGCCTTTCCTGTTGAAGTTGCTCAAGGAGGAGCAGTTTTTTACTGCTTCATACAGTAATGTTTCATTTTGCTCTTCAGGCCACAGCTATTGTGGCGGACAGACCTCAACGCACTGCAGCTTGAGACAACACATGGACATGGACAGAGCTTGAGCAAATTAAGAAAATGCCTGAATGAGTTTGACAACACAACCGATAGAGAAACAAAAAACGACAACAGCAGTGTTTCCAGGGGACTCCCAAAGAGTGGTGAAGCTGGCCGTGAAGCACTTGTTGGTGGTTGTCGTCGTTGTTGTTGTTTTTGACATTTTGAGTTGTTGTTACTCGTCTGTGGTGTTGGGAGGTCTGTGCATTTTATTTTAAGTTTGCGTTTAAAACAAGAAACAAAAACTGGGAAAAACAAAAAAGAGACGGTTAATATAAGACGTATATAAATCAATATAAGACAGGTCCAGGAAGTAGTGTCCACGGTGACCGCTGGTCCAGCTTTCTCTAGTCCAGGAAGTGGTGTCCACGGTGACCTCTGGTCCAGGTCTCTCTGGTCCAGGTCTCGGCCTCGACGGTGACCGCTGGTCCAGGTCTCTCTGGTCCAGGTCTCAGTCTTGACTGTGACCGCTGGTCCAGGTCTCTCTGGTCCAGGTCTCGGTCTCCGCGGTGACCGCCGGTCCAGGTCTCTCTGGTCCAGGCCTCGGTCTCCGCGGTGACCGCCGGTCCAGGCCTCTCTGGTCCAGTCATGGATCATTGTGTTCAGCACTGAATAAACCTGGTTCTTCAGATTCACAAGACAAATGCTCAGAGATAAACTTAAATGACCAGATACCTTGTGTCTAAAATTCTCTAAACTCTAAAATTCCATCTGAATATTGTTCCAGAGTCATGTCCGTGCTCCTTTTAGACCAACAGAAAAGATTTGAAATCACTAACTGATGGAAACTACTACTACTTTTGGTTTAATACGAATCAAATGAAGTCTGTATTCTGCTTTAGTTCTCCTTCTGTTTTCTTTAATAAAGGACAAAAGGCAAATTACGTCTAAAACCAAAGCTGAGAGACCAGACCTTTTGAAAATGAGCTAAACTGTAAGTTCTTGTTTTTGTGTTTATACTGATTGCATGATTTATTCTTCGCATTTTAGCAAATGATCTGACAAAACATGCAGTTAATTTGCATACTGATGGCATTAAAGACTTCTTTATTATAACCCCTTTGACCGTTGAGCTATTTGCAGTGTGTTTCTCTATTCGCTTGTGTTGTACTTGCAGCGCGTGTGTTGAACTTTGGCAGATTTGCATTTGCATGTGTTTCCCTGAGTATTTTATGCACACAACAAGCGGCACGCGTTACAGAAAATCAAGTGCAAAAACAACCTTTGTTTGTGCTTTGTGCCGTGAGATATTGCTATCTGAAATGGAGTAGAGCAGAAGTGTAAAGCAGCGTAACATAAAAAACACCCAAGAGAAGAACAGACACTTAGCCCAGGCGTCGGCAGACATCATTATCTGTAACCATGCAGCAGTTTATTTGCAACATTGGGAGCAAAACACAAAGTATTTTTCAACTTTAACCATCTTAATCTTTCTCTTTCATAGTGATTGTCTCATTTGAATGAATTATTTTGACTGAACGCGTACAGAAAGAACAGTGACAAGAGGCTTTTTAGAGTTTATCCATCACTGCATGCGTATCTCTTGTGTATCCCTTGTGTTGCACTTCTTTTCCTCCAAAAAACAACGGAGCAGACAGCCCAGAGTTCACTTTAATTAGATTTAACATGTGTTCTGACACAGAACAATACATCTTATAGCATTTGCATTACAATGCCCTCTAATTGTGCTTTTGCTTAATTCCTTTTTAATAGCTAAAGCAGCAGCGCCTGATTATACTCAAAATGGATCACTGTCACTGTGCACACTCCACTCTCTCTCTCTTTCTCTTCTTCCCTGTCTCTTTCTGTCTCGCTCGCTCACCCTCCCTGGATTTCATCCCCAAACGGCCCACGTGGAGAGTTATTCACAAGTATCATTAACCCTCCTGACTCTTCATTGTGGTGTTTTCCCCTGGGGAAATGGAATCCGTACTCATTTTGATGAAGAGCCGCTGCGGTCCCTTTGTTTGGGCCCCAGATGGAGAGCAGCCGATACTCGATTGTGTGAATGTGGCTGTGCCCTGAACTCTGAAGTAAATAGGACTGGGTAATGGTCACTTGTCCTCGGCTCTCTAAAGCCGTCTCCTCTCTTCCTCCGCCACTAGACCTAAATAAGCAACAATTTACCCTGGAGTGAGGAACTTGACACAAACTTGATGCTTGTGGCTGAGGGACTAATATCAACCCCTGGGGGCTGCTGGCTGTGGACGGGCACTGGGCCTTGGCGAGCATGTGACGTACTACAGTCAAGGTTACAGGCTCATACAGGAAGAAGGGCACTTTCTTTTTCTATTTGTTGTGTTAAGCTGGGCCACAAAGGCTAAATGAGTGTCCAACTTTGGACCCCACCTGCAGTTGGTCACCTTTCCAACTGCAGGTGGGGTACATTTGACAAAAGCTGCAACTGGAAACCCAACAAGAATGTGCAGTTTATGCAGGTTATTCAGATTTTGTTCTACTCCATTCAGAGTGAAGAGTTCTTTGTTGGCACACACTGTTCTGCGTGTGATTCTAGAGTTATTGTTTCTATAAGTTCCTGTTGCTGTTTTACAAATCTCTAAACGGGTCTGGGTACAAAGCAACTCTTAGGGATTCTACTATGTTGTCTTTTTCACATGTGGAGTGAGCTGGTGCAGGTTTAGAGTCATGTGCATGTGTTTCAAAGTGTTCTCTCTACCCAACCGGCCTTAGGCAGATGGGTCCCTCTATATGAGCTTAAGGTTCTGCTCAAGGTTTCTTCCGGTTTAAAAGTGCCGCCGTCGACTCCAGTCTTGCTCTGGGGGTTTCAGGCTGGATTTTGTAAAGCGTCTTGAGACAATTTGTATTGTTGAAGCTATAGAAATAAAATTGAAGTGAGGAAACTTTGAGGTGTTCAGTGTTTAGGATTGGTGGTGCAATGACACCCTCAAATGGGATCTTAAAGCCTGTAGCACCTGCAGGAAAACGCAAGAGCAAATGCAGATGATCAAAGGTGAAAGTCTGCAGACTTTTTTTGTTCGAGCTAAGAAATAACTTTATAAAGAGGAATGAAAAATTGAAAACGCTCACGGACAAAGCTTGATCCTTCTCATAATGCTGACAGTCTAAATCTTTTTTTTTTTTTTTTTTTGTTTCCCCTCCTGGCTTCGATAAAACCCCTTCTAAAACCAAAGAACGAACCAGGGCAGAAAGTGATTCAAATGGCCATTTCTGAGCATTTACTCTGTCATTCCAGACAGAACACAGCTTCAGGCAACAACTAGGCGTCTGAAAGTTTAATGAACTTCAGTTCCCACAAATTATGCAAGGTGATGTGGTTAACCTGATTCAAAAGGCCACTTCCTGCCTTAGACTTTTTGACGAGACTTTGACTTTTGGCACTAAAGTATCTTATGTGAAACCTGTCACCCCATCCTCGTTTTACCTCCTATAATACCCACTGAGGACATTTATTCTTTGAAGTTATCTAGGTGACAAATGATTGGTGTATAAGCATAAAATAAGTTGCAGAGGTGAATGCTGAGACTGAGAATCGACATGTGTTGCAATCAAAACATAACCAACCGTTTGTCTGGATGCTGGCACTTTTAAAGCAGCATTCATACATATTTGGCGTCAGGAGAAACACCACGTTAGATGCAAGCATGCCAATTCCTGTCAGTCATTTCTAAAATTCTAAAAATTCTAATCCCTAAATGAATGTCTGAGAACCATACCTCTGTTTTAGCCACATAGCAAACATCCCACCGTGCAGCACCCGCCTGCCAACTATCTGACAACGCTCCATGAAAGGATCTCTCTGAGCCGGCGGGATCGATGGACTCATTTGGGTCACGTTGCACCTCCTGTCCTTATCTGCCAGACTGGTTTATGGCCAGCCATTGTAGAGTTTTTGCACCAGTGCCCGCTTTGCTACATTGCCTCCAGGGTCAACTCAAGTCTGCAGACGTGTCCGACGGCAGGTTTTGGCCCGCCACGATACCCCGCCACCTGGAGAATGGGGACAATTACTTTGTCTCAAGTGTCCTCAGCAAGTCGGTGTGTTTTCATTGCAGCACCTCCAGCTGGATTGGCATGGCTCCTGAGGTCAGGGCGCCCCTTCCCCCTTCACAGCCTCTGCTTAAGATACCTAAGGTTGCCTCTGCACCAACAGCAGCCCCTGATCATGCCCCTGACAGCTGTACAACCATGTCCACCTCCCTCTACAGAACATTTTATTAGGGGCGGCTGTGGCTCAGTAGGTAGAACAGTTTGATCCCCAGAACGTGCCACATGCTGATCTACCAATGGGCAGAAAAGCGCTATATGAAAACAAGGCCATTTACCAATTTCAAATTAAATCTAAAACAAAACAAATGTTCAAAAACAGGTCTCTGAAGCCACTGTACAGCAGGGGTCCGCATTCACTCCTCTGCCACAGATTGTATTTGTGTACCTGCCCAGCCTCACCTGGCTCCCTAACTTGATTTCAGCTTAAATTCCCCTTCTATTTATTCAGTGCCAACTCGCAGCATATGTCATTCTCTGTGAACAAACGGCTTCCTTTTAACTACCTGCCTTTGGTTTCTGCTTTTAAAGCCGCATTACTTGTTTGGTGTGTGTTTTTATTTATGATTTTTATTTAGTTTTGGTTTGGATGATTTGAGGGAAGCAGTCAAAGCTGTAAATGCATCACTGACATAACAACACCTTGTAAAAGTTGTCAAAGCACATACTGCCATTGTTGCATGTTTCCAGCAGATGCAAACGAGCAGTCGCCTTCATTTTGGTCCAATATGAAACTCACTGGGGTCAACAGCTTGTTGTTTTCTGTGTCTGTATGTGTACGGTGGTCAGTCATGCAATTGTCACGAGGGGGGGAAGGGGAGATGAGAAGTGGAATGATGAAATGAATGGATGAAGAACATGTATTATTATTGAAAGGGAGGGGAAGCACAGGTACTGGTGAATTAGTCGGGGGAGAGCACGCTGACAGCGACCAGAGGAGAGAGAGACGGCAAACCAACCAGAGCCGGTGTACTAAAAACAAAGATTTATTAAAAGAACTTAACAAAAATAAAAAACAAGAACGTTAAAACCTTAAAAGGTTTTAAAACCAAAAGTTAAAAATGCAAATAAACATTAAAAACTGTCCATTATTAAAAGGAAATAAAAGAGTCTATCATGGCCGCCAGCCCGGGGACGAGGCGGCTCAGAGGGGAGATGACGGAGGCCTTCCACCGCTCCAGGTGCTGCAGGCGCCTCGGCAGTGGGCTGCCCGGCTGACACCTGGAAGATAAAAACACATGGCCAGTACGGGTGTCCACACAACGCACAGGTTCCGGTGCCGCCGCACAACCACACACAAGAGCGTTACTGACGGCCCATAGGGGGAAACTTACCCGCCAGGCAGGGCGCAATGCCCTGCCGCTGCGAGAACTTCGTGTAGTAACGCTCCACGGTCTCTTCATCCGTGCGGCCGGCCCACCCGCTGCTGGGACACCCGGTGCCTCGACTCGTTCTCGGCCTCCTCCACGTTTTCGTTCTCCTCCCCTCACGCCGCCACGACGTCCCTCCGGCGTTCCTCTCACATGAAGACTCTGTCCTGACTCAGTCCGTCCGTCGGTCCGTCCTGTTTCCCTTCTGTTCCTACATGTTATCGTCTTTGCCTCTGGCGTCTTTCTCCCATCGTGCCTGTCTACCATCTTTTCCGGCGGGTTGCGCTCTTTTTATCCTCCCGCCACTCTCCGCCGCTGCTGATTGGTTTAGCGGTTCGGGGAGAGGGCGGAACCTCCCAGGTGCAAGGTGGTGTGTTCACGGGCAGAAGTTATTTAAAATCACACGCATGCAGTTAAAAACACAATAAATGAAATGGTTAAAAACAACACAAGTAAAAGCATGCAATGTTAAAAGTCAATAAAACAAAGTCAAAACAATACGATCATATTAAAAAACCACATTTCTGCCCCGTGACACAATCACTATTAAACCAAAACAATGAGCTGAAAGGCACTAAAATAAATCTCCAGGAATCTGGGTGAAATCAGGGAGATGGGTGGAAAAAATCTGTTCTGCTAATGAAAATTTCATTTTTTGTTGTGCTTTGAGGTGGTTTTCTGAGGTAAATCTACCAAAATACTGGCTCCCAAACAAGTCGCAGCTTTATTACAAGCTGTTAAGTTCAATAAAGCTGTAGGGATCAACCAGAGAGGTAATGATCTTTGCAGCAGTAATCTCGCCTCTCCCCTGACTCATTCCTCTCTAATCAGCTCCGTGGAGTTGCCGAGCGGCACGTCGTGATGCCGAGCACGGCTTCCCGTTACTGCAAATGAGCGCGCGGCTAAATCACTGCTCCCTATTCTGCTCCGGCGCCGAACTGTGTTCCCAGCCGTGGTTAATGGCGCTGATGGTGAGGCAAATGCACCGCCTGGCCAAAAAAAAAGCTCACACTGTCTAATATTTTGTTGGACCTCCTTTAGCTTTGATTACAGCACTCATTCTCTGTATCATTGTTTCTATAATCTTCTTCAATGTCACCAGATTTATTTCCATCCAGTGTTGCATTCATTTCTCACTAAGATCTTGTATTGATGATGGGAGAGTCTGACCACTGCACAAAGCCTTCTCCAGCACATCCCAAAGATTCTCAATGGGGTTAAGGTCTGGACTCTGTGGTGGCCAATCCATGTGTGAACATGATGTCTCATGCTCCCTGAACCACTCTTTCCCCAGATCATAGCACTGCCCCCACAGGCTTGTACAGTAGACACTAGGCATGATGGGTGCATCACTTCATCTGCCTCTCTTCTTACCCTGATGCCCCCATCACTCTGGAACAGGGTAAATCTGGACTCATCAGACCACATGACCTTCTTCCATTGCTCCAGAGTCCAATCTTTATGCTCCCCAGCAAACTGAAGCCTTTTTTTCCCGGTTAGCCTCACTGATTAGTGGTTTTCTTAAGGCTACACAGCTGTTCAGTCCCAATCCCTTGAGTTCCCTTCACATTGTACGTGAGGAAATGTTCTTACTTTCACTATTAAACATAGCCCTGAGTTCTACTGTTGTTTTACTTCGATTTGATTTAAGTGATCACCGATCACGATCAATCATGATTTTTTTATTTTTATTTTTTTTCTGACCGCATTTCTTCCTGGAAGACGATGGTTCCCCACTATCCTTCCAGTTTTTAATAATGCGTTGGACAGTTCTTAACCCAGTTTTAGTAGTTTCTACAATCTCCTTAGATGTTTTCTCTGCTTGATGCATGCCAATGATCTGATGCTTCTCAAACAGACTAACATCTTTTCCACGACCACAGGATGTGTCAGTTGAAAGATAATCACCCATGCAGTAATTATCCAATAGGAGGCTCCTACCTATTTGCTATGTTAAATCCAAGTGATGACTTTTTTTTTTTTTTTTTTTGTTAGGCAGTGTAATTTGAACATCCACCTTGCTCCAACTCTGTGACTATTTAGGCTTGGATGCAATACAGGCTAAGTGCTGAATGAGCAAGTTATTGAAACAAAATTGAATCCTCCACCACCTGATGTATGGCTGCAAGTTTCTGTACATGTGTGAACGCACACACTCGCACAGGGTTGATAACACAATTTGAACTGCATGTGTAGGATGAGCAGAGACAGGCTGGGAGATAAGACACATGTTGCTGAGGCTTCTCTGGCTCGCAGTCAAATTGGAGCGAGAGAGGCAATAACGGCAAACAGAGCGAGTGTTCATCTGAGCGGTGAGTGGCATTAAAGAGTCCAACACTGTTTAACATGGGACAATGAAGTCAGATCATCTTGTAAATGACCCAAGTCTCACTGTATATGGAGCTTTGTCCATACACTCATAAAACCTAAAGGATAGATAATCAACTAACCCTTTTATTAGTAGGCTATTGAATAATACAGGTTCAATTAGATTTAGGGAAAAGCTCATGTTTGGGTAAAATGAAGCAGTCCAGAATTATGGGTTAGGGTCTTTATTATTCATTCTTTCATTTGAAATATTCACTAAAATCTAACCTTTAACTAGACTGCCTCATCTGATTACATTGCAGCCGTCTCAAGCTTGCCAGTTATAGTATTCCCGCTCAATATTGGCCCAGTTGCAAACATTTTTGTCGATATTCAATCAATAACGGAGTGCTAAATGATAAATTGCAGAGAGTAATGTTGCAGTTGTCTTGTTTGCGTTGTGACAGCAGGAACATCAAAATGACTAAACCAACAAGTGTGAGGCCTGCAGAATGAGCAGTGATGTGGAGGCACAGGTGAACCCTACCAGCAGCTGAGGTGATGTCAATCTGCATCATCATCAACTCACAAAAATACGCCTCCATCAGGCACCCGAACACAATCTGCAACTCCCATTATAGGATACCTTCACGTTAGAATGGCCTGGATTGGTTCGAGATGGAATCTACACTAATCAGCCATAACATTATGACATTATTCCTCGTATTGTGCAGGTCTCCCTTGTGGTGACTCATCAGAGAATGGACATGGGCCTTCTGAGGGTGTCCTGTGGTGTCTGGCAACACAATGTTGTTAGTGGGGGGCCTTTGAGGGGAGGGGCTTCTGTGGATCATCCCACAGATACTTGATCAGTTTGGGATCTAGTGAATTTGGAGGCCAGGTCAACACCTTGTGCTGTTCTTCATGTTTTTTTGAGTTGTTCCTAAAGTGTTTTTGTGTCTGCATCCTGCTGGGGATGGCTGCTGCCATCAAGGAGTGTCATTGCTATGGGGTGGGGGTGCCTGGTCTGGTCTAGGTGGGTGCTACATGTCTAAGTAACATCCACACCAATGAATGCCAGGTCCAAAAGTTTCCCAGCAGAACATTGAACTGTCACAAGATGGTTTTAATGTTATTTACTTCTCCTGTCAGTGGTTTTAATGTTGTGGCTGATCGGTGTATAGAACAGGAAGTACGCTGAGTGGAGGGGTGGAATTTAATAATGATACTATAAGGCTTTTGTGGGTTATATCAGAAATTGCAGAGTTGTTGAAGTTGGAGGACTTCTTCTTCTTCTTCTTCGTGTACTTCATGACGTAAAGCCACATCAAAGAGTTCCAGGTACTGGACGAACCACACTAGAAGGCTTCTATTAATATCAAAATAATAATTCTTCAATTAACACACGTTTGAAGCACCTCTTAGCGTGTCTATATGGAAGTGAGAGGAGAGGCTGAAGGTTATGGAGGAAAAAAAGCCTAACATAAAAAGAACTGATTATGAGTTATCTAAAAAGAGAAACAGTCTCATTATCTCTCACTTGTTCTTTGATGAGTTCACAGGGGACCTTATTAGTCTCATCACACGCGTCAATTACAAATGCAGCCCCCCCCTCTTTACTGACAGAGGCTTATTTGATTATTTTCTTCTTTACCTTATTCAGCCATCAGGTGCTGTGTGCCCAGAGGTATTTATTTCATGAAAACCCTCTGATTATATCATGTCAACATTCCTGGAGGTGTGTGCTTTTTGGAAGGCCACCCACAGACGTGTCTGAGGGTAGGAACGCTGGCACAGAGAGTCAGGCTAATTGACTGTCACTGGAGTATGTAATAGGGCTCAGGGCCTGGTGAACAGACAGCCCCGTATTTATTAGGGAGATTACATGGAGGAGCTGGGGGTCTTTTTGTTTTTTTGTAGAAAGGAAGAAAAAAAAATGATGAAATGGGAATATAAAGTCTTTATATACAGAGAGATGGTTTGTTACATTAATGGAACTTGATCGGAGTCCATCTGTGGCAAACTGATTTGATTTGGAGACGGTTTAAAAAGGCACACGTCTGTGTGTGGCTCATAAATGTCACAAAAAACAAAAAGAAAAAAAACGAGGCCAAATAAGTCTGAGTGGCTTAAGTGAGAAAATAGATCAGGGCGTAGGTTAGAAGATAAGATAATCCTCTTAATTTAATTTATTTTCAAGTATTTGAGTGCTCCTAGAGCACAGAAATCTCGATAATTGTGACATGGCAGACATTTGAAGGAACCAGAAGTCTTCCTGAGGTTGGCCAAACTGAAAAGTCGATCCATGAAAGTTTTGGTCAGGGGAAGCATGTGAGGCATTCATTCATTTTTGTCCTCTGGAGGACAACTAGTTCCAGGGTGGCTGGAGCCTATCCCAGCTTTAATGGGGCGAGAGGCGGGGTACAACCTGGACAGGTCTCCAGTCTATCACAGGGCTAACACAGAGAGACACTCACACCTACAGCCAATTTAGAATCACCAATGAACCTAACCAGCATGTCTCTGGACGGTGGGAGGAAGCCGGAGTACCTGGAGAGAACCCACGCAGACACGGGGAGAACATGCAAACTACACATAGAAAGGAACCAGTCGGCCCATGGATTAGAACCCAGAACCTTCTGGCTGTGAGGCATCAGTGCTAACCACCACACCACTGTGCTGATAATTTTTATTGCCTAAATCGCTGTATTTGTGCATTTCGTGTTCAAATAGTAGAGAGGAGAGCTGAACCACACCTTGAATTTTGCAGTCTCTCTCAAACTGCATTAAATATTACAAAAAGACATTACCAAAAAAAAACTATATAATAAATGGTAAGGGGATGGGGCTTAGTGGTGGTTGGAGTCTTGAATATGTTGAAGATATGCAACAAAATAGATTTGATTGCATTTCTTATGTGGTGCCAGACACTCCCTCTGGACACCTTTGTGGCAAATATGCATCGATAAAGTATATAAAAGACAAGTAACGTAAGTAAAAGACACTGGATTTCAAACATTTTACCTTCTTGTAAAAAGTCAGGCTGAAAGCCAAAATGATCAAATGAACAAATCATTAAAAACATAAATAAAATGTACAGAAATGGCCAAAGGGGAACTGTAAAGGTCCGTGCAGCCGGAGGCCGGACTCCAAAGTAGGAGACAATAGGCGTGTTAAAGTCAATGGAGTTGAGTTTATTCACAAAACTTGGCTGGGACGTAAATCCTGGAACAAAAACAAAAAGGCAAACAAAAGAAACTCCAGGAGAAACGGACGAAAAAACGAAAAGCGGGTGCCAAGGCAGGACTCTGGCTCTCTCTGGGAGGCACTGGAAAAGAGGGAAGAAACACAAGAGATGACTCCAATGTTAGCAAAAGATTAATCCTCAATGGCGCAAGGCAAAACCTGAGAGCTGGCAAAAAACCATGACATGCGGAACTATCTGGCACTGGAGTGAAGCCTAGTCCAGCATTTTAAAGAGTTGATAACTGGCCGCAGCTGAGTCAGGTGCTCCCACCACTTGCCTGCCCAGGTGAGCTTAATGAGGGAGAGAGAGAGAGCAGGGAAAGAGAACAAAAACAGCACCAGGACCACAACCGGGTTAATTGAAAAAAGCTCATCTTGACATGTTTTGTGTTGTTCAAAATGAATTGTGGCAAATCTGTCTTAAAATCAAAACAGTAAAAGTGAAGGAGTCTAAATTTCCGAAGCACATGTGCAAAGACGAGTACCACAGAACAAGCTCTCCCAGAGTCTCCAGTTTGTTCATCGTTCTTATACCTCGGTGCCAGAATTTGTAGTTTGTCATGGCCTTCGCAAATGACCCATAAAGCCATTACAAAAATGATTAATTCGGGGCCATTTTAGGAATAAGCCGGCCAGGCAGGCGCCCAGCTGGAGCAGCGCCAGAGACCACGATGAAATCCTTCATAATTATTTTCAGACACCAAAAAATAAAAAAAATAATAAAAAAAATCCCTCTCTGCTGTACACTGTGCACGTTATAATTGTTAAAATAAAGTAAAATAATATGCCACTGCTCAATCTGAACCAGTCACTTGGAGGAGACTGTGGAAGGGAAGGACGCTCTGCTGGGGGCCGGCAGTCATATCATTAACCTGCTGCTTATTTTACAACCCCGCGGTTCATTCGCTCTCATCGCTGCATAAGGATCGTCGATCATGTATGATTAATCAGGTTAGTTATCATGCAAACATTATAATGTAATCAACATTATGAAGTCTGCTGTCCAGTCTCTGGAGATGTGTGTGTGTGTCCTTCGTGGTTGATATCGTTGTGGTTCATCTCATCGGGTTGTCGGTAAGATGAAATCACTGCTGGGTTTGGGCTGCACATAGGATTTGTTTCCCCGATCCCCCCCACCCCACAGTAAATTCACATTTAAAGCATTTATTTTTAGGATGCTCCATTCTGCTCCAAAACAGAAATGCCGGCAAACGTCTCCTGCTAATGTAATGAGACTGCAGGGTGTGGGGTGAGGTCTGTCTGGTTGACGAAGCAGGTCTGTTCTACAAAACCCACCGTTTCCATGGATAACGCTGTTCTTTCCTGCCTCCCCGAATGGTGAGTTGTGGATTCACTTTGAGCTCAGACCTGACAGCGCTGGGGTTTTCAAATTGCACTGAACGCGGTACAAGAGCCCAGCCAGGATGCAAATCAGAGCCGCGGCGAATTCCGAAAAGCTTTGTTGTTCCAAACAAAACACACACGGCGTGGCTGCTGAATTTATTCAAAGCTGATTTAAATCAGTTTGAAACGCTGCTGAAAGGTTTTATTAGGATGTCTGCAGAGCATAATGTTTGGCTTTAGCTCTCTATTAGTTACGTGTAACAAAAAGCTAAGCTCAGGGACTGTTTCCTGCAGAAATGCACCTCAGGGAAAAAAAAAAAACATCTAGCTTCCTGATACAAACTCTTTATTATTTTTGCAAACTTTTGTGTCAAACTTTTCAATGAACTGCACGTTTGTGAATGAAAACGCAGTCAAATAATTGGATACTACAGAAACGTCTCGCATTTCTTTGAGTTCAGCGGTGCTAAACATTAAAACTGCAATGAAGCAATTATCTGATTTAGCGACAATTTGTTCATGTCTCGCTTCAACCTAATGCACACTCCAGGTCATTTTCTCTTTTAATTTGTAATCATGCGTCGTTGTTTTAATGACTCTAAGTCACTCCGGAGCATTAAAGGATGAATACGGTGTCTGCAGTGAAAACGCTTTTATTTGTCCTATTAATTAAATCTGGAGACGTGATTTGGAGGACGGCGAGCCTTCTGTAGCTGCAGAGTCGCGTACACCACCCTGCCATAAATAGGTGCTAAAAAGTTAATAATATTCACTCCTCCGTGATTAAATACGCTGAATATGCTTAAGCCTTTAAAAAATATTGAAGTGCCTACAAGAATTTGTTTCAGCATCAATATCTGAATATATTTAGGCTCTACCTTATTCAATAACCGGCAAGCAAATCTTATTTCGGCAATGCAGATTCCATTTAGAAAAAGGGGAGAACGGTCAGAATTGAATATTTGTCATTTCGTTAACTGAGCTTATGAATGATTTGTGCTCATGATTAGTCTTAACATGGTCATTTGTAATCATCAGACTCATAAAAGAAAGCCGTAGCTCATGTGAAATAAAGTATTGCACTCCCTCGCTCCTTAATACAATTAGTGTGTGGTTGAGCTGTGCAGAATGTCAGGGGGGAATGTCAATATATTTCATGTTGGCTTCTCTAGTTTTATGCAGAGTAAGGGGATAACGGCGGGGAAGTGTGGGTGGTGCACGGGTGGGGGCGGGGCGGGTTAGAGGAGTACATGTGTTCACCGGTCGAGCAGCTGGAACCCTCCCTCCGCCTACGCTAGTGTCACAAGGGGCCGGGGCCGTTTGACACCGCTATTACTCCGCTGAGATGAGATCTGTAAAGGTTTGATGGATAGGCGACCAAAAACGGATTGGCCACCGTGGTGGTGGTGGTGGTGAAAGCTGAAAATCAGCACAAGAAACATGTGTTCTCTTAGTATCAGCCACTAAGAGACTGACATAGCTGAAAATATCGCTTAACAAATGATGCACAGGGCCTGTCTCTTGCCTGAGAAAAGAATCGTTTAAAGTGGAAATAACACATTGCAGTGCATTTTACTCATTACTTTTCAGTGGACACCTTCTTTTACACTAGAGGCAATGTTGGTGAAGATAGCAATGCATGCCACCCAAAAGTCAGAGCTGTTCAAAAAGCATTTTCTTCAGCATTTACACGGTCTGATAACTGACAGTGTTTTTATAGAAAAGGTTAAATTTCCTTGGGTTGAAGTCTTGAAGGGTCCAGGTACTTTTTTGGCATTTAAAATTCTAATACCTCTTCAGGTGGGTAGCTGTGACTGTGACTCTTTTGCCTGTAAGTCTCCAAGGCCTCAGGCATGGACAGCTTTCTCATCACACCTTTCTGCATTTCTGATTGCTGGTTAACTTCTCTTCGTGTTGCCTTGACGCCGGCTTCCAACCTCTCTCTCCACGGAGAACACTGCTCATCTTATAGCTGAACCATTGCTGTGGTGTAGTATGTCAGCTGGTTGGTCTCTACTACTGAATTCTAGTCTGCAAGAGGTACTGCTCCTAGTCTTGGTAACCAGCCTACAGAGGTCCCAGGTGTCCAGCTGACTTATCATCTACAGTCTCAGGTCAACTTCGCCTTGTGTTGATCTAGAAGGGGCTCGTTATTGGGACTTGGTATCCAAGCTCGGATGGTGGAGACCCGTTAGCTCCCCCTTGCCAGCACCATGTTGGACTTACAAGTTGTTTTGATGTTAATCTGGTTTTAAAACCAAAGGTAAAAACTACACGGGTACGAGGTGGCTCAGAGGGGAGGTGACGGAGGCCTGCTGCCGCGCCAGGTGCTGCAGGCGCCTCTTCTGCTGCTTCCAGTGGGCTTCCTGGGAGTCACCTGGAAAATAAAAACATAAGGCCAGTACGGGTGTCCACACAACGCACGAGTTACTGTGCCGCCGCACAACCACACACCAGAGCATTACTAACGGCCCATAGGGAGACACTTACCCGCCAGGCAGAGCGCTATGCTCTGCCTCTGCGAGTACTTCGTATTGTAACGCTCCGTGGTCTCCTTCTTTGTGGCCGGCACACCTGCTGCCTTGGCTTATTTCTTGGCCTTCTCCTCATTCTCGGCCCCTCGTGCCGCCCCGACGTCCCTCTGGCGTCCCTCTCACACAGGCTTAAGACTTTCCTCTTTGATCAAGCTTATAGTTAGAGCTGGACTGAACCATCCCTTAGTTATGCTGCTATAGATCTAGACTGCTGGGGGACGATGCATTGAGCACATGTCCTCTACTCTCTTCTTTCTCACACCAAGCTCCTGTCCTCTAATTTCTTCTCTTTTACTACCCATGCAATTCTGTATAGCATGTTAACTGCTGTGAGTCCTCCTCCATCTTCTTGTGAGTGTCTTTCTCTTGTCTTTCCTGTGGAGCTCTATACTACATCTGTTGTCGTGGTCTCATCAACCTGTCCAGTCTTCATGGCCTCCTGCAGTTATCCACTCCTACCTGAATGAACGGTTCTCCAACCTTCCTATGATACTGCTAATATACAATCATTATAGCAGCTAACTCACCCGTGATGGAACAACTGCTGTCACTAACAGCTTTATTTATATTCATTAGCAAACTGTCATGTAACATCATCAGCTGTATGTTCTATTTGTATCATCAGATTCTACACGTATGCTTTAGTCAGATGTATGTTTATCTCGTTCCTCCTGCTGCTCTCTTCTTTGTGTCTCTACCCGGCCGGCCTTAGGCAGATGGGTCATTCCATGTGAGCTTAAGGTTCTGCTCAAGGTTTCTTCCTGTTAAGCGTTGGTTGTTTTCTTGCCACCGTCGCCTTCAGGCTTGCTCCGGGGGTTTCAGTCCGGATTTTGTAAAGCATCTTGAGACAATTTTTGTTGACACTATACAAATAAACTGTGACTTATTTACCTCAAAGCATCCATGCAGTACCCTGCAGTTCAGTACAATGTATACACAATAATGGAATAAAGATTATCATAAATTTTAACACATGGTAGCAGATCTTTCTGTTAACACAGTGGTCTTTCCCTAGAGCTGAGGATTCCTGAAGAGTTTGCAAACAGACTGCAGATCATATTTCCGTCTCGTATTAGTCTTTTTCTTCACAAGTCAAGTGAACTAACAATTTACTTTGCATTTTTCTGTCATGTCATGTCGAGCTTTCTCTCCATCGATCGTGGGTTCCTCGCTGCTGATGAACACAATTAATGTCAGCGCGCCAGCTCTTACAAAGGTTCAAAGTGTGACGATGTTGTAATTCTCTCTTGTGTGTCAGGTTCAAAAGATGGCTGTAACATTTAAAAGAAATGGCAAAAAAAAAAAATGCTGAGAGCTGAGTCCTTTTATATGAAGACATCAGCTTTGTCTGTCTGACAGACACATTGGCAACATAACATCATGTCTAAAAGCTTCTAGAAACTGAGTCTCAGGGCCTTAATGAGGGACCTTAGACAGATTTTGCTTTATGAACACCTAGTAATTAGGCCTTGGACGACTGCTGTGTCTGCCAGCGTCTTCCCACTGTGTCCAACAAATGTAATTCTGCACAAGTTGCTCTTAAGAAAAGCTAAAGTATAGGGTATCACACTTAAGCAGAACTAGCCTTATTACAACTACTGAAGTCTAATTATGTTTCCTGATATAAAACCTCCAGATAATTATAGAAACTTCATCAACCCTCTCTAAAGAAAGCTGCTGGACTGAGCAAACATACCGAGGATAGTATTGGACTAAATTACTGCGTCTCAAACGGTTGTGACATACTTAAAGTCTTTCATGCCACGTTATCCAATAGCTCCAAATATCCCTGACAAGTGTTCTGCAACAGAATGACAGGAAATGGGTTTAATTATGCAACTGAAGAGTGATGGAATAGTCATGCAAGAGCGAGTAACGAAAGAGTCCTACCTAGTGATTAGCACATTTCATTTTTAATTGGTTAATATGCTGCCCTGGAAGCAGAAGGACTCTAGGAACGGCAATACTGGTCAGTGCACCAAAGTGAACTTTTCAGCCGAAGGTCAAAAGCAAGAAAAAATACTTCAAAGAAAACTTGAGTCCAGGATCCATTCTTAATGTATTGCTCTACAACGTGACACAGGAACCAAAGTTGTGGACGGTGTTCCCTTGCAGTAACTCTGCCTTTGAATTTTACAGTACGTCCGTACGCACCCACGCTGCAAGAAGGAACGCTACCGCAGGTCCTTCATCCCAACTGCCATCAGGCTGTACAACACCAGCCTGAGTCAACAATAACCCACACGTTAGACTTGGCTTCGTTTTGGTCATTTTTGCACAACTCTGCTTTTTGCACTGCCTTATGTTGCACGAACCACTAGCAAACCATCTTATAGTTTTTAAAAGTTTTAGCAATTATTTATTTGTAAAGTTTATTCCACCACCACACTGTATATACAGTATGCCTTTATATTTCTATTTTTCTCTATATATATTTTTCAAATTTGTATTTTTATTAGTGATTCTCCTGTCGAAGTCGTTATTATCTTTTGTATATATTTTTGCCAAGTTCTGCGCAACTGTGACAAGGTAATTTCTCATATGTGGGATAAATAAACATGTCTTATGTCTGCCAACTGTATCAGCTGCTCCCACTGGTTGGAGCCTTTAAAGTTGGTACCCGACTGTCATCACCACAATTTGCTGAATTTCATCCACCTCCAATGGGCTGTTGTGGATGAATAAAGTCTAAGATGGCACTGACGTGGCAACAAAGGAAATTGTTTGGTCACAGTAGCTCAGGTGTAGATAAACACTCTTGAAAACCACAAGTTAAAATAGAACAAGTAAAAATCTAGTAAAATAAAATGGTATAAGCAAAATGTACACAATTTGCATATGAACAAATATACAAGAAGGAGACAGGAGTAAATATATATTCTATCCATAGGAAGGATTAATAAGGTGCAACAATGTGCATTGTTATCTGTTTCGGAAAGGTGAGTTGTTGTACAGCTGGATAGAGTTTGGTATGAATGACGTCCTGTTGGCGAATCAGCTCCACTGTCCCTCTATAATCTGGTGTAGTGGATGAAGTGATGAATTGTCCAGTGTCCTCCTGTCCCTCACCAACACAAATGTCTCCATCTCTCTGCCGATCACGTGTCCCTATCCATTCCAGTTTTCATCAAATGTGAGTCGGCCTCTACGTTTCTTTAATCGCATTCTTCATATTTTAATGGCGTCGTTATCATTTGCAGCATGCCACCTGGAATAAATCTGTTCTGTCACATGAGACACGAGAGGAAGGGATGAGTCTTATTTGAGAAGACTTAACATGAATATGAACGTATAACGTGAATTATCTTAATTTATGTGCCACCATGTGGACGACTAAAGCCTTAGGAGAGTTTGTATTTTTTTCCATTCTTCATTCAGTATTTAATGAGGACTTTATTGAATATATTTACAGTTTAGACTCTTTGCAGGGTATGATTTATGATATTATGAGGATGTGAGTACAATAGGGCAGGGGTGTCAGATTATTTAAAGATAAATCCATGACTGCAGCATTAAGAAGTCACCGTGGCTCCAGTATCTCTGTTCCATTTATCCTCTTACCCAAAAAGCCTTATCTTTATATTCTAAAAGTTTTAATGTTGCATTTACCATATTCAAATGTCTCCACTATAAGGCAATTTTTCATTACCTGAATATATGAAATCTTCTCTGGGCTTTTTCATTTATTTTATAACTCCATTTTAAATGTAGTTTTACTCAGTGCTATTTTATTTTATTTTTTTGTGTCTGTGTGTGTGTGCTCTCCCCTCTCGGCTCCTTCCACTTCCACTATAAATTGCCTTATCTTTAACCTTATGGCTGCTATCTTGCAGCCTCTTGTTTTCTGGCAGCATCGGGTCAAGCTCCACACCTCTGCTGCCGGCCTCTTTCCTCCCCAATGCCAATTTCCCAACACAGCAATCCAAGAACGCTGCATGATAACATTGCTGACAATGCCCCAGTCAGCAGCTGCTCCATAGGATGTTGTCATTTGAAATGGTGACACTGACCTGGGGTTTGATAGATGGATGCAATTATTACCCACAATCCACACCAGCACACAGTTGCCACAACGATGCTCACTGTAGGTCTTGCTGGGAAGCCTCCCGTGGGTTTTGTAAAGAAGAAGAAGAAGAAAAAAAGCCAACAAGTGGCAGAAGTGGTAATCTGAATCGGTTATTTTAAGAGCGGGTACTTGCTTGATGATTACAGAAAATCACTAATTGCACTATGTTCTGGTGTGTGCACACATAACACCACGTACAATTCCATAATTATGTGCAATATATTATCGATTACAAGGAAAACTTTAAACGTTAAAATGGATTAAGGAATAAAGATATACACACTATTTTAAAGCAAAGTGATAACCTTTGGTCTCAAATAAGACAGGGGCCTTGGTGTGCACAAGGAACTGTATTAAGAGTCCTACAAATCTAAAGCCTCAATGAATACAAACAGAACTAATTTAAAAAAGGAGTTGTTCCTGGTGGGAAAAGCTTTAGAATCATTGAAATACCTGAGGATCATGTGCCTTAAGTTAAAGAAAAAGAAAATCAGAAATTCAAATTAAAGGAATCCAGCTACTCCTGCTGGAGGGAAGTGTGGATCACGACTGGATGGTGCCTATATATTTCGGTTTAGTCCAAAAGAATTCTGCCTTTTGTGTAAGATTTAAAGCTGCAAGTAAAAAAACAGAGAAAAGAAACCTGCAGCTTTACCTAACTTTCAGAGTATGGATTAAAAATACTGGTTGGAAAGACTTTCTCCAAGGTAACAGTTTAATTTCTTTTTTTTCAGTACCGCTTCACAGTTGCTGGTTTCACATCTTGTTCTTGGTTTTAATTTTAATTTGTTCAGGAGAGAACCTTCAATAAAAACAAAGTTCCGTTTTGGTAACTATAGCACCTGTCTGGTTTATACCAGCCTGCAGCCAGCAGACTACTCACAAGAACTACAAAATATCAGTTCATTTGTCCATTTGACCTCCCTGCCCTGCTGTGGAGAAGTTACTGGTTGTTTCAAAGTCAAGGTCCTGTCTGAGTCTGCGTTCTTGTCCTTCAGTGTACTGTTGTTTCTCTCAACTGTCCCTTTTCTCACCATCCTTGCAATTCACCCACGTTGGCTCTATATACATGTGCAAGTGAATAACATAAAAACCATCTTGTGACAGTTCAGTGTTCTGCTGGGAAACTTCTGGACCTGGCATTCATTGGTGTGGATGTTACTTAGACATGTAGCACCCACCTAGACCAGACCAGGCACCCCCACCCCATAGCAATGACACTCCTTGATGGCGGCAACCATCCCCAGCAGGATGCAGCCACAAAAACACTTTAGGAACAACTAAAAAAAAAAAACATGAAGAACAGCACAAGGTGTTGACCTGGCCTCCAAATTCACTAGATCCCAAACTGATCATGTATCTGTGGGATGATCCACAGAGGACCCTCCCCTCAAAGGCCCCCCACTAACAACATTCTGTTACCAGACACCACAGGACACCCTCAGAAGGCCCATGTCCATTCTCTGATGAGTCACCACAAGGGAGACCTGCAACAATACTAGAAAAGTGGTCATAATGATATGCCTGATCTGTACATCTCTTCAATTCTGTGTGCATATTCTCCCGTGTGCTGTATGCCCCTGTGTCCATTTAGCTCATCTTGCTGGCTGGTATTGTAAAGAAAAGTCCCCTAAAGTTAAAAACTGCACTGGTAGTAATAGAGCTGGCCATCCACTTCTCCCCCTCGGTATCCCTTTAAACTCCATATTAATTTACCAGTGTGAAAATGAATTGGTCTCACACACTGTACCACATACCCCCACTCTGCAATGAACAGGGTTCCAAACTTGGAGCAGGCATTGCAAATGAAATTATTCCATCTGTGACTCCTTAATATGGCGGGGAGCTTCAGAAGCGTAAGTACTCTTGCCAGTAGGCTTGGCCGGTGATTAGGATGCATGGCGTGATATCTATCTTGCTCCTATATTAATCCTCTGACATTCTACAGATTGCGGCAGGACCTGAAATCTGAAAATACCAGCGCAGCAGGGTGTGCTAATGTGACTTCTGCCGCCCACACACCGCCGACTGAAATAGTTTGAAGGTAGGAACAGGGAGGAGAGGAAGTACTGTAAAACAGTTTCATACTTTTTCTTGACCATTACTGAACTTATGATTAATTAAAGATCCCACAAATTATTTTTAATCCACACCAGGTTTTATAAGTGATCCTGACTTGGATTTTTCTCAGTGTGAAACATAAGATAAACCATTCCCTTACATGTTCCAGAGATCCAGAGATATATAGAATGAGATAAGATAAAACATGGATAAGTTTACTTTATGCACGCCATGTAAAATGTAGCCTGGAATTCAACCAAGGTACAGGAGTCTTTATTATGCTTCAACAAAGAGCTGCAAGGTCAGACAAACAATTGGGCTGTGGCTTTATGGGGTGATGGAAAGAAGAGTTGAATTGATTGACAAAGAGTCGCAAACATGTTGCACGACTATTCAACTGTGTGCATTGAATATTCCTCCATCTGCATGTATAGATGAAACTCTCACATATAGGAAGGCAAACCTGGCCCTCCAACAACAATAATTAACTGCAGTAAATATACAACTTTTTGATTCTAATTGATTTGCATTCAAACTGAGAGAAAATAAATCATGTAGTATTTTTTGCATAAACTCAGCCAAAGACACAAATACTATTCAAAAATAGCAATGGGTTGTATTTGTCTTCCTCAAGCTTGAGTCTACTCTAGTAGGGGTCTGCAAAGTTAGGGTTAGGGTTATGCTAGGACTGTGTTCATCTTCCAGTTCTTCTCCCGATGCTTCTGTTACCACTGTCCACGTCTATGGACACTTCCTCCACATCTATTCCCGTCGTTCCCTTAGCCACTGTTACCTCTTTTTCGGGCTTGTCGTCAACTAGGACTGACACATCCCTCGCAACTGCCGCCTTCTGCTCCTCGCCAGAGACACTGAATGACTTTGAGAGAAAAAAAAAAAGCAGTGAGAAAGCCTGTTTTAAGATGTTTTAGTCTTCAGATTAACGGCTGGCATCGTCTGCTTAGTGCTTCCTATGGGCTTCACCACAAAGTGGACTTATGCAGAAACGGTGCTTTTATGGTTATTGTCATGTGTTTATTGCTCATAAAATGTGTTGGTGGATGGTTCAAACACAGCTGACAAGTAGAGGTTAGTTGAATGAAGATCAAATGACTGTGTGGTTGAATAAAAGTTTGTCATTTTTAATATTAGCCAAAGAGTGCTTCTGCTGCACCTCGGTCTACATGAGTTTACTAACGGCGAAAACCCTTAATTTAGCTCTTGGATGAATCATTTTAACTCAAACCTGACCTTTTAAAAGATGCACTTCCTCCTTTGGGGGAAAAATAAATAAATAAATAAATAAAAAGGCCTATGGTTGAACTTAATTCCCCCCTAGTGTGCTGTCAGATACGTCTCACAACAGGGGTCAACAAACGGACTGAAAGGAAATGAGGGTCCATTTATATATATTTTTTTTAGAAAATAAAACCTTAAAAAAATAAAAATTACTGTGTGTGAGCTAATGTAAGTTTCCATTAATTTCTCTGGATACCTGTAAGTTGCCTTTTGCAGAAGGAAATTATTCATAAGCACAAACATGTAACAGAAAGAATGATTTAATTATTTATTATTCTGGAAAGTGTTTGTGCAAGTTATTGCTTTTTAACAGTTTGAGGCATCCATCGTACTTCACCACCGCCAACCACAGCTTTATTTATTCAGTCCCAAAGTGAGAGATGATTGGTTTGGAAAAGCATGAAAGCCTCTCGTCTGAGCTCCTGGAATTAGGCAGGTACCTATTTTGGTATTTGCTAAGTTTTCTGTTAATTACTCTAACTGGTGCTGATGCTCGGCCACTCTGTTGCTGTTTTTGCTGCCTTAGAAAAAATATCAGCGAAACATATGCCTTAGTCTGAGTTTGAGATGCAACATGATTTTACAACAAGTCATTTTTTACAGAAAGGTGGAAATTTGCAAATTCTGTGCTGCCATCTTACGATTCACATGCATCGAATTAAACATGATAACCAGAAATATCCTGGAAAAATAAAATGTAATAAGCATAATACATGGACACTTTGAGGTAAAATGTGATTAAAGGGTTGTTGGGAGGGAACTGGGTCGCTTTAATATTTAAAATATAGATTTTCTTTTTTATAGTAATCCCACTTTTTGTGCTGCCTATTCTTTATTCTCCCTGTGTGCTTGTGGCTCACTTATCTTATTCCCATGCTGCACCTTATCCCTGTTTTGCTGCTGCAATGATCCAATTTCCCCACGGGGATCAATAAAGTTTCATCTCTCCTATCGGGGTATCAAGAGGTTTGAGTCATCTTAGCAGCTGTCTCCCAGTGAAGGACACGAATTCTCAAAAGGGAACTGTAATATCTGTTCGATCACTTCAGGTTGGAAGGACAAATGAGATGCGCCTCCATCTATTCCATCAAGATGACGCGCGGAGGGGCTATTAAAGCTCCTTTCAGAAGATTAGTCCGGCAGTCTCCGTGAATTAGCCTCTCCGCTCGCTGCCACCGTGGGCAGACAGTAAAGAACATGGGCACATCAGGCTTTTCCACATCGCTGCGGTTACGCAACGCCGCATTGTCAGTTGCATGCAACTGAAAGCAGACGCTGCTTTTGAATTTTTCAAGCTCAGATGACAGCTTCCTGCTGCACCAGGCCCGTAGAGGAGGCAGTGATGTGCTGAGCTTTTTAGGTTATATTTCAAATTTTAACACAACTATTCATTTAGTGGATTTCATTGCTTTTACTGTTTTCTGTATTGCAGAACAGTCAAATGAGGACATCAGAACTATTGCAGAAGACTTTATGTAGTAGGTAGTAGGCAAAAAAGCAGAGGAAATGGTCATATTCATGTTATTCCAAGAAGAACAGCTCAATTAAATAAAACCGAGACAGCTGTCCGTGATTACTTTTAACACTTACAAGTCCAGAAACTTTCAAGGAAGATCATTAGCTACCAACCTCATAAATCACCAGTTAACAGCACCTCAGATTACAGCCTGCATCAGTGCTTCCCGGAGTTCAAGTAGCAGACACATCTCAACATGATTCTTCTATCAGGCTTTGGTTACTGAATTTTACATCTTAAAAACTTTATCTTGAAGGTAATTCTTGTCCCTGAGGATGTGTAAAGTACTATCTTATCTGATCTTACACTGTTGCAATGAAACACTACGAAGGAGGAGAAATAAGAAGAACAGACCCTGGGCCAAGAAACCCAATGGAGGGACATTGGGCGATTGGGTTTCTGGATTTCACTCTGATCAGTCCTGAGATGTAGTTTTCGAATCCAGCTGCTGTGTCTTTTTGCACGATTGGGAGAAGGTGAATGTGCATGTGTTTGTTTCCCACGGTTTATGGTGACACTTCAGAGAAGATCTATTCAGAACTCCAGGCAACACTAAATCATGCGGTAGCCATGCTGGTTACGTGCCGACACCTTGTGGCTTGTGGTTTGACCCAAGAGCGACCACGTCGGGATTATCAACCAGATAATGAGACAAAATACCCCTCCTGGCTCTGTAAGCACTGTCGGACCAAGAAGCAGAATGATGGATTGGAGAACATAGCAGTTTATACCGATCAGCCACAACATTATGACGGGATAACTAAATAACATTGACCATCTTGTGACAGTTCAATATTCTGCTGGGAAACTTCTGGACCTGACATTCATTGGTGTGGACGTTACTTAGACATGTAGCACCCACCTAGACCAGACCAGGCACCCCCACCCCATAGCAATGACACTCCTTGATGGCAGCAGCCATCCCCAGCAGGATGCAGCCACAAAAACACTTTAGGAACAACTAAAAAAAAAAACATGAAGAACAGCACAAGGTGTTGACCTGGCCTCCAAATTCACTAGATCCCAAACTGATCAAGTATCTGTGGGATGATCCACAGAGGCTCCACCCCTCAAAGGCCCCCCACTAACAACAGGACACCCTCAGAAGGCCCATGTCCATTCTCTGATGAGTCACCACAAGGGAGACCTACACAATATTAGGAAGGTCATAATGATATGCCTGATTGGTGTATATCATCTATAGGATGGACATATGTGATCGTATGAATTTGCAGCCAGGTAACTTTCCACTTTCACAGCCAGTTTAGATTATTACTTTAGTTTTAAGTTGCTGTTTGTTTGAGTTTAGAAATCAGATCATGGTTTGCGTTTATAGAGACCCTTTAACAACTTTCAAACATATGTTCCACTGCACATTTCTCTGATGTTCCCCATCTTATTAGCTACTACGGTGACAATTCCACTTGTTGGCCCATTTTCATTCACTCTGCAGTCTGCCATAAATCCCACAAGTGCTCAACATAGATGCAATCTTCTTCAAGAGGTCTGGAAAAGCCTTTCAGGTGACGACCTCATAAAACCAGAGACAATGAAAAGAATGCAAAGCAAAAGGGTTTTAAATCTATTTCCACTTTAGTTTAATTTTAGTTTAGGACAAAGGATTTAGACTTTATAGTTGTAATGTCTTTCTGATTAAAATATGACGCTGAAAAATGGTTGAAAAATAAATCCTCCAACGAGTAAGTGTGGCCATGTACGTCTCACTCCACAGTTGGACGTGACTTGACCTTTTGTTCTCGTCTTTAAAGTTCAGTTTTATTAAAATAGGCTGATGTGGAGACAGCAGTCGGTTCAAAGACGTCAGTCAGCAACGACTCCATTTATAGCCGCGTGTTTTAGGGGTTATGGACCACATGCATTAATTAATATCAGTGTCTGACAGAGTTGTCCGAGTCCTTTTCTGTAATGAGCTATTATTATGCGGTACTTTGGAGTCTGGAAAAGCCTCAGATTTATTACTGAAAACTATCCGCGAGTCGATGCTAGCCTGGATGCAGCTCTTATGAAATATCAGACCCACCATCATCATCATCATCATCATCATCATCACCTTCAGGATGATGAGAGGCATTCAGCTGAGAGGCTCGGACTTCCACTTGCCGGCTTCTTTCCTCCAACGCACATTTACGTCGAGCCGTCAGAGGATGAGAGAGGTCGTGACCCCAAGGTTGAGCCGGGGCATGAATCGAAAAAGCAGCCTTTCCCGTTAAAGCTGCATTACCTGCACTCAGTGGTTTATAAGAGAATCTTTTCTTCATTCCATTGCAGGCGCTGACTTTTATCAGAGTGTTTACTGATGCTCATTGTTGACCCAGTGAGTCCCAGACCCCATCTCTCCGTGCAAAATCCCTCAGCTGCCACAGCAATTCATCACGTTTGATCACAGGTGGATAATCACCTGCTAAAGTGACACCTCTAACGGCATATGATGAAAATGCATCAGAGCTCCTCCACAAGGTGCTTGCATCCCGTCTACTTACCAAGAAACACAAAGGGTGTTGGCGAGTCAGTCAAGCTTCACTTATCGCCGTTGACATTTGCAGATTTGCGCAAATATCAAAGGGGACTTTCGGGGGTTATTTTCAGTTGTGGAGGTAACGTGCATTTTCACCCCGGAGGCAGGGATGCAGAAATAGAGCGCAGATGAATAGACGAGAGTGGACAACCGGGGGGGAACAGTGATAAATGAGCTGACAAATGTTGTTTGTGTAAGATCATGATAGCCGTGAGAGAGCTATAATCCACACTGCCGAGCCGAGCCAGAGGGCCGCGTGCGCTGGGAAGAAAGCAGGCAGAAACAGAGGTGTGACTGCAAGAGAGAGAAAGAGAGATGGGAAAAGAGAGAAAGCCGGGCACAGACAGAGGGACAGCTAATCCATATCTTCATCAGTCTGGCTCAAAGACAACAGGCATTTTTTGTTTTGTCACATATTGAAACAAAACTCATACACGTCCAAACAAACCTTGTTTTGACGAAAAAGGTTTTTCACTTTGCAGAGACGACCTGGCAGGAGGCAGACATGTTCTCTTGCAGGTATTGCATTTATTCTAAGGTTCTGAGATGCATTTATTTCATTACTACCGTGGCTTCTGTGATAAACCTCCTGAGGTACTGTTGCTGAAAAACAAGAGCTGAACAAATGTCCTGCGGTCCACCCACCAGCCCAATTGCTGAAATATTATCGCTGCTTCAGGTGTAATAATGACGTCTGCATTCTACTTAGGAAAAGATCCCGCTTGTTTGTGTGCTGGTTCGCTGCCATGGTTTACCGGGACAATCGGTGGAACGGAGCCACCATTAATCCCGCTTGTGCGTTCCCTACTGCGACAAGAAAAAAGGTCTGGTGGTTGAGTAGAAACCCCAGCAAAGCACCAGTTGAGAGTGCCAATACGCTCTATCCAGATATCCCCTGGAGGATGAGTGCCTTTATGAGGATTATATGTCTGCACTGTTTGAACAGTTTGTACTGTCTGCAGAAGCTTGCACAGACACACTTTACGCCCTGTCCTTTGTATTGTACTTATTCCTACGTCTTCATGTACTGTAGCTTCATGGTCCTGCAGGAATGTCTTCTAATCCTGCTATGTACTGCACTAGCTATATATGGTTGACAATAAAAACTTTTTAGACCTTTTTGAACCTATCGTTGTGGAAATCTTGGTCCCATTGGTTCAAGGCAGTAAAACAAATGTACATGAATATACAGTATACACAGTGTGAACATCAGGCAATGTGATTTAATGTGTGGACGAAAAGGTCAAAAAACTGCACAAGTTGACTGCAAGTTGAGTTGTTGCTCTAAGTAAGTACAGGGGTTGCACACAGTTCAAACAAATTTCAAATCATAAGGAAATTCAGAGCAGGATGTTGATGGTCTAAGGTGCAGTGTGATTCAAGTTTTTCCATTACAAGTGTGACATGGGAATCTACTATTCTGTCTAGTCTGTCATTGGATTTTGACAAAAAAATGGACCCAAATGCAGACACAGACAAAACCCAGGCAGTTGAACTGAACTAAAAAAAAAAAAGCAGAAAACGGTGGGATCCCTTGGCAGCAGATGGCACGTGGTTGACCTGTTCAGTTGCATTGTATGGGAATTTGATATACCTGACTGACGTGTGGATAATTCCGTCCCACACGGCTGGCATGGCTCTGCTCAGGGTCGACCGACACAGTCCCAATCGGTGGGACTAGCCTTTTCACATTTATGACAGTTTCCCAGCATCACCTCTAAGTGTCGCCAAAGGATCAACATCTGTAGAAGCCAGCGTACGCCAGCCATGGCGTTGGCGTGAGGCACGTACAAGTTCGCTGTCATTTCACTCTTGATACATCTTTTCCGTGAACAAGAACGTACGGAACGTTTTTGTGCGCACGCACTCTTCGTACATGAGGCCCCTGGTCATTTGCAGAGGCTTGATGGTTAGATGGAAGGCAGGTGAGTTCAATCGACCAGGGGGAGAGAGAGCGGGAGCCGCCCAAGGATCATCTGCAGAGAGCACAGGAGGAAGAGAAACCCTGACATCTATATGTGCAGACATACTCACAACTTGAAAATGAGCTTGAAAGCAGCGCTGCCATGCTGGCGATGGGCATCTGTTCTTGAGTCCGTTGAGTTATTTTCCTCAAAAACAACCAACAAGGACTCAATGACGACTCAAGACACCGACCACCAACCAACCATTCATTCATTCATCTTCTGTACCCGCTTAATCCTGTTAAGGGCTGCAGGGGTCTGCTGGAGCCTATCCCAGCTGTCATCGGGTGAGAGGTGGGGGTACACCCTGGACAGGTTGCCAGTCTGTCGCAGGGCTCCACCAACCAACCATCAGACTAAATTCACTGTAATAGTCCAAATAGTCTTTTTTTTTAATCTTTTCTTCTTGTGTTTGTCTTGTCTGTGTTTTAACTGTCATTTTCTAATTGTGTTCTGTATTTGTTGCTGCCTATCATAGCCAGGAATCCTTTGAAAAAGAAGTTCTTAATCTCAATGGGATCTTCCTGGCTAAATAAAAACATACAGTGGGGAGCGGATTAAATTCTATTTTTCCTTCAACTTCTTCTTTTGTGATTCTGGCAGTTTTGAGCAACTAGTCTTATTACCACTTTTTTTGCAGGATGAAATTATTTACAACAGCAGCAAGAATCTCTCAAGCGTCAGGATCCTTATTTAATGAATTTTCTCATTTTTAACAGTTTGGTAAGGAGTTGTTGCAGCCCTAAGGCACTTCTAGTATTATGAAGAGTTTTTTTGTATGTTGTTAAACTATCATTCCAGGATAGGGGGACTTCTTCTTAATGACCCACAATTGACAGTTCAACACTTCGATATAGAGGTTAATGACATAAGGACAATAGACAACGTCATTCTTTGCTCCAGGGGAGCCCGTACTGTAGAGAACTTTTCCAGGCCTTTTTTTTTCTATTATAAAGCATACCCAGGTGCTATGTACTGTAAATTCTCTGAAAGTATCAAAACACTCAATCACCGGTGCACACAGCCCATATTCAGAAATTGTGCCTTGAAGCGAGATATCAGGACTTCCCTCAGGTTGTTTTTTTTTCGCACAGCACCGAGCAGTCATTCCGTCACTTAGCTGCTGAGCGATAATACTGAAAAAATATATCAAGGAAACGTACAATTGCTGGATGCCAGAGAGCCAATCTATCACTGCATGGACCAATTTAAAACCAGTAAACAAGGACCGCCTTTGGGTTACTGCGCTTTCATGACGACTTTTGTAATTCAATGCACCCTAAACTCAGCCTTTTTTTTTTTTTTTTTTTTTTTCCTCCAGCTCTCACTCATGCTGTGTTTTAAATCAGCTAAATTCCTAATAAAGATGTCCTCCTTTACATTGTCTCTTGGTTTATGTTGCCAGACGACGGAAGGAGTGTGAAACGCAGCCCGTTAAGACTCTACGTCAAACAGCAGTCACGCCGTCTCCAAGGTGCCGCTCTGCACTGATGAAATCATGACTTCATAATTCAGAGCCAATGGCTGTGCGGAGATTTCAGTTATATTTACTATGTGAAATGATCAGTCAGTTGGAGTCAGATGAATGTGTCGCTCCTCTCTGCCGGTCATTATAAAGAGTAGACATAAAAAGAGTCTTCTTCAAGAAAGGTGTGTGGACACTGAAACAGCTCGTTTGGAAAAAGGTCTAAAACCAGAAGCATACAGACACAGTAGAATAAATTATCTGTAACCTGGGAGAGAATTTCAGTAATTTGCGAGTGTAATATGTGACATTTCATTGGTAAATACAAGTAGATGGTGAACTTGGCTAACAGAAATTAGGCTTGTTCCTGACCCATTCTCTCTCCCTGTAAAGCCTGGCCAGTGCATTCAGATGTTTCTGCCCCATGATCTTGCAAAAAGCTGCTGTGTATGACAGAAGTCCTCGCTGAATCTATTCCGTGTTGCATTGTACTGTATGTTCTGCACATCGCTTTAATATGAGAACAATCTGCAACCAGACTGTGAACAAGGCCCAGCAGTACTCCACGGAACACAGCTTGATGCTTTCTGGATTGTATTCAAAGGCAGACCAGACACTCTTAGTGTTTATCTGGGTACATTACAGCTGATTGAAGTTGCTGTGACCGTGATATCTTGCTATTATTTATCTCACAGACTGGGGGGAGACTCATTGTTAACAATAAACCAGCTAGTCTGTTGTTTATTAACTGAGACAAGGAGAGATGGATGGTGGTGAAGAAGATAAATGATAGGTGGTCAGGATATCATGGTATATCAAGTCCCTCAGCAGCCTAGACCGATAGCAGTATAACTAAGGGACGGTTCAGGGTCACTTGAGCCAGTCCTAACTTTATGCTAAATGGTAAATAGCCTTGTTTTTATATAGCGCCTTTCTACCTATTGGTACTCAAAGCACTTCACAGTCACATCTACCCATTCACGCACTGGGAGCAACTTGGGTGCCAAGAGCAACTTGCTCAAGAACACTAGGATCGAACCGCTAACCTTAAAAATAGAGAGAGGGTGTCTGCCTCCCGAACCCAAGCTGAGAGCTGGTTCCACAGGAGAGGGGCCCGATAGCTGGAGGCTCTACCTCCCGTATTACGTTCGGAAAACTCTGAGAACCACAAGTAAGCCTGAACTTGGAGATGGAGCTAGGTGTTTAAGGTCCTTGCGGATTATAGAAGAGCTTAAAACGACTAAAAGATTATTGCAAATATGTTATCAAATGTGTAAACACCAGCTCTAAATGCTTCATGAAGTTTTTTTTAAAATGACTTTTCTTCCCAGTTTGACCTTTTCAAGGCAATCACAGTAGCACTCTTTCGTGCTTCCATCACTCCTGACGGCTGGCGTCAAGATTGTCTCGTGAAATGAAAGTACAGCGCGTGTCTCTTTCTCTTCTCCAGAGCGCTTCTTCTTCTTTTTTTTTCTTTTTTTTTAAACATTTTCTTTGATCAGTGAATATTTATAAAAGCTCAGCGAAAAGGTTGTGTTTTGGCAATAACTCATCGTCTGGATCTTAATAAGGTTTCCTACCAATTACATTTGGAGTAAATCTTCATGGAAATTACTCATTTTGCCTTTTTGCTGGAAGACATTACGATGTTAAATGGGGGGAAAAGCAGAGACGGTCTGTTTTTCTTGCAGGAATTGCTTAAGGCATTCCACACACACACACACACACACACAGACACACACCCTATAATACTATGGAATTGGTATTGTGCGTTTTTTCCCAGCACCCCTCTTGAGCCTTATCTACTTTGTCAGCCGAAACGGTTTTAGCAGTTCAACCTATCAGCTGCCTCTTTTTAACTCTAAATTGCAAGTTCTTGATAATCCCAAATGCTTTGATCAAAGGTTTGGTTTCATAATGCTGATAGATATTCTGCTCCTCTGGACAGGCTAAGTGGTAGCTGTGGGCTTCACAGGAGGGTAGTTAGACGGATAGCTGAGAACACGGAGAGATGCTCGGCGGCAAATGCGCACTGATTTGACGTTGAGGGAGATACTTATTTTGCTGTGTTCGGTGGCTGAACTGCTATCATTTTATCAGCCTTGAGATAATAATAATAAGGCATCATGTCTGAAGGGTCGATAGCGAGAAGATGTTTCAGCCCGAAATGTCACGTCTCCACTCCTGTTGTTTTCTTAATAAGGTTATTTTTTTTCTTTAGGATGTATATTCTAAATGTCCAAGGAATTTAAATGAAACAAAGAATAGTGCAATTGGAAGTAGACCAAGACTCTAATCCCAACATGTAATTTTTATCTTGATTGCATTATTCAGGTGTCAGATTGTTAGACCTTTTGTAAATACAACCATCCATCTATCTTTTTAGCCACAGTATCCCCAATTCCTCCCAGGGTGCATCCAACAACCTCAGTTGGCTCCTCGCTTTGAAGAAGACTTCCTCCCAGATGGCTGAACTCTGAGACCTCTGAGAGTGAGGCTCACCATCTTGCAAAGAAAGCTATTTGGACCATTTGTATCCACAGTTCTTATTCCTTCAGTCATTACCCAGAGTTAAGGGCCATAGGAGGGCGTCTGTTTATAACTACCCTTACACTCTCATACAGCTTATTGCTGACACCAAGTCTAGTCTGCAGGACATCTCATGAGCAAGGACATTACCTTCTAGCCCCGACATATAATGCCTTCCTGACCTTGGTTGCGCCCTTATTCCTTGTCCAAGATAATTATGAACAGGAGTGGGGACAAGGTCGACACCCACACTGAACAAAGTTGACGTAGTACGTGCACACAGCATTTACTCAAGCTGTAGAGAGACCCAGCGGCATGCAGCTGTGGCCATGGGACCCCGCACTACTGAAGCAACACCCGCAAGGCCACCCGAAAGCTGAGACAGAGCTGTTGGAGTGTGTTCCAGCTACCAGGGAATCTAACCTGAGTACATTTGCTGGGCGTCCTAACGCAGACGTTCAACAGCTTTTCACTATTCAGAGCGGGGAGGCCGTTTCTTCAGGTCTCAGGAAGGGTTCCCCAGCAAGACAAGGGTCCTTTTCGAAACGGGTTGAAGATTGTGAAGTGTCTGATACTTAAGCACACAACAGTCAAAGGTTTCTTCCCTGCAGCCTTAAGTCGCATTGATGCATCCCTCTTGTCCACACAAAGCACTCCAGCCGTATGACAATAAGCCGGGAGCTTCTGGATCTGCAGCTGTGGAAGTCCCGACATAAGCCCTTCTGACTCAACAAGGCTCCAATCGAACCAAGGACCCCTCATTTTTCTTCAGAATGTAATCACACTGTAAATACAGCATGCACACCGGGTTAACTTACAATTAAATAATGCAGTTCCAATACTCCCTGCATTAACAGGCATTTCCCATGCATCATGAGCATAAGTTATTAATAAAGATTATGTGTTAATACCAGGTGTAAATGGGGAACGTGCCATATCTATGGACCAGTGGAGCCATTTTTTTTTCTGGACAAGCAGTTTGTATATAAAGTCCAAAGAATTTAGATCAAGGGGAAATGTTCACATTGACTTTATAAATGGACAAGGAGGAGCTAGGACAGAGGACATAGACTCGACAAAACCAAGTGTCTCCCTCAAACATTACCAACACAAGCTTCAAATTTGTTCTGCCCAGGCTTGCTCAAGCAAATCTCCCAACACCCTGTCAAAACGATTTCGATTTGTCCCTGCTCGGACAACTCTCGATACCGTGCCTATACTGCTGGCCTGCTGTTTCAGAAATCCACTAATCCAGCTGATTTCCTCGTATGATGCAGTAGTCGCTCTGGTCTTAAATATAACATTTTATTTTTCTGTATGATACATCCCACACCTTGACACGTGCCCTTGTTATGAGATAATCAATTTTACTTCTCTTCGTCCGTGAGTGCTCATAATATTTCGGGTCAATAGTGTACACAGCTTAGACGGCTCAGTTATAAGATCACTCCCTGATCAGTTACCAGCAGATGAAAATCGTGCCGAGTCTCTGTCACGCTTGCAGCTGATGCAGAACACTGCAGCTCATTTTTTAACATCCCGTCCTCAGTACGGTTTAGGGTTGATTTTAAAATCTCAGCGTTTGCTTATAAATCACTGAATGGTCCAGCTCTGACATATCACTCAGGTCTTCTACAACCACACGTCCCATTAAGCTCACTTAGGTCTGCAGACCGATGTCTTCTGGTTGTTCCAAGAACTCTGGAACAGTTTGCCTCTTCATATTAGGCTGGACCAGACGCTGCCTCCTTTCTAAAAACTCACTTTTGTTCTTTTGCTCAGTTTGAGAGCTGCTTTTGTATTGCGTTATAATCTAATACTTTTAATTTATCTTTTTGTTTTACCTGTTCATGTCTTGACTACTCTGAGGTCGACATTTGTTGTTTTTTAAATGCGCTTTAGTAAAAAACTGACTTTGACGTTGACTTTTATAGCACTGACAAACTGAAACCATTTGAAAAGGGATGTTGGTTTACTTCCAGGCAAAGCATACACCCACCACATTGATGACTAACCGTGCTGGTGGCCCCTGCATGCAGTGTCTCCATCAAGCCAAAAGGCCAGCTTTGCACAGACAATGTGTCACAGTCTAGGAAGCAGACGGCCTTTAAGGGGGGAAAAAAAAACTGCTGCCTTCAGGGCAAAAATGACCCTATGACCGTTCTTTGAACAACATTTCATGTTTTGTTTGTTTCTCAGAGTTGTCGATTCACTGACAGTAAAGTGTAATAAAAAAACATTTCTGCAGAGCCGTTATTAACGTGGCAGGATATTCACATGCTCCTTTGTCTTCCTCCGCAGACGCCTTTTATTTTATCACGCTACCTTTATTTTGACAGGGTGCAAAACAATTCTCTCCCTAGGGTGTTGCACATGGCAACATAATGAGGTGCTGAAGTGTTAAGTGGCAGCGACTGCATAAGTAGGGGGAAATTAATTCATCATCTGACAGGAAGGAGCGCCGTACAATTAGTTTTATGCCTGGACTGCTCCCGTCGGAGGGAAGTCCAAACAGTTTATGGGTAATTTATGCTCCAGTGCTGACCAGTATCAGCACGGTAATACCCTCTTACCTCCACACAGAGAACACAGGCTAATTCAAACGGAGATGCTGTATATATTCCCCGAGCAAATAAACGCTTTTAAAGCCAAACAGAGGCAACTGGATTGATATCATATATGCCTGAGGGTCCAGGTTAGCCCGTGGGATGAATTTGCAAAGTGCAAGAATTACATAGAAAACCTTAACTGCAATTTTTTTCAGTAAAATCAGAACCTATTCTTAATTTGTCCTCTAAGAGTCACGTTGTTTTAGAAAGAGACCCAGAACTAAACAGCAGGTGGAAGCAATGTGCTGAACCCTAACCCTAACCCTAACCCTTGGAGCTGTCATTATGTTATTTTACTGGTCGGACTCACTTGAGATCAAATCGGCCTGTATGAGGCCTTGACACTCTGGATTTAGATTGTCAGGATTTGGGGAATTTTGGGACATGGAATATGCAACAGTATATAAAGGACACTAACAGAGACAACTCCCAGTCCCTTAGAGCTGATGAAGCTACATGGATGAGTGACGAAACATCTTCAAGAAAGGCGACTCTTGTAGAGTTTCTTGAAGGTTTTGTTTTTTGGATAGTATAAAAATCTTGTTGCTTACAATCAATCATTTGCTTATCAAGTACCTAGGTAGAGTAGAACGGAACTAAATGGGGTATTTTGAGATTTGGTTCAGTGTGTGCCTCATCACAATTGCCTGAACCAATCCAAGAGTAAACCCTGCTGCAGAGAGGAAATTCATTAGATAGCAGCCTAGGAAACCAGCTATTAATAACACCTCCTATTAGAACCACCATCAGTGCTTCCCCAGAGTTCAAGCTGCTAACACAGAAGACTGAATCAGAATTTCATGGTTAAAATGCTGCAACGGCACCTCTACGGAGTGGTTTCTGACACTTCCTCTCAAGCGGAGTTTATACCTCTGCTGGATGTAGACACCATAACCTACACAGCGAGCCTTTATACTTGTGCGCTCGTCAGTCTGGCTTGCTCTGTAACAACACCACCCAGACGCTAGTCGGCGCTGTTTTTGTCAATCGGGTTCATTTTTGTTTCCACTTCCTGTTTAACTTTCAACAATGGTGATTGAAACTTTCGCCGAGTTGTATCTCCAAACCTCCTCAGTTAACATTTGCACGATGTGTTCCGTCTTCATTGATCCAAAACAATCAATTCGAAAATTGCAGAGATGGAGAAGCAGTCGCAAATACCAAGCGGACCAATCACTGCTCTTGCGCTCTGCGCGGTGCATGTCAGCTACGGCGTAGGGGTCTGCCCTGTCGCTGTAGCCTCTCTGTCAACTTAATGCAGAAGTATAAACTACCTTTCAGGGTTATGATGTGCAAACAGAGACTGTGTATACATATGTGTGTATACATGGACTGTGTATGGTATACAGTGACCCTCCTCGGTTCTTCTTGGGGGGGAGTTTAGACAAAGATCGCAACACGTACGTCACAGTGCATCAACAATACGCCACAACTCAACTATGGGTGAGTTGTGGCGTATTGTTGATGCACTGTAGGCATCATGGGTTTAAGAGGGTTTATGGTTGACGCAGTTATTTTTATGGGGCCTCAAACAACTACTTGGTTTGCCTGTCCTGAGGTGCACCTGATGGTATAACTAACCTCTATTGTGAGCTCTACCTTACATAAGAGGCTGCACATGTTTTGCACAAACAAATTCATGTGTGCTTATAAAGAAAATTGAATTTCATTTTCTGGTTTCTGGGAAAAGGGCAACACTTCTGTTAATGCAAAGGTTAATGCATTTTTTTTTTTTAATATACAATATTATAATTAATAGCTAGCCTGTCACATTAGCAATCCCTGGAAGTTTTGTTCAGTCATGTCGCCCTGATGTCACCCCGATGCCCAATAAAATACCCACGGTCCTCTGCTCACATTTCAGCTGCTGACAAAAAGGCTCACGGCCTCTGAGGCTCTTGAGCAGACATGTGAAAACTCCAGGGACATGGAAGTGAGGACATGTCAGACACAGAAGATTAGAGTAAACACACTGCTGATGACAGTGATGAAGAGGAAAAGCAGTACTGCCGCAGAACAAGGTCCTCACCTGCCCTGTGAAAACAGCTATTACAATATTATGCCACCACACTGTAATCAGAGTCTAAACAGGTTTGATTACTGAAAACCTGCATAAGCAGCTACTAGCAAACAGAGCCTACATGTGTTACTGGATGGTGGAGTATACTGTACCTGATGTGAGTGCGTGTCTCTTGTGTCTTCTGTTTAAATATGACTCAATTAATTTGTGCATGGCAGTGTTTTACAAGCCAATCGGCAATGTCGATACTGCAAGCTGCCACCGGCCTCTGCAGGGAGGGCCCATACACAGACAAACCACACACCAAATAAAACCAGGCAAATCACCACAGGCCTGATGGACTCAAAGATATCACGCATACATTTAGTGTAAAGATGTAAGTTGTCGTCCTCTGTGGGTCTGAGTTAATGGAACTCCACTAAAGGACTCTCCCACTCATCACCAGTTCTTCACTTTACCTCTAAAGCAGTTAGCTGTGAACAAACCAGTGACTTTTTGTCGCCTTTGGAAGTACAGTTCCTAATGTTCCTGCCTTCGCCTTTTTTTTTTTTTCTGCAATATTTGCCATCCAGTTTCTGTAGACTCCTTTGCTCCAGGGTTTTGTTAAGTTTTGTTCATTAAACTTTGAGACGTCTTCAACATAACAAACATAGTACGTAGGGTAGAGAGTTCATGATGGTGCAGAGAATTCAACCATTAAAACAGTTTAAACCATCCACACAATGTTTCATACTCATATTTCATTGAGAAAATAGCGACCTCGTACCTTTTGTTGATCTACAAGAGATCTAGCGAACCACTACATGTTTATTTTGAAACAAGGTCTTTAACCAGGTCAAATGATCTCTGCTGCCAGGACGTAGCATCTAACAGGGGAAAAAAGAAAACCCTACAAGCCCAGTTGACCTTCTTTTGGCTGTACCATGAACTGGATGACTGAAAAACTCATACATGAAAAGAAGGATGATGAATTGTTGTTAAAGGAAAATTCTGTATCATTCAATACCTTACACTGCCGACACCCTACTCTGCATATACTCATGATTTGGAATGTGTTTAAACCCTGATCTAAAATGTAGACCTGTCACTTGTTTGAAACACTGCATGGATGATTTGCTGCCATTGACATTTATATTATGCTTACAGTATATGCATGCCTTTTTGTTTTACTGCTTTGAGTTCAGGTCATGTCGCAGCAGGCCATGTTATCTCTGTAAGGGCTAGAGAGGAGTGAACAATGTGACCTTCAGCTGATAGAGGGTATAAAGTAAATCTGTTTTGTGAACTCGTGGCTCATTTTGCCACTATCTATGCTTTGTGCTTTGTCTGTGCTGCGAGCCCATCTGCAGATGCAGGCCTGTTACAAATGCAAAGAGAACTAAGAATAAGCCGTACTAGACGTAACAGGATATAGCTAAGAAAATGAGCAAAAAGGGGAAAATGGAAAAGACTTTTTAGAAGCACTAAAAATGAGAGAAAAAAGGTTGAACTGCACGCTGCAAACTCTGCATTTATCACCTGAGAGAAAGCTTGACTGGTTGTGCAGTCAAGTGTTGCCTTGGTTACTGGCACAGTTTTGAAGATCTCTTTGTCTAACGTGCCTAATTTATGATGGTTGTTTGGTTGATACCATCTCTAGAATAATAGTTTCGTTAGCCATGTTCTGGCCATTAAAACAAACACAAGTATGAGCGGTTTTCTCAAAATCAAGTTGTAAATTCAGGTGTCAGTTATTTGGCAGTCCACAGTAAGAGGGAGATGTCCCCGTCCATCTATTTAATGTTCAAGGTGAGTTGGACATTTTTGAATAATTTGTCCCTAAGATGCGGTGAAATAACAGTTTACTTTAAAGAGATTAAATCTGATTGGATGTCTGCTACACTATATAGAGAAATTATTGCACTTTATCATTCTATATACCTTTTTTTTTTTATTATTATTTTACATCTTCCAGAAAATGTTGGATTAGATCTGTACCGGTTAACCTTTAAGCAGTGATACCCCAGTATGCTCCATGTTGTGATGTCAGGAATGCTTTATGAGCCTTCAAATAAAGTTGAGGCCACATGAACGCGGAGGAAAGTCCATGACCATCGGCAAGTAGACCTTGTAAAGCTTTGAGGCATGTTTGGGCTCATTATCCTGCTGCAGCAGGAATCCTTCAGAGACATGTTTGACCTCCCGAGTCGTGGTTTGCAGACCGCTAATCATCTTCCTCTGCTTCTTCCGGACAGCAGTGACTGACAGGGCTTTTGCTGATTAGAGTCTTGTGGTCGCATTTTCATTTCTCAGTGGAAAACACAAGTTTGATGTATCGATCCTTTGCTGGTGGGGTCACTTGGCATACGGCATGCAGCTGAGCTCCTAAAATACACCTTTTCCTTGATTTGATGGATGGATAGCTAGATCGGTTCTGGTGCTATGTCTCTGGTTGACTCAAAATTTCACATTCTCACATTATGGTTATGTAATATTCAATATCAAGGTCATATTCTTTGACTATTGAGGTCACGACTTCAAAACACAAGCAATTATTGTATTTAATCTATCGTCAAGTAAAGCTTGATGAAGGCTGCTGGCAAAGTTGCAAAGCTAATCCTACTGTATAAGACAATGCATATCTCATGACACTTTCATAACATCTAACCATAGTAACACATCTTTAGAAACACTGTGAGTACATGCAGTTCCTTGTAGATTGCTTTCAAACCCAGCGGCTCCTCTCAGATGACTATCCAGAAGCGGCGAATATGTTTCTCTGTGGAAGCTCATGGATCTTAAGAAATAACTGATCTGATAAGCAGCCCACTGGGACTGGGGAGGCCTTGGTTGGGTGTAAAGCAATCCACATGCAGTGGTCCCATTTAGAAGCTGTGTGGTGGCTGCTGCTGCTGTAGCCAGGGCTTTGACAAACACATGGCCCTCGGCGTCTTGAGCAACATATTGCTCCAAGTTGGGTCGATAAATTTCCAGTGTGGTCAATTAAAACTTTCACAGTAATTACATTATCATGATTATGCCTTAGATTCTTTCAAATATACTACAAAATGAGAAAGCAATAATGGGAATGCCAGTAGTAGTGAATAGCTTTGTGTTTGCTTACAGCGGAAGGAACCATATGGGACTGATGACCATGGTAGGAGTGTGATCCTGCTTTCACACCAAGGTTGTTGCTCCCAAACCAGGAGCATTTATCTCTTAGGTCAAGTTGTTTGGGCTGGTCTGAACACAGCTATTGCACTCCATCCCAGAACAAATGAACCAAGCTGGGCCCGGTTAGAGAGGATGATCCCAGCCCGATTGCAGTCTCTCCCCTGAGTGGTTTGTCTACATTATTATCATAACATCATACATTATAACCAAGTACATTTGCTTGAGTGCTGTGCACCTGGCAGAGGTGTAGGCACATAGGCTATGTGTATTATTTTCTGCAAAATGGCCTCCTACCTAAATTAAAAAAATTGCTAAAATACATTTATGGTGACTGCAAAGACTTCCACTGCGTGGAGTCTGTCAGGGTTGCATAGTCAAGATTCAAGATTCAAGATTCAAGATTTTTATTGTCATTGTATTTCTACAACGAAATTTTGGTGGCACTTAAAAAACAGAAGACAAGACAAAACGAGACGAAACAGCTTGGACACAGTATAATACAGTACAATAATAAGTAATTAAGTAAGTCCTGTCCTTTCTACATTTTTACACCCCCTCTTTAGTCAATATAGGTTGGAAGGCTGACTAGTACCGCCCATCAATCCATCATTGTATTTTACGTCAACCAAATGCCAAAGGTCATAGTGAGGATGGAGGATAGACTAACCTCTATGACAGTTATTTATTTATTTTTTTGAGTGGCACACGATCTAACTGCACTACAGTGGAGATACACCGGTCAATAACGATCAGACTGAACATGTTCCTCACGTACAGAACATTGGTACAGGAAATGAAGGAAAACAATAAATGCCAGTGCCCAGTGCTTGTTGCTGATGCTCCATTTTTAATTTGATTATTTCCTAAAATTCATTTTTTTCAACCAAATACAAAACTGTTTGCAGGTGTGTAGTGTTGAGGGCATATCAGACCTTTGTCTCACAATATTATATCAATTGCTTCTTGGCATCGGAACAAAATATAGGTGTGAAAACACCCTGAAGATCTAGTGGATGGAGTGGCTGACAATCATAACACAAGAAAAATAACACATGAGAAACAAACTGTTCACTGTTATGTAACACGTCAGTAGCTTTTAGCCCCCGTGGACCTGCGTTATGATATAACGTTAACACGCATCAATCTATTAAGACTATTAAGGAGTTAATTTGTTTACACGAGTGGCACTTATCATATTATCTGCGTCATGCTCCATCAGTCATGTTTAGTAATTGATTTATGAAAATCATGTTTGACGAGGTGTTGTTGCAGCATATCTCCAAGTGTTGCAGGTTTTGCTTTACAGTTCATGCACTTGGTCCTAACTCTGACACAGCTTCACAAGTCCTCTGCAGAGGTTTGAGAACTTGCCGATGGCCAAGGATGTTTGGATTCATGCAGCGAGTTCTAAGCAGTTCTGTGTAGAAGGCATTAGACAGCCCGCTTGGAGTTTGCCAAATGGCATTTAGCTGTCTTTTGAGAGCATGAGTAAAATATTATCTGATATCATTTTAATAGCATTTGGGCAGAGCTCCAAGTGCTATGTTTGTTGAACACCAGGCGCTGCTCATCCCTTGGCTAATACCATTATAACAGTGAATCACGGCTCTGGTAGCATCATGCTAAAGGGCGACAGCACGGTCAGAGAGAATGGTCAGTACTGCAGAAGAATGAATGCAGCCACCAAAGTGCAGCCACCGGCGACCTTTTAGCAAGACAGTGAATTAAGTGATTAAGTGACCCAGACAAAGACCAGACATTGATATCATAGGACTTTTTTCTTCTTTAGGGTTAGCCATGACCCTCAGAAGTTCCTAAAATCATGTTTTCACTTGTGTTTCATGTGTTGCATCTTCAAACTAGTTAAGCGGACCCACCTCCATTAAAGACTCTTTGTCTGCCGACGCTGCACTCGCCACTCACGGATTTCATAAAGGAGCTGGTTAGCTGCACATTGTAGCATTTTCTCACCCCCGCATCCATTAGTTCCCTGCATGCGTACATCTCATCACGCCCGCTTGCATAACGGCAAGCGGCGGAAATCATTATGAAACTGCTTAAACTGGAGCGACAACACTCAGCACGTACACTCGTCTCAACTCCTGTACTCTGCACACTTCATCCCGCAAACACAATACGCTCCGTAGCCGTCTCTTCTACAGCCTCATTATGTCGAAATCCATCCTCTTCTCTCACACTATACCTATTATTAGTCGGACTATCTTATGTGCAGTATATCTACATCTGACGTTAATGAATGAATTCATGAAAAATGAAGTCATTATTCACGTATCTATTTTAGGCAGCTGTGAGGTAATGTTTTCTTACACTACGCCCAACTGTCACAAGTCAGAATGACATCCATTCAAACAAGCACTGCAGGACATTTTTGCACCGTGTGTGTGTGGCATTTGGTGTCTCGGCTTATCTGGCTGCGGAGAGAGCTATGAGAGCTCGCTGTGTAATTGAAATGTCATGCGTACAGGAGAGGAGTTTGACTGAACGGGAGCCTTTAGCCATGCCCCAACGAGCCGGCGACAGATGAGCAACAGCTTCCCCAATGAGAAGTGGCATCCCCCGAACCCATTCCTCCTGCTCCTGCTCCTGCTCCTGCTCTGCCTCCCCCCACCGCCGCCTCACCTCAGCCTCTCCCACTCTCTGATTCCTCCCTGCCTATCCGGAGTCTAACAGTGATTGACGATAGCGCCTGGTAGTTGCTGAAATATTAAAATAAATGGTCGGCTGAATCGGGGTCTGAAGGAAAGCCAGTGCATTTATCATTTTTATCTGAGGCTAAACTATTGTGTTATTGATGGCGGCAGTGGGCTTGCCATTCAAGTGTACTAATGCAGGTAGCAAGGAAACTCTCGGGGTTTGATTGCTGCCAAGCAAGGGAGACAACACAGCATAATTCATTTTCACATAATCCAAAGTGATTAATAGGACTGAACTGGATAGTATATTTGCAGGCGCAGTCACCTCCCCACCCCTCCCTTCCTCCCTTCCTTCCTCTCTCCCTCTCTCTCTCTCTCTCTTGCAATTTCTCTCATTACTGGGCTCTGCACAAAGAATAAAATAATAATGCTGAGGCACCATAATCATATCTCAGCTGGATAATAATCCAGCTGCCAAAAAATGTATCATTTTCAAATTAGCCTGCCAATTCCAGGATATTATGTGGCATTTATGTATAATTCAGAAATACTTTGGTTCTTACATTTCTTCTTTTACCTGAAATATGAATTTACTTCTGTATTTCAGCTATTTTTTTTTATTTCTTTTTTATATTCATCATTCATCTGGGTTGAAGCGATGCCATGGGTCCAAATCTTTTTTTGTTTTGTTTTGTTTTTTCAGATTTCTCATAATGCAGTGTTAGTATAAAAGGTTTTGAGAGATTTATTATATATTTAAAAGATGGATTGGAGCCATAAGGCAGAATCTTTTAAACTCCGAGGAAGACAGGCCGCTCCATTGTACGAGAGCTCTTCATGGTTCCATAGTAATAATCCTATGAATAAAAAAACACACTGATACTAGAGAGCATTTATGAACATCCTCATTCAATGTCATGGATTAGTGGTTATTGGGAAATGGGAATCATTTAAGGTCTTATATTTTAAACCAAACCCTGATCTTTCTCAAAACATGCATGTACTCCATTTCCTGCAACTAATCAGGAGGCTAATTTATAAAATACTCCTATAAATTAAATCAGAGTGTAGAGATTGTATGAGATATGTATGAGATTTTAATACTATCTGGGCAGAACTCCAGCTGCTATGCTTGTTGAACAGCGGGCGCTGCTCAACCCTTGGCTAATACCATCCTACAGTGAATCATGGCTCCAGCAGCATCAAGTTAAAGGGCTACAGCATGGGCAGGGAGACTGGTCAGTACTGCAGAAGAATGAACGCAGCCAAATACAGAGAGGTAAGACAAAAACCTGCACCGTGCAACCACCGGTGACCTTTCACCAGTGAACCAAAGCAAACAGCTGAGACTGGAGTACGGTAATAAAAGATATTGTAGTAATAATCCTCCTTGATACTAGAAACCATTCACTGAGCAACTCCATTGAATGTCATGGATTAGTGGTTAATGTGTTATTTTAATCCTAACAAGAACAACCAATATGGGGTTGCAGGACTTGTTGTTGCACCATATGCTGATGTGCCAGCGTAGTTTGTATTAAACTGAATTAACACTGAATAAAGCTGTGTAACAAATTGCATGGGCTGTGTATTATGCAGGACAAGCTGGTTCATTGCACAAAAGGTTTCAGGCTTCCATAGTAATAATCCTATGAATAAGAACCACCTTGATACTGGAGACCATTCATGTACAGCTTTTAATGTCACTGATTAGTTTATACTTGACCATTTCACAATCTTGATAGTTATATATTTATACTTATATTTTAACCCAAGCCTTGATCTCTCTGTTCATCGTTTTCATGCTTAAACCAAAATAAATAGCTGTACTCTCTTTGCTGCTGCTAACAGGGGCACTCAGGTACTCCTCAACACTTCAGATTTAGCAAAAACCCAAATAACACTATGTATTAATTCAGAGACAGTCAAGCGTATTTTTTGTATTAAACTGAATTAACGCTAAATAAAGTTGTCAAAAAATTGCATAAACACGTATTACTCATATATGTCCCTCAGTGTCAAAAACTCCTTCAAACCTCTGCTCCGTGTATCAGTAAGAGTGGCAAAGGTGCAATATGTGCCGGCCTGACAGATGCTGCACAGCTAACGGGAGAGTGAGAGGAAAATATCACGCACGCACAGGCTGCACACGGCCCACACTAATCTGGCAATTTAGGGGAAGTCATGTGTGCAGGTGTGACGCGTGAGTGGAGGGCGTTCAGCAACACATGTGAAATGAGAAGATTAAGCAGTGTCCCCAAAACGTGCACGTCTGAAGCTAATTTACTGATACGGCCTGCTGCTGTTCCTGCCAAATGACAATTCATAACTGTAGAAAAATGAGAAGAGAATTGGTAAAAAATTCTCTTTTTTACTTGATGTGAGTGCTGTCAAATTAGCATGCACTTCTTTTGTTGTTCTCTTTTTCTTTGCATGCCTTACTACTGATCTTAAGATGAATTGGCTTTATTTCAAATTAACATAAGTTTCAAGCACAAAGCTCAGATTGTCTTAAAGTGATACATACGTATTGTCTGCTGTATCATTTCTGTGTTGGGTTTTTCTTTTTATATTGCTTACATACAGGTTTTATTATCAGTTTTGCTTTGTGCCAAAACACACACACACACACACACACACACACACACACAGAGAAGAAACTAGCTGTCTGTGCATTGACTATATCTTCTGGGTATTAAATAACATCCTAACTGCAATGAGTGCGTTCCGAAACAATCACTGCATGGATTTAGCTCTGATTATTAAAAAAGAAAGACAAGAAACGCATTCTTGGTGGGTATGCTGAGTAATTCTCCTGGTTTGTTTACCGAGTAATACCCAGCAGGCGTTTTGCTCGGAGCTGATAACTGCAAATGCAGGAGCTCAGCAGTGCTGCACCTCTACTTGCCGTATCAAATGCCTCTGGGTTATTATCGCGTTTTGCTCAAGTTTTAAATAAGTTGTGCTGCGCAGGCAAGCACAGAAATATCAATGTGCTGCTGCATTTCCTCTTGCCACTTGTGTAATAACCTGCAGCTTGCTGTGACACCTGTGAGATCTCCACCATTATCCATCAATTGCTGGTTGGCTCGGCACAAGAACGCAACATTTCACTTGAATTCAATAAAAGAGAGTTTGCACGTTAGTCACATCAGCGTGGCTCATGCTGTCCGGTTCGTGTATTCCTCCAGAACCTCACACTAAAACGACACCTCTGCAAACTAGATGCCTCGTAATTAAAGCAGCAGATTGCCATGACATTTGCTGAACACATCCATGCTCATTCATTAGAGGATAAACCCCAAAGTCATGCCCAATACAAATTAGACCTATTTTTTAGCCACACTACATGTACTCAACCAGCCAACGGATTGGAAAATAGGATGGAAAGCTCGGCCAGAGGTCGGCTTGCTGCAAATCAGTTTAATGATTTCACCAAACACTATCCTCAATGTAAATGATTTCATTTTTATATAAACCACAGTGGATAAGGTGTTTGAATGGAGTAGCCTCACCACAACCTTTTGTTGTAGATTCAACCACCACCCCCCGGAACACAAACTAGGGGTCATCAGAACTCTTCAGCACCGAGCACAGACTGTACCCACAAGATTGGATGGTAAGGAGAAGGAGCAGAAACACATCAAACAAACACTCAAGACATGTGGCTACCCCAACTGGGCCTTTGTCAAACGCTCAAAAAGAAGGACAGAGAGGAGTACAAGAAGAGGAAGAACATTGTGGCTGCTTTATCGGAGAAACTCTGGAGAATTTTTCAGAAAACACAGCATTCCAGTTTATTTCAAACCCGGTAATACATGTAGGCAAAAACTGGTCCACCCTAAAGACAAAACACCTAGGCAGAAACAGAGTAATGTGGTGTACGCTGTTCAGTACAGTGAGGATTATACCAAACTACCCATCCACAAACGCATGTACCAACACAGGAGAGCCAGCTCATCAGGAAATTATTCTGCGGCCCACCTACTCCTGAGGGACAAAGGACACTCCTTTGAAGATAACAAAGGAAGTAAAGGAAGCCAATCTGTGTCAGATTGGAAAAACCTCTAAACAGAGGAGGTGGACTGAGATTTAATCTGCCATCTATTTACAATACAGTTTTAACTTCTGTCCCCAAGAAGTTTCAACCCCATTCACGCCTTGAGACTGGAAACTCTGACAGACAACGATTGTTAGAGCACCATTGATAGGGCAAGAGGACAGGGACAAACAGTCCCCCCTTCAATGACAGGTTAATGGAAGTTAGCTGCACCAGTTTCTGATTTTCAACAGAAACAAGTCAAGCAAGTTTCTGATGGGTTAGCCACAGAGTTTCCTATTTCAACCTCAAACTTCCCACCAGTCCAGGATGAGTGGTGAAACATCTTCTCAAAAAACTCTACAAGTCCAGCTGCCTTTTTTAAAACGCTTTTTGGATAGACCATGACCTGGATGGCTGCATCCTGCTGGGGATGTCTGCTTTACAGCTTGGTCCAAAATACGTGTTATCTCCCCAAGTCTACATACCATGACGCACAAACACAACACACTGCTGTTCATGGTTCTGATACAGACGTAGGTAGAAATTGATTTGAGATGATAGCTGTTATGCTATTCTACATCGCATAAAATGATGCCGGTAGCTATTTGCATCCAGAGCGGAAATTTGTGATCAGATCTAGGGACGGATTCTGAGATGCTTTTAAAATGTTGTAATCAGGACACTGAAAATGGATTGAAAACCAAGTCAACACGGCACCTTTGTGCTTCAGAGCATATGTGGTCACTACAATGGATCTGTGAATTCAACATGTCTAGTATGTGACTCATGGTTCACAAACTAGCAGTGAGGCAACAGATGGTAATGTAATACTGATAAAAGAATATAAATGAGTAAGAATTCGTAGGCCTTTAATAATACGTAGTGGTACATTAATCAACTATAAATGTTATATAGACACAGTTAACAACGAGCGATAAATGAAACGGGCTGAAACACCTTAAAACAGACATCACTTTCCCCCCCAGTTTTATTGCGTGCACTCCGCTCGAAGACAAATGCCGCCAGAAATGAGAAACCCAAAAGAATAAATGACAGGTTATCTTAACCTCGTCTTCAAGGGGAGCCTGAACAGCGTGTGACCTCAAAGTAAATGGAGCTGTTATCAGTTTGCTTTTACGCGTGAGCAAAGGGTGAAGCAACGATCCCATTATTTTCTTTTTCGCCGCTTCAGACTTGGTGCAGCCTCATCCAATTTGCAGAGGGAAGACCTCCGCGGTATAGTCATCAAAATGTAATAACGCACACACACACACAGCGAGATACAGTCCTGGGTCCCTCTTGTATTGATATGTTCATTATCCTTAATGCTGTAACACAGGCTGTGTGTCTTTCTAATATTTGTTTCTCAAGCAGGAAATATTCACCCACAGTTTTATATCGGTCCCAAGCCAGTGGTAAGCATTAAACGTGGCAACAATAGTGTAATATCCCTGACATGCAGGAATAATGTCCAAAACGTGTCTATTATCAAGAATAAAGGGATGATGTGGAGGACTTTAATTTGTGATTTTGAGCAAGTGAAGATGTGCACAGCCATGCAAAATTGTTGTGATGCTAGTTAAATGCAATAATGTCAAGGGTAGCTACACCCTCAGATTCATCTTAAAGTGTCTCTCCTAGCATAAACAATGAAAACACCACCAATATATTGTATGAAACAGACTTCAGAGCATTATTACTGAGAAAACCAGAAAACTGAGCTGACAGATAGAAGTTAGCTTGGAAGAGTAAAGGCATGGTTTTAGAATCAAATGTATTTATCGTGTCCAACAAAATTAAATGCAGTCAAAAAGTGCAAATGTTAAAAAACATAATAAAATATAATATAACATATATGCTAAGACACGAACGAACACACACCTGCAGTTCACAGTTATTGCACAATCCCTTAAAGAATCTGAGTTAATTAATTATATTTAAGCCAACATATAGTTTCAGGGGTTGTTAAGCAACTTTTTCACAGAATTTGCAAATGATTTCACCCAGGGATTATTAATTATTAACCATAAAATCTAATAAGACACTCAGTTTCGTTATGCAAACAGGCAGAAGACGAGGGTCCATCCGTAAAACTAAAAGAAGAAGAAATCTAACACAGAAATACTGCATGCATGCTGAGTCATTCCATGTTTAATGTATAGCGTATTACTGAGTAGTTTTCAGTAAGATGTAAAACATGAAGGCATCAAATCTGCTACCGGAGGCGAGGCGTAAATCTGTCAAACAAAAACACAGCTGATTATTTCCCACTTTCATGCTTCAAAGTCAGACATGTGTCAAGGTTGATGAGAGGGGGAGAGAGAGAGGGAGGTGGGGTGGGGGCTGGGGGTGTTATAGCAGTAGTCACTATTCTCTGTGGCCTTGTCAGCACTGTAAAGGAAGCTGCTGTTCAAACAACTGCTCAGTGGAAATTAAAGTGCTATACTGACAACCCGACGCATCGGTTTTGATGCCCGGATATGTTTTGGATCTTAGAGGCGTTTGTCTCTGTCATTTTTACATCCACTCCTGAGGAATGGACGGCATAGACACCTGAATGCCAACCACAGTAAGAGCACTGTTATATATCATCATGTCATATCCCTTCAGATAACATTTCCTAAAACACAGCCTTGGTTTCGAAAAGTCAATATTTTGCAGATTAAAGTTGCTAGAAAACTGCACGCAAGAACAAATTCACACATTTACAAACTGCTCAAATTGGGCATCCAAGAAAATAGAAGTCCCTGCCAGTGTTAAAGCCAAGCCCACACCTTTGGTGCGTGCCAGCTTTACCGGGCATAGCGGAAAAATAATCCAAATTAGAAGCACGTTTACAAGCCAAAGTCAAATACAAGTCAACTACAACTTGCACAAAGTGACTTTTTAAGTTTCTGATCTTAAAGGAATAAATAAAGAAAATGATTTGGAGGATGTCAACTGGTAATGTTTCGTAGTTGCAACCATCTTTTTTAACTCCTGCCGTGCAACAGACAAACCCACAGATAAGACGTTTGTGAGAATGTCTTGTAAATACAGATAATTACAATATGATACGTGTTATCAATGTGTAAATTCTTTAAAAAGTAACTTGACACCTCCTGAAAACTGTCTTAACTGTTCCAACCTAACGTATATCTGTCTGCTCTGTTTCCAAAGTTCAGCTGAATATTCTGGTTTTATCCTTAACAATGCTATAACAGACAATAAGTCCATATCACACAGTATATTGCAGCAGCTAGAAACACTTCATTGTTGTATGCATTGTTTAACACCTTTATGTTATATGGAGAGATGCTTTAAGATGAATTTGAGGCTGTAGCTACCCTTGATGTTCTTGCATTTAACTAACATCACAACAACACCTCAACTATGGCCATGGTTTCTGCTTTTAGACAGGACTGTGTGGACCATCATCTGCCCTGAAGTGGACACAACAATCCTCCGAATAAACAGGAAGTACCACTGGTAGGGCAAACATTTTCTGCACAGTGGTAAAAAGCAAGTATATCAATAAGTTGATGGAAGTTACATATTTGTCATTATCCAAACTCTCCCAACTACACCCTGAAACGTCTGTCAGAAGATGTGGCTAGGAGTCACAGACCTGATAAATGTCAGCCATAGATTGTATAAAAAATGGACTCCATGACAGCTCCTCTAAAGTGAAACCAACGCAAGTAGAGCTCCCCCTAGTGGCTGGCTGCAGTATAGGCCACAAGCTCCACCTCCTCCATGTTAGTGGGCGGGACTTGGGCCAAACTAAAACATTGAAATACACGTCATTTTTTATTTTTATTTTTTTTCATTTCAGGTAGGTAATATAATGCTGATGTATGTTCAAGTGTCCATTTTTTTCTTCGTTTTAGTTTAGTGGCGTTATAGAAACAGGATGTGACATCATGATGACTAACAGTTGCCATGACAACCATCCACAAAGTGCCCCGAAGGACCTTTACAGTAAACGAGTGTATTATCCAACACTTCTTTGTAACCGGTGGAAGTCAAATGGATCAAACGAAGTCACCAGTGAGTCTAGAGGAAGAACGTGGCTCCACTCTCAGACACTCTCACAACAAACTCGCAAGATGGCGGCGTCAGTTTGACCAATGGAAGAATGTGGAGACACTTTGTCCATATTTTCTACGGTGTCAACTCACACTAGGTTTTCACCTTTGTAAAAACAAGTACTTGATGTTAAAATGCTGGATGCATCTAGCTGAAGGAACGTCCTTGTCTCTGTTCTCCTGTTGGGGGGGTCTACAGAGTGACTTTAATCTATGAAGAGACTAAAAACCAGTTTACAGCAGCCATTTTTGATCTCAGTATGCATACGGTTCCATTAATGTCTCCAACAAAGAGGCTTCAAAGCTTTTGTCGTCGGCAGCCTCATGATCTCAGGACACAGTCACCTCCTGTGAGATGCAATCAGCCTGAAGATGCACTCAGCTCCATCAGAAGGACCAGTCGGTAATCAAAGCCCTGAAGCATCTATGTGGCAATTAGCATTGAGATTACACTTCAAGCTTTACATACAAGCTACTTCTGAACCCCCCCATGGAGCGGTATGCATGGCTTCACATTAGTTTATTATGAAGTAAACAAACTTGAAGTGACAAAGACGGAACCAACAAACACTTGTTGAGTGACTCAGATGGGAGACGTTAATGGCATCATTCGCTTTCACCGTGGGCAGTGTTATGTTTTTATGTGATCAATCTGTTATCACATTTGATTGGAAAGGAAACAGGGACTACAGGGTTGAAGTGTTTCATTTTAGCTTTCGGGATGCTTGGTGAATTCACACATACAACACATTAACAGTGTGACTGGCAGCTCCTTAAATAAAAATAAATAAATAACAGTCCATTAAATCAGGTCTAGAGGTTTTTGGATAATATTGTACTTTTGTATTAAATGGACAAAAATATTAATGATTTGATGCATATGTACAAGACACACTGGTAGTCAATTCTATCACCTGAATGGTTCATCTGGACTACATCAAGGCATAACATTATGACCACCTTCCTCATATTGTGTAGGTCTCCCTTGTGGTGAATCATCAGAGAATGGACATGGGCCTTCTGAGGGGGTCCTGTGGTGTCTGGCAGCAGAATGTTGTTAGTGGGGGGGCCTTTGAGGGCAGGGGCCTCTGTGGATCATCCCACAGATACTTGATCAGTTTGGGATCTAGTGAATTTGGAGGCCAGGTCAACACCTTGTGCTGTTCTTCATGTTTTTGTGAGTTGTTCCTAAAGCGTTTTTGTGAATTCTGCTGGGGATGGCTGCTGCCATCAAGGAGTGTCATTGCTATGGAGTGGGGGTGCCTGGTCTGGTCTGGGTGGGTGCTACATGTCTAAGTAACATCCACATGAATGAATGCCAGGTCCAAAAGTTTCCCAGCAGAACACTGAACTGTCACAAGATGGTCATTGTTATTCACTTCTCCTTTCAGTGGTTATAATGTTGTGGCTGATCGGTGTACAATTACAAATGCCCAGAATTATTACAAATTATTAACTTTTTATATCTCAGCCTTCTCAAGAGCACCGTGGCCAGAGGCATTATGTTTCCAGGCTGTTTGTCCTCCCCCATCCTCGTCAACGTGGTTTTCTCAGGAACGCCAGAAGGTAATTGATTTAATTCTGGCCCTCAAGGAAGGACTGATTAAAAATTGACGGTCTAAAGTAAAGTTCAGGGTGACTTCAGAACAACATGTTTCTGGACACAACTTAAGAGCTGTTGCGCTAATTATGGCAACGTTTCACACAAAGGTCAAATAGGATCAAATGATGGAGCGATGACATTTAACATCCAAAAAAAGTTCAAAGTTCACCATCGCTGTGACGTGATAATGTTCCACAAACTTGTTCAAAGTCTTCACTAATACAGTATATTACATCTTGATGTTGGTGCAGGGCTCTAAATGCATGGCTGCACTGGTAAACTGCTGTTTTCCTGTTATTTCCTCAGCTTTGTTGGTTTATGTCAGTGACTGTGTCGTACCCCACAGTGGGAGGAGAGGTACCAGAGCACTGCAATCTTAGTGTCAAGAATCATCTTGCATGGTCGGCCTTGCTCAGTGCATTCATGCCTCCTTGTTTGATTTGTTTTTCTACTTTTTTTTGTACTTCTATCAAAGAGCCAGTGTTATTAAAGGATTAATATATCAGCCATTCATAATTATATTTAAAAAAATTGTGATTCTTACCTGCCCTATAGTCCAGAACAGTTAGATAGCTCATACTAGAAGCCTTTCCTATACTCAGGTGAGTATTTTTCTTGCTGAAGGTAGCAGGTATCTGGTCTGTGTTCTGCATGTCAGGTCACAGAGCTGCTTGTTAAACTCTGTGTATCAAGCACCAGAATAAAAACTGAAAAAATATGTGCAAATCAAGCTTGACAGTCTCACTAAATATTCTACAAATTCTGTTGGACACCAACCCGCTGGAAGCTGTTAACAACCATGTAGCCGTTCTCCCGTCTCTCACCACCGCTGTAATAATTCCTCAGAGACATTCATTCCTGTCAGTCCTTCGCTGATGTCCCTTTTTTCAAAAACAGAAAAAAAAACCCAGGTGACGGGGGACAACAGCTCATGCTTCACCTTCTTTTTAACCGGACACCTGGAGCTCTGCATTATTAATCACAGCGCAGGTAGACAGCCGCTGACATGATCTGATTCAGAACGCTTTATATGTGCACACATGCTGTGGATAGACACTGGATATTAATGGATAGGCCCAAAAAATAAAAATCTTGTTTTTCTTCAGTGTTGTGGTAGAGTTGTCGACAAAACTTTATGGCACAAGAACAACAAAAAAAAAATTCTTCCACCTTGTCTTGTTGGTTGTGACACTAGAAAATGAAGCTGCTAAAATTAGAAACTTCTTAATTTTAGTTGTGGATCTGGGTCGGGAGCTAGCATCAGGAATACCAGTCCCATGTTTCTCTCATTCACTGCACGCTTTTATTTCATGCTTCTACGTTTAGTTCTATTTAACATTTTGCAAAACTTTACACGGCGGTCGGTTTTACAAAAGACCTTGCAAACCAAAGTAACGTGAAAACTTTTATTTGCCATTAGTTTGTCGACTTTAGCAGCTTCCTGGCATGTGGAGGCCTTCCAAAATAAAAAAACACAGCATTGGACAGTTCTTAACCCAATTTTAGTAGTTTCTACAATCTCCTCAGATGTTTTCTCTGCTTGATGCATGCCAATGATTTGACCCTTCTCAAACAGACTAACATCTTCTCCACGACCACAGGATGTGTCTTTAGACATGGTTGTTGAAGAAATGAGAAGCTACTCATTGCATCAGTTGGGCTTAAATAACTTGTTGCCAGCTGAAAGATAATCACCCATGCAGTAATTATCCAATAGGAGGCTCCTACCTATTTGCTTAGTTAAATCCAGGTGGCAGTGTCCAGGCTGCGATTGGGCAGCATGGTGGAGTTGTCGCTCATGCTCAGCAGGTGTGACTGAAGATTGCATGCAGCTGGTGGGGGCACGCCCACCTCTGACACCTGTCTAAAGGAGGAGGGAGAGGGTGTGACACTTCCATTACTCCAGTTTGTTGTTGACTGGAAAAACTGAGACATGTCGGCGAATCAAACGAAACTAGATATAAACTCTATACCAGACTGGAAATACAACACCTCTTTTCCAGTCAAGTTTCAACTTCAGTGGCATCAGCAACGACACCATGCAGTCAGCGTCACTTAACAACTTTCTGCCAGAACGTTAAATATCAAGCCTATCAATATTGTCACTTAAACCCAACAGGCTTCACTCAGAGCCACGGCTCAGTGCCTTAGTTTGAACTGTTTGCACATCAGTCAAGACAGAAGTCAGTTTTCAGGCGATTCATCAATAAGCCATTTCAACAGACGTGTCTTATTAAACTTCTAGCACTTTAAAATGTCGCCTGCTCTTTCTGGCAAGGCTCAGTGTCCCAGGATGTTGTGGTATTTTTTTATTTTCATTTTTTTATTGTCATCCAAAGCTTTACACCAGTTCGCATTAGAATCATTTCACTGAGTCACAACAGCAGCTATACACAGATGCAAAAAACACAATAGAAAGACATAGTACCATCTATGAATGTATATCCAAAACACGGTAAACAAAGGCGACTGGACTATTCTATTCTAAAGGACTGGTGGGGAGTCGGGGTTTAATCAGGAACATTTGTGGGCGTTATAGGTGGTTTAGACATAGCTACGCAGACTGCGCCGCTCATAAGCAGACCCCAACACCGTAGCTAACATGCACCTCCCCAGAAATGACTGAACAAACTGATAAGGAAGGGTGGCTCCATCATTGGCTGCAGACAGGAAACTGTTGAAGTGGTGGTTGAGAGGAGGACACTGAACAAACTGCTATCAGTCATGGATAACCCTGACCACCCTCTCTACCACACAATAGACAGACAACAGAGCACCTTCTCCAGAAAGCTCAGACAACATTGTTGTCTCAAAGAACGCTACAGGAAATCTTTCCTGCCTCAAGTCATCAGATGAGGTTTCTGCTTTAGTATTTACACCTGTTTCTCCATCTCCACAATTTTCTAGTTGATTGTTTTGGATCAACACTAGCCGACTAGTGTTTGGGTGGCGTTGTTGCAGAGCGAGCCAGGACTGACGAGTGCACAAATAGAAATGGATCGTACCAACGTAGGCTGCGTATGGAGGTTAGGTTACGGCGTCTATGTCCCGCAGTAACTTAAAAGAGCCTTTATTCATCAGAAACGACTGCACACGTGTGCTCTGATAATCAGACTTTGACAATTCCCTGATTATTTTAAACAAAACAGCCACTGAACGACACCTGAGTCCAATTACTTTGAAATTATCCAGATCACTGATATGTAATATTGGCTTATTTTTCCAAATAAACAAATCATACTATTTCTGTTTCATGCGTTTGATTGATTGGGTTCTTTTTGTCTACTTTCAGGGCTTTGCACCGATTTTCTACATTTCGGCATAAAATGGCTCAAACACTTTTAAACAGCAGTGTATATATAAATATAAAATAATTATTTGAAGACATTGGTATTTGGTAATGAGTACATATTGTGCATACTGTATTGCACAGCTATTTAATATTCCAAATTCTAGTAGCTGGTTTGTCAATAATGCATTTATAATCTCCTTGTTTCTAAAATGGAACAAAGTGCATTTTTTAGCCGTGAATGGACCAGTTGGACACATACTGTAGTTGCTACTGTGTGAAGGACATGGCCCTCTCTTTGGGTCGAGTGTTGTTCTGTCAGTGATTATTTGCAGGGTGGCTCACTGGACCCGGTGCTTCATCTCATTAATGTCAATGTTCCACCCGGTCCCCGTCGGGCAGCGGCGGCCCGCTCACAGCGCAGGCAGGAGTCAGGTCAGGCAGCACAGGTTGATGTTTTGAGGGCGCGGTATGATGGAAATAGATGAGGTTCTCTTGAGGGGAGAGCATGCATGTTACCACTGATCCAGTGCACACAATGTCACTCTATCTCTCGCTCTGTCTCTCTCTCTTACACACACACACACACACACACACCAGGTGAATGTAGAGGGCAAAGTACACCTGACCAGGTGATCAAGGCAGGAGCAGTGAAAGTGTTCAGTCAGTTTGTTCAGACTTTGATTCAGAGTAGTGATGGTGAGATGAAGCCTCATGAGGCATCGAACCACTTGAGCCAATTGGTTCGAGAAAGGGTTCATCTCTCGAAGCTTCATGTGCACACGAAACCACCTACTGGCCAGGTGTATAATCACAGGCAGCTGTAGCTCTTAAGCACATAATGTGTGATGCATTGAATTTTTGTGTCTGTAATGGCTCTTGGGAATGACTATGACTTACAAAAAAAAAAAAACGTATGACCAAATAATTTCTCTACTTAAATTTTCACGTGTATGATAAAATATTTTTTGAATGTGTTCTGTGTGTGTAACTTTTCCCAAAATGGTAGTATCATATGATATGGCAGGTTGTGTAATGTTTTTCTGTCACTTTAGGCAAATGGCGTGGGCTTAAGCAGGCAGATGAAAGTGAAAGTGCTTGTGGAACTAGGAAGAGGGCACTGAATATGTCTCTTCCTAGCTGGCTCCATCCTCTTACCTATCTTTCTCTCCTCACTCTAATAAATCTTTAAACTCTCTCTCTCTCTCTCTCTCTCTCTCTCTCTCTCTCTCTCTCTCTCTCTCTCTCTCTCTCTCTCTCTCTCTCTCTCTCTCTCTCTCTCTCTCTCTAAACTATCCAAACTATCTCCAAACTATATAAACGTTATCCAAACTCTAGTATCTAAACTATCGAAACTCTGTCCAAACTCTGAACTGACCGCAGCTCTCTATCAAAAACCCACATTTTGAATGGAGCCCGAGGGGTTTAATTGCTTTCGAACCTCGCGGCAAAATCTGAACCACTTCCCGAAGCAGTCACGTGGTAGCATAGCTATATATAGAATGTCATTCTATCTATATCTATGCACAGATCTGCATGAAGTCGAACACGCCTATTATTTTTGGCTCCTCCCCTAAATGAAGCAAGCCTCGATACGCGCTTCGCGGAAACTCCGCCTCCATTACTCGATACACGCTCCGAAGCGTCGGCACGTCTCGTAACGTCACTAATTCAGAGTAGAAGGAGGAGAACTGAAGGTTGAAGGGAGGTGAGTGTTCTTCTTCTTCTTCTTCATGTGGACTGTAGAGGGAAGACGAGTCAGAATTTAACAGTTTGATTCAACCATTGAAACAAACTAGTGATTAATCAGTTGTAGTTCTGCTGCTTTTATTAAACTGCGCAGTTGGTGTTTCACTTCCAGTTCTCAGTCAGAGTGACTCTGATATTATATTATATTATATTATATATGACCATTAATGGTTTGTTTCGGTACTGAATACGTGTTTGTATTCTTCCATGTATTTCCTTCTGCTGCTTTTATTTTGTATTTCCTGTGAAGTGTATTTTGAAAGGAACGTATCCGGATATGATAACCGTTAATGACAGTAACAGAAGATGGAACAGAAACGATAATTGATGTGTTTTTTTGGCCATAAGAAACAGCAGAACTAGCTTTTTAAGCTAACTTCTGTTCTAAAAGTCTGTCAGAGTTAATTTCTACTTTTTAAGCTTAAACACGTTCCTGTGGTTTTCTGACCATATTCTGTAAACAAGTATTTATTCTAACTTTAATAAAAACTACAGTTCCCATCAGTCTCTGATCAACCTGGAGTACTGTAACTGAAGTTGATGTAAACTCACTGAGTGTTTCTGGTTTACCTCTCAGACTGACTGGAGTCCAGAAGATGGAGGAAGAGGAGGACAGAGTCAGCTGTCTGTCTATGAAGAGTGACTGGTCAAAAGACAGACCTCCAGACTTCAGTGAAGAACCTGGACCCCCAGACACAAAGTAAGAGAACTACTATTCATTTTTACTAAAATACTCCATCCACCCCAACATAAATAATGAGTCCTGTCTTCCTCTCAGCTTCTCTGACAGCTGTCAGTCACCTAGAGAAGCTGTAATCTAATCTCAGAGGACTGTTACAAACATGAAACCATCTCATTACCTGCAGCAGCTGTAGTTTGTATATTTACTGCTACTGAAATGACTTTATATCCAGTGTTGGGCACGTTACTTTTAAAAAGTAGTATAGTTATTAGTTACTTCTCCCAAAAAGTAACTGAGTTAGTAACTAGAATTACTCCACTATAAAAGTAACTAGTTACCAGGGAAAGTAAAAAAAATAAATTGTTTAAATACGTCTAAGAATTAGAATTTTTTTCTGAGCGTAATGTACGCTTCACGTGTACGTTCTTGCCTTTTACCTCAATGAGGTTAAAGTACTGCCTGTACTTCCACCTTGAAAACAGCAACTTTACCTCTGAATGCTCCAAACTCTCCATTGCTGCAGTCTATCTCTGATCGCTTGTGTGTGATACTGCTATGTGTGCGTGCGTATGTGTGTAAACAAAACCCGCCCAACTGAACACTGTAACCGTTATTACGATGTAATAACAGAGCACAGGTAAGTAATAGTCAATGCTAATAGATGGACCAGTAATAGAAGACTATAAGCTAGTAAGAGCACTTGTTGTTGAGTACTCAAAAGACACAGGCAACAATGGTTTGAGTTTTTTTTGTGTGGCACACACAATAACACAATGAAAATACAACAGTTTATCGCAAAGCATTCAATGTAAAACAACAAACTAAAATAATAAAGCCGACAAAATAAAACCCTTTGTTCCCAAAGTTAACGTTGGGGCCCTTTTTTCTTCCGATCCGTGTATCAGTGTATGTTTGTTCTGTTCTACCACACAGTCCATGAGGAAGGGGGAATGAAGGAATCCTTCACCACTCTCAGAGTTCAGTATCAATAGTTTCGATGCGGCTCGCCACCCAGCCCCCGCTGGGAATCTACGGATCTTGGAATCTGGAAACAATCTCTGGATCTCTGGAAACTTCACACGAACCCAGCTGGAAGCTCTCCCCTGGACGGTGGGATGTGGCTGGGACCTCATCTAATGATGTCGCAGAAAAAAAAAGAACGGCGTGGACTGAAAGGAGAATATGTGTGCGACAGCGCGAGAGGCAGACCGATGTTGTCTGCTAACTTGGTGGCAAGTGAGCATATTAATTGGCTCTTGTCTCTTGATTAGTAGTCGGTTAAGTTTCGTTTATTTCCCGGCCGAGTGAGTGGCTGCTGACTCGGTTAAGCAGGGATCCACGAGCAGCAGTTATGAGTCAGTTAAGTTTTGTTTCTCTGCACATTGTGCTTAAGTGAGTGAGTGTCTGAGTGGCTTAGTTCGCCGGTTATATGAGCCGAATCTTTTTTTCCACGGCTACTGAATATTAATTAAAAATGAATGAAAATTAAATGCTATTGAATATGTCATTGTTATCATTTTTATTATGACGGGATTTTTTTTTTTATGACCCTGTCAGTCAAAGTGACAGACAACGAAAAAGTCTAGCGCAACATCTGATCTAGAGGTACACGGCAGCAGAGCCATACGTCTGGGTAGAATAGGTTAAAAAAACGAATCAATAATTATCGATATCGACTGATATGAAACACTTATATCGTGATACATTTTTCAGCCATATCGCCCAGCCCTAGTTGTGAAACTATAAATACATTCAAAGTGCTTTTTATAATTATGTAATTACATTAATAACTGTTTCAAGATCTGAAATAGTCCTAGTTACATTAGTAACAAAGAAAATATCATTTTATTCATTCATCTTCTGTACCTGCTTATTCCTGTTAAGGGTCGCGGGGGTCTGCTGGAGCCTATCCCAGCTGTCATCGAGCGAGAGGCAGGCGTACACCCTGGACAGGTCGCCAGTCCGTCGCAGGGCCAACATAGAGACACAGACAACCATTCACACTCACACTGACACTCACACCTACGGCCAATTTAGAATCACCAATTAACTTAATGAGCATGTCTTTGGACAGTGGGAGGAAGCCGGAGAACCTGGAGAGAACCCACACAGACACAGGGAGAACATGCAAACTCAACACAGAAAGGCCAGCCGGCCCATGGATTCGAACTGGCGACCTTCTTGCTGTGAGGCGTCAGTGCTAACCACCTCGCCACTGTGCCGCCCCAGATACAATATAAATTACTAATTCAGTTGTAAATCTGTCAGATATGATTACCTTGCACGATTTTTCTCATTGTTATTTAAAAAAAAATAAAAATCCTTATATCATGGGCTGAGCCCTCAAAAGGCTCTCTGAATCTAAGCCTGTGCACAGCTGTGTCCATGAAATGTGAAAATCCATACTTTGTTGTAGGACTATAATAAAGATATCATTGGAAAAGTCTCAACCTGGGGAATAGCATATGTCAGTTAGAGAATTGTAAATGGCTCCTTCTTTGAACTATTGACCTTTGAACCCTGACTTCTGAGAAGTTCTGAAGGGCTGTAATTCTGCATCAAAAGGGGCTATAGACATGGGACAAAGTATTCTAGAAAGCTTATGAAATCAGCTGTGTGACTATACCTAGTGGATATAGACAGAAAGTGTGGGCGCTGTTCAAAATGGTAAACATATCTTTTCACCCACTTGACAATTATATACTTAAATTCTGGTCACAGAAATGTGTTTCCCACACCCTTAAACCCCCGGCTATGTGTTCATTTTATTATTTATAACCTCCTATTCTAGGAAATCACTAATCGTTGTAGAAACTACAAATCCCTTGAGCTGTGACATGTAGCTTGATACCAAGTCACGTGATATTTGTAGTTTTTCGGTTTTCAAACACATATGTTAAAATAGGGTTGTAAAAAAGATATATACACTGATTACATTGAATATCTAGTATTGCCGAACTAGCGATGACATTGCTTTAAGTTGATATATGTTAAGAAAAAGTAAAGATAGTTTATTTAATATGTGTTTAGAACCGCCCAATGTAGATTTACGCCAAAAAAGCAATGCAGTTTGGTTCTCCGGCTTTATAGAACAGTAGATAGGGTTAGGATTGGTTTATCTGCTTAACACATGAAATATTTGCTACACCCGAACTTGTAACGGCAGTGATTATAGTTGCTTTAAGTTAAGAAATGACACACAACACTGCATTTGAGTCGTTTATTTGAAAATATTATGAAGCTTTGCTGTAGCTTGGTTGAGCGGCAGAAACTGAACGCAGCCAATCCACGGCGGACAGCTATAGACAGGAATCGAATGAGTCCAACTACGTCACTAGGCTTTCTGCTGATCTCATAAGCCTTCTTTTAATAATACAGTTAAAAATGTACCAGGTTTAACGAATGCATTGAGTAACACGGCATTAGTAGCATTCACTTTGAGGGTGTGGGGAGTATTTTCACACTAATCGGCTGGTTTTCTACCCTGGGATGATGACGGAGGTTGACCGGCCGATCACCTCAGGAGGGCGGTGGCTCGCCTCTGAGATGACCCGCTGCTCCCGGTCGGCTGGTTCCACAAGTGTCGCTTCACTTCTCCGAAAACGTCCGAGCAAACTTCCGAACAGGCGTTATTTGAATAAACTGATCACATATTCAGGATCTACACGGTTACTTTCTCGGATGAAAAAATATTAAAACTTAATTAAGTGACGTATTAACAGCTCTAGAGCTACTCACCCTCAAACGTAACAGTGAGTCGTAATTTGGGTGCATGCAAAACGACAACTGTGACCGGAATGTCGATATTTACTCGACCGCTAGGGGTCGCTTAACTTTGAAACGTAACATGAGGTCGTAATTCGCCGCTTGTACACACGACTCGTGGTCGTTTTTTCGAGGAGGACAGTCTCGTTCCACAGTAGCATACATCAAACAGAAAACTTACTAAAATATAAATGACAACACCACTGCGGCTAAACACCAGTCGGTTAACATACAGACACACTGAAGGTCAGAGAGAAGGATGCTGGCAAGAGTTAAGACCATCCTGGACAACACATCTCACCCACTCCACAACACACTGTACCTTTAGTAACTGACTCATTCTACCCAAATGTACAACAGAACGCCACAGGAGGTCATTACTGCCTGTGGCCATCAAACTTTATAACGCCTCCCGCTGAGTGTTGGTCACTCTTAACACTGTCAACACTTCAGACGCCGTTAATTTATTTGCAACCTCTTACCTCTGTATATTATGAATACTTGTGCAATATTGTTTCTTTTACTTTAAATGCATCTTACTTTATTTTTTATATATTTTTGTATTACTTTTATTCTATTGTATGTGCTCTGTTAACTAGCCACTATCACTATATGGGAGCAACAGCAACAAAACAATTTCCTTGAAGGATTAATAAAGTATTCTGATTCTGATTCTGATGATTCACTAAATATGAACGGAGTCCTCTTTTATATTACGTAGTTGAGCAAACACTATGTGCGTGCATTTTTCCAGCCTGTCAAATGAAATGACTGAAATGAAAACAAGAAATAATAAAAGTGGGAAATAATAAATAAAAAACAAAATGACAAATTAAAACTATTATAAGTACTGTACAAGTGTCAAACAAATGAAAGATTGCCCTTGCACATTATGCCAAGGTATTTTCATCAAATGATCTTGCCCCTACTCCAGATTTGCATTTAAAAATACAAGCTGGCTGACTTTGGATGGGCTGAGCCGATTTCATCTCTCTGATATTATCTGCCCCATCTTGATGAAAACTCTCGCAGATGGGACATATGTGGTCACAATCATGAGAAGCTCAGGCATCAACAGTCCCTCCCCCCGCACGCTGGCTGCGTCTTTCGCTGAAGATTCACGAGTAAGGCACAAAACGCTGCAGTTCCACTCCGGGCCAACGTGCTCGTGGCTGAGCTCAACTGAACTGAGAAAGGAACAAATCAGTTCATGAAGTGATTCCATTCAGTACGTTCACTCAAAAGATTTGTTCTTTTGAACAAATCATTCGCGAACAACACAACACTACTTTGCAGGTCTTGTGGCTGGCTGACAGCGCAAGTAATGCACCACATTTAACGGCAGCGGTGTTGTAACGGAGGAAATAGTAATTAGTTAGATTACTCGTTACTGAAAAAAATAACGCCTTTAGTAACGCCGTTTATTTTAACGCTGTTATTCCCATCACTGTTTTGATTGATGAGAATAAAACATATTTGTTTCTGCAGAGGTCAGTACCACAGACCGAGAGCAGAGTCTACAGTATCAAGCTGTCTGTCTATGAAGAGTGACTGGTCCAAAGAAAGACCTCCAGACTTCAGTGAAGAACCTGGACCCTCAGACACAAAGTAAGAGACTGTTTCTACCGTAAACTTACCTGATGGAAGATGATGATTTTAGGATGAAGCAGAAATGTTCTGCTGAAAGATTTATAGTCATGATGCAGATGTTTTAGTGCAGGTGGGTAAGATCCTAGTCTGGGTTTTAGAACCAGGAAGTACTGATGGTATTTCTGTAGTAAAACACCTGAGAACCTCCATTTCAGAATGTCCACTGATCAATACTGAAGTGTGTAAAGATTTTCAGCTGGGCTACTAGTGGATGGATTGTACTGCAGTTTTCTCATCCTCTCATAGTCAGTGTGTAGCAACTAACCAGCATAGTCAGAATGTGATCTTTATCTGATCAATACTCCCTATCAGTCCAGTTCACTATCAGTAACACTTCTTAGACTCTTCTAAGCTGAGTTCAGACTGAACTAACTCGAGATAAAACAGTGAAGGACATAATCAGCTCTCTTTGATGGAAGGCTTTTACTGTGAAGTCTCTGCAGGAAGTGTTGAGTTTGTATTAACAGCAAACGGCAGGTAGATCACTCAGTGTTTAATAAGACAGCCAGATAGGAAAAGCAGTTGATTGGTGTTGATGAAAGCAGGAGAGTTGAAATCAAAGGAAGTCAATTCAAACTTTTCCTGTTCTCTGTGAGCATCTGAGCTTCTGGACAGTGATGTCAAATGTTGACAATCTGCAAATGATTTTAGTGATGAAGAAATGTGTTGACAGAGAGAGGAAGAGGAAGAGGAAGGGGAGACATGTTTCTGTGGAGGAGCAGCTGTCCTGCTGTGCTTTGTGTCAGGACGTCCTGAAGGATCCAGTCTCTAGCAGCTGTGGACACTGGTTCTGCAGACAGTGCATCACCTCATACTGGGACCAGTCTGCGTCATCAGGAGACTCCTCCTGTCCCCAGTGTGGACCAAGATCCAGAACAAGTAAGGCTGTACATCTGTCTGCTGATGGACTCTTGATAAAATAATTTCTTAGTTTCCTATAGTTTTATTTATTCTCTTTCCTTGCACTTCACATATCAGACATATTTTACTCATAACTGAGCTTTGTTAATTACTGCTGACATAAATTAATCTGTTCCTGTTGTGACCAGCCACTAAGAGGCTTTTATTGTGAAACAGCCAGAGATAATGTTTGTCACCTGATTAGTAGTATTTTGTGGATAGTGCAGTTAAAAACAAGAGATGAACATATTGCTCATCATGTTATTAGTGGATCAGTCTTAAATATTACAGAGAGGAAGGAACAACCACAGTGAGCTGTTAGATGAAGAGCTGCAGATGAGCTGCCTCTGCTGTCAATCAAGCACTGACACACCCCCTCAGAGGCTGATAGAACAAAGAGCATTTCTAATGTTTCCTCTAAAAATTAGTTATTATGAGAAAACTCTTTACAAAACATTTAAAGTCAGTTTTCTGTTCTTTGTGACTTCAAACATGGATGTTTTCTTTCTGTCTCATGTTTGTTCTTCTTTCCAGATGTTGGTCTGCAGGAGGTTTTAGATGAACATAAGATCAGTCTGAGGAGGAGATGTGAACGTGTGACTGAAGGAAGTGATGTAACAGGAAGTGGAACCCTCCTCAACAGGATCTACACTGAGCTCTACATCACAGAGGGACAGAGTGAAGAGGTTAATACCCAACATGAGGTGAAGCAGCTTGAGACAGCTTCCAAGATGAAGGTCCTCCATGACACTCCAATCAAGTGCCACGACATCTTTAAAGCCTTACCTGACCAACAGAGACACATCAGAGTGGTTCTGACCAACGGCATCGCTGGTGTTGGAAAAACCTTCTCAGTGCAGAAGTTCACTCTGGACTGGGCAGAGGGTTTGGAAAACCAAGATGTCAGTGTGGTGATTATGCTTTCGTTCAGGGAGCTGAACTTGATCAGAGATAAGCAGTACAGTCTTCTCAGACTGCTCCATGTTTTCCATCCAACATTACAGAAGGTCACAGCAGAGGAGCTGGCTGTCTGTAAACTTTTGTTCATCTTTGACGGCCTGGATGAAAGCAGACTTTCACTGGACTTCAACAACAGTGAGGTTGTCTCTGATGTCACACAGAATGCATCAGTCAATGTGCTGCTGACAAACCTCATCAAAGGGAAACTACTTTCCTCGGCTCTGGTCTGGATCACTTCCCGACCTGCAGCAGCCAATCAGATCCCTCCTACATGTATTGACAGGGTAACAGAACTACGAGGCTTCACTGACGCCCAGAAGGAGGAGTACTTCAGGAGGAGGTTCAGTGATGAAGAGCTGTCCAGCAGAATCATCTCCCACATCAAGACATCCAGGAGCCTCCACATCCTGTGTGGAGTCCCAGTCTTCTGCTGGATCACTGCTACAGTTCTGGAGCACATGTTGACTACAGAGCAGAGAGGAGAGCTGCCCAAGACCCTGACTGACATGTACTCACACTTTGTGATGGTTCAGACAAAGAGGAAGAAGAACAAGTACCATGAGGGACATGAGACGAGTCCACAGGAGCTGATGGAGGCTGACAGGGAAGTTCTTCTGAAGCTGGGGAGGCTGGCGTTTGAACATCTGGAGAAAGGAAACATCATGTTCTACCAAGAAGATCTGAAGCTCTGTGGTCTTGATGTGACAGAGGCCTCAGTGTACTCTGGAGTTTGTACAGAGATCTTCAAAAGAGAGAGTGTGATCTTCCAGAAATCAGTCTACTGCTTTATTCATCTGAGCGTTCAGGAGTTTCTGGCTGCAGTCTACACAATCTACTGTTACACCAACAAGAAGACAGAGGTGCTAAAGGAATTCAGGAAGAGAGGCTGGTTGTATTTCACAGACACTCTGGATAACTTCCTGTATGGAACCATTAAGAAATCCCTGAAGAGTAAAAATGGTCACCTGGACCTGTTTGTTCGCTTCCTTCATGGCCTTTCTCTGGAGTCCAACCGCAGACTCTTAGGAGGTCTGCTGGGTCAGATAGAGAACAGTCCAGAAATCAGAGCGAGCACCATCAACACACTGAAGTGGATGGGCAATGATCAAATCTCTTATGACATCAACAACCCAAAGGAGATGAACACTGAAAACATCTCTCCTGACAGAACCATCAACATCTTCTACTGTCTGATGGAGATGAACGACCTCTCAGTTCATCAGGAGATCCAAGAGTTCCTGAAGTCAGAGAACAGATCAGAGAAGAAACTCTCTCTGATCCACTGCTCAGCTCTGGCCAACATGCTGCAGATGTCAGAGGAGGTTCTGGAAGACTTGGACCTGAAGAAGTACAACACATCAGAGGAGGGACGACAGAGACTGATCCCAGCTGTGAGGAACTGCAGAAAGGCTCAGTGAGTCCTGATCATGAACAGAATCAATCAGATGTTCATCAGATGATCACCTCAATCTGTTTCATACTCATTCAGTCTGGATCTAGAATGTAAATGATCTGATTTTACAACAGATTTATATGATTTCTAATCACAGATTTACTGGATGTGAACTCTCAGAGATTCACTGTGAAATTGTGGCCTCAGCTCTGAAGTCCAACCCTTCCTATCTGACAGAGCTGGACATGAGTAATAATTACCTGAAGGATTCAGGAGTGAAGTATTTGTCTGCTGGACTGGAGAGTTCAAACTGTAGACTGGAGACTCTGAGGTCAGTTCACTGACTGGAGCTGTTGTAGGTTTTCTTTATTTATTCAGTTCAAATCATTGACTGATGTGTCAAATATTCTTTAGTTGATAAATGTTCAGTATTTCCTTGAGAACAATTATGAAGAAGTTACTTCTTTTTCTCAAATGTTCTGTTTTTCCAAACAGCTTTTTTTATTTATTACAATCATACATCGTCAACTATTACGCAGAACATTTCATATATCACTGAAACTTCCCAAACTATAACTGGCCTCCAATCTTAAAACAAGTCCTGGTAAATATGCTGTTTTGATGCAACCGTCCATTCTCTTCTCCACTGATCATAAAAACTAAATACACAGTCACAGATTTTTACTGATTGTTGAGTCAGACTGATAGAAGGCTGCTGCTCTGAGTCAGGATGAAACACACAATACATTTCATTGGAGATCACTTTTATTCTTTATTCAGATTGATTCACTGCAGTTTGTCAGAGATCAGCTGTGATTCTGTGGTCTCAGCTCTGAAGTCCAACCCCTCCTATCTGAAACATCTGGACCTGAGTAACAACAGTCTGAAGGATTCAGGAGTGAAGCAGCTGTGTGGTTTTCTGGAGAGTCCAGACTGTATACTGGAGACTCTGAGGTCAGTTCACTGTCTGTTGTAGATCTGATATGTTTAATCACCAACTGAATCTAATCCATGTTCAGAAACTACAATACAATTATAAAATTAAATCTCTCCCTTCATTGAACTTCTTTCTGGATTTTTCTCTTAAATAAACAAAGTGTACAAATTGAAACAAATAATTATTTCAAGTAGCATGTTTCAGGGACGTCTCCATGGCAACCTGCTGTGTTATCGCGATGACATCCTACGAACTGAGGCACTGACTGGGAGGCTAGACGAAGCGACTCTCCAGGCTTATGTACACACATGCGCACAAGGACACTCACACACATGCACATATGCAATTCACCTCCCTATCCCCAATCCCACGTCTTCGCAGCTTTACCCATCCAGTGCAACAGGCGGGGCCCGAAGGCTGCACCGTAGTTGGCTGTGGCCGAGGGATGCCTGTCTACACTGGAACACCTCCACCCCCCTTTCCCCTCCCCCCGGTGCAAGTTGTTTTGACCTCTTATGTTGTGAAGTGTGCTCATATGTGCTTATGTTGCTGAGGTTTTTTCCTGGTCCCACACTGTACTTCCCCCAGCGGAGTGTAGTCTGGGAGCTGTTTTTTTTTCTCCTCTTCTCTCCTCTTGTTTTTCTCCCCTTTCCTGCCCCCAACTTTCCAAGATGGCTCCGCGGAGGGTAGCCACGGTCTATCCTTTTGGACCAAAGCAAATTCCTTGTATGTGTAAACATGCTTGGCCAATAAAGTCTGATTCTGATTCTGATTCTGATGTTTAGGAAGTACAATACAAAACTAAGACACCTTTAGTTCTTGTCTTCTTTTCAGGGGTCTGTCGGGGCCAGGGGGCGGGGGATTTTTCTCCTCATCTTTCCGTTTCTGTAGCTCTGCGTTTTCTTGTCCATGATTTTTCATCTGCTTTTACAAGTTTGTTGTGTTACCACTGTATCTTACAGCCTTTTTTTTTTACAAATAGTACAACTTGCTGTCGCTCCTCTTCCTCTCTGCCATTCTCTCTGTGCTGTGAGTAATGCTCTGCTGGTGGCCGGGCTTGGCAGGTAGTGGTGGGCGGAGCTTGGTTACCTGGCGCCGCTGAGTCACGTGACGGTACAACTAAAAAAAACAGGAGGAGGAGGAGCAGAGTGAACCTGCCCTGCTCTGGGACAGCAGCAGCATTTAGACAAACACAGTCAAGTTACAGCCTCTTTAATGAAACAAGAGAGAAACTGAAACTGAAGGATCGATCACATTACATTGGTACATATGTATCAATATTGATCGATTTTTGTTTAACACGTCTGAAAATATTCTAACATTTCCTCCAACTGATCTGTTTTCTGCCTCTGATCCTGAGCCTGTCATCATCCTCTTTGTTCTTTAAAGTGGAAGCTGGTGGTAAATTTGTTCTATTGAAAATGTTGGTGTTTCAGTTTAATTCAAATGTGAGAGCTCATTGTTGTGATGGTTATTATTTTGTTATATGTGTGTTCTGGTCATTTGAGCAGATTAAATATGCTGCCTTTATTATGGCTATAAAAAAGCATGTTGTGTTTTTAAAGGCGTGGGGGATTGGGGGTGTGTCAGCCTGGTTGGGACATAGAAGGGGGTGCACAGCCAAAAACGGTTTGGAAACGCCGCAGTAATGTTGAGCTGCACATTTAAAACCTGAACACATCTGAATTATTCATGATTTAATCTACATCTTTTATTCTTTATTCAGATTGTGGAGCTGCAGTTTGTCAAAGATCAGTTGTGATTCTCTGGTCTCAGCTCTGAAGTCTAACCCCTCCGATCTGAAACATCTGGACCTGAGCTTCAACAACCTGAAGGATTCAGGAGTGAAGCAGCTGTGTGGTTTTCTGGAGAGTCCAGACTGTAGACTGGAGACTCTGGGGTCAGTTCACTGTCTGTTACTCTTGTAGATCTGATATGTTTAATCACCAACTGAATCTAAATCATGTTCATCCAGAACGTTCCTCCATAAATCTGTAAATGTTTAGTTCAAGACGAGTGTTTGTATCTGAAACTGTAGAAAATGTCCACTGTTAGTTGTTAAAGTCAATGAAGCTTAAAGGCTGTTCGGTTACAGTAATGTTGAGCTGCACATTTAAAACCTGAACACATCTGATTGAATTATTCATGATTCTTTTATTCTTTATTCAGATTGAGTTGGTGTAGTTTATCAGAGATCAGCTGTGATTCTCTGGTCTCAGCTCTGAGGTCCAACCCCTCCCATCTGAAACATCTGGACCTGAGTTACAACAAAGACCTGAAGGATTCAGATGTGAAGCAGCTTCTTGATCTTGTGAAGAGTCCAGACTATAAACTGGAGACTCTGGAGTGAGTAGAGGGTTCCAGTCAGTCCATGCTGCTTTCATTAGTATTGTCCTAAACACAGTTAGTATCAAAGATCCAGTGAGAGGAGAATGGAGACAGGCATCAGGATTGGACAGAAAGACAGAGAGACAACAGTCAGCCAATCAGATGAGCCAGAAGCTTTTTGTGATCATGTGTTTGAGCTGATGTGAAGACGACTGTTGTTGTTGTGTTGATGTGTCCAGGAAATAAAGCTGGATACCAGCTGACAGCCTTCCAAGATGTATAGAGACAGTGGTGGTCATTCATCAAATCTGATGAACAACTGATCACAGCTCTGAGATCAGTTTGACTGAAGCCTGCACATCACAAAAGACTATGCTGAGAAACAGACAACCAAAAACCAAAAGAGGACGCCACAGACGAGGAAGAAGAACCCCAGCCAGCCCGGTTTACCACACAGAATCCAGAGCAGCAAGTAGAAGCCACGACTCCACCTGCATGTCACCAAAACCTGACCCGTCAACCACAACAAGAAATCCAGAGCTGAAGAGGAAGAGCATGGAGCAGAGAACAACAATTAGAGAGAAACATGTCCGATGGAATCAGCTTCCAATCATCATGTGACGACTCTTCTGAAAGGAAGTTCATCTGGACTCATGTAAAGTGACAGCAACAAAGCAGTTTCCTTTGAGAATTAATAAAGTGTTCTGGTTCTGAAAGGGGTCAGTCATTGTCTGCGTTCTGTATTTTGGGTCTTGATCTTACATTTAAACCGACCAACATTCTCTTTCAGTTTTGATTTCATTAATTATTTCCAACAGAACTTCAAGTAAACACAATTTATGCACAACTTAAAAACCAAACTGGTCTGATTTGCATGGTATCCCTGCGACGCAGTGGAAATCAAAAGCAATTTCTGAGTTGAATATTTTATACACTGGCATCTGATTATCAGATACAGCAGAGTCCTAATATCTGAATACGATAAACTGAAGTATGAGTTGGTAGTCCACTAGTATGCCACATGCAACATTCCTCCTTAATTAAGAATAAAAACCTTTGTAATATTTCCCTACGTCTCGGAGCCTAAATCTGTAAATAAGGACACGTTGAATAGATTAGGTATGAGAAAACTGAATAGTATTAAAAATAAATAAAATTAAAGGTGTAATAATAATGATAATTAATAGCACCTTCCTGTCCTTTATTCATCCCACATTGGGAACACTTGTAGTGTGCAGCACACAGTTTAGGGACAGTGCACACATTAAATAAGCACAAAAAAGACAAATTGTGTGTTTGTCAGTGGATGCATTCACAGTGGCATCAGTAACGTTCTTGTAAACCAGTGTGTGGTCATCTATAGCTGAATGTAAGTTATTTTACTAGTATGTGTTTTGTACCTTGTACTGCATGATGTTTTTTTTCATTAAATCCCAGCAGTCAGTCTGAAGACATCAGGATAAGGACGTTTGGCTTCGTGACTTTGCACACAGCCTCTGCCGAATTTGTGGTTATTTTGCTGCAGTCTGGCTTTGTTTGCTCGTGACTTAAGGAAGGCAAACACGGTAATCAGCCAGTTTAGGTGGAAGCCATCATATTAGCGGGGCTCATTAGTGCGGTGACCTGTTTTATTTTTTTTGTATCTTTTCCTCAGCCTTTTATTATTGGGATGCATTTCTGAGCCAAAACTTTCACTTTGTGATTGATCTGACGGAAGACGGAGAAGAAAGAGGGCGCTCGGCTCTTTTAACCCGTCGTTTGTGTTTGTTTCGACCCGATGCCCTTGCAGTCTTCACATTTCCCAAGCCCAACTCACATGAGTAAAAGTAAAGTCTTCTGGATACAAAAAAAAGAAAAGAAAAAGCCACCGTTTTCAGCTGCAAGCAAACAGAGGAACTGGTCACTTGTTAGAAGCCCATTGTTCATCTTAGCCTGCAGAGGATCAAGCTTCAATCACAAGGTCCGAGCGGACAAAGGCTTCCAGCTTCAAGAGCAGAAGGAATATTATTCTCAGAAGTTACCAGCTTCTGTACTGAATGTGTCTGTTCTGTCCTCTCTTGGCTTTCTAAAAGCCCCAGCAGTGAAGATCAACTGGTCTCGTTTTTATATTATAATTACGATTTTCAAAAAGAACGCCCTTACAGTCGAATCCTTCCCTCCTGACCTCCGCCGCGCAGGAGAACTCGGCGCCCGAGCGTCCTCCAGGGTCCTCTTTATCCCTCCACTCCTTGCTGTCTCTGTGTCTCTGCCCGACTCCACGTGAGGATGCTGAGAGGATATTAAATGCAAGATAAAACCGGGAAACGAAGAGCTGTCACTGAGGCTCGGGGCTCCATGAAAATGACGGATGGACTTTCATCATATGGAAGAACTCCCTTCTCTGCTTTGAAATGCTCAGTAAACTTTAAACTTCTGATCTGAGAGTGCGGCGGTATAGAAAAAGGGGGATCCGAGCTGGCCTGGTCTGTCAGAAACCACACGGTGCGAGCGGGGACGGCTCTCGTGGCTTCCTGATTGGATCATTATCCTGCCTGCCTGTGGCTGGTCTGAATTAAACATCATGCACTGCACAGCCAGGTGGGGCTGTGGAGGCACTTGTTTAGCCATTTTTGATCCAGGCGGGCGTTTCATTATTCTGAATAATTAGACGACTGCTCAAGTTGAGGGTGATCGCTGGGAGCTCTTCAAACTCAAAATAGGAATGGTAAGAATGTAAATTGTCCACCGGTGAGATGTCAACTGAGAAGTGAAAACAGTATTATTTCTTTTTTCTTCTTTTGAAGGGCTTACACATTCAAGTGCTGGTAGACACAGAGAACTCTATTATAGCAATGAAAATGAAACCACTTACCGAGGGACCATATAATAGTGTAAAATGACATAAGCATAGATTATTTCTGCAAACAAATTTTTGCCATTTAAAGTCCAACGGAGTCTGGCAAACACGTACGCTCCGATCCTAATAGAGAGGGCGAGACAGCAATGCAGGAAAAAAAAAAAAAAAGAGAGGCCGAGGAGTGTCTGTAGTGTTGCCAGTAATTTGTCACACACTGGATGTATGACCTCACGGTGGTAATGCATTGGGATCATGTAGAAAGGTCAAGACTCCGGCAGCACTTGTTGTAAATGGATCCATCTTTTGCAGATGGCGTGTACCCGAATGGAAATCATGCCATGGTATGGTATGGATAAAAGCTGTGGACTTAAATGCTGACATGCGTGGCTGATTACTGACACTACAGTTTAGTAGCTGTTCTTAATATGGTATGAGTCTGAAAGATACTCCAGGTACTCCAGCTTCCTCCCACCGTCCAAAGACATGCTGGTTAGGTTCATTGGTGATTCTAAATTGGCCGTAGGTGTGAGTGTGAATGTTTGTCTGTCTCTCTGTGTTAGTCCAGTGATAGACTCGAGACCTGTCCAGGATGCACACCGCCTCTCGCCTGATGACGAGCTTTACTGTCATATTGACATACATATGGTTGTGATGCAGATGGAATAAATTCTCTGGCATCTGTGCAGACTTTGGTACATAAGTAAAAATAACTAGATAAGTAAGTAAAAGACTTCCTAAATATGTTTAAGGTAGTGGAGTGCACGGTGCACATCTCAGATCAGATCAGCAGTTCATCAATCTAACAGCTTGTGCTTAACGCTCCGGTACCGTTTGCCTGATGGCAACGGTTCTGAAAGTTTACTGAAAGGAGTCTCATACAATGTTCAGTGCCCTGTTTCTGCACCGACTCTGGAAGAGTCCCTCCGCTCCCCTCACTACCCTCTGCAGGGGCTTCTTGTCGGCCGACGTGCAGCTGGAGTACCACAGGGATATAAAACTATAGAATATGTCCGTACACTCTCCACCACACCTCTGTAGAAAGTCGTGAGGGATGCCGGTGAGGGGAAGGAAGCCTGTTTCAGTTTCCTCACGAAGTACAGTCTCCGCTGGGCCCGTTTTACAGAGCACTGCAGAACACAGGAGGAGATTTCCTGTTGCCGGTTGACCTTTACGCCTCATTGGAACCTAAATCGAATGTAAAGTTTTGCAACTAAAGGCATCCCCATGTGATATTATGGGAAAGGTTGGAGAAAATAAAGACGTCTCTAAAGTCATCCATCTCCTTTTGGAGACGTCGGGGGAGAATGCAAGAAAGTTAAGTTACTGGATAAAATGATCTGGAGCCACAAAAAAACCCCCAACAAAGCCACATCCCTGCAGTAATAAAGCTCCTCGCCAACGAAATTGCAACGGTGATAAAAAATAAATAAATAAATGCATCCCCAAGTATTCGCTCTTCCCTTCCCCATCCTCTTAGCGCCATATCTCTCCACTTCCATTTTGAGTGACAATCAATTTGAAGTGTCAGTGATGTATTGGAAAGGGGCTATGCACAGGTGAGGATTTGAGGTGAGAGAGGATATAAATTGCAACAACACTGGGATTCACTTCGCAGTCATCAGTTCACGTCCTCCATTACCAGTCAGCTGTAGATAGTGTGTTTAAAGTGTGAAGTATTGCAGTAATATTTAAAAAGGATCCTATACAACAATGACAATCAACACCCTGTAGGGAGTTGCATCTGTTGCGAGCGTCCCCCGTTGGCTTCATTTATTTTCCCGCAGAAAAACAATTTTTCCTCGACGTCCTTGAAGTGAACTCTCATGTCACGTTTATCTTCAGCGCTCAACCCAAAGGAAAGCCACGCGCCTCGGCAGACAAAATCATGTTTGTAACTGAGCTCTTAATCAGGCCGTGGTGGAGCAAGTCGGTCACGGTGAAAAAGGGGAAATTTATTGCAGGCCCAAACATCAAAAACCAAAGATGAGCCTCTGAGCCAAACTGTGGCGTCGGAATCGGCTTCTGCAACTGATGTCGAGCCTCCACGGAGAGACGCAGCGTATCTATGCAAGCTGCTTAGCTAACGTCGGCACATATACTGTATATCCTCGCTATTTATGATCCGGTTGGTGTTGGAAACATCACAGATGCCCGAGCAAACAGGTGATATGATAACCAGATGACCCTGTGTTCCATGTAAATGTCATATCTTAAATGTGGTCTTCTCTAGATAGGTATATTTTTCTCAGTTCCCAGATGGTGTGTCCTAATAACTGGACTTTCACAGTAGTGCCACCTGACATTTGTTGCTTAGTGAGATGTCTTGACAGCTACCAAGAGATGGACTGCAGAGAGTCGGGATCCTCTGTTAGGCCTAAATTGAACTTTTCAACAAATCAAAAGGTCCAATTTACGACCAAATACCTGCAATACTGCCTCCATCAGTCTCATTTTAGCACATGTGGGCAACTGTGGCTCAGTCCCCGGGACATGCCACGTGCCGACGTGTCCGTGAGCAGGACACTGAAGCTCCATTGTGTGAATATTGTGACTACTGAAGTACATTCACCTTTCAGTCCAACATGGTAAACCAAAAACTGTTCCAATGACCCTGTACACTGTACCTGGTAATCAGGTAAAATCATCAGTTTGTAGCATTCTTATTGTTAGCATGTTAGCATGCAGACAGATTTCTTTGCAACGGCTTCACTGATCTGTTCACCTGGACTCTCAGGTCCAGATTTACAGTAAAATGGGACTTCAAATTTAGTTTGTGGTCACAATCTCTGTGTATTCGGTGTCTCATTTAACCTCACAGTGTGACTGCTGTCCCTTTTGACTTTCTGCTTCCGGTGTGCCGGGCAGTGATTGGCCAAGAGCCGAACCTTGTTTTCCTGTTCCATCAGGACAGGATGTGTTCCCGTCCTACACGTCTGCTGTGTTTTGCGTAGCCCATGTGGCTAACAGTAATTAACGTGAAGCAGTCCAACCAACGTAGTTAGCTGGTTTATTATTTTGGCCATGCTCTGAAGTTTGACCTCGCATGGAGATAATTCTCTGGACTGCAAGTTTAGTGTGGTTCTGATCCTTCTGGGATTCACGGTTGGGTGCGAGAGGTCCCAGGTTGAAGCTCCTGAACTGAACCAGATACTGGCCTACTTCACTCTGTCAGCAACAATGAGCGCCACAAAGGGATGAGAAAACTGCAGTGATCTTGATCAATGCCGTTCAGATGAAATTTTGAAAAATACTCCATGATGATGTAATAATCTTTAGCAGAGTTATTAGAGGGCACTAAAAAGATGAATTCTTAAAGCGACATTCTGAAGATCAGTAAGATTTAAGTAAAGGTTTTTGTTTTTCCTTCTCTAAATCAGATGACTGTTAGCGTGCGGTTAATTTCTTTGATGGGCAAACAGCCAAGTCCCGGCTTGGAATGCGCTGACGGTCAGCTAGGTGCTCGCTGTCAGTGCGCGTTTCTATCTGTGACAAACTAATTAAATAAAGTACAAACTGGAATATCCTCACAGACAGTCCGCACTTTCGGAGGACACGGGGGAGAATCTAAAATGACGTTTTCACATGTGAGCCTCCTGCCTGCCTGCCTGCCCGCCATCCTGACCTGAAATGAATTGCCTACCAGAAAAGAGAAAATGCATCATTACAGAGTTCGGGTGGAATAAATGGCGTTGGCATCCAACTTGAGGCTATTTTCTCTGCCTCGCCCGCTCTTCATACACGTGTGACTAACTCGCTGAGACAAGACATCTTCTGTCATGCATATTCGCCGGGCATCAATCTCAACAATCCTCTCACTCCAATACTGTCTACCCCTTGCTCGCAGAAATATGGCTTTGTCAATACCAATGAGAGAAAACCCAAGGAACCATCAGGGGGATGCTTGCTGCATTTTAAGCTCGCTTTTTCCTCAAGGTCCTTCCTTCCCTCCTTTTCCCACATGCTGCTTTTTCACTCCAAATTCCATTAACCATTTTGAAAATTTGATGTTTTCTTCAAGCATTCAGGGACCGAAGCTTAGACAGAAGTAGTGTTTAATGACTTAAATGCTCTGAGGTTTAGTTTGGGGGAACGTTTGGGCAAAAATAATGACTCCGTGTATGCAGATGTTGCTGAATCTGTGAAGGATGCATCGACCAGGATTTTATATTCCAACAGTAAGCATTTGAACTGCAGTTCCAGCGGCTGCTCTCACAAATCCTGATCCCTAATTAGCACACGTAGCCATTAGCTGTATCTTAATTCCAACCTTAATTCTCCCCTCCAGTGACCCCCGTATGCTATTTAAAAACTGTTAACACAAGAGCTGGAAAACAAATGGTTGCAGAAGTCAAACAGAAGGTTTGCATTCCCCGGCCTCATTCATCCTCTGCTGTAAATGCCGTCTGGTAGAAGTAAACATAAATCTGACTGATGGAGAGTAATGAGGATTATATTTCTTTTTTTTTTTTTAATGTCATCTTAAGCCTGAATCGCTGATGTTCATGTTAAGCTGGTAATTGCTCTTTGATCTGATTTTTTTTGTGTTGCTCTCCTCCTTGTTATGCCTCCAAATGAACCATCACGAAGAAGCCGTGCTTCAGCGCCACTTAATAGACCCCCCCCCCCCCTTTTTTTAAATGCCCTATCAGCTGTTGAGACAATCTATTTATGAGCAGCCACCCTGCCATTCATCACGTTTTATCGCTCAGCCCATCTAGGAGTCAAGATGAAACGCTCCTCAATGACGGGGCATTGGTGACGCTGGAAGACATAATCGCAAAGTGTGTTTCCACCCACCTGTTTCTGTGCACGTCTCAATTTGCATGAGGATGAGGGGAGGGGTGGGGGTGGTGGAGGGGAAGCTGGGGCGAGAAGAAAATGCAAAAAACAACAAAAACAGACAGGTAGATAAATGAAGTGTTGACTGAGGCGTCGGCTCCACTGAATAAACTACACATTGTACCAGATGAAAACACTTGATCTGTGTTAAGCGATAAGGAAACTGTCATCTTCTTCAAATAAGCGCATGAATCAGACTTAAATGTTATTTCCCCCCTTTTTTTTTTCCACGTTTTTTTTTTTTTTTTTTTAAGGTTTGCCGGTGATGTGATAATTACATCACGCTGCCGATCCATCTTCCATTGAATCGGTTTAACGGCACCCGACATGAGATTAGCAAAGGCAACTTTATTTCAAACAACTCATTTATTTCAATTTAATTTTTTTTTTGTTTTTTTTTGTTTGACACCTGTTTAGAATTTACTCTGCATTTGAATGGAAACCTGGCTGCAGGATTCATTTTGACTCTGGCACTAGCACTGGACCACCCAGTCAGAAACCCAGGAGGCTTCCTCCTTTTGCTGGATCATCCGCTGGATACCCGTCATAAAAACTGCTTCAGCTGTCTTCTCTTTTCCTCAGTGTACAGGCTCTGCATCATGTTTTCCTAAACTCTGGAAATTCAGGTGTAATGATGATTTATTAAATCGTATGCTGTGAGAAATGTTAAGATCTCCGTGATAAATAACTTGGCACGACAACTAATTGATGAAGTCACCACGTTTTGTGTGCCATGTGTGCAAATGTGCACGACTCTCCTGCTTTTGAGAGATCCAAACTGTTTAGATCCTACTGCTGTGCAAAGCTGCAGGAACTTAAACTAAAAGCAGCACTAGTTCAAAGCTTAGTTTGCACAGATTAAACTGAACTAGTTCAAGTTCACATTTTTTAATTCTGAAATAAATTCATAGACAAATGGACAGTTCACGTTCGTTCTTCAAGAATAGTTTCGAGCTATTCTTGTTCAATAGAATCTCTGACTGACCTGCCCATCCATCCTCAATCGGTGATATTGTTTTCCACCAGGATCTGTGCTGCTTTTTTCAAATTACTCCTTCAAATAATTGTGTGGATCAGATGCTTCTGAGGGGGCTTCCAGAGACGGCTTCTCTTTTTTATTTACTTTTTTTATTATTTCCTGCGAAACTCATGTCTATGCTCACAGATGGAAGAATTATGCATTCAGTTCACAACAATATGAACATGTTCAATGAACACGTTCATCCACAACACTGACTAAAAGACTCCTAGAACCAGTTTTGTCAATACCTGGGTTCAGTGCATTACAGGTCAGTCTCATTAATATGTGCAGAACTGTAGGGTAAAGTCAGTTAGGCAGAGCTCAACAGACAAACAGGTGTTTTGATCCGTGTGAGCACCAGCTGAATCAGGCTCCTGTTCATTATTGGTCCTCACAGAACATGGAACAAAGGGGTTGTGAACTGTGCCCTGTGATGTCCTCTGTGACGTGGACCAATGTGGCTGATGTTCAGACTGTTTTGTGTGCAGAGCGTGCCTGTTTCAGGTGTATGTGTATATATATATATATATATATATATATATATTTGTGTGTCTTTGAGGCGTCCACCTGTTTGACAGGAGCTTTTTTTTGCACATGTGAGAACACGAGACGGATACTGAAAGCATGTGACGGCAAGCTGCTGTCGCGACTGTCAGCTATGTGTATGTGAGTATGTGTCGGTGGGCGCAGTCTGAGTGTCACAAAGTGTCACAAAGGAAACAAAGGCCGTCTTTGTCCAAGGTGCCTTTCACTCACCGTACAAGCTTTATGACCTTCTACACATTCCAGACAGCTGGCAACAAAAATGGCAATCCATCTTCCTCCTTCCTCCATCTTCACCATCAGAGTCCCTCATGGATGACTGCAACGCTGCCCCTGTGGGGAGGCTGCATGCCAAACCGTGAACGCGGGATGGGTTTTCAGATGGTTTGTAATTTTTCACCGAGCCAAAAGGGTCGACTGCTGCTGCCATCCAAGCCAATTACTAGCTTAGCATGTGTATGGCCTTCTTAACAGTTATCTGCAATGACGGCTAGTTTAGCGTTTGTGCTGATTCCAACATAACTCTGTAGGTTGGGCTGCTGCAGAGTGGGCTGGAGCACTCTTCTCTTCGGGGGATTGGCTCATTTTCTGCAATGGGACAGCAGCCCAGTACTGTGATTGCCACGGCCCTCCACCTCCATGTGCTCTGTGTGGAGGAGCAGAACACTCACTATGCACATTTAAGAAGTGAGAGACTCAAGTTATCCGTTTACAGGGATCCAGTCACTTAGTGCAAGCTAATCAGTGACGCAACTCCTCTTACAACTTCATGCAACCCATTGCCTTTAGAGTGTTTCCTGATAACCACAACCATTTTAGGCTACATTCCCCAGACATTTTTTACTGCAAGGCAACGTTCATTCATTCTGGAGCCCATCCCAGCTGTCATTGTGCGAGAGGCGGGGTCCACCCTGGAATGTTGTGTAATTTCCATGAGTAGAGTTGTTGACCTCAACCTGTACCTTGCTAGTAGAGAGATCTCCGGCTTATAGGGCGGAGTTATGCAATCTGTCCTTTCTTTCTTTCTGGCAGCAGGAGTCTGAAATATGGATTGTTAATAGCTGATTGAACGGAGGATGTGAGTTTCTTGAGATTTCTGCAGTAATCCTTGATGAATGAAAACCTTTCATGGAGCATTGTAAAGAACTATTAACGTCACGACATTCACTGCCCTGGGACATCTACCGCAACCAAGATGACAGTGTGAGAGGGCAACCTATTCATTCAGTTTTAATTCAGCTGTATTTACACAGTTCCAGTCAAAACTGTCTCAAGATGTTTTACAGAACCCAAAACCTGAACCCCCCAGAGCAAGCACCAAGGAAACAGTGGAAAGAAAGAAAAAAACAACTTTCTTTTGAAAAAGGAAGAAACCTTGAGCAGAGCAAACACTCATAGAATACTAAAGAATGTCGTCTCAATGTCTGCATTCCACTTACAGCTCCCTCAGTCAGGTTGCAGCTACTTGAGTTACCTCAGAGGTTTGGAATTATTTTAAACAGAAGGTAATAAAATGGACACTATACAAAACACATGCTGCAGTTATTTTCTGTGACAACAAAGTGCAAAGAAGCGGCTCATTGAGCTATGACAGGAATGTCATCTTTTAAATGTGGATGGAGACAACACACACTTTCCACCCAAGCAGAGATGAGAATTTCAAGTGAGAATGGTGTTAAAACAATTAAGCAAATCATTTCAGAGTGTGGGATAGTCGACGCAGATATAGTGAACATCTCTTTGTATTGATTAGTATATTAACAGCAGTACTGATGAATCCTCGCCGTATACAGTACATGCATAATACATGTCCCACTGTATGAACTGAACTCGGAATGCAGAATAAATGAATTTGGAATGAATTAATGATGAGTGGTTTCTCTAAGGGTATTTCATTCAGTTGCTTCCCAGTCAAGACATGGTAGGCAAACTGTGAGAACAAGGTTCTGTGCTTCAACTAATTCAGTTTCTATACCTTTTTGGGTTTCATGTTGTTTCATGGAGGCTGGGAATGCAAGAAGAATGCAGCATGCAAGAGGGTACTTTATGACTTGGAGCCATCGTTTTCAAAAGGTTACTGCTGCAAATCCCTTGCAATGAACATCCCCATCACCCTTTTAATGCTATGTTCAAACTAGCAACGAGCACGCAACAAGCTACAATGCATTTCCAGTGTGTGTTGGTGAATGGCTCCAAACGCTCCAATGACAGTCGATTTCAAACAACCCCGTCAGTGACGTCACAAAGTGTCTGAGTGACGCTCCAATGGCCAAAGTCGCTGGTTAAACTGAGCGAGTCGTAGCTTTTGTGGCTCATCGTGAATGCGCCATTATTATTTGTGTCTCTCCAGACCAGTCTGCCCCATACCGGTAGATTGGAAAGGAAGTGTGGGTGCACATTTGACATAAAATACAATGACGGCTTGACGGGCGGCCAGTCTGAGATCTCCAAACGCATGCAGGGTCAAACATGTGCTTGCAAAACTCTAGCGAGGTAAACAGTTAGCCTTCCAATTTTTGAGTGCTGGACTATACAACCCTGGCTGACTCCATGCAGTGCTAGTCATCAGAGTAAGGTGGGTGACCACAAATGTGCCATAAGGGTTCATGCAGTTATGCAAGGTGTGCCAATATATAAGTCAAAAAAGCGTTGGTGGGCCTGTTGTAGGCTAACGGTGCATGTGTAATGGAAGACATCTTCAGGGGACTATTCCATTTTGGATGCCGGTGTTACCTCCTTGGCTACCCTGTTTCCATACAGTGATACGGTTACATGGAGGTGACACGTGTGCAGCCATATTGGAATAGTTGCTGAAAATAATTTCTCTGTCAGTTTATCCCAACTCTTATTATCGTTATCCGATATTTGGGACTCACACGCACTCCGGAGAGAAATTATAAATCATGGAAGCTAGTGCAAAGCCAGAAATACCACAATTCACAAGCGCATATTGAACCGTGGATGCTATACCAAACGGTTCAATGTTATATTGAGAACTGTGGCATCCCTACAGGATACATCAGGCTTTAGTACTCACATAAGTGCTGTATACCAAAGTGAATGCACTGCACGCTATACAGATGTAGGGGGAGGATCATTTGTAAATCACAGTCGTCCCCAGGTAATCCTAAACCTGTGCAAATAAGGCTTTAGTTCTATGAAGCCAACAATCATTTGGCTTAGTAGAACCTTATGGACCACAGGTGTTTTGATTATGGATAAATTCATTCATTCTGTGCTAAGGCTTAAAGCTTATATATTATGTATAACGTAGCAGCCGCGTTTCAGACTGCTTTTTTTTTTCTGCAAAACTCAACTCTCGCCACACGGATTCCCACAGCTAGAGCTGAATGTTCACCTTGATGCTGCTCAGCTGAGATTGGTTCATGAAAAAAATAATAATAAAAAAAGATGTCTAAATGTCTTTTTTTTTTTTTTGCTCCCTTGTTGGAGAATGAAAACAGGCAAACCAATTTATTCTGTTTTTGCCCAGCATGTATAACGCAAATCAATGTGCTGCAAACAATGTGCAGCACACGCTATCACTGTGGAGCAATTATGAAAGTCAAACGCAATCACTGTGCAATTATCTATGTCCACTTTTTCTCCATGAACTCCAGGGCAAAAGCATTGTTGGGTAATACATTTCCGCACTTTGACTGTTACATTCAAGACAACCGAGTGAACACACACACAGAACGGACAACAAATAAATCATCCGAGAAAGAAACACGGGGGAAATGCGCCCTTATGGCAAGGCTGTCCGATAAAAGTACAGGGCTGGGCACGATGAAACCATAAACTGTACTATATAATCCAATAAACTAAATACAAATTGATCAAATAAAGCCTGCTATGTTCAGTTTCTGATTAGAATGCAAAAAGAGGTCTTGATTCAAGGCTACAGTCATTTGGGAAGTAGTTAGTTTTGGTGGTTAGTGATAATTCTGTGTTGGATTGGATTATGTTGTCAGGTGGTGTAGAGAAAAAAGTGGTTATTGTAAGAATATCAGTGTCGTAGCCTTTGTTCCACATTTATATACCAGCAGAAGCAGATGTTGGCATTTCAGGGCTATGCATGCACTGCAACGCCTGCTTCGTCTCTGTGAAGGAACGGCTTTCTGGCATTTACACATTGATGTCTTTTATGTAAATGCTCAATAACTGTATTGTGCGCGCATGCTGGGACCGTTACGGAGAGAGCAAAAGATAAAGATCTGTTCACGAGCCGCTGAAAAATAACGTTCAGAAAGGAACAAGGAGATGTCAGCGCGTTCACTTGCAGGTTATTGGCGTGAGTGGATGTGGAAAAAACAGTGTGAGACGATAACGATGCGTTCAAGGCTCTGAGTCATAACGGGTCCTTATATATGGACTGCATGAGTATTTAATTCATATACCTACTGGCTTCAGCTTTAAAGTTTCTGGCAGAGGGGACTTCAGATGTGTTAAAGCCTGTAGTGTGTCCTGAGCTCAGCTCTCTGACAGAGTGTTACATCTCACCTTGACAGACACAGCAGACAGGGCCTTCTACCGCTGACAGGTTAACCTGAAGTCTGTCCTCTGAGACTTCATTCCTCTCCTCTCCCTATTCCCCACTTCTATTTTTTATTCCATATCTAATCATATGGCCTCACAAAGATTTTAAATGGGCTTGGTTTAAAAAGTTTTTTAACCCAGTATGACTGTAAAGGCTGCACTGGTGGCTACACTCCACAGGGTGAAAGGAAAGCCTGCAAAACACTGTCAATATTAAAATAAAACGAAGGCCGGTGATTCAGAAAGACGTGTTAAAAAACATTTGGAGGATGGAAACGTTGACCTCTATCAAACAGGCTTATGTTAGCTGGCTTTTTGTGTGACCCTGAGCTAATATCAATTAATGTTTTTACCTCCAGATTTTTTCTAATAAAAATGTGCAAAATAAAAAAGATTCGCCAAGGCTGGGAGCTGCTGGAAGGCTTTAAGATGAAAAAATAATCTCAAATTCTATGCTGTGTTGGTGTGGTGGTTCTGGGTTCTAATCCATGGGCCGACTGAGGCATTTCTGTGTGGAGTTTGCATGTTCTCCCTGTGTCTGCGTGGGTTCTCTCCAGGTTCTCCAGCTTCCTCCCACCGTCCAAAGACATGCTGGTTAGGTTCATTGGTGATTCTGAAGTGGCTCTCTGTGTTAGCCCTGTGATAGACTGGAGACCTGTCCAGGGTGGACCCCGCCTCTCGCCCTATGACAGCTGGGATAGGCTCCAGCCCCGCCCCATGACCCTCCAGAGGACAAGCAGTTACAGAGGATGATGAATATATTTTGGAAAATGAAATGAACCCTGATCTGGTAAGACCAAGACTAAGATAAATTCAACAGGATTACATTACAAAGGATAAATTATGCTGTTTTGGCAAATGCCCCAAGACGCCATTTTATTTTTTGTGTACAATAATAAATCCCCATGATGTTTAAAAAAAAAAAAAAAAAATCTTATTTGGTAAAATATAAAAAAAAGCAACAGATATTTCTACAACAGGCCGAACAAAGGCTTAGAATGGATTAGAACCCAGAACCTTCTGGCTTCGAGGCAATTTTGCAAACGACCAGCCTCAGTGATTTCTATTAGTTTCAACTTCACCGTGAATGAGGCTGGATTATACATGTTTTGTGTATTCACTCTTGAGTGTCTCTCTGAGTGCATGGACGGGAAGTGGATTATGTTGCCCGAGTGGTTTTTCATTTTCTCATGAATAGTACCTGAAGAGTTTCGAGATCAGTTTTAATTTCCCGAAACAGGCCTCCCCAAGGACGCCTCATCTGTAGAGATGGCATCTCTTTTCACTATTAAGCTGCTGACACATAGAGCGGTTGTACCTTCCTCTTAGCCTGGTTCTCTTGTCACTACGCAAATACTGCGTATACTGAATCTGACAGTTCTCCATTAAAACATATTAAACCTGTTGTATATTCATAAATATACCTTTGTTTGTATAGGATGGATCCTTTTTGTATAGGATGATAGTTGTCTGGCCATGAGGTCATGGGCACATTGCAAACAGAAAGTTCTTATACGATCAGCCACAACATTAAAACCACTTACAGGAGAAGTGAATAACATTTAAACCATCTTGTGACAGTTCAATGTTCTGCTGGGAAACTTCTGGACCTGGCATTCATTCATTGGTGTGGATGTTACTTAAGGTGTATTCACACCTGCCTTGTTTAGTTCGATTAAAACGAACTCAAGTTCGTTTCCTTGCTTGGTTCGGACCTTTTTGACTGGTGTGAATACAATCACTCGAACTCTGGTGCGGACCAAACAAGCGGACCGAGACCCAGCTGAGGAGGTGGTCTCGGAGCGGTTCCTACCGAACCCTGGTGCGGTTCCTTTATGGTGTGAAAGCAGCCCGACCTCGATCCGACCCAAGTTGCAAAAATCTACCTTTTTGGATTTGACGAGCTCCCGTAGTTATCGCGCATCTATCAAGAAGCGTCTGTGTGTCTGTCTGTCTGTGGCACGCATATGTCGCGAACCGTTGGCCCGATTGATTTGAAACTGGGCAGGTGTCTCGCTACGGGCACGAAGATGTGCACTGCTAAGTTTGACGTTGTTTGGATAAGAAATGTAAAATATATCGGTAAAATAGATTTTCTCCGCTCTAATATTTCCAGTTGCCTGATGACAGTTCTAAATTATTGCGCTGGCTCAAACGCTAGATGGTAACCATGGCAACGGAGACTCAACGTTATTTTACAGTTTACAGACAAAACATGAGTGATTTGATCATCTATCTATAAATCAAGAATTTCTTTTAACTTATTTGGTGAGTTTGTGTCTGTCTGTCTGTCTGTGGCACGCTGATTTGAAACTGGGCAGGTGTCTTTGTGGGGAGGAGACATGGGTCACGACAATGGTCACAACTGAAAAATCTTCTTCAGCTCCCACTATAGGAATACATACTTCCGACGGGCACTGCACTAGTTATGGGAAATGTAGGATAGCCCAGTGACACACACAACAGAGAGAGACACGTGAAGCAAACAAACGCAGGTAGGTTAGGTAGAGATGAGCCGTGGCTTAACCGAGCTCTGAGGAGACACGCTGCCTCCTAGATATCTGGGCAGATGTCCAGATATCTCAAATGCTGGAGAAAACACATAAAAATGCAGAAGTATATAAGATTTTTAGTAAACAAATGAGAGAGAGGGGATTCCAGCGCTCAGTTTATAAACCATATTGCTAGCATAATAACAAGTAGACCTACAGTACGCAAAGTCTCCATTGTAGCCTATTTACGTGGGACATTTGGCTTCCTTCTTTACCCCGCCTATACGTTTACCAGCCAATGGCTGAACGACCTTAGCACATGTGTTTTTGTTTATAAATTCTGGTCAGGTTGCAATTAATCACAGTGTGAAAGCGAACCGCACTAAAAAAAAAAAAAGAAAAAAAAAATTGGTCCAGACCAAAGCAAGTGAACTAACGGACCTTCCTGGTGTGAATACGCCCTTAGACATGTAGCACCCACCTAGACCAGACCAGACCAGGCACCCCCACCCCATAGCAATGACACTCCTTGATGGCAGCAGCCATCCCCAGCAGGATGCAGCCTGACACAGACACACACACAAAAACACTTTAGGAACAACTAAAAAGAAAAAACATGAAGAACAGCACAAGGTGTTGACCTGGCCTCCAAACTCACTAGATCCCAAACTGGTCAGATATCTGTCGGGTGATCCACATTGCATCTTGATCATTGCAACAGCCTCTACAGCTGGATTAACACAAGGACTTTAGGTTCATTTGGACCTTTTTCATTCTGCCTCTTCATTCGTTGTGAATTAAGAAGGCTGTGTCTGTAATTACAAACGACAGTTGCAAAGTCAGGACGTCGCTGCACAGCATGGAGACCCCTCCCAGACACCAGATAGGAAAATCTGTGATTATGATGAGATGGATGACATGTGTGGCAGCATTACTTTGACGTATTGGATTTTTATTTACTGAATGCATTAATGTGCTCGTCACATCTGCAAAGGTACTGTCAGGCAGTCCCTGGATCCTCCACCCGATATTGATACAGACCCATCAAAGAAAGTGGGGAAAAAACATAATTGATGTTGATGTCCACTTCTTTGCACGACGCTACACAAGATGCATCATAAAAGATGGGAATTCGTTTCAGGCCGCTGCTATTAAAGGCACAACCAGTGCAAGAAGCCGCGGTTGCAGGGTGTAGTGTTTCATTCTGCTCAGCTGAAAGGCAGAGGTGGCGCAGACTGGTTCAGGGAGCCGTGCCAGGGAAGGTTGATTGGCTCAGATGTTGCGCGCCCGGCTAATCAGCTTCTCTCTGTCTTAAGCAGCGGCGTGTCAGGACCCAGGAGCTCTGCCAGGCTACACACCGCACCAGCAGGACGGAGCCGTGCCAGACCGGGCAGCATTGCGGTGTTTTGTGTTAACGTTATATCATGTGTTGGCTCCACAGTGGAGGACATGAGCGCGCGGCTCGTATTACAGCCTGGAAGCGTGGTGGAATAAAGCTTGTGTAAATGAGTAAAGTCTGGTCTGAGGAGGAGAATAATCTGCTAACGAGCACAACCTGATTCCAGATTGCGTAGGACGCTCGCTGACAACAAGTTAGAGTTAGGGTTGGACAGATGGACTTGTAACATCTTGAGAAACTAAGAAAATTATTTCCACAGCCATCAATTGTTTATGAGGTTGCTTCAATATTGGATGAAAAAACTATTCTGACTTTGCTTTTCTGAAGCCAGATGGGAGGCTGTGGAGGACCAGTTGACAACCACTGGTCTAAGCCGTCCAGACAGTGATGGATGAACTGCAGGCGCCTTCCTGGCAGGAAAAACATGTCATGCTGTGACCACCTCGCCCACTCTTTAGCGCAGGAATGAGCACCAGGTTCAGGCTGGATTTGAACATTGCAGAAGACATTACCAATGCGGCTGAGAGCTGCCTGACTCAGCACTATCCCCCCCCCCCCCCCACCGTGGATGAGCTTGGCTGGACCCGAGGCACCGGGGCAGGCTAAAGTGCTGTCATGCCCGTTTCTGAGTCTGAGCTACAACTTTATTATTTTATCAATATTTAACGATATAAACGCTCTCAGAAGACTACGCTGTCATCCTCCAGAGGCTCAGTCGGATGTGCAGGCATTTAAGTTTTGAAGGCAGCCTGATTCTGCTTTGTGAAAATAACCTTTTGTTCCACATCGGGAGCATTTCATTTTAACAATTCAAATGTACGAACAACGACGGGTGCTGCTTCAAGTGACACAAATTCGGAGGTCTTCAAATTTTCATACACCCTGCAGCACAAACACAAACTGTTATTTTTCTGCCAATGATAACTCGCTGAAAGGATATTCACATGTACCGGCATACAAACCTTTTCCATACGAGAGATGCAGGGAAGGGACGGGCTGTGACACCAGCGCCCATGACCTTTATTAGACGGAACGATAATAGCAGCAAAGAAACGCATCCATTAAGCCGGATGCAGCATAGGCTCCAGCGCTGTTCGGATGCTCTCACAACATAAATCCATCAGTGAATCATGTTGCTCGTACGGTCTAACTCTTTTCATATGCACTCACTAGTTCATTAGGTACACCGCTGAAAGTAAATTCACTCTAATGTCGCAGTCCTGCAGTAAATCTTAGCTTCATGAAGGTTATGATATTCAACATGAGTTTTCAAAGAACTGACAGAGCTGTTGATTTGGCCGTGTTTTCATTTTGGACGCCGTGGTTTGTAGTTCTATTAAACGGCTTCTGGATTGTAGTAACAGCCTTTATACCTGTCGAAACAATAGGTCAACTTCTCTACTTCAGACGGTCCAAAATCCAGCTGCCAGGTTTTCAACCAGAACCAGGAAAAGGGATCATATCACTCCAGGTTTCAGCAGATCTCCTCTGGCTCCCACAGCGTTTTTAGAATCGATTTTAAGATCTTGCTGATTACTTTTAAAGCTTTTCATGGCCGTGGCCCAGGCTACATCACTGAGCATCTTAAAGGCCGGCACGTACCTCTGCGTACGGTCTACTGGCTGTTCCAGGGACCCGGCTTCAAACTAAAGGGGACAGTGGCATCCTCAGTTAGGGCCTCACGACTATTGAATGATCTGCCTGAAGAGGTGAGGTCAGCTGACTCTGTGATCTCCTTTAAATCTCTAGCTAAAACATACTTTTCCTGGTTTTCATTTAGTTTTAACTTACATTTTTAATTGTATTTTGTGGGTTTTATTTCTGTATTTTATTTTTTTCTTAACTGTTTTAAAAATTGCAGATTTTTCTGTTTTCCGTGAAGCTGATGTTGCTGATGTTTTCGGCTACGCTAGATACCTGAAACACTTCAGTTCAATCCAGTTTAACAACGCCACAAACTCCACCCTCCAAAATGATCATCCGGTTGAATCGCCACCTTTCTGACGCCGTTTCAGCATCAACTGATCATTAGAACAGTCACGAAGGAGCTTTCAGTGCAGGGCTGTTATACTGGAACACATTCCTTTTCACTAGTGTACCTAATGAAGTGGCAAGCGAGTGTAATTCGGCGCACTCAGCTTGAACAGATCGCTCATGGTGACGTGAAGTGAGTTTAGCACACTCCGGCTACGGCCGCAGGCTCTCTGGTTGGAGCTCTGTTTGATTCTGCACATTTACACGTTTCCTGTAAAATCGGAGGTAGAGCAGCTGATGGGTCCACCCCGATGGCCTCAGTGGGAATCGTCTATACATGTTTGAGCCAATGAAGGAAGGAGAGACGCAGGAGGACAGAGAAGCTTTAAAGAAATTGAGAAAGTGTTTCACTGGACGCAGAAAAGCTACCCAAGGAGTCATCAACATTTTTAAATCGAAACCATGCTGCAGAATATCGCTGGGGCCAGATACTGTCTTAGACTCGAAGGCTTCTCTGCATTTCAAGTGAGGCTCCTTTGCTCATTCCTCATGCCACTTGCATCGGCGCACGCTTGGCTTTAAGACGAATCAAGATAAAGTATCGATGAAATGAGCCATGAAATGTTGCTGTGTCCTTTAAAGAAACTTGCTAAGTCTCTATTTTCTTCACCGGGCCCTCGGGCCATGATTTGATTTTTAGCGTAGGTCACTATGTCAAAGTAAACATTCAACTCACTGAGAGCAGTGCAGGAATGACTTTCTATCTTCACTGGGTGCTTACTTGGTCTTTAACCTCGTGATTTACGGATGGTTTAAGGATGCAGTGCATGCAACGGTGGATGCATGCGCAAAAATGCTACAGTGAGACCCAGCAGTCAGTCTGGATTTAGTTCCTGAAAGCTTTCTTAAGATGCTCTCTTACGTCAATTAATTCAATGATCTGTACCACATAGATGATGTCTACATTATTTATGTCTGAAAGGAAACTGCTTGTCCTCTGGAGGGTCACAGGGGGCTGGAGTCTATCCCAGCTGTAATTGGGCGTGAGGCGGGGTACACCCTGGACAGACTATGCAGTGAAGGTGAGTCCTAAGTGGATAGTCTGTGGCTCAAACTGCGGCAATCAGGCCCAGCCATGGAAATGCCAAACTGAAATGACATATGAACAGTTTGGTGGGGATACCTGGTGAGAACATGCTAACTCCACACAGAGAGGCCCCACTAAGCCGATGGATTGGAACCCAGAACCTTCTTGCTGTGAGGCATCAGTGCGAACCACCACACCACTGTGCCGCCCCATCCTTAAATTTAATTTGGACCAAATGTACACTTTAGTCTTTTGAACGTTTAATGTAAAAAATTTAAATTCTGTTCTTCGTCCCGATCAAGGACGAAGTGGAGGTCGGTGTAAGTTTTGGGTCCTGCATGTTCATTTTATTACTGTCATTAAGATCTTGGGCCCTTCCTGGGAGACAGGCCCTCTTCCGTCGTTATCTTTAATAAAATATAATATATATTATTTATTTATTCATCAAAACTGCTGTGAAAGTGTCTGCCAGCATGCAACTCAATCCCAAGGTTGTACTGTGCTACCGGCAGGTTATGAAATACCAAATGATCCTAATTTACGGCCACCAGGGGCAGAATGTCAGAACACAAAGTCATTTCACCCCGAAAAACTTGTTCTTTGTCTCAAGGCGCTTTACAGAACCCAGCCTGAATCCACCGGAGTAAGCACTAGAGTAAAAACTCCCTATTAACAGAAAGAAAACCTTAAGCTCATATGGAGGGAATCATCTGCTTGGATGGACAGTGAGAGGGGAGTGGTATGGCGAAGGTACGGTTTGGGGTCACCTGAGCCAGCCCTAACCATAAGTTTTATTAAAAACATTAAGTAAAGAAGGTGTCTGCTTCCCCAACCCAAACTGGTAGCTGCTTCTACAGGTGAGGGGCCTTGTACATCCCATTCTACTTGTTGAAACTCTTGGAACCTCAAGTACAGTAAGGCTGCACTTCGAGAGCATTTAAGCATTTTACTGGGGTAGTAAGGTAGCGGTACTATGATATATTGGGGGTACAGTAAGATGCACATTGGACTTTAAGAACCACGGATGCAATGAGAAGGATTTTAAATTATGTTGTATTGTATTCCATCATCCTATCCCACAAAGGCAACAGCATTGGTCTCTGCAAAGTGTGTGAAGCAGAGAAAAAAGGCACATTGGCTTGTTGGACTGGACCCAGAGACTCTGCTTCTTAGCAGACATTCCCACAACAAACATCAGATCAGATCTTGTGCTTTGGTCCCCCTCACTCCCCATGGTGTACATAAATGAGCTGGCTATGCCCTGGGAGGATGCTTTGGAGGACGCACCATGAAGTGTGGTGAGCTGGGAGCCGACATGGATCAACTGGCAAGCTGCAGAGGGTTTGAGGGAAAGACTTGGGAGGTCAAGGTTATGCTCAATGCCAAATGCCGAACAGGCAAGTTGTTGGCTCGGAATCAAGAGGAGAGACATCACCTGGCCCCCCTAAATGATGGCCACACCAGCAGGGCGGGTAGAGGGCACTAAAGCAGAGGGAGGGCGCACCTGGAACACCAGATGTCGCAGATGAGCCCTCCCAAGGTGCTGTGGGGTAATTACCACCTAATCTCACTTTATGACGTTCTCCCGGATACCCTCAGACGCCGCATACATCCCCACTCATAAAGGGATTGTACGAACCGAAACTTAAACTGGATTGTACAGGGAGCCGATGAGGGGTTGAGAACGGAGAAATACCACCTCTCAGGTTAATTACGTACAACATATCACTTGATCCCGAGGAGACTGGGTGGTAAAAGACCTAGGTCAGTCATTTAGTAGGAATTCAGTGCCCAACATTGTGATAATGAAATATAAGACTAAAGCAAAGTAAGGAGTGAATTGCTGAATTGTTTTCAAAGCACGCAACATTAATCAGATCCACATTAAAAAGATCTCTTTTTTTGTCTTCATGCACAAACAAGTTCACAATCTAAAACGGTTCCGTTGTTTTGGCTGAGCACAGCTTACTGTTCTGTTACTGATCATCAAGATAAATAAGTAACAAGCCTTTAAAGTTTTTTGGTTCTTTCCCCCTCACCTCTCTTATAATTAAGATACAAATCTTTTACTGTGTTCAATATTTTACTGTGACTTTTACTTTTTCCCCCCACATATCCAGTATATCCTTACAAACTGTAGGTGGCACTTTTTAGATATTTTAATGTAGACGCATTACAGTGCCCACTCTTCCAATTAAACCCAGCGAAAGGCCAGTATTTCTCTCAGATGTATTATTGAAAAAAAAACGAAGCTTAAGTTTAAGGGGCTGCGCGTTTCCTCTTCAAGGCAACACTCAGGAGGTTTGTGCTCACAGCGAAGGCAAAGTTACGAGACTTTGGTGATCTGAGGGAGCCTGGTTCACTCGCATGCACATCAAGCATCAAGGCGCGCGAAAAACAATAAAGGGCATTTGCCGCACTCCGTGGATTCAAATGAAACGACGCGCTTGTTAAATCAAAATATGAAATGCATAGGCTGTTGGCCAGGGTCGACGTGTGCTTCATTTTATATTTTTTTTCCTCTGTATTTTGTGACAACTGTAAAACGCAGTGATCTATTTAAATGCGATGGCGACACAGCAGTAGGCTCTGTCCCTCAGATGTTACGTTCAAAAACATCAGAATAGAAACTACAACAACAACAAAACCTTGCTGTTGGTGTGTGAGCGCAAACAAGTTCAAAGCTTAAATGAGTTCAAAGCGCTTTGAGTACCACTAAGGTGGCTACAAAAGACATACGGCACAAGTGAAGAGTATTTGCCGTTTACCATCACTGAGCCAGTCGCTGGAATCTGCCTTCTGAAAAATGTCCTCCAAAGAAAAAAAGATTTAAAGGGCTTATTCACATAGTCCTATAAGTTACTTGATGCCATGTTCATCCCAAATATGAAACACACTGCATAAAAAACAACAACTACACCGATCAGGCATAACATTATGACCACCTTCCTAATATTATGCAGGTCTCCCTTGCGGTGACTCATCAGAGAATGGACATGGGCCTTCTGAGGGTGTCCTGTTGTTAGTGGGGGGGGCTTTGAGGGGAGGGGCCTCTGTGGATCATCCCACAGATGCTTGATCAGCATCCTGCTGGGGATGGCTGCTGCCATCAAGGAGTGTCATTGCTATGGGGTGGGGGTGCCTGGTCTGGTCTAGGTGGGTGCTACATGTCTAAGTAACATCCACACCAATGAATGCCAGGTCCAGAAGTTTCCCAGCAGAACAATGAACTGTCACAAGATGGTTTAAATGTTATTTACTTCTCCTGTCAGTGGTCACAATATTGTGGCTGATCGGTGTACATGTTAAGAGTAACTTAACCGTAAGGTTACAGGTTCGCATCACCCTATGTCCATGGCTGAGGCGCCAGCAGCCCCAATTGATTGTCAAATGGTTAAATGCACAGAAAGAGTTTCCTCTCCAGGGATCAATAAAGGACAAACATTTAAAATGAAAAGAAAAATAAGGAAGCAGTGACAAACAAACTGTGCAAACTGATGCACTGGTGAAAAAATCAAATCAAATCACAACATATCTTATCTTTTAAGAGGTGACGAAAAGGTTTGGCTAATGCCAACCATACGCCGTCCAAGATGAGGACCGTTTAAGGTTTTTGTGTCGCAGACAAATGATTGTGTTCTTGCATCAGGGGCATTAAGATCAGGAAACTCTTGTATTATTTTAAAATTCACAAAGAAACTCCATAGTTTGTCCTATAATGTTAATGGCTTGTTTGGGGAGGAGGAAAGGAGACAAATAAATCGTAGCCGGGGACCAAAACCAAAAATATGCTCAGAGCAAACGAGTGGATGACAATAAAAAGTTAATGAAATAAAAGTCAGTTAAGTCTACTGACACCTCTCAGATAGCGAATAGGTCATGATCACACAGAGCAGATCTTTGCTTTGCCCAGAAAAAAAAAATAATAATGTACAATGCCTTCTACGACTACTGGTCAGCCCTTTCCTTTGGAGGCCACCTAAATAATCAGTTTCTATATCTATATTTTATATTACTATTTGCATTCCTTCATAAAATATTTGAGGGTATGTACACAATCAGGAACCACTTGAGTAGATTTATGCACATTTACTTTCTATTATAACATCTCTCCTTATTACAGTACTGCCTGATCCTGTCTAATGTTCAGACATGCATCCATTAAGCGTGAAGATGATCTTCATCAGAACAGGTACTGAACTGACTGCAGCCTCACAGCTTGGTCTCCCTTATTACATAGTCTATCCTCCTTCTCTAATCCCACAAAAAAAAGGACAAAGCACATTAAATGGAAGTGAGGGAGTGTTGCTGCTGTTGCTAATTGGATTGGAGCTGGTCAGCATCGGCTGCACGGCACAATGGGAGCGAACGAGAGCGAACAACTCCTTGGCTGAGGTTATTATTAGGCACCGACAGAGAGGTAATTCACTTAGATCATATGGATTTCCCACTTTTCTTTCTTTCTTTCTTTCCCTCTTTTTTTTAAGAACTCTATAGACTGCTCTGCTGCGAGGGTGGTAAAACAACATGCTGCTGGGCTCAAACTCCAGCTGGCTGCCTTTCTGCGTTGGTGGATGCCTTGTAGTTTTAGAGTTTACTTTCAGAAAACAGTGTACTCCTGGCACAAGATCATACTCTGAGTCATGAGGCAAGGGGATGTGATAGTCCCCCCGTTGCTGATTTTAATAGTTGTTTACTTCAGTTTTTCACTCTCTCTTCTTTTTGTAATCAAATCTTGCACCTGTGATGCAAGATTGTTCCCTCTCACCCAATCTAAAGCTACTCAAAGACCTTCCACTAAAACTTGTCCGGTTATCAGATGCACATATATCTACTCGTGTTAAGATGAAACAATGAGGATTTGTTTCTCTGGCCCAACTGGAGCTCTTCCAGGTGGGAACTGTTCTTCTCCAGGAGGATGAGATTGATATTGATCAGCTGAACAGAAACATCTGGCAGATTATTACACAGAGCTTCAAATATGAATGCACCCTATGAAACATTTATTCCGGGGCATCCTAAATATATGTTCAAGGGCCTATAATATTGATTTTAAAGTTCTGTACAATCTAAAACTTCTGTAGTGTACACTAAAAATCATTATGACCGCCCCTGACTGATTCTATGAGGCTATGCTCTCAGTCCTATTCACGCTGCCAAAAACATCTCTGACCCACTTAGAAAACGATCCTGTCAACCTTCTGAGAGTGCCTGTAAAGTCGGAGTTTCAGATAGACGTCCCTCCTCAGACCACAGGTTGGAGATACTCACTGGGATTGAGATTGACAAGATCCCCCCCACAAGCCTTGTCCTCTTAAATTGCTCTGGCGCGTCTGTCTTCTGGCCTGTTCAGACTTACCCAGGATGTTACTCCTGACCTGTCCAGCTCCTGACAAAACATCTAATATGGCTCACACATTGTCTTGTAGCATTGTTAAAAAAATAAATAAATCAGCACTATTCATCATCAAAAACTGACGCTGACGAGCTAAACTAAAATCTGATGATAAAAACTACGATGAAATGTTAATGTAGACGGAAAGTTATTTGAATATTGGACATTCAAAATACATGATCTCAATACATGTGTGTCCCTGTCATGTGACTGGATAAGAACTGTTTGCCTATCTGATCTCAGTTAGCGTTAGCCACCAAAACTAGCAAGTTGCTGCAAGCCCTGTTTCTACAAATTAGGTGGAAGAATACAAAATTTGAAGGAGCATCACCCTGATATTTAATCAGTCCCCATCACGGTCAGTAAGCAAACTGTGAAGTTAAAGAAATCTCATCTAAATGAGCAGTAGAGCAGAACAGATGGTGGTGGTGCGGAACTCGATTTGGTATCCCAATTCAAGAACGTTGGAATCTTACAATCTAACTTTTAAAAAACATATTCAAAAAGTTACCAGCACCATAAAATCCAACCTGCACAATTTTGAACAAATCAGGTCCTTTATCTCAGCTGACAGTGCCAAGTCATACCTCCACTGTATGATCCTGTGTCATATTGAGTACTGTTTTATTACCTGGTCATTTGCTGGCACCACTCCCATAGAACAACTTTGTGGAAAAGGCATATTCATTTCGCCATTGTGTCATTTTATGAGTTTGAAAAGTTTAAAACTTTTAAACAAGCTTGAGGACTACGGATGGAAATTAGCTTGTAGCTAAAGGTCACAAGGTCATGTATTTGTACCAATTGTTCATTAACTTGCACTGACCTCACCAAACAAATAAATAAGTACTTTACTAGTTGATGTTTTTCACTACATGAAGTTCTTGTCTTCTGATTTTTTACTGACACATATTTAAACAGCAGAGAGGATAATGAATTAGCATTTATTAAACTAAAATTGTCCATAAATGTAGATCCTGGAATAAACCCATCTTGTGTATGCTACCTCTTTTATCTGTAATGTTGATGATGATCCAGCCTTGTAAGTGAACAAGGGCAGCACAGCAGGCTGAAATCCAACTCTGGAAAAAGATATATAAAACTGAACGAGTGTCTAAGAGTGCAGTGTCGACATAGCCTGTTACCTGGAATTAAAATTTCTTCTGCAGATGAAGTGATGCACCCATCATGCCTAGGGCCTACTGTACAAGCCTGTGGGGGCAGTGCTATGATCTGGGGTTGCTGCAGTTGTTCAGGTCTAGGTTCAGCAACATTATGTGCCCAAAGAATGAGGTTAGGGTTAGGGTTAGGGTTATTCCATCAATGGATCATATTCTAAGATGACAACGCCAGGATTCATGTGGCTCAGATTGTGAAAGAGTGGTTCAGGGAGCATGAGACATCATTTTCACACATGGATTGGCCACCACAGAGTCCAGACCTTAACCCCATTGAGAATCTTTGGGATGTGATGGAGAAGGCTTTGTGCAGTGGTCAGACTCTCCCATCATCAATACAAGATCTTGGTGGAAAATGAATGCAACACTGGATGGAAATAAATCTGGTGACATTGAAGAAGCTTATCGAAACAATGCCACAGCAAATGCGTGCTGTAATCAAAGCTAAAGGAGGTCCAATGAAATATTAGAGTGTGGGACCTTTTTTTTTGGTGTATAAGACAAACAAATTCAAAGAAATGCTGGAAAAAAAACAACAACTTATAACTGCCCTGGCATGACCAATGCACAGTAACAGTTGTTTATAGTTTTTAGAGGAATTGAGTAACTTTCTATATTCCAGGAAAAAAAAAAAAAAAAAAAGAGAGAGTATACTTTGAACTGTCAGTGTCTGTGCCAGGTAACAAGGCGCTGGAGAGCCAGATGATTCATAATGCATACCCTCCTGACAATGTTTCAGATTGCCTCAAAATTACAGCTATTACCATGAATTATCAATAAGAGGAGGGTCAGGCTGAAACATACGCCGGGCTCGCCTCCTCTTGATCACTTAACATGCTACACAGCGCACTGAATGAGAAATGGCTCCCTGCTTCTCTATCTTCCCCCCCCCCATCCTCTCTTTATCTCCCTTGCAGAGGTTTATGTGAAACCTGTTGGAATATTTATGAAAGTTCTTCTCAAGTTGCAGGTACGCCTCGAGAAGCTTGCATTGTCCATTATAGTTCTATAGTATTGCATTTCAAGCAGCCATTATTGCGCTGGGGATAAGAGATTAGGTGTTACCGGTCAGGAGCATAGCGGATAGGAAATTGGGATTTTTTTAGAGTCGTATTATAAATTGCATTAGTGTAAACAAGGTAAAGTGAGATCGAACGAGAACAGGCAGTAGCCTAATACTGCAGAACTGAAAGTAAAAATCTTTAGTTGCCTATTACACATTATTAAATGATAAACTGGAGCTCTGGACAAACCTTGATGAAATTACTATGAATTTAGAATAGGATAAAGGCAGCACAGGAGTTCTATTTGGCATCTAGACTACCCTAGTCTAAATCCCCTCCCTGCCACACAGAGCTCGCTGTTCTGCTGTGGGGAAATGACAATATTAACTTGCCCCAGTGGGGAGGGAGAGTATTGTCCCTAGGTGGGCAATGAATATCTTCAAACTCCCTGCGGTGCTCAGCTTGGTGTGTCGTCGCGGGGAGTGACCTGCGTAGCATATTAGGTCTGGGTGCTCATTTCCAGTGCTTTCACGTACCCGCGCTTCATTTCTTCTGATGGAGCGGTGCCCAGATGTTTTCCTCATCCACGAGCCAAGATCCCCCTCTCCTGAAAGCTCACAATGCCATTTTCACACAGAGTTCAGCATGCACTCAATGGGGGCTTAGCATTGCGATCTCCATGCCGTCTCAAATGTGGAGGCTGACACCGGTATCCGAGCAGCCTAAGCGCACCCCGCAGAAATGTTTGTGTTGCTGTCATCCACATGATTTACCTAGAAGTCAAGCCTTAGTTGATTTTCCTTTCATGGTCCTGATTTTGGGCCGAAAACTTTCTACACCTATTTGTATTAATGATGATGCAGTTGTAATTTTGTTGCTGAAAAGTCAGAAAACTTCCTGTTGCCTATGTATCTAGCATCTCCCGATCGGTATTGGGAGATCAATGTTGAGGCCGATCCAGGCATTTTTTTAAATGATTGGATTGGATTGATGTCAGGCTTCAGCCAAGCCTGAGCTTTCGGACTGGCATAAACCAAAACCACGTCCCTGTTGCGCAAGAAACAGTGCCAAAGAACAGAAACAGAAAACGAAGAAGAAGGCAACTTCTTGTTCTTCTTCTTCTTCCATTTTAGTGGCGTTTGGCTAGCATTAAAGCTGCAAAGAACTGAAGAAGACCCGAAATCACGTAACTAAACATGTCTCCTGTCAGTCAGACAGCAGTAAATTGTGCAATATGGATGTTTCGCAAGATAGTAATATGAGATTGTCATCCAGTACTACCAACAAAAAAGAAAAGCTAAAGGAATTGGAGTACGTTGAATCTACTCAGGCAGCATCGAAATAAACACTGTATTTAAAAAAAATTCCTGGAGACAATGTCAAGGAGAAAAATCTTCCAGAGAGGGTTAGGGAGTTTATGGCAGCGTTGGATGACCAGAACATTTCTGGAGTAGAGAACACAAGGTACCAGCTACCCTCTCCACACTACATTAACTTTGACAGAAAGATTTATCGGACTGAATCCAGTCGACTCTAGGAGAAGACAAGGAAGACAAGGACAGACTTTAGGAAGCTACAGGAGACCAACTCTAGGAGAAGACAAGGAAGACAAGGAAAGACTTGTGGGGGTCAAAAAACCTGATCAGGACATCCCTACTTGTAACAAACTTAAAGTAAGTTAATGTACAGCTTCTCAAGTCCTGGAATCTCTCCTTGGCTCTACCATTCTCCCACCTTCCTCTGTCTTTCAACTTCCACTTCCCCCTTCCCTCAGGCGAGTCTTCACTGAGCCGGTATTATGTTGCCCAGACCTCAGTGACTCCTTTCGCTTGAGCCCGGCCCTTTTCTGCCTCTTTGACTGCCACCACAGCCTCCACTCTTCTTGTGCTTATTATAGTGTTGCCTGCCTGGGTTGGCTCGAGGTCATCCTCAGCTCTACACTGCGGGTGTTCGCTTTCTTTCTTGCTTCAATGAGCTGTCTCCCAGACATGAAATGTATGCACAGTTTCATTGTAAACACACCTTTCACTCTGTGCTGGTGTTGACTTTTCACTTTTGAGCGAGTGCACCTACAGAGTAGCTCAACCCGCTCTGAACAGATGGTCGAGGAGGCTGAACACTAGTCAGCGACAGCATCGTTAAAGATTGAACATTCTGTCTTTTTAAAACATCCGAACTTTCAAACAGCTGTTTTAACAGCCTTCAACAGACCAACCTTAATGAATGAAATGGGTCATATTTGGGACCTGATTAATATTACTTAACCGTGTGCACAGTTTTTTGAGTTGTTGCATCATGAAAATGACGGAGATGTCATTTCATTGTATTTCATCATGAAAATGCTGGACCAGAATGTGTTATGAATTAAACTGTATCACTGGCCATTAGATTCAGACAGTGAGGGCTGAGAAGGTCACGTCACATTGCTTCCTCAAAGATTACAATACTATTAATACTAGATGTTCAAACTGCATATCAGTTAGAACAAACAGTCATAAGACCTTTAGCTTAAATGTACACTGATCAACTACTGCCAAGAGAAGTAAATAAAATCGAACATCTTGTGACAATTCATTGTTTTGCAGGGAAACCTTTGGACCTGGCATTCATTGGTGTGGATGTTACTTGAGCGAACTTTACGCCTCTGAGGGACTAGACATCGTAACCCATGCACGTGGCCTACACGATGCGAGCCACTTATACTTGTGCTCTCGTCAGTCTGGTTTGCTCTGTAAAAACGCCACCCTAACGCTAGTTGGCGCTGTGTCTTCTTTGCCAGTCGGGTTTGTTTTTGTTTCTACTTCCTGCTTCACTTTCAACAATGGAGACTGAAACTTTCACCAAAGACGAGTCGTACCAATGTTTGTATCGCTGAACCTCCTCAGTTAACTTTTCCTCGATGTGTTCCATCTTTATTGATCCAAAACAAATGATTTGAAAATTGTGGAGCTGGAGAAGCAGCCGGAAATACTAAAGCAGAAACATGCTACTACCAAGCAGACCAATGACAGGTTGTGTGGCCTGCATCGGCACGATGTGTAGTTAAATTGATGCAGAAGCCTAAACTGCCTTGTCATGTGGCACCCACCTAGACCAGACCAGACCAGACCAGCATTCCTCCGCTGTCAATCATGATTGTCACGTTTCCCCTTGTGGAGACGTCAATGTAGTATTCACCACAATTTGTGCCACCTGAGCAAAGCAGCAACGTCTGCGAGAGTTCGCAACTGAAACTGATTGAGATGGAGCAGGCCAAAAATACTTTATGAAATAAGTATTTTTGCAAGACCTTCTACCTCTAGGAGAGATCCTGCATTCCAGGAGCTTTTGGTGGAATTTCACCAGTACAACTAAGTACAACCAAGAAAAACCAAGGTTTGGTTGAGAATATGTTTTACTTTCCAGGTATTCGGTCAGTTTGAAAATAAAAATTTTAACAGGTTATCGCTCGAAGCAGTTCAACAAACCTCTTTTTTTTTTATGGGTGACCTAAAACATTTATCAAAAAAAAAAAAATAAATACATTGCAATCCATCCAATGGTTGTCTACATATTGTACTAACAACTAAAATTGCCTTCCTCCTTGTGGCAAGAAAGCTGAAGTCCACAAACATCCTGAGAACTGTCACATCCAACTCTGCTGCATCTACTCATGTTTAGCTCTGTCTCTGTTTTTGGGCACTTCCTGTTTTACTTTGAATGTTACTAAACTCTTCTTCACGTCCTCCTTGCGGTTGCTGCCCCTGATTGCTAGCCCCGCCCTGATGTACCTCACCTGTGTCTCATTGCTCCACTTGTACTTAGCATATGTGTTCCCTTCCTGTTTTGCCAGTTTGTCTACATGATAGAAACATCCCAGCCTGTTTCATGTGTGCTTAGTTCATGTGGTTTTTGGATTTTGTCTTCTGCCTTTTTTTGTTAAGTAAAGACTTTCTAACCACCGTCTGTGCAGCTATGTTTTGTCCCCACAACTTCCTTGTTTTAGAGAACCACCATTAATTCACCTGATATCAGTGTTTCAGTCGGGAAGTAGTTGACCAATCAACCAACTCAATCTTTGTAGCTTTCAGGCAAGTTTGGCTAAAAATATCTCCCCTAAAAAGTTGGTGCCTAAACGACAAACTGAGGTCCAATTTGTTGCAGTTTAGATTCCATAATCCCTTTGCTTTTGTGCAGTATTATAGATTATATTATCGCTTCAGCTAACTTTGAGCAAATCTGAGACAGCTGGCTTTAAGCTCGCGAGCGTTCGCACAATGAGCCTCTTGAATCCCCGAGGGAACCACCTGGCTTCGGTGAATTCAGTTAAAAGCTTCAGCCACAATCACCGGGACGTTATTACAGCCACTTTGCGGCATGAAATGTTAAAGTAATTATGTTGAACTCCAAAAACCGCGCTCGCTGAAGAGCCCGCGATGATTCAGATGACCTACATTTGTAATTACACGAGCATCCAGCCATTTAATTTCATGACGCTGTTCTCTCTGATGCTGCGACGGCACGGACGTTCAGATGGTTTTACTGCTGCTGGAGTGAACAGATAATTTGATGACTGATGAGAGCTATTCAAAAAAGCGGCGGGCGCACTTGGCCCGCCTCAGTATAGAGGTTGCGCTGTAAATTCCGAGCTGTGACAGTGTTCCTATTAAAATATATCTGATGGCATTCACAGCATCGGTATTACTTTCACCGCTAATCTGCCGAACTGATAAGGTGAAGGAAGTGAGTGTCTTACAGACAGAGAGCAAGTGGGATGACACTAACGGACTCTCTGTTTAATCAATGATCTGTACTATCTCGCCCCCCCCTCATTCAAACAGCTGCTGCTGTGCCACCAACCAAAATCTGATATATATTTGCATAAACACCTTATCATTTAATTACAGCTGAGAGTTCTCCAATCATGCCGTGAGATTATGCGTCTGCAGAGGCCTCAGTGAGTCAAATGATTAAAGGCTATACGTGGAGACTATATATGCAATATATTATGAATTTGGGAATAACTGATGCATGTGTATTCGGACTAATCTGCAGTATATAAATTGTTAACAGAGAATAGGGCATATTTAAACTTTTTTGTCCTGTTATTTTATATATAGTTTTTTTTTTTCCTTTGCTCCATTTGTCATGTTTGGGAAAAGTTTTCAGCCGTCTTCAACGTCACTCGTCTTACAATTGCATAACCAGGGCTGAAGTGGAGGTTAGATGCACAAACAAGCCACCTTTATCCACCGTTTTTAATTTCCCTCTGCATTTATGCTCGTTTTTACACCCGTAAGTGGACTCACACCGGGCTCCCCGTCCCTGGTTCCGTTCGAGCGTCGCGCATTTTGTTTTCCTGCAGGAACATTTTATCCCCGCGTCCACACAATTGACAAAACCTACCAAGCCCCATCTCCCTTTTCCCTCCCCTCTCCTCTTCCCTCCATCTTCTCATGAGTATCTCTGGCCTGGAGCTGTTTGTTTCTTGATTTTTTTTTATCTAAATGTAACAGGGAACGATTTAAAACTAACTAAAATCTAGTGTGCAGCTCATCACACAGACTCCTTCTTGTCAAATCCCTGCTCCTAGTACATCGTCTGTATGGCACAAGAAAGTATCAGGCTGTAGACTGTGAACATAATCACATGCAATAATTATGTTTCCATCAAAATGCATTAGACAGCGTGTAGTATATAAATATAATGTTGGCAGACGGGGTTCAGCTGTGACCCAAAGCGGCCTTTTATGCCTCAGATCTATTTTTTATCCACTTATGTGCGTAAGTACATAATTACGTCTCAAGGCTTTGAGCTCCGTCAGAAGCCCTCTGAGTGCACGGCGGGCGCTGCGTCTGAACAGACCCGGCGTACGAGTGACAGCGACGGCGCAGGAGGACTGCAGCTGCTGCATCGTCACGTCCCAGACTGCCAGATCAATACGGCACACGGCACGCACACAGATGTGGGGAAAAAACAAAACAAAAAAAAAAAAACGCATCAACACAAATTTTCTGTACCATCAGCCATCTGTATATCATTGGATCTAAAGAGCAATATAATGCTGCTGGATCCCCGCCAGCTGTAACGCCTGAGTGAGTCTTTTCATGTGTGCAGACTACTAAGGATTTGAGAATTCAGAATGTGATGATGCCATTTTCTCTCGTCGGAGGTGCTGATTTTGCAGGCCTGTATCTTGCAGGAAGTGTTGTCAGTCACAGGGCTGGAATTTGTAGAGAGGGTAAGGGACAGATGATATGAAAAACATATATTTTTTAGTTAGATAAAACATATTTTTGCTATTTATGAGTATGCAAGAAAGCCTGTGTATGACTAATGTCTTAGGCTGGCAATAAAATCAGACTGGTGCGCCCCAAAACTCCCATAAATATTGTTCCATTTATTATGAAGGAAGCAGTGATGAATGATTTGCATTTATAACCTTCAGACAATTTGTTGATTTCCAACACGTGGTACATGATGTCCATGCAGGCACGGAGCGAGTCAAACGGGATCGGTCAAAATCAGCTGGAGACATTTTTCAACTGATTACGGCGATCTAATAAAGGAATAAAAGAGAGAGATCGTTCTTTAACCGAGAAGCAGCATGCACACACATTTTAATCCCAGTGATGTGTTTTAAATTCAATAAAGACGCGCTCAAACGGAATGTCTTTACAGTGTGAGATTTTATTTTCGGCGTTCTCCCGTGAATGGATATAAAGATTTATTTCACGCAACACAGTCAGAAGACTTTTAAGTTTCCCTATGAAAGAATTCAAGCTACGTAATAGTCGCTACTTTTCTCAATCTGTTAGGACTCTCGCATAAACTGGTGCTTTAAGTGCTCTCTTTGTCAAAGGCGCAGGATGAAAACTGGGTCTGAAATTATTATATTTATTGAACTAAACCACACTGGACAAATAACAGTAACAAGTAATAAAAGATTGAAAGAGAAGCAAATAAGCACAGCTGATCTTCTGGAGGTTAACTATGACTGATTGCGATGGAGAAAGAGAAAATGTGATCAACTCCAGACTCTGGAACCTGGAAATGTTCAGGTCTCAATTTCAGACTTCTTGGTGCAGGCCGGTACTTCTCACAGAGACATCTGAGTGGGTACTCCCAAAGGTCGATAGTTACCAGGCAACGAGGTGAGCCAGGGGTCCTCAGCTGTTCAGCGGTGAACTTGCAGACCTCTGTCTCTGTCGTTACTCTGGATTGATGCTGTTCTGCCGGTACCCTGATGCGCAGGTCTGCAATCAGCTGGGTTGGAATTACCCGCTCACTGTTGTCCTTTACTATCACTTGATCTTAAAAAGGAGTTATCAATGCGCAGATTGTCCTCGAAGAGACATGAACATTATTAAATATGTTGAGAATACTATGGTTTTATATCTATGTGATATTGTATGCAAGAAAAATTAGTTTTAACCTGTAAGAATGAATTTATCAGGTTACAGAGCAGTTTAAAAGTAGGTACAATATGATATTTATACATATCACTAATCAGCCACAACATTATGACCACTGACAGGAGAAGTAAATAACATTAAAACCTTTATGACAGTTCAGTGTTCTGCTGGGAAACTTTTGGACCTGGCATTCATTGGTGTGGATGTTACTTAGACATGTAGCACCCACCTAGACCAGGCCAGGAACCCCCACCCCATAGCAATGACACTCCTTGATGGTAGCAGCCATCCCCAGCAGGATGCAGCCTGACACAGACACACACACACACAAAAACACTTTAGGAACAACTAAAAAGAAAAACATGAAGAACAGCACAAGGTGTTGACCTGGCCTCCAAATTCACTAGAAACTGCTCAAGCATCTGTGGGATGATCCACAGAGGCCCCCACTAACATATCCTCAGAAGGTCACAACTGTTTTGGAGGCAAAAGGGAGACCTGCACAATATTAGAAAGGTGGTCATGATGTTATGCACCATTAGGTGCATAACATTAGTTGGAGGTAGAGTGGGTTGTCCACAAACCAGAGGGTTAGCGGTTCGATCCCGAGCACTGGTGTGTGAATGTGTGTGTGCTTGTGTGAGCGAATGGGTAGATGCGTCTGTGAGCGCTCTGAGTACCAATAGGCAGAAACGCGCTTTATAAAAGCAAGGCCATTTGTACATGTACTTGTGTTTTTCTTCTAGTTCTTACTTTCCTATTTTTTAACGTTCTGAGCAAAATAATGCTCTCAGTTTCACAGAGAACAGCTTCACATTACCTCACAAGACCTTTTTAACAGCCATGCACATGTGAAATGTACATTCACTGTAGATTTCTTCAGCCACAATGATGCGAGCTGGACTCAGAATATAAGCACAGGCTTAAACTGAGGCTAGACAACAAATATTTGGCATTGCAATGTTTTTTTCCCCCCCAGGAAAAACAAGCAGCTTGTTGTAGACAATTTTACACCAGGAAGTCAACGCTGAGGGCTGTAATCTAAATTGTTGACCATTTAGTTTTAGGAATTATCCCAGTTGGCATCAGCGGAGTACTGTTTCTGCAGAGAAAAGCGCAGATATCTGCCTCTCTGATCAGTGCCTACTGTGCATTCAATCATAAGCATGTCTCCATTCCACTCAAGGCACAAAGCAATTACAAATGGCTGCAAGTGATTTGAAACAGGGGAAGTGCTGTAGTGGCGGCCGCTGCAAATGGATTCACTTTTAAGCTCAAATTAATGGACCCCTTGGCTCGATAAAAATTATATTTCGTGATGTATTTTCATAATAACCTCCCGTGAGTTGAATCCAAATACATCTTATTTGGCAAACACCGCTGGCAGCCTTTAGCCCCCGAAGGCCGGAGGGATGATACAAAAGACGGTAAAGACCCGAGTTTCTAAAGCGCCGCATGGAAGAGTGATGAGTGGGGCCGAAGAGTGCGCACATTTTTCAGACTGAACCAGAAGAGGAAGGGGACGCTGTTATGCTATTTGATTAAAATTGGCCAAATCTGAAAAAGCATCCATCAGAAATATCATGATGGGAGGTCTTTGCACATAACTGGGTAGAAAAAAAAGTGCCAAAGTGTCGGCTAATGTGTTCTGACACTGAGCCAGTTGTTTTCGGCCAACACTGTTTCCTTAGCAAAGTGCAGTACAGTTAAAGCCACGTGTCGTTGTGAGCACAAGAGAAAATGTACTTTTATTTAGTCATCCATAAGGGGAGACCTCGTGCTCCCTGTCGTGTCATTTTTCAATCAAAAGTAGTAGAAATGCAGAAGGAAGGAACACAGCTCGCATAGGTGCATTTGCAATATCTGTGGCAGGACTATTTAACCGTGAGTGGTGTATGCTTGTGAGTCACGGTCAGTGGAGGCTGGAGATGCTGTTGTGGAGAGTCTGATTGGCTGTTGGCAAAGAAAGAGGCCCCCCTAAAAGACTCTGCCTGTGTCAGCTTAGTAGAGAGAGGATGAAAGGTGTATTGTCCATGATGGCTTTAGCTTCCCTCTCATCCTCTTCTGTCACTGCCTCCACACTGTCCACTTCCATCCCCATCACGGAGCTAGCTTTTATCAACGGCTTTCCCCGGTACGTTGGCGCCGCAGGTCCCGGTGCCACCTCTGCAGCGCAGCAGGAAAAGTGACGCTGGCAACTACAGGCCGGTAGAACATCCATAACAGTATAGTGCACACGTTAAATGATGTGAAAATCACCAGAAGGAAGAGGTTGCTCCGTCCTTTGGGCAACTTAAATGATGGAGGGGGCCACAATTTTTCATCGACACTACCAGAGGGCCACATAGGGCCACGCACTTAACCATATATGATAAAACTGCCATTTTAAATATGTTTGTGTTTGTGTGTGTAAAAAGTCGCTGTTGTTTGTGTACTTTTGATTTAAGGTCCGCTATGATAGCAGCCCTTGCAGCTTCAGTATATGTCTCGTATTTAGCTTTGTGCAACGTGTTGTAGCGGCAACTTAAATTGAAATCTTTCATGGCAGATAACGTCTCTAAGCAGACTAAGCACATAGGTTTGCCTTTACATTCTGTGAACCAATAACCTTCTTCCCATTTCACCTGAAACACACACACGATTTTCTCGATCAAGTTTCCTCTCTCCTCCGCTCTGAGCCACGGCTCAACGTCTCTTCTTCACTGGTGGAGAAGACCCGGTGGAAGCGTGTACGAGGCGGCGTCTGCATTAGAGGCGCCATCTAGTGGCCAACTGTGTCATTACAACTGATTCAGTGCCGCAGAGGACACATTTTTATAATTATCAAAAATTAATTTAAAGGCCACTTTGAGTGAGGTTGCGGGCCGTGTGTGGCCCCCGGGCCACCAGTTGCCCATCCCTGGTCTAGATGCACACTAGGAAACTTGTAGGTGGGCAAAGAAAAAGGACGGTTCCTTGGGTTTGCATCAGTATTGTAACCGAGGGGGGAAGGATGATGAGAAGTGAATGAAATAATGATGAATGAAAAAGTTATTGTTATTATAGGGGAAGGGGGGAGCACAGGTACTGGTGATTTTATCGGGGGAGAGCACGCTGACAGCGACCAGAGGAGAGAGAGGCGGAAGACCAACAGCCGGTGTACTAAAAACAAAAGGTTTATTAAAAGAACTTAAAACAGTAAAACCTTAAAAGGTTTTAAAACCAAAAGTTAAAAAGATGCAAATAAACATTAAAAACTGTTCGTTACTAAAATAAAATTAAAAAGAGTCCATCATGGTTGCCAGACCGGGGACGAGGCGGCTCAGAGGGGAAGATGACGGAGGCCATCCACCGCTCCAGGTGCCGCAGGCGCCTCTTCTTCTCTCTTGACAGCGGGCTGCCCGGCTGACACCTGGAAGATAAAAAGACACGGCCAGTACGGGTGCCCACACAACGCACGGGTTCCGGTGCCGCCGCACAACCACACACAAGAGCGTTACTGACGGCCCATAGGGAGAAACTTACCCGCCAGGCAGGGCGCACTGCCCTGCCGCTGCGAGTACTTCGTGTAGTAACGCTCCGCGGTCTCTTCGTCCGTGCGGCCGGCACACCCGCTGCTGGGACACCCGCTACCTTCGGCCGTTCTCTGCTCGTTCAAGGCCTCCTCTTCGTTCTCCTCCCCTCACGCCGCCACAACGTCCCTCTGGCATTCCTCTCACATGATGACTTTGTCCTGTCCTTGATCATTCCTCACTCCATCCGTCCATCCGTCCATCCGTGGTTCCCTTTTGTTCCTACATGTTACTATTTCTCTAGCGTCTCTTTCCCATCTTGCCTCCCATCTCTTCCGGGTCGTGCTCTCTTTATATCCCTCCGCCACTCTCCCCCGCTGCCGATTGGTTCAGTGGTAAGGGGAGAGGGCGGAGCCTCCCAGGTGCACAGCGGTGGTGTGTTCACGGGCAGAAGTTAGTAAAAAACCACACGCATGCATTAAAAACATAATAAATAAAATGGTTAAAACACCACAAGTAAAAGCATGCAATGTTAAAATTCAGTAAAACAAACAATTCAAATCATGCTAAAACCCACTTCTGCCCCGTGACAAGTATTTCTTGTCAATCTTGTCAACAATCAGTCTGACGTACTGCAAACTGTTGGTTAGGTAGCTTCAAATCTAGGTCACTAGGTCCTGGTCCATGTGTATAAGGCCACAGACATTAGCACTGAGGGCAGTGTTCCCTTTGTAAAAAGACAAAAGATTTTCGCTCGTGATAATTTTTCTGTCACTAAGACGAGATGTTTGGATAGGGGACCTTAGCCTAGCCTGATCTCAGACAGTTGACAGTAGCTACCAAAACTAGCAAGATGCCACAAGCCCTGTAGCTACAAATGAGGTGGGAATAATACATATTTCTGCAGCCTCCATCACGGTCAGTCAGTTAATTATGAAGTTAAAGAAGTCTCATCTAAGTACTAGTTGGTGTTTTACGCTACATGACGTTATTGCCTTCCGACTTTTTACTGACACGTATTTAAATTTGATTGTATAATGGATTAGCATGTAGCAAACTCTAACTGTCCATAAATGTAGTTCCTGTAAATGTATTCTTCTTGTGTATGCTGCCTCTTTTCTTCTGAAATGTCTGATCCAACCTTATAAATGATCAAAGGCAGCACAGCAGGCTGATAGCCAACTCTGGAAAGAGATATGTGGAATTGAACAAGTTCTAAGGGTGCATTGTTGATCCAGCCTGTTACCTGGATTCACATTTCTGCTTCAGATAGAAGCTTCATTAAAAATTGACAAAAACGTAATGACTTTAAAACTATGAAAGATAAAAACGACTAAACTGTGACTAATAAGCATTTTTTTATTTTTTATTTTCAGATTCAACACTGCACCGGAGCAAAGCATTCTTTAGTCTTAATAAACATGTCAGAACACTCCATGTACATGTTGATCATAGTTGGGTCGATGGTGTCTGGTCCTCGGGCCTTGTTGATCCAGGTCCTGGTTTTGTTGATTGTGGTATTTGGGGATACATGCAGGGGTGAGACTGTTTCTTTCGGGGGATTATGGGGGGAGGATGAATGAAGGTGGGCTGGTGGTGGTGGTGGTGCGGTCCTCCTGGGTGCAGGGATGTGCTGTGATGTTGTTTTCTCTACGCCCGGGTCTCGTAGCACCTCAGGGAAGCATTCAAAGGAGAGCGTAAATGTGGATTTTAGAGGAGATGAAAGGAGGTTTACCCCGGATTGGTGAGTCAAACCAGTTCAAAAACTAGTTACACTCTGTTGCACTAGACCTCAGTGCAACAGTCTGCTAGAACATGTGTCCATCAGACATAGCAAATTGCAATCCTAGAATTCACACTGTGTGGCAACTTGAAAAGTTAACTGTTAATCATATTTACACAGTATATACAACCTACAATTTATTGCAGCAGTGCTGAATGTGCCATGGTAATGATTTTTGAATATGTTCTCAGACTCTGTTTGGTTTTTCTTGCATTTCCCTGTTTATATTTCCTAGGCTTCTTCCTTGGTGTTTTCTCTCTGATTATATGATTGGTTCCTCCTTGCGTGTTCCTCCCCCATTAGTTTCACCTGTGTCTCGTAAACCTCTCAGCTCATGTATAGTCCTTCCTTTCCCTGTGTCCTTTGTCAAGTTGTCTGCATTGCTCCTGTTGATGTTTCCTAGTGTTTTGGTGCAGTTCCTCGTGCTTCCCCGTCTTCCTGAGTTTTTGTTTAGCTTCTAGTTTTTGGATTCCACTTGTTTTTGGATTCCCTGCCTACCCTGGAGAGCTTTTTGCTCCTGATTTTGTAAGTTTCATTAAAGTTAGTTTGTTCCCTGCTGCTGCCTCCCCTTGTGTCTGCATTTGGCTCCCAGCTCTTCAACGTCAGAATTAAGAAAAAGTAGTTAAAAAAGGAAGAGCCAAATATAGGAAACCGCTTGAGAAGAGAGTCCAGGCCTCTTCTCAAACTCTTCTGAGGAGGACCAGAGCTGAAAATGAACAAAGACACAATATTAGTCCACTGAATGTCAAATATTAACATTAACAGCTCATCAAAAATTAATATACAGTAGGCAAATTATTAAAAAGCTGCGCCTCAGAGAGTAAGAGTCAATGCAAAGCAGAAAATAGTTGAAGTTTGAATAAAAATTCCCCCATGTGCATGTGTAACTGCAAAATTATTCCAGAAAACAACTCATCGTTGTGGCTTGGGCAAATGAGGAACATAAAAAAATCAAATTACTCATTCACGTTATGCACAAAAACAAAAACAACCTCTGAGAAGAAGGAATAACATTTAAAGGGGAATTACTGTTTTTTAAAAAACCTTTTTTCTGGCATAAAATACGATCATTTACTCACCCATGTAACGTTTGTGTAATTTGTAGTCAGTCGGGAGATATTTAGATCTGCGTATATCCATATAGTGGGAGTGACTGGGGCATCGAAACACAGCCTCTAAATAATGCATTATCTGCCGCAAACTCCTGTAGGTCAATCTACAGACCACGGATGATGATAACAGGTAACTCCGGACTCAAAGGGCGATAGCACTAGTGTATGATAACAAAATATTAGTGAAATGAACGAATTTCGTGGCAGATAATGCGTTATTTAGAGGCTGCGTCTCGGTGCCCCATTCACTCCCACTATATGGATATACGCAGATCTAAATATCTCCCGACTGTGGACTGTCTTTCAAGAAGACAGAGGCGGCTATGTGACGAAAAATGCTGTCGGATTGCTTGTATTTGCAAGGAAAATAATAAGTTAAACAACAAAAATCACTAATGACCTCCTGATGGCAGCTGACTCCGGACTATTATCCATCCTCATCCTTCTCGATCTGAGTGCAGCCTTCGACACCATCTCCCACACCACCCTCATTGACAGATTAGTATCTATTGGCATCTCTGACACACCCCTGGACTGGTTTAAATCTTATCTCTCTGGCCGCACTCAGTTCATCCAGTTGAAAACATTCACATCCCAACCATCTCCCCTCTCCTCTGGTGTTCCCCAAGGCTCTGTACTAGGCCCTATTCTGTTTATCATCTATCTCCTCCCCCTTGGTCAGATCCTCCGTAAATTCAACATCCACTTCCACTGTTATGCGGACGACACCCAGCTCTACCTCTCTTCAAAACCCACCTCCACATTCCCGCCCTCCTCCCTCTGTGACTGTTTACAAGAAATTAAAACCTGGTTCTCTTCCAATTTCCTGAAACTCAACAGTGATAAAACAGAGGTTCTCCTCATTGGTTCCAAGTCCACTCTCACTAAAACTCCAAGTTTCACCATCCCCATTGATAACTCCTCTGTTTGCCCCTCCCCGCAGGTTAAGAGTTTGGGTGTCGTCCTTGATGGTACTCTTTCATTCCAAAGCCACATCAATAACATTACTCGGTCAGCGTATTACCATCTACGCAACATCAACCGTCTCCGCCCATCCCTCACTCCCAACTCCACTGCCATCCTAGTCCACACCCTGGTCACATCTCGGCTGGACTATTGCAACTCCCTTCTCTTTGGTCTTCCCCACAAGTACATCCATAAACTCCAATTGGTTCAGAATTCTGCTGCCCGCATCATCACCAGGATCCCATCCATCAATCACATCACACCTGTTCTGCAACAGCTTCACTGGCTTCCGGTCAAATTTCGTGTGGACTTCAAGATTCTGCTCCACACCTTCAAGGCCATTCATAACCTCGCTCCCCCATACATATCTGACCTTCTCCACATCAACACTCCTTCCCGGACACTCAGATCTGCCTCATCTATCAGCCTCATTGTGCCTCCTGCCCGTCTGACCACCATGGGGGCCAGAGCCTTCAGCCGCTCTGCCCCCGGTCTCTGGAATTCTCTCCCACCAAGCATCAGGAACATTGACACACTCTCCACCTTCAAATCACATCTGAAAACCCACCTTTTTAAACAGGCGTACTCCCTTTAACATTCTTTTAGTGATTTAGTATTTTATTATTTTATCTGTTGTTGTTATTGTTTGTTGCTGTAAGGTGTCCTTGAGTGCCATGAAAGGCGCCCCAAATAAAATGTATTATTATTATTATTATTAAAGTTTTGTCCTGTAACTCTTTACTACGACGTTCTACTGCACATTTGCGGTGTTGGACATAGGATTCAGTCATATGTTCTTCACTCCCTGGTTTATTTTACCAGCAGCATACTCCAAGCCTGAAGTTGTGAGTGCTGCGATGATTCAATGTGCACACACTTGTATCTCGGCGCGTTTTTCAGCGGCGCAGTAAACAACCCCAGATCTGGTCGACGGGAGCGTGTACAAGCCGCACGGTTAAATGTTTGTTTCGTGACGATACCTCAACCTTTTCTTTTGCGTGAAAGAAGCGCAGCGAGAGACAAAACCTTGAAGTGATGGATCCGCGTTGTGCTGCACCAACACCGACAGACGGTCCCTGACATCAGAGACATGTCAGCTAAGTCAGCAAAGCAGCCGTGTTTTCTTTAATCATCCCACCATAAAGAAAACACCTCAAAGTTCACTTCGGGATTGATCTCGGTAGTCATCTGCCAGAATAGCGAGACGCGGAGTGCACTTGCTGTTCCACCTTGATCTTCTGAATTAGTAATCAAACTTCGGCAGCTCGCTCTGAATTTCATCTTTATTTGTAGGATTATGTAAGAGCTCCTTCAGCCTGCAAGGATCAAGCAGCTACTGTTTCTGGCCATGCAAAAAAAAAAGCTATCACCAGATTCCTTTTAATGCTCACGCCAACGATGAAAACTCAGAACACAAAATAGTTCCCCCCTTTCAATCAAACTTTCTTTCTAATCTCCGATAACACCCTTTTGACTGGCACTTGACGGATAATTGCCTTCGTTAACGCGGCCTCCAATATTCTGTTTCAAGAGAATTCGGGCTAATTAGCAACATGAGAAGTTACCATGGGACACGTAAGGTGGTTCCAACACCATCCAGGTTTGGCACGTCGGAATAAACGCTTTGAAGAATACAAAGGGAGGTGTTTGCAGCGCTGAGATACCAACTCATACCATCCAGAGAGCCGCAGTTATGCAAATAACATATGCTACAACAGTGTTGCAGGCTATTTCGTCAACATTTATTCGACATCAAACACGCACTCTGAGCTTTATGATAATTATATGTATGAACATCCCAGCGACGTGAAATGTACTCCGCGTCAAAAACTTTCCTTATACCCAGCTTGCTTTAAACGCCGAACGCCGAGCTTTTAACGGTTTCCCCCGCAGAGCAAAGTTCCTGCGAGTGCATGGGAGGGCATCTTGTGTGGACTAAAGGATGCAAATGAGGGCGGCGCTGGGTTGAAAGAGTGCAGCCGGGGTGACGGCGCGTGAATCTCAGAGGCGTATTCCTCCAGTGATCGTGCAACATGTCGGAGTTAAATAAAAGTCAAAGTGGCAAAAGTCATAATAAAATTCGAGTGAAGCCAAAAGTCGCGCTGTCAACACATTACATAATCGAAAACATTTGAACAGAGCTGACTCTCACGGTCCTGGCCGGAAACCCACTACAGCTACAGAGGTTTTTTTATTGTTTTATTTTTATTTATTTATCTCTCAACTCATTGTCCCCCTCTCCCCCCCACCCCCACCCCCACCCCCGTTCTTCTTCTCCTTGAGCCCATTGATTAGTGTGATTAAGCCTCATCAGCCCAAATCAACAGCACCCCCCCACCCCCAGCACACACACACTCCCACCCCGCGAGCGGGAAGAAGCTCATCAGACATCACTAATCAAGTACAGCTTGATGTTAGTTTTCAGCCAATCACGCGCAGCCGTTGGCGCTGTGAATAAATACGGCTGATTTGATCAGTCTAAATTTTTAATCAGACGTTTGAACCGCCGCAGTTACTTCCACTGTCATGCTGCTCTTTGCGTCGTCGAGCTGAGGTCAAGAGGAGGTGAGGGTGACTTTGGCTCGTGGGGTGGGATTGGGGGGGTACCTCCTCGTCTATTGGATTTGAGACTATGCTTTCCTGAACGTTTTGAATGTTTTATGAAACCACTGAAAGTGGTATGCAAGTGTGAAATAAAGAGAGAGTGCAGCGCCTCGGCTCAATGGGCACATTTACAGTTACTAGGACGGTTCTGCCTATTGTCTACCATATCTCTTCTTGTCATAATAGCTCTGGGTTTGCAGCAGCTTGTCAATAGTCGTGCGTTGCTCTTTTACTACCAGTGACTGAATACGGCCGTTCTTCCCCCCCCCCCATTCGTCATTCGTGCACAACACATCATCACCGTAGATGTTTCTATTATGAAAGGACAATACACCAAGAGAAAACCTAAAATCAATACAGAAAACTGTAGAACTGAACTGAGAGCAGCTGTTCCGTTATCACCCGGTTGAGCAGGATGTGGAGTAAGCACATCAACGTAGCATTGGAAGCAGAAACAATACATCACCCACCTCGGTCAGCAGGAAACAGCAGAGGGACTTACATCTCATTATCAGCGGCTCTGAGGTTAAAGGGTGGACTCTTTCAGATACTTGGGAGTGACCATCTCACAGGACCTGTCATGGACTCATCACATGAACACCGTGGTGAAGAAGGCCAGACAGAGTCTCTACCTCCTCAGACGCCTCAGAGACTTTAAGCCCCCTCTCAAGGGTGGTCCATTCAGCAGAGCGGAACATCAGAACCCCCCTCCTCAACCTGAGGGACATTTACACAAAACGTTGCAGGTTAAGGGCCCAGCCACCCCGGACGCACTCTCTTCTCCCTACTGGCATCAGGCTGGCTTTTCCGCTGTCTGAGGACAAGAACTGAGAGGCTGAAGAAGAGTTTTTATCTCGAAGGCATCTATCTGCTCAACTCTGACACTTAAGAAGGTCCTCGTTTCGAATCCTGGGGACGGAGAGGGCCTTTCTGTGTGGAGACTGTATGTTCTCCCCGTAATTGCGTGGGTTTCCTCCCACCATCATCAAAAAACATTAGTGCTAGGCGCCGGGTCAGGTTGGCCCCACAGCTTGATACGCAAGTCGCAGCAGCTCAGGACTAACCCTCCATCCCACCATGTAATTTTGTTGTACAATGTTGTTGTATAATGACAAATAAAGCACTTTACCTTTACCTTACCTGATGCCTCACAGCAAGAAGAATCCACCGGCCGACTGGTTCTTTTCTGTGTGGAGTTTGCATGTTCTCCCTGTGTCTGCGTGGGTTCTCTCCGGGTACTCCAGCTTCCTCCCACCGTCTAATGACAGCATGGATAGGCTCCAGCCCTCCTGCGACCCTCCAGATGATAAGCAGTTACAGAAAATGAATGAATAATCCTATATATTCGCCAGGTGTGCCACTCTCTAAAGGAAGGCATTTTCAGGTCACACTTAACAACAATTCTATCAAAGCATCAAAAAAGAATTTTCTTTTATTGTTGAAAGTGTTTTTTTTTTTTTTTATTAACTCTTGGTACATCATCAGGTTACAAGTGATTTTGAAAAGCCACACTGTAACACGATACACCCTCAAGGTTCAGTAAAGTTAATTTTACCCTTAACCTCAATGACGACGAACACTGAGCCCCATAAATGTTACAGAAATAGAGACCGGTGACATTTACCCTGCTGTGTCCAGTCCCATTTGATGGTGAATTTCACACCAGCTCTATAGTTTGTCATTTTTTATTTTTTTTTATATTATTATTTTTTTTTTTTCAGGAGCTGGAATCTCTTAGAAAAACAACACAGCCACACAAATGAGAGAACGGAAACTACCGTTTATCTGAAACGTTTGCCTGCAAAATCTGGTCGGGTCTGATTTATTTATTTTTTTTATTTTTAATTTTTTGGCAAAGCACCCTCTCGATACTTTCATCCGTTTTCAAATGGGTCGGGGTGTTTTCATATAAAGCAGCTTGATGGTGCTCTTTAAAGTGGCACATTAAAGAAATTATTATTACACAGGCAGCCTCTGAAAACTGGCACCATTCATGTTTACTATTTTCCTCTCAGATATTAAAATCCCACTATTGAATTTACTCTCCTCGACTCCTTCATCGGCTCTGTGTTTTATTCCATCTGTCTGAAAGGCAGGGGCCAAAAAAATATCCCATTATGTCCTCTGTTGTGTCTTTTTCATGCCTGAGCTTGGCAGGGAGGTTATGAATGCAAATTCAGGCCGACATGCTATTTAAGTTTCGTGGCAGGCACCAGAAGTAATATCGCATCTGTTTCTCTTTCTGAGAACAATTGTAGAGTAGATTTTATGATTTGGCTCCCGGAGTGTTTCTTAGCACTTGACCTTTCCTTTCCATCATACAGTTTTATGAGATGGCATCCTGGGTTGCCGCAATTTGGGCTGGTAAACGAGGCAAAGCCAAGCAAAAATGTGTGTGTGTGTGTGGGGGGGGGGTGATATGGAGATGAGCCTTGGTTTCATGTCCCTACAGGCCAGGGGTGAGATGGAACCCTCCATTCTGAGAATGCATTTAAAATGCCGCTGCATTGTCTCCTCTCCTTCCTCCTGCCTTCGGAGCCGACACGCAGGCAAGACCCAAATCAACCCACGCAAATGAAGTGAACAATGACTGACGTTCAGCAAAGCGCTGCCGGTTTCCAATCGGCTGTTTCCCACCCCGCAGGTCATACTCATCCAGAGAGAGTTTTCATCTACATTCATATTTCTATCGCCGTGAGGATGTTGACGAACCTTATCATGCTCGAGTTTTATAAATGAAGAAATTCGTTATCGCGTTGGAGCTAACAAATCAAGTCCGAAAGAGGCAGCGTGAGATTAACAAAAAATGACAGGTAATAGTTTGTATCAAACATGAAAAACAAACAACTAGCAAAACTGAAAGACGAATCCAGTCGTACAAAACTGCAATAGGCCTTGTTAGCTTTGGTCGCAGGAGTGAAGTTTCACTCTTTTTCAACCACATCATGGCAGCAAGAAGGGTTCAGAGGTAGAGGATAGAGGGCAACTTCTCAAAGCAGCTTCACGTGCAAACTCAACAAACTGTGACTGGTCACGTTGGGCTGCTTGAGGTTAAAGGTTTGCTGTAAGTCAAATGCTGCTCTGACTTTATGCTTTTAGGTCCAAACCTAAGCTTTAGATATCCACCGCTGGACTGCTACTAATCCAGATAAACCTGGGTTAAGTAATGTAAATGTTATCTACAATTTACTGCATGATATAAGAGTAAAATAACCTTCCAACATGTGAAATTACCGTAATGGCACCAAAAAAGTGCAACGTCTCAGCTTTTAGAAACCGTTTGAATTTTCCCCAAACCGTGACAGAAAAGCGGATCTGTGACACTGCAGAATATCACTCATGGACTCTAGTTCAGTTACCTGACATTCCTGTGGATTTAGCTGCTTGTCCGTTTGTTGACACGATCTAAAATGGTTTTTAATTTGAAGATTTGTATTTGCATGACGCCAGCGATCGGGAGAAGCCGTGGCGTAGCGGCTAGAGAAGCAGCCCACTGCTCCGAGAATGAATGGACCGGTCAATAAAGGAAATAAAACTAAAGCAATTAAAGTGTGTCTTGGTGGTGGTGCACATCATTTTGGGAGCACTTTTAGAGTCATTATTCACTTTTAATTATGTAAACCTCAGAAAAAAGAAGTGTCGAGGTCCAAAGCTAAGCGACCACAGTGGCCAGGGATACAATATGTGATGAAGACTGATGGTTGATTTGAAAATAGACCAAAAAAATATATAAAATTTTTGTCAGAGAGAAAATAACAGAACATATGCTACAAACACTGGCAGTAAGAAATACTGAATAGACATAATAAAAGTACACATGATAATAACCTTCACTCTCTCTCCACACTTGGCGCTCAAGTCATTCTGAGTCCAATCTCTCTTATGCAAACATTTATTCTGTATGTTTATTCTAAATGTGACTTTGCTCTGTCTGCTCTGGCTGCTTCTCACTATTCCAACATTATTTGTGTCACACCTTATGTGTGTCCCCTGAAAAAGGCTTTCAGCCGACTCATTGTCATATTAAAGATTATACCGGGGCCTCTGTGCCTCCCATTGTTTTCTCTCTTTTTTTTTGTTGTTTTGCTTGATCACGGTTTGCTCATTAAGCATCATTTATTTCCTCGAAAGAAGACATGTGATTAAATCTTTATTTATGAAATTAAACCACCTGCTTATTCCACTTCCTTTGAGATGTGGATCTAAATAATTCTCTATGATCCACTGTGTCTTCAGGGTGAATCTGTTGGGTTAAAGAACATTTATCGAACAACCGCAATATTTTTAAGAAAAATAAGTGCGATTTCAGTGCATCGCTGCCATCACCCTACTGAGCCACAGCCTCTGTACTACATCTGCAAATCTTACTAAAACAGTGCAACCCCTAGTGGACATATTAGGAATAGGTACCATTTAATGGGACGACACAGTGACGTGGTGGTAAGAAGGTTCCAGGTTCTAATCCATCATGGCCGACTGGTTCCTTTCTGTGTGGCGTTTGCATGTTCTCCCTGTGTCTGCGTGGGTTCTCTCCAGGTTCTCCAGCTTCCTCCCATCGTCCGAAGACATGCTGGTTAGGTTCATTGGTGATTCTAAATTGGCCGTAGGTGTGAGTATTTCACTGTGTTAGCCCTGTGATAGACTGGAGAACCTGCTTCTCGCCCAGTAGCAGCTGGGATAGGCTCCAAGGGAGTGGTCATCCTCCCTTTGTTCAGGTGCTCCTCAGAAACTTCGTTCACCCATCATCTGCACCAACCACCTCTTGTTGACTGTTAAATAAAATAAAAAGTCGCCTCTGGGCACAGCCTCGCAAGCAATTGACCTTTGGCTAAGCCCCGCCCCCCTTAGTTACTGTTGCTACGTCCGACATTCTCTTCTGGGCTGTGGTTTTCTGGTTATCTATAAGGCTCTGGTATCAATATCAAGGAGCAACACTGTTCATGCAAAGCTGGGTACGTCTCTATTCACTTCTATAATCGTTATTACGAAGCAAACGGACTAACGTTACGCACGTATAACGTTGTATTTCTTCAGCGTGTGCTAGCGTATCAACAACTATCCAACTTAAGCTGTAACGGTGATGTTTTGGTTAGCTCCACAGGGTTTTGCGCGCACATCATTGGGCTTATCCATACCCTGGATGCTGTATATATACCGACAGTATAGCCTGCCGAGACCGAAAATATGAGACGCCTGCGTTGAAGTCAATGGAGCGCTGTGGAAAAAGTGTCGGACCTATGTGGGAGCTCTCTTGGCTTTGATTGGTCAATCTACATTCTAGGGCGGGGCTTAGCCAAAGGTCAATTACGTGGTACTTGAACATAATTGGGAAAACAATCTCTCTGAGGGCATGCTTGCTTTTCTCTAATGGCTGCAGTTTTCTTGAAACAAGCATCTTGTGGTTAGGGAAGCCGCACCTAGATCCTGCACTATAATTCTTTTTAAAACCCTACTCTATTGGTTTAGGCGTTCAGCTTTGGCAGCGGCAGCTTGCATTCATATCGTTGGCCCAGCTTTGTAGTTTTAATTACATACTGTAGATACAGTGCTAGGCTATGATTAGCAGAGCTTTGGTTTCGCCCCTGCTCCCGCTCTGTACTTCTGTCACCGAGATAACTAACGTGGCTTCCAACAACCAAGGGCCGAGTGTGATGGTTAGAAACGCACCCTGCTTCGGCTCAATGTGCTCTCATGATACAGGCAAATGTTTCAGACACAGCAAACCATTTATCTCTCTTACATAAACAGCTTCTAATACATTTGTCCATCTGGAAACTATAGTTTCATTACCAGACTCAGATTTATCTTTTTTTTTTTTAACCCTGGTAAAGCCATAAATAGACAAAATTTTGCCTGGAAACACCACTACAGCCGTTAGTTATTCAGGAAAAAGGGTTTTTTCCTTCTTGTAATGGGACTTCCAAATAAATCATTCATAGCACCAAGCTAAATTAAATGCAATAACATTTCAATGGTTGCTTTTAACCTGCTGTGCAGATGGAGTGGGCTATTCCATCGCTATGGTGCATTTACCCAACAAAATGTAGCTATAAATGACTTCTGCACAATGCTGCCTTTTTAGTTAATGATTTTCAGTTACGGTTTCAGGAAAATTGAGCCGGGAAGAGACATGGCTTTTGTGTGAAGGTTGTTTCAGGCGCCACATGTAAAGACGGAGGACGTGCACTATTGCGGGCACCCGATCACAAGGGAAATGGCTTTCTTTTTATTTCCCTATCCACTGTGTCCCCTCTCGGAGCTGTTGTATGTTCATTGCACAATGACAATGGGAACAGCTGCATTGTGATATCCGGCTTCCGAGATTGCCGCAATTGTGCGCTCCAGCCCACATCACAGATTACGGTTGTTTTGTTGTCCTCGAGCCTCGGAAAGGAGGAAATGTTCACGTTTGGCTCATTTGCATCTTGATGTGATGGTGTTTAAAGGGATGTTTTGTACAGATGAGATGGCCTCTTCTAGTCAGGAGAGTCACCTTTAGCTCTAGTGAGCTTTTGATCTCCTCACCTGCAGCCACAGTTTGAACTTCTAATGGTCAGCCACTCAAAGACTATTCCAGTGCATTTGCAAACACGTTTAGTGTGTCCAGTAACACTTCTCAAAGCATGCTGACTTGGATGTGATTGTTCATTGTTGTAGTTCTGATTTTTTTGCAATAGAAAGCATCTTAATTTGAAATGATAAAGGTATTATTATTATTCTAAAATAAGAATGTGATTTTAGTGAGTTCATTGCAATGTGCTAAGCACTTAACTAATTTTTTGGCAGCTGTTTGTCTCAAAGGACCAGAACACACACTTTCAGTGATGCAAAACATTTTGCAAAGCACAGGTGGATCAACCAGCTTGGGGGCACCTGGGTAAAATGGTCTCTGTTGACTCCCCCACACCGCCTACACTCATGTGCAAGTGTAGATTCTTTTTAATTAACCCTTTTATGGTGCGAGGAACCACAGTTGGTAACTTCACACAGCACACATGTCAAATTGTGTCCCTGTGCCTCTCATTGAGGTTGAGAATCATGAGGTTTTCATGCAGCCAGTCAGTGAAGATCAAGGCAACATTCTCAGATCAAATCAAATGTGGTCGGCAATGTCCACCTCTGCATGAACGCTGACCGTAACTGCTTTATTGGGTATCACAAAGAAGTAGTCTAATGTTGTCTAATGTAAAAAACGTATATGCCCTACAATAACACTCTAGGGTTGAAATTTGAATTCCCAAGTATTTCAATGAGTTCCCTACAAAGGGAACAAAGGGTACCAAGTATTTGGTTAGGAAGGTGACAAAACAGGCAACAACAGGCTTGATGTTTACTAGATCTCAGGGTAGCATACTGGTATAGCACCTTTAGATAAAGGTTCAGATGTACATGAGACTACTGATATTGGCTTTATTTTAGTGCCAAACAGAAATCTGAACATTTAAAAGCAAGATATGTTGACTTAATAAACCAAGAAACGTTGGGACTAACGAGGGAATCGCACTTAGTTACGTCGACTGCCTCGAACCCATCTGCTGTAAATGGAGACTCTGAAACGCTCCCATGAGAGGACAGGAGATGACTCATCTGTCCATCCACGCTCAGCTGCACCAGATATGTGCAATAACGGTGCTTCAATTATGCACCGGTAACGACATGCGCAATATCATATTAATATATGGCTTCGTTTGAATGTCAGGTTAGCGGAAAGAACCCTTGTTTTCAAGGGTTTACGGACGCCACAAGTTACCATGGTGACATAACATCAAAAGCCTGAGGTCATCGCATCAGGATAACCATTTATGTACAGATCCAATTAGTGCAAAGGGAAGGACTGACATCTGAATAAATATTTATGAACTGAACATTTACTTATGCACCACAGGCCGGATCTAATGGGCCATAACACTTAGAGAGCACACAGATGTGCCTCTGAAGAAGGACACACAAGCGCACGAGACATTTCATCATGTTCTAGGCAAAGTGTAAAGGCAGATTGCATCATCAGCGTTTGTTTTGTCCGACTCACTTGCACTCTGTGGTGTAGTTAGTGCCGCAGCCTCTAGGAGACAGTGGTGTCTTTTGGTCTATTTGCTTTTATCTTCTTGTCATCACTCCCCGGGCGGGCCTCTGTCTCATTCTTCCTCTCCCATTTCAAACCCCCTTTTGTCCATCAGACGAGATGTGTGCACGCCTGTTTATTTTGCGTACCTGTTTCCTGCCTCTTCCTCATCCTCAGAGTGCATTTGCATCCTTTTTTTTTTTCTGCACTCTATTACCCCCTGACGTTCTGCCCCTCCTCTAGTTAGAGTACTCACTCCCATGCAGCCTTTTCAAGCCTACAGCGTGAGAACCACAAGAATAGCCACAAAACAAATTAGCGTGCAGCGTGCGATAAAAGAGAAGTTGCGAGTGTGACACAAATTACCCCCGTGTGTTGCCAAGAGGTAACTATGTTGTTTGCATTGCTCTCTGATGTCAGTGGAAAGCTGTGAGTGTCTGTGGGACACGCTATGATTTCAAAGGTTAATGCATGGCAGAAATAGAACACGAGTGGGTTTGATAATCACAGGCAAACAATGGACCCGTGATGCACCATGTCAGCCTGGATATGAGACGGAGAACAGTTTGTTCACATCTTGTACGTTCTGCCGAAGTGGGGATGTGCACCAATATTAACTTTAAGGAAGTTTTATAATGTAGTATGCTAATGCTTTGCTATCCTTCGCTGCAGTGTACCCTATCAGAGATGTTCAGTGCATGCATTTATAATGACGGTAGGTTGAATAAGATGAGCACAGTGAACTGTTTCACATTTCTCAGATCTTTCTTCCTCTCTGAATTAGTAAGTAAAACAGAAATCACTCCATGCTTTAAATGCTTCTCAAAGGCTCATTCTAGTGTTGCCAATAAGCTCAAAGACATGGCAGGATTAGCCCTGTTGCCATGAATAAGCTTCCTCACTATGTCACATCAATTTGCAGGTGTGCCTTTGGTGGAAGTTCATTGGTGGAATTTATTTTCTCTTTAAGCTTTTGACATAAACTCTAAACCCACGGAGCTGGAAAATTAAGCCATGTAACCGGCGCAGAAAGACCAAAAAAACTGCAGTTCCTCTCGTGGCCACTTGAGGCTTCCTTCAAATGCGAGTCAATGAACCTGCCCTCATGTCAAAATATGCAGTTTTACCGCAGGAATAAATGTTTTAAGAGCCTGATGCAAAGATAGCTGTTTTTCTTCTTTTAGTTTCCCCATTTATGACACATTTACAGAGGGTGATCTTTCATATAAGTCACCTAATGCAATCGTACTAAGGATTAAAGTGATGCATAGCTAAGTACATAACTGTTTTGAGTGAGTCACATGCAGCTTTCAGCCTAGACGCAAACGCTTAATTCAGAAGTCAAGGTAACTCTTTACCAGCGTGCCAAGCTCAACATCTTACGGGAGACCCACCAGCCTCTTCTGGTTTAAGCCTAGTGTGACTATTACTAATGTTTCAACTGGAAGATGAGCCAGAACACACCTCCAGGCTCTGTAAGGGCTGCATGATCAAGAGGGAGAGTGATGGAGTGCTGCATCTCATGGCTTTGAGTCCTCAATCAGCCAACCTAAACCCTAATGAGATAAACCGGACTGCAGAGCTGAGAGTCAGAGACTGTTGGAGAGATGTCAGTTACTACACAGTTCCGTTGGTGTTCTTTTATAGTTTTTGATGTCTTCAGTTTTGTTCTCCCATGTAGAAAATGTTCAGTTACAGAAAATCTCTTGAATGAGCAGTTGTTTCTAAACCGACACTGGATTTCCTCGACGTTGTTTAGGAAGTTTTGATTTGCTAATAACATAAAATACCACCACTTTTATATGTCTCTATCACAGATGGTGATTCATTAACAGATTTGAGTCTGCAGAATAATTCAGTTTGGCAAGAAGTGACAGCGGAGATCTTCACTGTCCAGGTCGCAAAGCGTTGCGCGAGCCGTCGACTCTGCTGTTTTTGTTCTGATTTCGTTGGCGAGTACAGCATCATTTGGTTTCTTCACAAAAACACATTGCCTGCAGCACATTTCAGACTGTGACAGAAGTCCTCTGCACCTCTCACTCCTCTCAGATGTTGGACCTACTTATAGTGCTAAACTGCTTTGTAAAACCCTCACAGACTAAAACGCTTTGGTGTCCTGAGTGCTAGGGGTGACTTATTTTTGGAAGTTTCTCTTAACCCAGTCAGTTAGGTACTATTTTCAGAATTACTTTGTGAATATGGCCCCAAGGCGTCTCAGAATGTAACATAAAAACAAATGCTCTTAAAAAACCAAGACGACAAAGGTTTGGGAGGTCTTCTCATAAATAAGGCTTCCTCCTACTTGGAATGAAGTGTGAAAGTTTCTTTTGACAGTCATAGGCATTTCAACTTCTGCACCAATTTGATGCCGTAGCTACGGCGACAGCCCAGAACCTACGCAGACCCTAACGCCATAGCCTAACGTGCACCTCCCGAGAAATGCAACTGTGTGTCCTGGTGATGCAGACCGCAAGAGCTGTGATTGGTCCGGCAGTCGTGTGTTACTGCTTTAGTAATCCTGGCTGCTTTTCCACCTCCGCAGTTTTTGAATTGATTATTTTGGATCAATAAAGATGGAACACATTGAGGAAATGTTAACTGATGAGTTTCGGAGATCCAAACATTTGTAGGACTCATGTTCGGTGAAATTTCTGCGATAGTTTAAGTCTCTATTGTTGAAAGCGAAGCAAGAAGTAGAAACAAAGATTAACCCGACAAGCAAAAAAGACCGGCTAGTGTTTGGGTGGTGCTTTTACAAAGTGAGTCAGACTGATGAGACCACAAGTATAAATGGCTCGCACTCTTCTAGGCTACATATGTAGGTTACAGCATCTATGTCCCGCAGTACCTTAAATGAGCCTTAAACTCTTAAGAGAGATGGAATATCTATATTTTCCATTTGACACTAGATTTCCAACATTGCAGATTCTTTAAAGAAACTGTATCGGTCGACAAGAACATGCAAGTAATTGCCTTTATTTTAATTGTCTGTATCAAAACTTACAACAACAGCTAAAAGCCATAAATGCTAAATAAATAATATAAATAGGGATCATATTATCAGAAATTGCCTGAAACGGAAATTGCCTGCTGTCGATAGACTTTACACAATGTAGAAAATTGTAAATGAAATGAATGTCAGACTCATTCATTTGTTGCTTTTCACCCTTTAAAAGGAAAATAAAAGTGGTGTAACATCCCATCAAATCTTCAAATGCGAATAATAGACTAACTACTTAATGGGTGCCTCAGCTACTGTATTATTACCAGATAAAACAGACACGGGGCTTGTCTCTGTTTCTGCACTGTATTAAAAATTTACTCTTTATCTGATCCAGAGCAGCGGTCTGACATTTAATAGCACTTTTAAGTCAAAACAGATTCTTAAATTTGCAAGTACGTGCAAAGATTAAAGATCATTACTTGTATCACTTTAATCAAGTTTAACTTTTTGATTTTACTTTAAAAAGCTACAATAGTATGATAGCTTTACGTTGGGAGACTGCTCTTTCAACACATATCTACACATCGCCATAAACACACAACATAAATGAACTGACTCATATCATAACCTTCACACGCATATATAAGGATTTAGTTTTTGGAGCCGGTCAAAGACGTTACATATAGAGACACAGTAGAAAGTAATGCTTTGCAACAATATCTATGTTATTGACCTGAATACATATTGTAGCGCTACAGAGGTTTTTCTTCACGGTAACTGAAGCTTGAACATGGGCTACTGTCGGCCATAGACCACGCCAACACCATAAACACCGTCAGTCTGACACCTCTAATCTGCGGCTCTTGCAACCTCTCACTCTCGCAACTCTCGCATGGTGCATTCACTGACATCAAGGACAAAAAACGCGCTCCGCAACCACAGCAACAACGAGCAGACCACGAGAAAACTGAGAATAAACACATAAGCTCATCAGTACTGTGCACTGCAGATATGTATAGCCTGTATAAATCAGCACCATCAGTAGTGTTTAGTAATACTTCGCAGCATGCTTTAAGATGTAGCCGGGATAAAAACAAAAAAGTGGTAGATCCCTGAAGCCTTCTCCGTGTACTGCAGCTAAAGGTCTGATAACTTTATCAAATAGTTGATGTGCAGCCTCCTTCTCTGGTTTGGTGAAGTTGTTAACTGGCTGCTGTCCAGAGGATTTGAACGGTTCCTCTGCTAGTGTAAGCGGATGTCTTTTCAGATGCATTGCAGTAGTACTTTAGTTGTATTTCAGGATGTCACTGTAGTATGGGCTTCATCTTTAGTGAAGTATTTCCACACGCTTGATGAACCGCTGCTAGTTTTCTGCAATGACCCACTGGTCTCCTCACCTGTCTTCTATAAGGAGCTTTATAAAATCCTCATTACCTTTTAAAAAAAATATGTTAATATAATCAATTCTAGCTGCTTTAATCTAACCAAACTCGGGAATCAAGACATGGCAACCAGCTGCATGTGCCTGTCTGTTTTATGACATGTGAACGGAATAAAAACGCAATTCCTGGTTTAGAAAGAAGATAGAAAAAAAAAGGACATTAACCATGCAGCAATAACCTTTCTTCTGAAAGGTTATTAGTGTATATCATTCAGTAAAATGCGTCTCCGCGGAGGGTTTTAATGTGATAAAACACGTAAAAATCACAACATCCTCATAATGTGTCTGCAGCAAATGCTTCACTTTGTCTCCAGAACAGTGCAGGGCCTGGGGAGTGAAGCACTTAAAACACGAGGCATTTGAAAAGGCATGGAAAATGAACTTTTCCTAATATGTGTGATGTAGAGTTTAGACATGAGAGTATGAATATGTGTGTGTGTGTTTGATCACTGCTCTATAGGACCAACTCTAACGCACAGCATGCCTTCAACCCTCTGGTACACGAGCCACTGAAGATGCTAAAGGCCACCAAACCTCTCCATAAATCAGCTTCTGTCTGTCTGTCTGTGTGTGTGTGTGCATTCATGTCCCACGCATGCCTGTGTGCAAATCAGTGCATGCTCTATTATCTCATCTGCCTCAAGTACCCATCCGAATGAGGTTCAGTCTGCATGCCAGCCGCTCTTTTTGCCATGCATTATGCACTGTTCCACCGCATATATTTATTTATTATCTGTGTCTTTCAAGATCAAAACGAATGGCAAATAGGCCCCGGCGAGATAAATATTGCAGCAGAAGTGAGAGTCAGCCGAGGCCATCAGATGGGTGGTGTGCCTGAACGGAACAGATCATATCAAGGTGGATTTTGTACCTGCTTGTCAGAGGCTCCGCGGGTCACGAGGCGAGAGACGGGGAGGGAGTCTCATGGAATTCACTGGAAGCCTTTTGCTCCCTCTTCACTCTCACTGTGCTTCCCTGTTGATCTCTGTTCTCTGCATGTAGGGCTAAATGCGGCAGACCTTCATCCCTGCATTCGAGGTTATTTATTACATTACAGTATGTCTACAGGTCCTCCAGACTGATTCCTAGAGCACCCAGAAGCCAAATGTTCCAAAGAGACCCTTGTTAAGAGTTCAAGAAGGAACAAACCAGAAGCTCAATCCCTTCAGGTGATACACTTCCCTTCCCTGCGGTAAAGAACGACCTGTTGCCGGCACGAATGCACTTACAGCAATAGCAATAATGAGACGAACACCCTGTTCCCACACTAACAACGCCTGAAGAGCCCACAGACAGCTCCCTTTGTTCATCAGCAACAGCCTCAGTCAAGCCAGGGCACTTGGAGAAGGTAAACATGGTAAATGCTTCCTGTCAATGGCAAACGAATAAGCGTGCGTGGTTTTAGATTTCTGAGATTCAAGGTGTCGCCATTATGTTACTGTAGCTCAGCAACACGGATGGAAACTGAGAAAAATAAATGGCGACTAGATCGTAGTTATACAGGAGTAAACAGAGTGAGAAAGCAGGATGGAGAGGGCTCTTATTGGATCTCTTACCTGGACTAGCCCATTAAAACCTATCAACAATATCTGACCTAAAAAGCTAGGACTGGACAGTTTTTGTTTTCTGTGTCTCCGGTCTGCTCTGAAGTCATACCTGTGATGACCCTGGGCCCTTAAAACAGAAGACAGTATTTCACAACTTACATAATATTTCAGCCACATCTTTTTAAAACTTCTTTCCTTCACATCTAAAGTGTCTGTCTCAGGTTCAGGTCTACTGGCTCATTGATTGTTCTCTGCACACTGCATTTTATTTTTCTTGCCCTCTGACCCTCTGAAGCCTGATACACAGAAACTGTTCAGTGTATTCTCTGCACATCCTTCACAGCCCGGCTCCAACCAGCTAGAAACTGAAACTGGCTGCAGTCTCCAAGGAAATAATCTGCAGCTGCTGCTGAACAGACTCGTGGAGTGTCACTCAAGAGCTAAGTATACACACTAATCAGGCATATCATTATGACCACCTTCCTAATATTGTGCAGGTCTCCCTTGTGGTGACTCATCAGAGAATGGACATGGGGCTTCTGAGGGTGTCCTGTGGTGTCTGATCAACAGAATGTTATTAATGGGGGGCCTTTGAGGGGAGGGGCCTCTGTGGATCATCCCACAGATACTTGATCAGTTTGGGATCTAGTGAATTTGGAGGCCAGGTCAACACCTTGTGCTGTTCTTCATGTTTTTTTTTAAGTCGTTCCTAAAGTGTTTTTGTGTGTGTGTCTGTGTCAGGCTGCATCCTGTTGGGGATGGCTTCTGCCATCAAGGAGTGTCATTGCTATGGGGTGGGGGTGGGGGTGTCTGGTCTAGTCTAGGTGGGTGCTACATGTCTAAGTAACATCCACACCAATGGATGCCAGGTCCAAAAGTGTGTCAGAAGAGCATCAAAAAAAGTTGATCCCACTCATCTTTTTCCTGATCGTCTGGAAATGAGTGGATCGGATGATTTAAGGTTTGAATCTGTGCTTGTACATGATGTTATCTGCTGTCGGCACCGACTGACCCAGAACAGACCTGGTCCAATTTAGTTCTATCAGTTGTCCTATCACATTATCAGCCAAAAGCTAAACTGTCTGGGATCATGAGCAGACTGACAGATACAACTAGAGATGCACACTGAGGCTTAGAGGCACAGCAGACAATCCGTGGAGCTGCTGTTGGACAGAATGATTAGGATGAATAAGGGAGAGGCCATGCAGGGCAGTGATCATCACATTCATTGCAGACCGAATCAGTGACGGTAGCAATCCATCGTTCACTCAAACTTCTCCATCCACCTTCCAGCCGGGGGTGAACAGTCCCTGACATGTGTCCAGGCAGCCATTGCAGTCAACGGATCACCCCTCCTGATCCACCGCCATCTAGATGTCTTCCCCGCGGCATCAGTAGTGTCCGTGATGGCTTTATATTTGTGCAGTCCCCTAATCCCCAGGCCAGCAAATCCTCGGCAGCTGACTTCAATGGGATAACAGAAACTCTTCCATCCTCTGCTTCCGAGTTCTTCATACTTGGCCTTCTTCCTCTCAAATGCCTCTTCCAGCCGATCTTCCCAGGGCATGGTCAAATCCATCAGGACAACTCGCCTTGAGGACACGAGAAGCATGTCTGGTCTAAGTGTGGTCGTGGCTATGGTGCCTGGGTATTTGAGCTGTGTACGATACATTACTGGATGTAAATGAGATCCCGGATAGGTTTCAAAAACTGAAGGATAATCATTGAAAAATGAAAAGGTAATAAAAAAACATATTGAGAGAGCTGGCAGGAAGAAATAATTCTACAGTCTCGCAAAAAGGTCCCTTCAGCAGCTTGAATATGTAATTAAGATGACAGTTCAGACGGCTCATTTGTCATTTATGAGAAAGTCTTCATTCACTGAGGACAAAAAAACTCAAAGTCACCTGCTGTCACTTTTGTGATTTCTCTTTGTATCCTGACATTTCGTTTGTGTTCTCATTGGGAACACTTTTCTTCTCTTACCCAGATGCCAGAATCCGTCAGCAGGCCGCTGAACGGCGGCGTGAAACGTCGTCACAAAATTTGAAGAAGGAAAAATGCAGAAACCTCAAGAGAATCAATCAAGGAAAGCGGTCTTAGAAAGGGTTTCTGGGCGGTTGTGAGGTTTTTTTGAGTTGCAAACACGACGCATAAAGCAGCTAACCTTCAATCAGCAGGGATTCATGAAGCTGCTTTATTTCCTCGCCGTGCTCAGTCTGGCGTCTGAGGATCCTGCCTCCAAATGGTGCAGCAGAGAGAGGAGCATGCAATCCTATATATGCATATAGACTCATATAGGCAGCGGAGATACATTAATGGCTGTTTTTAGAGGAATTATCCTTTCAGCCGTCCTTGGCAGAAACGCCTCTTGACTCCCTGTCATCTATAAATAAAGCTATAGGAAGCCACATCCGATGCAGCGGGCCACGCAGTATCAAGTAGACGGAGGAACAGCCTGGAGCGAATTCACACACGTTAAGAAATCTGCAAAAATTGCAAAGAGGAGGAAAAAAAAGATGATTTGCACCAATTAACTCTGGAAGCATAAACTGATCTTTTCACTCTCCTTCATGCCACTCTGATATCCGTATATTTGACGGAATTTAAGTTTCTTTCTTCTCCGTATGTGTGACAAGGAGAAAACAAATCACACCGAACCGATAGGGAAATAGGGGATAAGCTGCATTTTAAAATGTGCTTGTGCTTACTAAACGATAACGCTGGCATTTTTAGATGTATTCGTGTGTTATTTTATCAACAGATTTCATTGACACGGTCGGCAGCTAGACTGTGGATGTAAACGTGCTTGTACTTTTGCAAAATCGAAACGCTGCAAGGAGGTGAATCTTTCCATCTTTAGCTTGAGGTGTGGGTTTATTGATATTGGAAATATTGACTTGAAATATTTTGCTGGTGTTAGGCTCCATCAGCCAAAGTCATCAAATAAGATACAATAATATGGTTGGACATATTATCATTTATCCTTCCTATGTATATAGTGTATATTTAATTCTATTTCTATTTCTTGTAGATTTGTACATGTGCAAGAATGTTTTTTTTATGTTCAACTGAGCTACTGTGTCCTAGCAGTTTCCCTTGTGCATCAACAAAGTCTTGGTTCGACATTTAATATAAGAGACATTTAAAATAGCATGTTAATCACGTAACATGCACATATACTGTATGAGTGCAGGGCATTTTTTGTACATTGTCAGAAGCATGCTTACATTTTCCTCTGTCCCGTGGAGAAAGGCTGAGCTGTATGAAGATAAAAGTGTCATGCATTATGCAGCAGATCACTGGTCGTGGTCAAAGCTACAGTCGGGGCACCCCTCAGCTGCAGCTGCAGAGGCACAAGTCCGCACCACTGCATGTACACAGAAAACTAGAGCAGCTGGTTCACTCGCTGAGTCCCGCTGCCAGGGCTGATTGAGACGGACCGTATCTGCAGTTATCACCGTCGACACCGGGAAGGAAAAGCTGTGGGCGTGATTGTGGCCATGGTTTAGGTTGTGACAGTCGCGTCCGTCGTGGGCGTAACGATGACCGGATGTGAGCGGTTATGTGTGTGTACAGTCCTTTAGTTTATTTAATAGTGTTTCATTTTTTTTATGGTCAGTTTTACTTATTAGACTTTCTTTTAAATGCAGTTTGGTTTCTGTTTCCAGACATCCCATCCCAGACTCCATTTGCAGTAATGCCTCCTCCTACTTGTTGGGTTTTTAACTGTGACCAAACTAAAGTGAACCTTCCTATTGTCTTCTGGGTCAAATTTGTCTCGAAAGTTTCTATGTCACATAATTTGATAGAAATGTGGTCTACTGCCCATGGACTCTGAAAAGAAGTGTATAGTATATACCAGTGGCGGGCCGTGCATTTTCCACCTAGGCCTTCAATGACCTCCAACCTTATTAAAACACGTCTTAATACGATCGTTATGACGTCAAATCCAGCAGTAGCATCAATGTCGACCCAATGAAATGGCAAAAATATACATAACAGATGTAAATATAATTCAATTTACTCACCAGAATTTTAGGAACTATTTAGATTTCTCCTCAGAGCCTGTCAACCAAAGGTAGCGCTCATAGTTGCTGACCTGAAAGTTTCCCCGGCTGGGTCAGGCTCGCTAGCTCCAGGGTTGGGCGGCCTTTCCTCACAATATCCAGCTTTTCCTTCAAAGTCTGCCGTGAAAATGTGTTTCTAAGAAGATCTGCAACCAAATCGACAACCTCTCCTCCTTCTGCCATCGTGGGTTCAACAAATAGCTATGCAAACGTAAACGTTGTGCAGCTAGCAACAGATGAACATGAACCGCTAGCTTAGCTTAAACGGAGCGGCTCTCCAACCGTCCAATTAGAGGACATGAAAATGCTGACGCCACTGTAGGCCACAGAGAAGGACTAAGAATACCAACTTGATTAGCTAAAGGAACAGCGTCATTACAATGTGTTTCAGCTTTAATTGTGAAGGCCCAGGTAGATTTCTTTGACTTCGGCAACACATGGTGGATGAAATATGACTGGATAAAAGCTCTAATGCAAAGTTACACTGGTAGAAGCCATAAAATTAAAAGCATAGGCTATTGGGAATAATTTAATAAGATTAATGGGAAAATATTAAAATGTAAGCTATTGATTTTGATAGAGTTTAGGCCAGTAGAGAAGGCTTTGCTGGCCATGACGGCCCACCACTGATATCTAGTAATTAGCAGAAAGAACAAAAGAGAAAAGGCTAACAATGTATAAACACTACATTTTATTTTAGGTTTCATAAATGGTCAAACAGACGGGATCAGTTTTGACCAGGGAGGACATAAGTCGCACGGTCAGTGTTAGGCAATATGAAGGCTAAAGACTTTTCCTGTGTATTTTTATTTAATTCTCAACTGTACAATATAATTTTTTTCCCCCAGAAGTCCAGTTTGTATATTTATTTTACTAAAATAAAAAGCTTGTCCACACCTATTTTTAGTTTTGTGTTGGTGTGCTATGTGGGTTTTAGTTGTGTTGAAGCTACTGTATTCCTAATGTGCTCTTTTTGGCAACACGTATGCAATAAAAACTGTGCAGCTTAAACTGGATAATGAGAAAGCGCACAAGTGATCCAGAAAAAAATAAAATGAAATAAAAACTAATAAAAATAATCCCATGTGACCCTTCAGTTTTTACTCAAGTAATGTACTTCAATATTAAAGTTTGTAATCCATTTATCTGACAGCTTTAGTTACTGGTAATGTAAAATTTATTAATACATGATATAAACTGATAAATTACTATGCTATGTTTATTATAGAGCAGTGTTTAAAGTAGTTAAAATCCTTCCCAGATTTCCAGCAGCTACATTAAAGTGATTAATCCATGCTAACTTTCCACTATAGATTATTACCATTTGGAAACGAGATCACTACAGCAACGGTGGAATTCACCCATGAACGTCTTTTTCCATGTGATCTGTCTCTGAACTAAACCACCGGACCAACAGATGGTTAGATGATCGACGTACATCCTCCGGAGCTTTGCCTCTAGCTCGTCCATAAATCAATTTACAGATAAATGTCATGTAATGTCCAGTTTCTCATTTGTTGCCGACAACAAATTGAAATTATAAACTGACACATTTAATCAGCGTTCTGTTACGTCTGTGCTAACCGTTTTAATAAATGTCTGATTTAAATGTGAACTTAATCAATCACTGTATGTGCGGCCATAATTAGGGACTTCGCTGTTGATAAAAACCTTGTTGAACGTTTGTGTAACGTAGCGCCAGCGGCTGCCTGTCAGAAACGTGTTGTTGTTCAAAAATACCTGATTCTGACGAACTCTGAATTTGTTGAAAGGTAAATGTGTCTTCTTGCTGCTGCATCTGAGTCGATGTCTGCTCGCTACATGTCCCATGTGGAGTTCAGACCCTTGTCAGGAAAATGACTATATGCTATATGCACTAATCAGCCACAACATTATGACAGGAGAAGTAAATAACATCGACCATCTTGTGACAATTCAGTGTTCTGCTGGGAAACTTCTGGACCTGGCATTCATTGGTGTGGATGTTACTTAGACATGTAGCACCCACCTAGACCAGACCAGACACCCCCACCCCATAGCAATGACACTCCTTGATGGCAGCAGCCATCCCCAGCAGGATGCAGCCACAAAAACACTTTCGGAACAACTAAAAAAAAAACATGAAGAACAGCACAAGGTGTTGACCTGGCCTCCAAATTCACTAGATCCCAAACTGATCAAGTATCTGTGGGATGATCCATAGAGGACCCTCCCCTCAAAGGCCCCCCAACTAAAAACATCCTGTTGCCAGACACCACAGGACGCCCTCAGAAGGCCCATGTCCATTCTCTGATGAGTCACCACAAGGGAGACCTGCACAATATTAGGATGGTGGTCATAATAATATGCCTAATCGGCGTATACCCCTGAGGGAAGTGTGCAGGAAGTGTGTTAATCCCTTGTTTAGGTAGAAGCACTGATATCTAATCTAATCATAGTACATTCTCCTGATTATACTTACATGCAGTATAGTTTAGAGGTATTTAATAAGTGTTGAAATCAAAAGTGTTCTTAACTTCCTACCAAAGTGTTTTCTGCTTATTATACTTCTTCTATTCATTCTTCATGCCACCTCTATCACCTGTATTATAAATGACTCTCATCAGGCACATAGTTTTCTGCCTCAGTGATCCTGTTTATTCTTATAACAGTAACTTTATGAGGACACTATACACCCACTGAGCCGCTCTATAATTAATCTGTTGATTGCTGGATGCATTCAGACTTTTCATCCACCATCAATCTCTCATGTTTTATGCATCACCTACAAATAAATGTATCATTTCAACACTTTTGTATGATGTATATGCTGCATGGAAGCTTCTCTCTACCTGGCCGGCCTCGAGCAGATGAGGTCAAGGGTCCTTTGTGTTGCCTTATTGCTTGCTGTGGGTGTTTCAGGGTCTTGGTACTGATATTTGCGCCGTATGAATAAGACTGAAGTGAACTGAAGAGAAGAGAAACAGAAGTGAGTCTCTTTCTAAGTATTTGATATAAGACTGTAACTAAAGATGTTATTTTTTATTTACATTACGTGGTAATTTAATTTTGTGGTACTTCACAAAATGGCGTGAAATGCCCTTCAGACTCAACAAACAGACACTCTCACGCTCCTCGTTTACAATCGGAGGTGATTCGTGTTTATTCTCACTGAGTCACGTTCTCTCTGTCAGTGTTTCATTAATTTCAGCACATCAACTTATAACAGCTTTGAATTCAAGAATATTTAAATTAAGTAGATGGTGAAAAAATAAGTTGTAGCTTATCAGTGATATCCATCTAATCAGCCTGATTATGATACCTCTTATATTCGATCGTGATAGCTGTTAACTCAGCTGTGACAGAACAACTGCTTTATTTATATTCAATATCGAACTGTCACGTAACAAGCACCAGCTACATCTATATCTCACCATCAGATTCTACATGTACACTTCAGTCAACTCTCCTCTCTTGTCTTTGTGTCTCTACACGGCCGGCCTCAAGCTGATGCTCCCCTCCATATGAGCTTAAGGTTCTGCTCAAGGTTTCTTCCTGTTAAAATGCAGTTTCTCCTCAAAGGTGCCGGGTTTTGTTTGGCATTTATGGAGCCTATCCCAGCTGTCATTGGGTGAGAGGCGGGGTCCACCCTGGACAGGTCTCCAGTCTATCACAGGGCTAACAAAGAGAGACAGACAACCATTCACACTCACACAAGAAATTCTTATAATAGGATCTTTATCCATCCATCCATCCATCCATCCATCCATCCATCTATATCCGTCTGTCATCCATCTATCTATCTATCTATCTATCCATCCATCCATCCATCCATCCATCCATCCACCCATCTAAAATCACGTGAATGTCCAAATGCAAATGTCTGAAATGTGCTCCATTCAGCTAGTAATGGATCTGGATCAGATGTTTTGTCCAGTTTTTAGAGATTCCCCTGTGTCCCAATTCCTCATTCAAGGCAGGGACAGGAAAAATGACAGATTTTTATTTATATAAAAATTCAGGTCTAACGTGAATACAGAACATCTTCTTTATTTTGAACACAATGCTGTTTGTTACACAGACAAGGTGGCGCTCACTCCTCGGGGATGGAATATTTGTACAGGAGTGGGAGGGACAGGAGTGAGTGTCCACGTCCTTGGGTATGTCAACAGAACTACAATGTGCCGTGCATACTGAGCAGAGACGTGAACTAAATTCATTCTGTAGGTGTGGTGACAGCACACCTTCTTTTGGTACGGCGTAGCCTCTCAGAGTCACAAACAAACGTCTAGAAAACAACTTCAAGCGTGTTGGCGGCCGTGGCTGACAGATGTGTGCAAGATCGTAGGGGATGCATGGGCAACTGAGGAGAGATTTTAACAGCTACTAAACAGTCGAACGGAAAGACAACTGCACACAGATACTTGATCAGTTTGGGATCTAGTGAATTTGGAGGCCAGGTCAACACCTTGTGCTGTTCTTCATGTTTTGTTCCTAAAGTGTTTTTGTGTGTGTGTCTGTGTCAGGCTGCATCCTGCTGGGGATGGCTGCTGCCATCAAGGAGTGTCATTGCTATGGGGTGGGGGTGCCTGGTCTGGTCTAGGTGGGTGCTACATGTCTAAGTAACATCCACACCAATGAATGCCAGGTCCAGAAGTTTCCCAGCATCCCCATACATACTGTATATACCAGCAAGGAAACACCTGTGAGTGTGGGTTGGGTATATTATCAAGTAGTTTCCGGCACATAAAAGGTACAAATGTGTATATATGCAAAATAATAAAAAAGTAAAGTTATATAAAAGATATCTATAAAAAGGACCAAACTCACCACCATCCATTAAAGGTTCTTTAAGGTGTGCAGGACATTACTGAGATCTTTTTAAGACACCGTGCAACCTTCTTTGCTGCAGTCTGCTGGAGTGGTGGAATCACAGAGACAGGGACAAGAAAAGACGGGACAAGCTGATAAAGAAGGCCAGCTACATCATAGGCTGTCCTCTTGACTTAGTGATGAAGATAAGTGAGAGGAGAATGTTGCCCAAACCGTCAAACATCCTCAAGAACCCTTCTCAACCCTGTTGGGACCTAAAGTAGCTCCTTCAGCCGGAGACTACAGCACCCACAGTGGAAGAAGGAGACGCCTCCATAAGTCCTCTGTCCCTACGGCAGTCAGACTCAATGACAGCAGACACCAAACTATAGTTATTTAGTCACCTAAGCTTGGTAGAACCACTGTAAATATTTTTTGACCCTTAATATACTGATATATTTCCTTACATATATACATTGACTATGTATTTTTGCCGTGCCACTGAAGAAAACTAAATTTCCTAATAAAGCTAATAAAGTTTTATCTTATCTTAGAGATGGAGTCTACTTTTCTGAAATAAACAAAGTAAAAAAAAAAACTTTTAGCATCTTCTTGTTGTTACCCATTATGTGACTTGATGGATGTTGATTTTGGGTTTAACTGGGCTGAGTTCCTATCAGAGACAAAAATAAACACTCTTCATGTCCTCAACCGTTCACCATCATGCAGGAGTACTTTTCTCAAGATGCAACTCTTTAGGCTGAACTAAAATTTCAACTTGAACAAAAAAACAAAAAATAAACAGCATTAGCCATAGTGTGCAAAGTGGTTAAGGTCAGTCTGTGTCCCTGCTGTCTCCAGGTCCCCCACATCATCACGTCCCAGCTCTTGTGGAGCATTTTGTAGCTATGGTTTGAGCAGAGTTTAAGGATGTGTTTGGTCTTTAAAGCAGCTTTGTGTGATCTCGACTCGCCATGGGAGGATCTCTGGGACTCCAGGAGGGTCTCTGCAGGTCTTACCCCTGCTGCATGGATGTTTATCTGCAGGATCAACACCAGATAGGCCTATATATGAATTATTAAAACAAACATCAGAACTATATTCCTTAACTTCCGTCAGTGGTCATAATGTTGTGCCTGATTGCTGTATTTAGTTCTCTTTAGGTTTTATATTTCTCTTTTTATTTATTTATTATTTTCAGTCTAAAAGCTGCTGCTGTTAGTGTGCATATGACAATAAACATCTTGAATCTCTTGAAAATGCATCAGCTGTGTGATGTGGACTTGAGTTTGCTTTCAGCACACTCCACACATAATGAAATCCCAGTGGCAGGTTACCAGACTCATTACGATAAGAAGTGTGACTGGTGACACCTGGCCATAACAAATAACACATTTAAATGACATTTGCAGTAAAAACATATATCATTCATATCATTCCTATATATCTATGAAATTAGAATCAGGGGTTCCACATTAGATGCCAATGAACCTCCACATATAGTATGATATAGTACATCTCTGATACATAGGGTATGCTATTCTGTTTCATACTGAAGTGTGTGGTGTTGCTGTGGAGAAAAAATAACATTCAGTGCCTCTGAGTCTAGTAAGGTATGTAAAACGTCCCTCACATTATTTGAAATTAAATTGTTCCACTGTAAGAAATGTCATTTACAAGTGATTGATTTTGATTTTTGACTTTCAGGTTTGTCCAAGATTAAAAAATAAGATTCCTCAGACTTCATATGTGCTCAGCATCCAAGTACACGCAATAACACCGTCAAACATCCTGCAGCTAAATGAATGTTGTATGGAGAAGTGGTCAGGAATTTCAACCCGACGTCGGAGACCGGTGGAAAATTATTCAAAACACTTACACAGTTATTTCTGCTTGAGAGGACAACACTCTCTCCTGAGGACAAAGGCTCTACTTACTTTTTCAACAGAGTATTACATCCATTCACATTGTTAAATAAATGAAAACAACTATTACTTTATTTTTTACATTCTTGTAGCCTGACAATTCCTTACCCTCCAGTGTGTTGTACATTAGTCTGTAATCTACAGATAAATATCGTCTTATTACAAGATCTGACCTTGTAATAATCAGATATTGAGTTGGTTATGAGATAGAGTCCCTTTATTGTTTTTTGCAGATGCAACACACTTCAGGAAACCCTTAATGAATTCACTGACCGCAGTCTGAACTCAACGTGAGCTCGCACAACTGGTTCCTGCGGCCGATTAATGGGGGCTCGTCTTGACTGTTTGTCCTGACCACATTTTAGAGTAAATCTAGAGAATGTGGGTTGAGATTATTTCTGGGATCCGCCTGCACGCATCACTTTCTGTACGTTGACTTTTTATTATTTCGCTATGATGTATAGTTCAGCTAATGTGAGACTAAATGCACAAGAATTTCTGGTCTGAGCTGAGTGAGATTAATGGATGAGTCTAATCAATAATGTCATCCACCAGTGTTTTGGATGGACGAATCCATTAGGGCCTTTCCTTTCAGTTGATTAAATCCCCGTGCCCTCAGGATCGGCCCTAAGGACACAGCTGCCTACGCTGTTGGTTTAAGGCGCACTGAATTTTTCTCTTCAAACTCTGAAGAAGTTCTGCTCTCACCGTTACAGTATCCTCATCCAACGAAAGACCGAAGGACACGGGACCCAAACACAGATTGATTCATCAGATACATGGACACAGCACGAACGGCAGCCATATGCAGAAGTTCATGGATGATATGACCATCGTTGGGCGTGTATCTGATGGGAGCGATCTGGAATACAGGAAGGTGGTCAGGGACTTTGTTCACATTCACATCAAGTCTTCCAAGACAAGTGGAGGCCTCACTGACCACACCAGAGGGCATGCAGGAATCAAGACAGTGGACGGATACAAACACCTGGGTGTCCTTGAACAATAAACTGGACTTTTCAGAAAACACACTAACACAAAGTCCTCTACAAAAAGTTGTATTACTGGCACGACTTCACCTGCTACCAAGGTGCACAGAGGAGGAAAAGAAACTGAAGGAAGGTCAAGACTCCAGGAACATTTGTTGTAAATGGAATGATTTTATTTGACCGATTCATTTCTGCTGCTTGTGGCCTTCACAGGTTCATCAAGAAACTCAACGCAAAGGACAAATTAAATAATGTATGAAGCAAAAAAATCCTACTTTTCTGAAATAAACTAAGTAAAAAAAAAAAAAAAAAACTTTTAGCATCTTCTTGTTGTTACCCATTATGTGACTTGATGGTTGTTGATTATGGGTTAAACTGGGCTGATTCCCTGTCAGAGACAAAACTAAACACTCTTCATGTCCTCAACCGTTCACCAATCATTCAGGAGTACTTATTTCAAGATGCGACTCTTTAGGCTGATGTAAAATTTCAGCTTGAACAAAAAAACAAACAAATAAACAGCATTAGCCATAGTGTGCTAAGTGGTTAAGGTCAGTCTGTGTCCCTGCTGTCTCCAGGTCAACCCTTCATCACATCCCAGCTCTTGTGCAGCATTTTGTAGCAGCAGAGTTTGAGGATGTGTTTGGTCTTTAAAGCAGCTTTGTGTGATCTCGACTCGCCATGGGAGGATCTCTGGGACTCCAGGAGGGTCTCTGCAGGTCTTACCCCCGCATACCCCCTGCATGGATGTTTATCTGCAGGATCAACACCAGACATATATGAATTATTAAAACAAACATCTGAACTATATTCATTAACTCTGGTGTCATCCCTGAATAAAAACTTCTATCCACCTCTCTCACTATAGTGTGACAGTGCACTGTTCATGAACTGATACTTACACACGAGTTGAAATATAAAGGCGTCCCATGAGTATTTCTTTAGGATCTGCATTGCGACTCCATTTAAACCCTGACAAATCCCTTTATTTCCCGAATGAGCTAACGGCTGCAGCCACAGCTCCTAACATTTTTTTTTCCTATGCGACTGTGGCCTTCCAGCTTCCCTGCTCCACAGCTGCTCAGTGCCTTCCTTTCATACGCCTCATCTGCTGCCTCCACATGCTGCAATTACAGCGAGAGTAAGCCACCAAAGAGTGTTTAAGCACAAGGTCAGGGCTGGAGGGCAGCTGGGGTCTTTGAGCCCCCTTATGCTGGCGTTAGATATGGTATTCACTCTTTTAGCTAGAGCAGGTGATCATCATTATATGAAATCACACACATGCATGTTCAGTGAATGCACCAACCAGTATGTAACCCAGCCAATCAGATAGTTAAAGACATTCTGTTCACATATTCTATGACATGAAACTAAACCTTCATGTTTTGGTTGGTGGTGTTCTCTCTCTACGCGCTCATCAACCTGATGAGATATGGAGATAAAAAGACAAGTTACACATTCTTGACTACATCAACGCTTATAAAAACTGTATATGCACAAAGTTAGCATAAAATTGTAGCTCCACAAAGTCTGCTCTTCTCTATTCGTCTCTCTGAAAAGGCTCTTGGTTCTGCAGACTCTTCTCCGTGCACATTTGAGCCATTCATAGGAGACAGGTGTCAAAGGTTAATTCTAGTTGTCACTGACTTCCTTTTATGATAGAGACATCGGTGCACTGAGGCCGGTCAGCATCGATCTATTCAGACATTACTCTGCTGGTGAGAGCGTATGAGTATGAGTGATACTATGGCGTCTCATGTGAGCACGTCTTCCTGTACTTTATACTTTTTTCATATTCGTGTTGATTTTCTCTGGTATCAGCTGTAATTTGATTTGTTTTGTTTCATCTGATTTAGTTCCTTGGACTATTAGTATTGTGCTTATTTCTACTTTTTATTATGCATTTTTTTTCTATGTGGTAGATTCACTGATTGTTTTTTCTTTGTTTTTTTCTGGATGAGTTGTTTAATTTCAAAAATGTATTATCCTATTTTTGCCTCTTTCATGGCGACGTGGCTTCTCCCGTATCGGGCGCCGTTATCTGGCTCTGCTCGGGTTGTTCCGTTCATTTCTTTCAGTCATTCAGGCGCCACCTGGGTGATGTTTGCGTGCACGTGTTGCTCACTGTGCTTGGTGATATCTAGCTGATGACACCCGACGGTGAGCTCCTAGATTGAAATGGGATAAATTAAATTTGCCTGGAGCCATTAGCGCATGTGCAGATATGTCTGTATGGGTGCTGCTGTCCACCACTGTTATCTAACCTCGCCACGGTGAAAGGAATAAAATCCAGATTGTCTGAAGTGATGAGATCATTAACTGGTTGAGCAGAGCTTTGTAGTTTTAATGGACGTGAGCAGTCTGACGCTGACATGGGATCTGGATTTTGAGTCGGACTGAGTCAGATGGCCATCGTGACCGGATGGATGCTGTAGACATTTGTGCAACCTGGACTCACCGTTTGAGTGGGGACATGGTGCTGGCCAGTGCAAGGAGGTCAAACGAAGACATGTGGATGGATGTGTCCTTGCTGTGAAGGCATGTGTCACAGCCGGCCAGGGGCTGGACGTAGTTGCCAAGGGAACAGTTTAGAGGAAGGTTGAGGGGTTGGTACCAGTGTTGACTTGTTGTAGGGCACCTACTGTATGTCACTACGTATTATGAATTGATGTAAGATGTCCTAGACAAAGTATGGCATGGAGCCTCCATTACGCCACATTTTAATTCTTTCTCTAAATGTAAATAACACAAATATAGATAGAGAGACAGATAGATAGATAGATAGAAGCAGGAGGAATTACAGTCAGCAAAACAGGGTCAAAAAATAAAATAAAAGTGAGGTAGGATGTATAAAACATACAAGTAAATATATATGCAATATTATGGATTTGAAGACATGTGGTTATAGATATCATTTACAATAAAGTTGTCTATCTGTCTATCTATCTATCTATCTATTAAATATATAAAAAATATATATATAATGCTTTATAAAACCTATACATTATTTTACATTTGGAGGGGTACTATTATATCGGGGGCAACATGTATCTGCAGTTTTATTCATTTCATTTCAAAGTCCCTCACTATAACTATAACTGAGATGTAGTCACAGGCCTTCCTCGGGATAAGAAAGAGTCCTGAATGTGTATCAGCCATTAGACATGCCTCGGCCGGCCCAGGAGCATGTGCACCGAGTGCACGGCATCAGATGAGCTTGTATGGCGACGCTCTTCTTCTTCACAGATGCAGGGAAATAACGGAGGTGAGAGAGATGAGACGGCACACGGGTCAGAGTCAAGCCTGCAGCACTTAAGCGAGGACTTGCTCTCCGGGTGCTCCGGCTTGTTGAACGATCAACAGTTGAACCTTGCAACTTGAAAATCAACTTTTAATGGTGACTAAATTTTGTCCTTCAAATACTTCAAATAAACTTAGACTTAAACAGAGTTTATTGATCCACTGCTTGGTCACAGTAACTCAGCTGCACATAAAAAAAAAACAAAAAAAAAAACACTCTTGAATAGTAAAAATAAAAATAGGTGAACTCATCTGCTATTGTCAGTCTCCGACAAAAATAAAATAAATAAAAAATGCCATTCACATCACAGTTGTGCTAGAATTCCTTGCTACAGAATCCAAAATTAAAGGTCAACTAAAGCAAGTTACATAAACACAGAATACACAAAACGTTACGTCTAGAACTTGATCATAATCTGTGGTTTGGTTCCACATTCCACACAATGTTATATTTGCTGGTCTATGCTTGGGAAAGTTAATACAGTAAAAAAGTAGAAACGGCCCATTCGTCTCTGTTAACATTTCTACAGTGTGGGGAAAAAAAGAGTTTTACAGAAAATCCTCAAAGACAAGCCATTAGCCCATCAATCAAAACACATCACACTCACTTGTCTTGATTTGGCGGCGGTTTAAAGTATCTCCTTTGTGAGTGTAATCACTTTTTGAAATGAATGTCGATTCTTTTTTTCTTCAGTGTTAAAGTGTTTTTTTTTTGTTTTTCTTTTTCAGCGTTGTTAACACTTCACAGCTTCACAAAACGTTGCAGCAGCCTTCCGTGCTCACGGGCCGTGTGTGGTCGAGGGCACTCTTACATTTTGATCTTGCCCCGGAACTAACGGGAGGTATGCAATTACCGATGCACGGCCACAAAAGCGTGAGCGCGACTCAAGATAAAATCTGCTCATGTGAGATAAAATCCCAGCGTGTCTCATCAGTTAAACTGCAGTGGACCTTCTTGGAGACAGTTTGTACTAAATCAGATAAAACACTTGAAGTGAATGCATCAGAGTCATGTGTAAGCCCAGCAACAGCATCCATGGAATTACCTTCAATAAACACACTCTGATTACTATACACTGATCAAGCATAACATTATGACCACCTTCCTAATATTGTGCAGATCCCCCTTGTGGTGACTCATCAGAGAATGGACATGGGCCTTCTGAGGGTGTTGAATGCTGTTAGTGGGGAGGCCTTTGAGGGGAGGGGTCTCTGTGGATCATCCCACAGATACTTGATCAGTTTGGGATCTAGTGAATTTGGAGGCCAGGTCAACACCTTGTGCTGTTCTTCATGTTTTTTTAGTTGTTCCTAAAGTGTTTTTGTGGCTGCATCCTGCTGGGGATGGCTGCTGCCATCAAGGAGTGTCATTGCTATGGGGTGGGGGTGCCTGGTCTGGTCTAGGTGGGTGCTACATGTCTAAGTAACATCCACACCAATGAATGCCAGGTCCAGAAGATGGTCAATGTTATTCACTTTTCCTGTCAGTGGTCATAATGTTGTGGCTGATACCTATATTACATCATGCAAACAATCAAAGTAATCAAAGTAAGTACAATAGTGGTCTATGATACAAACAATTACACTAAAGTAAAGTCACTAAAGGAAATGCTCGACATGAGTAGTATCCGGAAGGACAAAAGATGCTCTGAAGTGACTCGTGGGTATTGTAGTTAGACGTGACGCGGCTTTGAAGCTCAGAAGAAAGGCCTTTTTGAACTCATACAGCTGTATACAGTTAAATCCAATATATATATTGTTTATGAGAACCATTTATATCATTCATTCATTCATTCTCTTTAACCGCTTGTCCTCTTTAGGGTCATGGAGGGGCTGGAGCCTATCCCAGCTGTCACAGGTCTCCAGTCCATCACAGGGCTAACACAGAGAGACACTCACACCTACGGCCAACTTAGAATCACCAATGAACCTAACCAGCATGTCTTTGGACGGTGGGAGGAAGCTGGAGAACCTGGAGAGAACCCACGCAGACACAGGGAGAACATGCAAACTCCACACAGAAAGGAACCAGTCGGCCCATGGATTAGAACCCAGAACCTTCTGGCTGGGAGGCATCAGTGCTAACCACCACTCCACTGTGCTGTCCAAAACCACTTATACCTGGTCAGAATTCAACCTCTCAGTCCCACAGACTACGCTAAGCGCTGATCATCCGTCCCGTTGTGCATGTTTTCTCTTTAATACGTGGCCCGTGTTTGGTCAGGGTTTATTCGTGGCTTTCCGTTATAATGGCAGCATCGACAGAGCACTCAGCTCGAGTGACGCGTCAAACACTGGCAAAGAAAGGTTGCATATGGATGGATCATTCTTAACACTGCGGCTGACTGACAGCGGCTGACAGCTGCCTCTGATGTGTGGACACAGCACTACCCCTGTTACTGAAGCTGACACACTTTCCTCAGAGCTTTTTTTTTCCCCCCATGTAAAGGGCAAGATTGATTGCAGGCATTCAGCTTCTCTCCCTTCACTTGTCTGTATGCTTGGGCCTGCATAGCTTCAGCGCTTCCATCCGTGTGCCACTTGGTTTTCACCTTATTGATTTTGGGACTTACGGATGGCGGGGGACAGATTTCCATTATGTTTTATAAGCAAATTGTTGGGTTAACTCTCCAGCCTCAATTATCATTTTTAAAGGACAGCTTTTCACCAGCGTTTTAAGGCTTTGAGCTGAGGATGGTGGCTGCACGCTGCCCAGCAAATGCCCCGCTAACCCTGACGTTATAAAGGTGGTAATGTCCACAGGGAGTCTGTTTTCTATAACAGTCCTTTGGAGTTCAGTGTTGACATCTCTCAGCGTTCCTGGCTGAAAAAAAAAAATAAAAATAATTCATTCACCTGCTTTGTCTGTCTCTTTAGTCGAAGATTTTTCTTCTGGAACAAGGTTAAGCTCATCAATAGCCACGCTGACGTAATGTATTTAGATGTACGTTTTGCACCGACATTAGAAAAGGTTTAGGGGAGTGACTATGATGTCTGCAATTTAAAAAACAGATGCATAAAAGTTAATAGAAAAATGCACAAAAATACAGTTAAGAACTTTGCTAAAATCTCACTTAGAACTCAAGTAAAAACCAGGAAAGACTCAATCTGCAACTTTAAAAACAGATGCATTAAAAAAAATTAATAAAACACACAAAATAGATAAACGTACGTTTTCGGTAGCGACTTAGAAGAGATCACAGCCGACCCGATTTCCTCAGGTAGATTGTTCCACAGCCGTGAGGTCTGTTGCTGTCGGTGAATAATGAAATAGAGACGTCCGCCGGTCGACAAGTTTTATTTCCTTGCAAGAAAAGGTCAGTCCTCACCCGAGCGGTAATGGTGAAGGAGAGATCCCGAGCATGGGGAGACATAAACATTTATACCTGAGGAACGCCCCCTGGGTTCGCACTCCTTTGTCTTCTCCAGGTATCGGAGCCTAGACATCATCAATTTGCAAATGATTAAAGACAAGGGTCTTGGAGAGAGAGAATGGGAGGTGGGGCATCTCAAATGATTGAATTTGCAATTACAGGTCCTAACTGCAAATGCCTTGTGACCGTTTGTTTTGAGCAGGGACCCAGGAACAGACAGTAGACCTCTGCCTGTGGATCTAAAGGTACTGTACGGTTTGGCCTGTATGGTGCTAAAAGGTCAGTGACATAGCCAGGTCCATGGCCATTAAAGAGCTTCAGGGTGTATTCACACCTGCCTTGTTTAGTTCGATTAAAACGAACTCAAGTTCGTTTCCTTGCTTGGTTCGGACCTTTTTGACTGGTGTGAATACAATCACTCGAACTCTGGTGCGGACCAAACAAGCGGACCGAGACCCAGCTGAGGAGGTGGTCTCGGAGCGGTTCCTACCGAACCCTGGTGCGGTTCCTTTATGGTGTGAAAGCAGCCCGACCTCGATCCGACCCAAGTTGCAAAAATCTACCTTTTTGGATTTGACGAGCTCCCGTAGTTTTCGCGCATCTATCAAGAAGCGTCTGTGTGTCTGTCTGTCTGTGGCACGCATATGTCGCGAACCGTTGGCCCGATTGATTTGAAACTGGGCAGGTGTCTCGCTACGGGCACGAAGATGTGCACTGCTAAGTTTGACGTTGTTTGGATAAGAAATGTAAAATATATCGGTAAAATAGATTTTCTCCGCTCTAATATTTTCAGTTGCCTGATGACAGTTCTAAATTATTGCGCTGGCTCAAACGCTAGATGGTAACCATGGCAACGGAGACTCAACGTTATTTTACAGTTTACAGACAAAACATGAGTGATTTGATCATCTATCTATAAATCAAGAATTTCTTTTAACTTATTTGGTGAGTTTGTGTCTGTCTGTCTGTCTGTGGCACGCTGATTTGAAACTGGGCAGGTGTCTTTGTGGGGAGGAGACATGGGTCACGACAATGGTCACAACTGAAAAATCTTCTTCAGCTCCCACTATAGGAATACATACTTCCGACGGGCACTGCACTAGTTATGGGAAATGTAGGATAGCCCAGTGACACACACAACAGAGAGAGACACGTGAAGCAAACAAACGCAGGTAGGTTAGGTAGAGATGAGCCGTGGCTTAACCGAGCTCTGAGGAGACACGCTGCCTCCTAGATATCTGGGCAGATGTCCAGATATCTCAAATGCTGGAGAAAACACATAAAAATGCAGAAGTATATAAGATTTTTAGTAAACAAATGAGAGAGAGGGGATTCCAGCGCTCAGTTTATAAACCATATTGCTAGCATAATAACAAGTAGACCTACAGTACGCAAAGTCTCCATTGTAGCCTATTTACGTGGGACATTTGGCTTCCTTCTTTACCCCGCCTATACGTTTACCAGCCAATGGCTGAACGACCTTAGCACATGTGTTTTTGTTTATAAATTCTGGTCCGGTTGCAATTAATCACAGTGTGAAAGCGAACCACACTAAAAAAAAAAAAAGAAAAAAAAAAATTGGTCCGGACCAAAGCAAGTGAACTAACGGACCTTCCTGGTGTGAATACGCCCTTAGAAGCAATTAACAAGATTTAAAATTGGTTCTAAAACGTACCAAGACGTACGGTTAAAAGCCTGGCTGCTGAATTTTGGGCCGTCTGGAGTCGTGAGATTGACTTATTGTTCAAACAAGGCTGTTACAACAGTCCAGACGCGACAAAATAAAAGCATGTAAAATAGTCTCTGTGTCTTTAAAAATTAAAATAGACCACATTTTACAAGTTTGGACGGGCTTAGTAACATGGGACTCAAACCAGACACCAAGGTTGCTCTCAGCAGGACCGATGTTGTTGCGGGGGGAACCGGCCAAGGGTAGAAGTTGCTTCAGCAGCTGTTGAGGTTCAATTAAAAGGCTTTCCATTTTGTTCCATTGAGTTCATCTGCAGGACTCACATACATGTTGCATGTAGACTATTTACAGTAGCTGCCTCAGAACACTTTCCATGCATGCTCGCTTAATAAATTACTAACTGCTGGCTGCATGTTCTCCGGTGCATTTGTGTGGCCCATCAGCCACAACATTAAAACCACTAAGAGGTGAGGTGGATGACATCGATCGTCTCGTTACAATAGCACCTGTCAAGCAGCAAGATAAACAGTATGAGACAGCAACAGTCAGTTCTAGGCATTGATGCAATGGAAGCTACTGTAGCTACTAGTCAACCACAGCTCGCTGTATATGGGGCTGTTTAGCTGCAGTAAAGTCACAGGGCCCAGAATCTATAATGTGCATGTGAGTGTCAGAATTTCACATTTTTATTTTAGTCACACATATAAAAAATAGTCTAGTTTTGTTGCTTTTAAAAAAATCTGCACAAAATCTCTTTAGTTGGTCAACCTGCTCATGCACACAAATATTTATTCATATCTACGCCTTCTGCAATTGAAGTTTTCTCTCTTGTGCAGCTCTGTGTTCATATATCTCACATGTGCACATGTGAGTGAGGCGGCAGTGATGCATATTCATTCGTGCATTGCAGATTCTGGCAGGCGAGAGGGAGGAAGAAAAAAAAAAAAAAGGAAGATGGAGAGACAGAATTGGGCCAGCGAGTGGCAGAGCTCCCCGTAGCCTCAGTCGGGGGCGCTGGATGTCTGAGGAGGCAGCGCTGGAGGCCCCTGGGCAAACACTGACATCACCAGCTCATATTCCTCTCGTCTGGCAGGACGGCATCCCGTAAATATTGCATTCGTGCCCACACACACACACACACACACACACACTCACACACACGAGTCTGAGTGAAGCTGTTAACTGCCGTGACGTTGTGGTAGACTGAACCATCACCTTCAGTTACTCATCGCTGGAAGGAAAACATGCCATAGCGTGGGACAGACTGCCATTTTTTTCTTTCTCCTCCTTGTTTTGTGATCCTGTTTGGTTTCCTGTTTTTATTTTGTTAGTTTCTTTCTTGGTGTTTCTCTTCCTGCTTCACTTCCTGTCTGTGGTTTCCCTCTGATCATATGATTGGTTTCTCCTTGTGTGCTCCTCCCTCATTAGTTTCACCTGTGTCTTGTCAACCCCTCAGCCCGTGTGTGTGTATATATACCTGCTTACCTGCTTGTTCTTCTGAACTCTTGTTTCAGCTCCTTGTCTTTCCCTGTTTCCTCAGTTTTATCTAGTTTTTTTTGATAACCTTTTTGTGCTCCTTGCCTTCCTTGTGTCTGCATTTGGGTTTTAGTTTAGAAAAATTAAAGAAATCAATACAGTATCATTGTAGTATCAAGTTGTAGTTGTAGTATCATTTAGCTGTATTCTGGTGCAGTGTCTCTTTGCTGTCCACCTCTGACCAAAAGGCAAAAATGACCCAGAAAAAGAATGAATCAAAAATCACTCTGTTGGCACAGCTGGCTCGGAGGGCTTTGATTTAAAAAAAAAAAAAAAAAAAAAAAAAAAAAAGCCCAACCTCTTAATCCTCCTTTGCAGTATTATAAACCACAGTGAAGTGTTTTAGTTTCTGATAAGCCTTAAAGGTCACGGATCTTTTACTCGAGCTGGTCATCCCGTATCGCGTCGCAGAAATCCTCCCTGTGCGTTTGAGAGTTTGACAAGTGCGAGAACCCCAAGCCGGATCCAGCTCAATATTTCATGAGGCGCCGGGAGAGGAATTGGAGTCGGCCGCTCTCTGAAGGACGTACGCCGTCCCTGCAAGAGGAGACGAGTGTTTGACCTCATTAAAAGATTGATTCAATCAGTCAAACGTTCAGGTGCCAGTCATGCATCCAGCTTTTAAAAACCTTAAACCGTCCTCGACACTTCTTCAATTGCATCTCTGTGTTGACTCGGCTTCATCTTCTGTAACTGCTTGTCCTGAGAAGAGTCGCGTGGGGGGGGCTGGAGCCTATCCCAGGGGGAGAGGCGGGGTCCACCCTGGACAGGTCTCCAGTCTATCACAGGGCTAACACAGAGAGACACTCACACCTATGGCCAATTTAGAATCACCAATGAGCCTAACTCCATGCAGAAAGGACCCAGTCGGCCCATGGATTAGAACCCAGAACCTTTTTGCTGTGAGGCATCAGTGCCAATTATAGATATATAGATATCTTCCTGTTTCATGCAGTGCTTTTTCTGGCCAGGAAAGTTCAGCTGGTCAGAAGTTTTGGGCAGATCCACACTAAACCACCAACCTTTGTTAATAAGAGTCTATGCACACTGATGCAAATGCACGCAGGTTTGTTTAAGTGGATGTAGTGATGCTTAAAAGTCGAACCCTGCCCGACTGCCCTGTCCTAAAAAGATGCAGAGGTGTTGAACAGACGTCAGCGTGTGCCTTTCCATGGGAGTACCAGCGTTCCACGACGACCTTAAAGATATTTTAAGGTTTTTCTGACGACACTGTATGCCTAGAGGTTTTCATCTTAAAATATTTACATCCTTAAGACACATTCTATCAGCACAATGTGCACCTTATGTCAGCTTTCCACTCTGATCTGGGCCCAGCAAAGGAACGGAGCCGTCCTGTGCCTGCACTTTGTTATTATACCTTGCACATGCACCCATTCCTCTTTGCAGTGGCACTTAACAAAATGTATATGGCATGTAGCCTGCAGCCCGCTGCGTCATTGCTCTTTCTGTCTCTGTGGCTGGCTTGTTCAGTCACACATGGCCACATATCTAATTTCACATTACAAGTAACAGCACAGAAAATTCAATTTGTTTTTGTTTCCCTGCCATTTAGTGCAATTTCCATAAAATGAGAGTGGCTGACATCCAAAATCAATGGCTGTTTCCAAACCCCCAAGACTAATGGGGTAGATAGCTAAAACCGCAAGTTAATTGTTCAAGAATGTCCTTGAAAATTGTGTGTCAGCCTCTCTCTCTCTCTCTGTCTCTCTCTGTCCTTAACCCTTGCTCTTCTGTTTACTCTGCTCTTCTCGAGGAATAATTTAATAATTTCATGCAGGTTTTGTAATGACTTGGATTTGGAATTCTTGTAGTCATGCTTAACTAAGCCCAAACTGGCATTGGTATTCCAATATTCATAATTCATAGACACCACACTGCAATCTGGGAGAAGTTTCTCCAACAAAGAAGCGACGTGCGTCCCTTCCTTCCTTCCTCTATCCAGGCCAAACAGAGTGTTTTTAATAGAAGAGAAATTAAAAATAGAAAAGAAAGCAAATAGCGATTAAAGCTGTCAACAGCAGACACCAGCACGTCTCTTGTCCTCTTCGCTTTATGTCACATTTAATCCGGCAAACAATCATTTTCTCCGGAGCTGGGATTTATTATTGTCAGTCACATAATTGAGGAGGAACTCTGCTGCACTTTTGCCACATGCGCCTATCTACCTATCGAGCTGCGAACTAACAGGAATGTAACAGCATTAGTATTTGACTTTGGTTCGATGTGAGACTTTTTATTTTGTTACATGACGTTTGGAAAAAAAGGAAGAGCTAATGGTTTTTATTACAGACGATTACGTCCCCATCCAAAAGTTATGTGTTGCTTATTTCCAAGAAATTGATTATTATTACACAAAGCTTTTGCTAGTTTCTGCACTTTACCTGTAAATGAACTCAATGTTCTCTGCATCTCTCACTTGTCAGAATAAACCATCATAGTGCAAAATAACTAAACTGAAATCCAACTGAGAAAATCTTCCCAATCTTTCTTTAAAAATCTCCCAAAAAACGCTGTGTTACTGGCCCGACATCTGAACTACGAGCCCACCGTGCCGCGAGATGAGGCGCCTGGCTCCAAAACCTGCAGCTGTCATGATCTTGTGAGGTTGTCGTCGCTGACGTTCGCATGCTGTGATGAATTCATCTCCAACGAGACTTTTTCTTGGGGTTTTTTTGAGTGACTTTGATGTGCCTTATGAATCAAAGTGTCACGATGTTGTGTTTTGTTGCCTCAGTTGTAAACCCATTTGGTTCTCTTTGTATTTCTTCCTTGGTGTTTGTTGTCTGGCTCTACTTCCTGTGTTCTCCCCCTCTGATTGTTTCATTGGTTTCTCCCCGTGTGCTCTGCCCTCATTAGTACCACCTGTGTCTCATCAGCCCCTCCGCCCATGTTTAGATATAGTCCTGACTTTCTATTTGTCCTTTGTCAAGTCATCTCTCTGTTTATGTTTCGGTTCAGTTCCTCATGCTTACCTGTGTTCCTGAGCTCTTTTGGTTTGTGCATTTCACCTGTTTTCACCTGCCATGCAGAACCTTTTCTTACGGTTCTTTAGTTTCCTGCTCCTTTCTCCCTTGTGTCTGCTTTGGAGTCCTTGCTCCTCACAATTCACTCAGATTTCCTTAATTTCTAAACTTCATCTACATCTGTAAAATTCTCATTCTAAATTTTAGGAACTCTACATGTCCTGCTCTGCCAGTGACACCCCTGGATATTTTGCAAATGAAACTACCCATTACCAATTTACTTTCTCCCTCCCTCGCAGCGTATACGTTGGAGTGTTGTTTTAATCAGCTGGTTAATTACATTAATTCACTTACTGTCTCACAAAACCAAAGTTTAACTCGCCGAAAAGAAACTCCCCCAGATCCTTGAGGTCGGTTAGCACAGTTTACGGCACAGCTACTCATTTAGTAGGCTTCAGTCAGATGAAGAGCTATTTTGACGTTCCTGCTTCACGTCCTTCAAGACATCTTCTTTAAGCTGTTTCACAGAGCGGCTGTCAGTGGCAAATGCCAGTCATCGTGATTTCACAGCCTAGATTCACTTCAAATAAATAAGTAAAACAATACTTCTTAGAAAAAATAGCCACTTGAACAGAAGCCAGTCCCCAGGGGCAGCTCTACTTACTTTGGCTTCGCTTCTCAGGAGTTGTCATGGCATCCACTTTTTCTTACATTTTATGATGTGAACAAATTGGTAGATGTGTCATTGTGACTGTAAAGATCTTTTTGTACCAATAGGTAGAAAAGTGTTATATAAATACAAGACCGACCTGTCCAGGGTGTACCTCGCCTCTCACCCAATGACAGCTGGGATGGGCTCCAGCCTCCCTACGACCCTTCACAGGACAAGCGGTTACAGAAAATGAATGATATGAAAATGAATAAATACAAGACCGTTTACCATATGGAGATCAGAACCTTGAACCCCTTCACTATAACTAGATGTGAGGTTACTGTAAGCAACTCTGGACCAATGTGGAATGGGTGAAATCCTAGGAATTATGTAGCGACGTGATAACCTCCAGGGCTCTGAAGCTATAACTGTAAAATATGTAAAAAGATGCGCGAGTTCAAGGATAGGCCGTACTGAATGTAAAAAGTGTCTCAGTGGACCACTTTACATATGAGAATATCCAGGCTGGAGTCATTTGTAATAATGATGAAGCATCTCTGTCACAAAGAAGTACACTATATTGTGAAAAGTATTCACTCACCATCCAAATAATTGAATTCAGGTGTTCCAATCACTTCCATGGCCACAGGTGTATAAAATCAAGCACCTAGGCATGCAGACTGCTTCTACTAACATTAGTGAAAGAATGGGTCACTCTCAGGAGCTCAGTGAATTCCAGCGTGGTACTGTGATAGGATGACACCTGTGCAACAAGTCCAGTCATGAACTTTTCTCGCTACTAAATATTCCACAGTCAACTGTCAGTGGTATTATAACAAAGTGGAAGTGATTGGGAAGGTCAGCAACTCAGCCATGAAGTGTCAGGCCATGTATATTGACAGACCGGGGTCAGTGGATGCTGAGGTTCATAGTGTGCAGAGGTCGTCAACTTTCTGTGGAGTCAATTTCTACAGACCTCCAAACTTCATGTGGCCTTAAGATTAGCTCCAGAACAGTGTAGAGAGCTTCATGGAATGGGTTTCCATGGCCGAGCAGCTGCATCCAAGCCATACATCACCAATTGCAATGCAAAGCATCAGATGCAGTGGTGTAAAGCAAGCTACCACTGGACTCTAGAGCAGTGGAGACTAGTCTCTGGAGTGATGAATCATGGTACTTGTCTGACTGCATTGAGCCAAGTGTGAAGTTTGATGGAGTAGTGGTTATGGTGTGGGATTGTTTTCCAGGAGCTGGGCTCGGCCCCTTAGTTCCAGTGAAAGGAACTCTGAATGCTTCAGCATACCAAGAGATTTTGGACAATTCCATGCTCCCAACTTTGTGGGAACAGTTTGGGGATTCCTGTTCCAACGTGACTGAGCACCAGTGGACAAAGCAAGGTCCATAAAGACATGGATGAGAGAGTTTGGTGTGGAAGAACTTGACTGGCCTGCACAGAGTCCTGACCTCAACTTGATAGAACACCTTTGATATGAATTAGAGCGAAGACTGAGAGCCAGGACGTCTAGTCCAACATCAGTGTCTGACCTCACAAATGCTCTTCTGGAAGAATGGTCAAATATTCCCATAAACACACTCCTAGACCTTGTGGAAGGCCTTCCCAGAAGAGCTGAATCTGTTATAGCATCAAAGGGTGGGCCGACGTCATATTAAACCCTGTGGATTATGTCACTTAAGTTCATATGAGTGTAAAGGCAGATGAGCCAATACTTTTGGCAATATAGCGTACTTATTCATATTTTTTTTTATGGCCATGTGGCAGTGTTTGTGAGTTATAGCCAATAAGACGCCATATGATGTTTGCATTTTTCCCCACACCTCTTTTGTTTCTCCTGGTATTATTGTGCTTTATTAAACTGAACTTTTTACGTATTTCCGTCAGCATACCTGGTCAACAGCCAGTCACGACGGCCCGTCCTTCTGTCAAAGCAGGAGAAAACATTCTGCCACACCGCTTCAGCTCAAACTGGATCACAGCCACTCAAGATGTCCCAGTTCTTCTGATGTCTTTCGAGACACCAGAGGGATTTATTGCAGTTTGTTGCTGCATAAGACAACTTTTCAGTCGCTAACACGTACAACCTGACAACTCCTCCTGGGCTGCACCCATGGCCTCATTTACACCTGGTATTAAGACATGATGTGAATGTGGATGCTGATCCAGCATTCACAGCGGGTCATACGCTCCCCAATCTCGTATTTAAAAGTGTCACAGATGCCAGGTGACCTCGGTTTGCTTATGTAGCTAACAGAAGTTCCATTTATATGGAACCTTTTTATTGTACCTTATAAGACGGTGCATGCCCTCCTGAGTGCATGAAATGCTCCCTTTAAGTCTGGGGACAAAGAGGCTCTTAGACCTGCCGGAGCCAACTTGGACAGATCATGAGAGCAGAATCCAGAATTACTTCCTAGATTCAAAAGTCCCCAGGTGCATATGACCAATTTTGCAAGTGCAATATTACAAAGAAATCGGACAATAAATTGTACATCGCTGAACTCACTCAGTGGGGTAGTTTATCTGTCATGGAGGCAGTGAGTACACATGCTACCTTCAAATTTAAGATGCTCTTAATACTTGTCTTTATGAAAAGCCTCATAGAGATACACTAGTGGATTGGAGAAGTGTTCATCATTGTCCACAATGATAATTCTCTAATCTGTGAGGACTAGTGCATTATCAGCATCCTTGGATTTTTTTTATGTTGCCAATAGATGCTTCTATTATGCACATATTTTATTCTGCTGTATCCCCACACCGCCTTCAGCACTCGACACCTGCCTCAAACCATTACTTTATTTCCCCTCCCGCCAATTTTTCGTGTGATTTCTTATTCGGACTGTATTGCTTTAGGCTGGCTGAGGATGCAAGCTGACGCCCTCACCCTCTTGTGTTTACTTCAGGTGAGAACATCAGGTGAGTTGGTGTCAACAGATCAAGACGGCGTCAACAGATAATGATCAGGAGCTTTGGGAAAAAGCGGCCTGGCGTCATCTAACAGGCCGTGGATAACATGCACCGAGCCAAGCTGTGGCTTTTTGTGGTTTTGAATGAAAATCAATGACTTTTTTTTTTTTTTATTCTCTGCTCGTCTTACTTTCTTTGTTGTGTTTTATTATAAAAATGTATAAAATGTTGTTTGTGGAGGGCTGGCCTGATGCCACATGACCAAGCTCATTTAGCAGGTGTCCCATTGGCGTGATATTTATTATTTCCCAGGCCACAAGCCGAAATGTGTTCCACGTACTGCAAGTGTTGCTACAGTCTTGACTTGTCTACATTTTATTTCCATTCACATTCTGTGCCGTCTGGATGAAGGACTGGCTTCCCTCTGTCCCTGACCCTAACCCTAACCATCAAAAGTCTAAAATGCACTGCCATGACATGCACAATAGTCTGAGGTAGAATTTTAGCAATTCCATGACATCATGTATTGTAGAGATTGACCAAAAATTTGAGAAGTTGAAAGTCAAAAGAGTCAATTACAAATAGTATTTGTGCGTACCGGCCCTAACCCTAACCCTAAGACCTAACCCTAACCCTAACACCAGTGTTATTTGGTCTTGTTCCAGTCTGGGGTCGGTTCATTGCAGGACAGTAGTGTTTAGAAGCAACCAGGGTGGGAGGGGTCCGTCAGTTAAGAGTCAACCAGAATCACAGTGCCAAATGCTTAATGCTTGCACCTGATGATTAAATAAAAAACAGAAATAGATGTAACTAGTCCCATTTCACCATAACTGTTTAAAAATAATGATCCCAACAGTCCTAACTGTTTTTTTTTTTTATCCTCAACTGGTCACTCACGGCTAAGTGCCTTCAGGGATCTGGCTCTCAGACAGCGTCGGCACAAATCTAATGGAATCCCAGAGGAGGAATTGGAGGATGTGGCCGGGGACAATGACATCCGGCCTGCCTTGCTTAGCCTGCTGCCACAGCAACACACACACACACACTGTACACTGATATACAGCTGGAAATGATTTTTGTCTGTGACTTAACTCATAAATTATCCCACAAATACACACCCTTAATTCCTAATTCACCACACACAGTTTACGGAAACATCAATATTTTTCAAATGATATCTGACATTTCAACACAAGGCGGTGTGCAGAGTGCGAGCAACAGTTTTTGGACACAAACACTGTGAACAGATTGCCGTACACATGCTATTGATTGAGCGCTGCAGGGCTCCAATAGCTCATCGCTTGCTGAGCCAGACGGAGTTTCCCTGCCTCTTCCCTCCTCTGTTGTCAACAGCCTGGCCTGCTCAACTCCCCCGTACGGGGAAACATACCGACCGTGCAGGAAAATGAACAAGAGTGGACGCAAGGAGAGGTGGGAGACAGAATAAACATCACATCCAGTTTATCTACTGTCTCTGCACTGGCGACCTGTCCAGGGTGTACCCGCCCTTGGCCTAATGACAGCTGGGATAGGCTCCAGAATGAATGAATGAATCTAGCAAGCAAGCAAGCCCACACAAAGCTCTCGTATGATCTACACCGCCATCTAACTAAGATATCTTTTCATTTCCATTCCCAATTCAATGATCCCATTTAGGCTTAAGATCACTCAAGCAGCCTCTTCTCAGCCGACCCACCCGATGAACCCTGCCATCCTGCCGTCACCCTTCACCGCATACTGAAATAGTTATGTCCATGCATTACATTATGCTAATGGAGGGTTCACAGGTCTTCCTCAGTGTAGTGGGTTTGCCATATCTCTGCATTGTGTGGCGTGTGTGTGTGTAGTGGACATGGTATCTCACAGGGGGGAAAAGGAAACTGCTGTGAATACGTAATGAAAAGAGTGAAAAGAGGAATGTAAAGGTGGCTGTAATGCTAGAGCCCATTGAAATACACAACAATAGCATGTGTAGTGTACTGCAGCTAAAGGTCTAATAACTTTATCAGATAGTTGATGTGCAGCCTCCTTCTCTCTGTTACCACAGGACGTTTGGTGAAGTTGTTAACTGACTGCTGTCCAGAGGATTTGGACCGTTCCTCTGCTAGCGTTAGCGGATGTCTTGTATGACATGTCATGGGCTTCATCTTTAGCTAGTTTTCTGCAACGAACCACTGAGCTCGTCACCCGTCTTCTAGGTGGCGGCCATGTTGGTACTGTCACATGATCAGAGACAAGTCAACGTGATGCTTACAACGTCACGGCGCAACAGCAGAGTCGACAAACCGACTAGTCAGCTAGTCTCTACAACCCCTAGTGTAGTGTCCCTCTACAAATGATCACAGTTCATTAAAAAACACACATTTAGTTTCTGTCAGTTTCTTGTAAAGGTCAGTTGGAGTCAAAGAGTGTGACTGCTTTTCCAACCCGTACAGAGAAAACCTCTGCAGGCAAATAGATAGTCCTACAACCAATCAGAGCAACAAAGTGCGTCTCGGCGGATGCCTCTGGTAACTGTTCATCCTTTAAAGTTGTCTCGCTGTCAGTATTTTGTTACTCCAAACAGCTCGCTCCTCCGCCAGCAGCCTTTACGCTGTAAGCAAATTCAAGCGACCGCTGCTCAGATGATCAGTGTGGCTAGGCTATTGTTAATCTTCTGACCTTCACCGCACAGATTCAGATTCAGGTTTATTTGTCATGACAACCGAACATAAAGGCTGCCCAAACGGTCTGATTGGCCTGGAGGGGTTCCAGATTGATTTTCTGCCACAAAAAAAGTTGGAGGCAGGGAAGTTAGTCTGGCTTTCAGGCTGATTTTCTAACTGGTAAACCATCCGGAGAACCTTCACAGACACCTCTGGAGTGTGTATCCCTTATGTCACCAGACAAGTGAATTGTATCTTGACTCAACATTTACTGTACACTAGACACAGCTACGTAAAAGATTATTTTGTACATACTAAGAGTTATTTACATTTAGATTTCTTTGACAGAATGTGTTGGACACTTCTATGTGAGTATTTATTCTTTTATAGTTATAGTCTTATGCGTGTATGTATAAGAGGCCTTGACACAGGCCTGCACTGCATTTATACTCTCCGTCTTGAGTCAAATGTATTTATTTAGCGTCGATAATGATTCAAATGGTCTCCAGTTGCTTCACAGAACCCAGAGCAAGCACTAAGGCCACGGTGGCAAGGAAAAACTCTCTTTCAACATGAACAGGTTTTAAAGATAACAGACTCTGATTAACCCCTCTGCAGCCAGAAGCAGCACTGATGCAGTGTTCCAGTCCAGGCCGACTGCCACCTCTCGGCTCGCGTTGCCAGATATTTTCACTTGCACTTTTCCAAGCAGTCGTCATGTTCTTTATCTGCAGGAGTCTAAAAGCAGCCGAATATAATCTCAGAACTCTGAGTTTGCATTGCTGGCAACTTTTGGTGATCGATATCTCTGCTTCTTCTGGAAGCGTTCCTCTCAAAATGTTCTAATGCCAGTCTTGTCACAGGCACAGTGCATCATGTTGAATCTTAATCTGCACATTTGAAAACTGCAGGATTAGATGTCAAAGGCATTTACTGAATTTGAGATTTGCAAAAGTTGCAAAATTTTGAAGTGGGTAGAGACTTTTTATTGTTGGCCTGTGTAAAAAAGAAGAACTATACTTGAGGAATTTCATAAAATGTTAACATTTACAGTAACTTGTTTACTACTTGGCTGAATGTTTTGAGAGAATTATGTAGAGGCAGAATGGAAAATGGACTAGCAGGGTACAGGAATGACTTTAGTTTTCACATATTTGCGAAAATGCCAAAATGTCTGAGGAGGAAAAAGTACACAGTGATGATAATAAAAAATGTATGGATGTATGTATACTGTCCTTCTTTTAGAGTGGGAGGCATTTTCCAGGATACTGTATGAGAAACTTGTTAGTGGCTTGAGGTGGAGACTCAGCTGGGTCATTACGATTCATCCAGTGGAGATATATCCCAGATTTCTTTGCACAAGGGGCTTTCACAGCTCCGCCGTCATTCTGAAACGGAAAGCGTTTATCTCTCGGGTCGGTTCGTTTGGGCTGGTTTGAAGATATCTGAACTGAGCTGAGTCTGGTCCATCAGCCTGAACGATACGACATAAAGTACTTAATCTGTTTGGAAGAGTGTGCACTGCACCCTTTGGAGGTGAGCAGCTGCAGCAGTGCTCCATCTCATCACATGCACATAAACTTACTCTACATGTAGATGCATGATCAGACTGAACAAGTTCATATACAGAACACCTTTGATTAGATTATTTCCAGATGATCTTCTGAAATCTAATTTATTTCCACAAAATTATGAGCAACCATAAAAATGTAGTTTTGACACAAATCTGAGCTTTGTCTTTGTTGTAGGAGCTAATATGGTTATTAGCAATGATTGATCATAACAACAGGGACCAATAACTAACCAATATCTCTCTGGGTCAGGGGGCAGTGCAGGTGGTATCAGATCAGGCTACAGCTGCAGGAAGTGACCATAACTGTGACTGTCAAAGTAAAACTGTACTTGAATACTTCATGAATTAGTGCATCTGTGGATTTCAATGTCCCAACATCTTCTTTTGTTTTGTCTTGATTGGCCTGAGAACCAAGGTTAAATGCAACATTGCAACAATATTTTATCAAATGCTAACTGAATAAACCACTGAACAAAATATGATCAAAACCGTCAACCCAATGGTTGTGCAATGGGAGGAAACACATGGGTCACCAAACATGAGTACAGAGAACAGTTAAAGCCACTAGTAGCTAGCAAGGCTGAAATGTATTCTCAGTAATCTTGGAAAGCTAGTGTGCACCAACTTTTATTGTCCCATAGTGTGTGACCAAAACTTTGATTCACTGCAGTCATCCCTCTTCTACTTTTTTTCTTCTTTATGACACAAGGGGGCCAACGTTTCTGACAGAGCTCAAGAGGGTGTGATTTTTATTCCCAGCGCCAACTTCAGGATGTCCTCTTGCGTACTTTACCCTTCACCAAGTCTGACCTACATATCTCACGCGGTTCATGTTTTTCACAAGACCGCGCTGATAAAAGGCGTTTCTCATCCGACACGCGGCGCACGGATAAGACTGTCTGTTTCCCTCCGTCCTATTTTTAGTTGGTAGTTAATTAAGCTGCGCGTCTTCCTGCTTGGGTTTTTGGTGAAGAAAGAGAGAAAGAGCTCAGTCTTTTACATCAAAAGGTGTTTGTTGTTGCGTGATTGTACAGACCACCGCAGAAACACATGAAATAACTGTGTGATTTTTGTAAAGAGGAAATGAGTCTGCCACATGAAATAAACACTGTGAATGTTTTATATTATTTCCTGGATGTCCTTGCTGAGTCGGGCTCTTTAAGAAAACAATATGAAGAGGTTCAGCTGCACAATCTGCAGCAACGTTCCTCTCTTCAGTCAAAGTTTTAGTCGAAGATAGTGAAAACATTTCATTGCTGGCTAATTTAAAAAAAAGAGTATTTTTTTTATATGTATACTTTGTAATTACACAGATCAAGCATAACATTATGACTTCCTAATATTGTGTAGGTCTCCCTTGTGGTGGCTCATCAGAGAACGAACATGGACCTTCTGAGGGTGTCCTGTGGTGTCTGGCAACACAGTGTTCTTGGTGGGGGGGGCCTTTGAGGGGAGGGTCCTCCTCTGTGGATCATCCCACAGATACTTGATCAGTTTGGGATCTAGTGGCCAGGTCAACACCTTGTGCTGTTCTTCATGTTTTTTTTTAGTTGTTCCTAAAGTGTTTTTGTGGCTGCATCCTGCTGGGGATGGCTGCTGCCATCAAGGAGTGTCATTGCTATGGGGTGGGGGTGCCTGGTCTGGTCTAGGTGGGTGCTACATGTCTAAGTAACATCCACATGAATGAATGCCAGGTCCAGAAGTTTCCCAGCAGAACACTGAATTGTCACAAGGTGGTCAATGTTACTCACTTCTCCTGTCACTGGTCATAATGTTGTGGCTGATCTATCTATCTATCTACCACTGATTACTATTTCTAAGCGATGCAGAATGAAGCGTTTTATATTTATACTGTATTATCTCAGTGATATATTTGTGTTATTTAGACTGTGATTACTGGACAAAGCTTAGACTTCCAGGAAAACCCCCAGCAGGACATTGTTTACAAAAGAAAACGCTGTTACTTCCCTCAGAATAGCAGCCACTGAGTATGTAATCTGCTGGATTTCAGGATGGCTTTGCATGGAGAGCCTCAAATAAATAAATAAAAAAGAAGCAGGGAAAAAAAAAATATATATATATATATATATATATATATAAAAATCCTTGCCCATAATGGAAACTCACTCCTCCCTGCGACCGGTCTCGCAAGTGTTTCTGTTGTCATCACAAGCTGTCATAAAAATGAGATTACATGGAGTATATGATCCACTCAATTTTCTCGCTTTCTGCTTCACCTTCCCCAGTTTCGCAGCAAAACTACTTTCTCTGATCTAATTGTGTCTGGCCTGAATTTTTTCTCCACATGATGCTCCTCCACAAAACCAATAAATACCTAAAGCCTTTCTTCAAACACAGCAGCAGCAGTAAACGTGTCATGCTCCGCCGGCCGATAATGCGGCCCTCCCTTTTGACCTGTAATTGCGGTTTCTCCCCTCGGGTGAATCGGTGTAATTCTGAATTTGGCTCGCTACTGCGTCTCAGAGCTCGTCTCGGTGCATTTCCATCTGCGGAGGCCCAACAAGTTTGAATACCTTGAAAACACATTATGTAGTGCTGAATGTTCCAGGGTGCTGTAATGAGAACTGACCACTTAATTTGCAGGAGGCTCTTTAATCACCTGAAGATGTTGATGCGAGCTGACGTGATTAAACCCTGACTCCGAGTCTTCTCTCTGATAACGCTGAGAGTCGAGCTTCCGCTGCTGCAGGGAGGTCTCGCTGCTCACGTCCAGGGGGATCGGTTAAGTCCGTCCGGAAGCTTCATTAAGCATCAGCTCCGGTGACGTTACATATGTCGGCGCCTCTGCAGGAGCTGCTGCCGCCGCCGCCGCCGCCTCATCCTCCTGCAGGTTATATTCTCAAGAGACTCGCATGAGGAATCAGGAGAGGATAGAGAGGCTAAATCCTCACACATTTCTCCTCAAACAGCTGCAATATCTTCATGAGGCTTTCACCATGCACAGCTGAGGCTGCCACTGAGCCCCCAGATCTATCTCCGTGCCCAGAGCAGTCAGCGACCGTGACAGCTCTGACGCATGGGGAGTCTTGACGTCCACTTAGTGCCCGCCTCTCGGGCCTCCTGGGCCTTGTGAAGTTAGGCACTGTCTGTATTAGATCAATGTACCAACACTGTGATACTGATATCAAGACAATCTCTACCATGCGCTGAAGGGCAAAAAAAAGCCATTTTTCACCTCTCTTTAGTGGCATCCAGCCTGACTGATCCCTGTATATATATATATTTATTTCCTTTATCTCTTAGATATTCTTTCAGCCTCCACCTACACACAAGAGGAGTAAAAAAGCATCCCTTGTGCAGCTCAAATCTATTCAAACACTATATATATATAAAAAGATGGACGATGCGTCACCACATCCTCCCACTGTACGGAGCAAATATTGTAGAAAGGTGTCATTTGGAACAGGAAGCAGGTTTTAAACAGAGATCCCGCACTACCACCTTAAAGAAGACGCCTCATTAGGCTGACTGCGGCCGCGTGCACCGAGCCAAACGAAGCTGGCGTGATGCTTTTAGTGTGCGCTTCAAGATTGCAGAGGCGTGAAATTCAACACGACGGCATCTGGGTTTGGAGTGGCATGTGACAAATGTGTTGGAAATTAAAATAACAATTAAGAAAAAACACTCTTCTTTACTATCCCTGGTACATGGGGTTTCATTCCCTGCTCGTAAAGAGCTCCGAGACCTTCTTGTCTGTGGGATATTTTAACAGCGGCATCTTTCTCCAAATTCAAACAAACCAAAAACAGAGCTCAAGTTGTAGCCGTCAGTCCAAATCACTGAATCCATCATGTGGTCCGATGGAAGACAAGAGGCAGTAAATGAGTTCCGGTGAAAGATCTGAAATGGAAAAGCTCGCCTCGCGAGGTTTCTCTTCTGCAGTCAGACATGAATCACTTTTTGATGACAAAACACTTCTGGAGGTGCCCAACCTCTACTGTCTGTTTGCCAGACTAGCTGCAGGAGGCTCGGCATCAATCACCTCCACGCTGAGGTAGGCCGCTAAATGTCTGTGCTGCACCGCGCCGCGTCCGCATCATCATCATGTTTAGCCGCTGGCCAGCGATCACCCAAAATAAAACCTCTTCGTACAAATGCCTGATGTGTACCACTTAGCAGAGCTGTTCTCTTTTTTTTTTTTTGTCTTTATGACCTTTGTTGTCGCCTTTTTAAAGCCGGGGCACATTTTCACAGGAATTATGTAAATGAGAGGGTACCCTGTAGCGCGGACAAACATAGCTCGCAGAAATCTTTGTGTTCCACTACTGAGTAAGGCACCACATCAAGGCAAATCAAGTCTCCCACAGAGTGTGTGACTTGCAGGGAGAGGAGGGGAGGGGAGCGGAGGGGAGGGGAGCGGAGGGGAGATGGGGGGTGTTTGGAGGATACACAGCTTTAGATGTGCAGGGTGATATAAAGAAGCAGTTGTTGTGTGCTGTGCCGTGCCGTGCCGTGACGTAGCTGGGATCTGGTTGATGTTGTGTTCGGGGGGCCTGGGTGCATGCCTCACCGGGATGCTTTAAACCCAGGTGAGTCTACGCTGCAGATGTTGACAGATGTTTATCATCCTCATCTCTCCTGACTCAGCTCGTACACAGTTGGCAAACGTCCTTGGCTCAGTATTATGCTGCTTGCTCGGGAGAGAAGCAGTATAGCAGGAAGGCTTTGCATCCATATGAATTAAGTGTTACCTGCCATTGGAGTATCAAACTCGCTGAGCTTGAAAGGCAGCTGTAAAAACATGCATCAGTCCCATTGGATTCCAACTGTGTAATTAAGACCCAGTCACACCAGCATTCAAATGCAAAAAACTTCTGCGGTGAAATCAGTTCATTGCCGTGGAATTGCTATGATCAGAGGATTTGATTATGGGGATGAATCGCATTCATGAATTGAATTTGCATGAATTGCGTTCGTTTGAATATCTTTGCATCGTTTGTCTCGGCGGTGTTGATCTTTGGAGCGTCCGCTTTCATTTAACCTTCCGTCTGGTGGAGCACAAACTGTTCCACAATGGAGTTTTAGACAATTATGAAACAAGAGTGCAAAAACATCGCTTGAATTAACATCCCATTAGCAACTAATATAAATAACTAGTGGCTGACTAAGCTTCTGGTTATCTGTGGTTGAACCAGGAAGTGAGGAAGATCTGAGTTAGAGAAGAAGAAACTATCAATATAAGGCTGAAGTCCCACTAACAACCCACTAATGTATTATTCATATGACTATGTAGGTGCAGCTAGCATACATCTAACCCTATATATAATGCATGGGAAGTATAAAAGCCATGCAACAAATCCAGCATTTTAATCACAATCCTTATGACGGTAACAGTGAACATAGGCCGGCCTGTTGTATTCATTGAGGTAGGTATTCTACCATTAATAAAATAAATTTATTCGCAAACTTAAACTTCATGTTTGTCTGTACAGCAGCAGATGGCTGGCAGTTTTCCCATAATTGTGAGGGTAATATTTATACTGATGCCAGTCACAGTAAGTTGTTTTGACCTGCTACAGTACAGCACATTACAGTTCTTAGTAAAATGGTCAGGAATGCATAACCCTTTATAGGGTACTCACTGTAATACTTGGACATTTTAAATGTCAACCCCAGAGTGTAATTGTAGAGCGTTTTACTTTTGTGAAAATTTTCAAACTATTTAATTTTCACGCTCCTTACTTCCTGGACAGCGGATCTGGATCTCTCACTGGGAGACCTCAGTATGTCAGGTTAGGGAACTACACGTCCAGGACTATCGTCAGCAGCACTGGAACACCACAGGGGTCTGTGCTCTCCCCTGTCCTATTCACCCTGTACACCTCGGACTTCAAGTACAACACAGAGTCATGTCATATGCAAAAGTTCTCAGATGACAATGCAATTGTGGGATGTATCAGGGATGGACGGGAGCAGGAGGACAAGAATCTGGTGAACAGCTTGGTCTCATGGTGCTCAGAGAACCATCTTCTGATCAATCCAGCTAAAACCAAGGAGATGGTAGTGGATCTCTGGATGTCCAGGCTCCACCTGCAGCCTGTAACCACCAACAGTGAGTGTGTAGAGGTGGTTCAGACCTATAAGTACCTGGGTCTACATCTGGATCACACACTGGACTGGTGGGCTAACATAGACTCAGTCTACAACAAAGGTCAGAGCCGTGTCAATGTCCTCAGGAGGCTAAGGTGGTTTAATATCTGCAGGAAGCTGCTGGACTTGTTCTACCAGACTATCGTTGCCAGTGTCCTCTCTACGCTGTGGTGTCCTGGGGAGGCAGCACTAGGAAGAAGGACATCTCACGGCTGGATAAGCTGGACAATCACGGTCCATCATGAACAATGTCCACCACCCTCTACAGGACGCCATAGCTCGTTCAGTGACAGGCTGCCGTCTCTGTCCTGTCTCCTACATCGTCACACTCCAGCCAGATCACTGAGGTCAACAAACCAATTGCTATTGGACTTCCCCAGATCCAGGCTCAAACACAGAAGTGATAGAGCCTTTTACCCTTTATTCTTAAAGCTGCTCAGACCTCGGATCAATTTGAATCATGGTTGAAGACCTATTTCTTCTCTCTGGCCTTTAGTCCAGGTTGAGCAACATATCTTGACTTTTATTGTCCAAATACAGTTTCTTTGCTTATATTAGCTCATATTTATTGCTATCATGTTAATAGGGACAGTTGGTTTATGTATATTAGTATTGCTTGTGCAGCACTTTGGCAAACTGAGGCTGATTTTAAATGTGCTACAGAAATAAACTTTGACGTGGTTTTTGTCAGGATATTTTATGGAAAACCCTACAATAGAAATCTGAGGTGCCATTAAATGATAAAAATAAAGATTAGAAGATTAATGTTAAGTCCTCTAGGTAGAACTAGAGGAATATAGGGATGATGACAAAGACCGACTAAATCAAGGGAGCCAGAGCAGAAGGAAAAATCCGATTGTAAAAACTGTTCAGTAACTTCTGGCGACTAAATGAATCAAACAAAAGCCTAAGTGTCTAAGAAAAAAAATTATAATGAAAACCTACTTTCCATCGACAAAAGTCCCCTAAGTGTGGAAGGTGTAAAGAGTAGCAAACACATTGCAGATCTCCCACTATATATGGTTTCGGATCTCCACAAACAGCTCATTCAAGCTAACAGAATGAAGCAGAGAGCCTGTACACCTTTTCATGAGGGCTATGCACGATGACTGGTCAGTCTGGACTTTGAATGAACCAATGAATTGCTTCACCAGGAACCCGCACCTGGGAACCAGTCAGGATCCCGGCCCCCGAGGCTCCACTCTTTGTTTCTGGCAGCTTCTTTCCTTAAGGTTCAGCGTCACAAAAGAGACAAAATGCAACGGATTAGATGGTTCATCAGGGATTTCTTCAGCTGTGAAAACACAGACAAAGGTTTGTATCATTCTGATGGAGTCACTTCCCGTGAGGCGCCTTTCTCTCCTGTGGCGATGACATGTGTACCCGTGGAAAAGATGCTTTGACGCATATAGATTGGACGTTTCTTCCGGAACAGGTGACATTTTTAGCAGCATCAATAGGCTTCTGCTCGTCACTGTGACATTTCTGCCTTCGGGAGATAGTGTCTCCACCTGCAGTAAAGATCTTTCCACCCTCGTCAACTGCATTTTAACAATCAATAGACCACAGTTCCGACTGTAGTGACGTTGACATCAAAGTTTCCACATGTGGAAGTAATAGTTCTAGTCCCTGTTGTCTCGGTGTGATTTCCTCCATGTGCAGCAGCAAGGTGTCTCCATTTATGGCGAGTCATTTTTCTTTAAAGTTAATACTCTCTCACTAAAAATGACACCTCAGCATTTTAACTTAACCCTCCATTAGACAGCCTTTTTGGAAATGCCATCAAATGAAACGACTGTGTAATGTGACAGGGTCAATCATAGTGACAAACTCACGGAGCATTAACACCGGAGCTGCTGTTTCTTACACATTTTTTAGTCTTTAGCACCGTTTCTCTCTCAGGCTATCAATGTGAGTCACCTCAAAACTCCAGACAGGCGTTTCTTTCAGCAACTGAGATCTGATCTTACCACGTCTGCCCAGTACAGACCAAACAAAGATAATGCAGATGAACGTGGCTGAACATTTAGCCTAACCCTACCCCTAACCCTAGGTGGAAAGAAAAACAAAGCTGAAAGGAGGAACGTGTAACCCTAACCCTAAATTCTGTTTTACAGTAATAATATTGATGAATGTCTAGTGAAAAAGGGTTGTCTTTACAAATTACTTTTCCGTACATGTTGTCTCTGTTAAAACATCCACTTACACTGACCAACACTTGGTACCACTCTATAATATCTGCACACTATAAAGCATTAGTAAAAACGTCATTCATATTTTACAAAGCATTACTCCTGCATTAATAACCATTAGTAAGCAGTTAACAAAGGTAGGTATAATGCTTTATTCTTAACTGATAAGCATCGCTGTAACTTGCTGAATAAGTGCATTTTTATTCAGCAGTTTTTACACTTTACAGTTAGAAAGAAATGTACTTTTATGTCAGATTGTAGAGATTCTGAGTCATTTTACTGCAGTTATGTTTTCTGGAGAAGTCTGCAGAAAAGTTGAGGGACAGATAGCCCTCACTTCAGACCACTAAACAACCACTAAATGTATTATAACTACATGTATTAATCATGAATTACTGTTAGAATAAATTTTTATAAACCATTTATTAACACACTTAGTAAGTATAAGTACATGCGTAAATAATACAATGTATAAATGTACATTTATACAGTTTATTGATTTACTTACTTTTTCTAAATGAGCCCATGGACCACTGATAACTCCTCAATAACTGGCTTGTAAATACTTTAATGTTTATGTCGTAGAGGTGCTCACAAATTAAGAATAAATCATTTATAGCTACATTTACGCTGCTTACGAATGTCTATTGATGTAGTAGCAATGCTTTTCAACTGATGAATTGAGTATTTATAAATGCTCAAATGGCGCTTCACAGTGTGCAGTTATTATAAACTGTTAAATAAACCAAAAACTTTCATTAAAAATCATTTCCAATTATTTAATATTCTGCACAATTTTCATGCCAAATGAACTGACTCATCATTTATTGCCATTGTGGACACAGTGGTTTTACTGAGACAGCTGTTCACAAGAAGCTCTCGTTTAAAGAATCATCAACGGATATCAAATCATGGGCCATGGTCCAGGGAGGTACCAGGGCCTCTGGGAGGTTGTTCTGGAGAGCATGTCTTTGGTGTTGGATTTGTCCATATACTTAGGCTCTCCAGAACCTTGATCTTGGGTAAGATCTTCACAGGCAGGGGCTTCAAGGGCAATGCTGTCTGCACAGTCCAGTCCTATGAGCATTAAGTCCTCTTAGGGAATGTCCAGTGAGGATCCCTCGGCAGCAGGCGTAGCGCGGGGACAGCTATCACACGCTTGAAAAGGACCTAGGCCGCAAGACAACCTTGTGGTATGGCCAGAGCACGAGCCGCTGCCCCCCGGGGGATGCGTCCTTTACATGAAGAGTCGGGAGATGTTGAGAGGGGCTGTAGGCCTGGAGGAGATGCAAGAGTGTCTCTCTGCTCATGGTGTCAAATGGACCAGGCGTCTGAGGAGGAGGATGCAACACGGACGAGCCAGGCGGGAACTAAGTGTTGGCATGTCCAAACAAATCCAAAAATATAACACTATCAAAATAATGGCTAGATCTGGAAAGTCTGTAATCATCTCCATGCTACAGAGTTTCCTTTAAGGCTTTCCTTGTCTGAATGCCATGCGTCAAGTATTTTCATCAAGTTTAGTTATGTGTTGTTGAACAAGAAGAACATATAGAAGGTTGGACAGTTCTCAGCAGAAGGCTTATGGATAGTTATCATGACTCACAACTTCTGTGCAAAAATCAGAAACATTGTAAAAAGTACAAGAAGCATTCTAGGCCGAATGAAATCCAATGGCTTGAACCAGCGTGAGGGTGTTAATAATACAAAATACAAGGCACTTCAAGAATACAAAAGCACCGACGTGGACATTCCACTGTGCTACAAAGGATAAAGAAACTAACGTCGGCGCTTTAACTGCATAATAGACTTTGTCGTTGTTGTTAAAATGCTTCAACCTCAAAATTCATAAACACAGTGTTTGTTCTGTTTGCAGTACACCAATCTGTGAAAGGTACTTGTCACTACAGTTGTTAGATAAATGTAAAAATTGTAGTGGAATATAAATGTTGCCCCCACCACAGTGCAATATTGAACCTGAATAGCTTGTATAGGCCTGCTTGAACAAATGCACATAAATTATAGGGTGCATTTCCACCTGGCTGACTCCGGTAGATCCAGTCCCCTGCCAGAAGTAACTGTCTGCACTTGCACTTTGTATTAACATGCAAGATAAGCTGTCCAGATACGGGTGCGCTTCAACAGCAGGTGTAAGTGGGGTCATGCTGACAGAAGCGGTATTGTCTGGGAAATATTGGAGCTGTTTTGCATACACATTGTCACTGGCGGTATCTGCGAGCATATCAATTCTCTGGATTTCCTTTGGACTGCAGTGCAAATTTGCATCAACTCAAGAAAAAACTAAAAAATAGAAAAACATTCTGTAGCAGTTCTGTCAGTGAAACCCTGGTTTTCTCTCAAACAATATAAAAACAAAACATTCGCCTGTTAAAGTTTAGCCACAGTTTAGGAAGCTTTTCTCTTGGCACCGACTTCAGGACCAACTTTTCCCGCAACAGTTTCGAGTGCAACCTGCAATTTACAGTCCATTCCTGTTGTATGAATGAGAGTCTAATAAAATGGTAGTTCCCACTGGTACTTAAACACAGCTACGGGATAATAAAGTAAGACAATGGGAAACAAGGGAGAATCAATTGGGCATTTTAGATGGAAGGAGGGAAAAATCTAATAATGAAATTAGTGGGTACCTATTGGGTAAAGGGCCGGGGAAATGAAAGTCAGTAGAAAAATACTAATTTGCAGAAGAAGAATGAGAAATGTTCTGAGAAAACACCTTTGGACTAATGCCATGAAATCTCCTGCATTCATCCGTGCAGATCAGAATATCTAGATGTTTAACAGTTGATAGAAGTAGAAGGGGAGCATGTTAGCATGCTGGTGTTGCGTGCATAGCTGCAGACGGTGGTCTTGTTTTTTTACTCTACACATGTCTGTAAACTGCAATATCAGTGGTAAAGGTTGTTAAAAAGGCCACACTTTGTTATGACCAAACATTTGATAAATACTGATACAGAATGCCAACTTCCATGTGCTCTGTGTATTCAGAGAGCGTGGTTGTGTTCTTGTAGTGTGTCCAGCAACGGATTCCCACAAAAAGTTGAGATGCATTTCAGATCCTTTCAAACATTACGAAACATAATACGGTTTGCATGACCTCACGTATGTTTGTTTTTACATTCAGAGCCTGAATCTTTTCTAGGGTTATTTTTCATCCATGGTGAATAAATGTCACTAAACAGATCAAGAGAAAAATTTGCCTGAGAATATTCAAATTTGTCAGTAGTATCAAAGTAATACGTCTAGTGGCACGTTGTAAACATAAATAGCTAATGGTGAAATCTGCTGTTTGTGTGTATAAAAACACGTACATTTAGCAGTGATACTAAATCATGTAATTTATTGCACAGTTGTTCATGGCTGAAAAATACTGACATGTGCAATACAAGGTGGAATATTGCACAGGTTAGTACAAAGATGCTTTACAAAAAATACTTAGTAATAAATACACAAGTTGACAAACACATTTAAAGGTCTGTCATGGCCAAGTTTCCACACTTTTGACTTGTCTGATGTACTGCATATACTGTAAATCACTCATTTTTAAATGTGGATTGGAAAAAAAACACGTATGAGTCACCACTGTCCCATTTCCCACAATGTACACTTTACATTTAAGGGAAGAAATAATCGTTTTATCTGCCTAGACTGGTTTGTTCGAGCTCTTGCATGAGTTTTTTTTTTTTTTTTTTCTTTGGCATAATTTGATACTGAGAAAGGATTTGAAATCCCCAATCAGTGTGGTTGAAACTCTGAGGAGGAAGTGGATACAGGTTTTAGGGAGACCAACCAACATTTCAGCTGCAGTTCTGGAAATGGTTGGACAGCAAGCAGCTTCAGCTGAAGCACTGGCTCCTCTGCAGTACGGTTACTCGGCTCATTAGGATGAGCAGTAAGTTTAAGAACTGTGCTGCATGATCGAGCTGCCATGACATAAAGTACACCATCCCTACCACGAAGCACGGAGGTGGATCTCTGGCGTTCTCTGGGAAATTTACTCAAAACCAGTGGCAAGATAACGGCATGTTATGTGGCAAGTTGCAGGGTGTGAAATTTTAGCATAAATCAGCCATTAAGCTGCTCACTTAGACTTTCCAACATGCCTGTCTTCCAAAACACAAGTTCAAGTTGGCGCTTTAGTGAAGAAAAAAAGGACAAAGTTCAGGTTCTGGAAGTCAGAAAAACACTGAGCCACCTTGAGGAGGTGGCAAGATGACAAAGGAGAATGACTTTACCAAGTGAGAAAATAAAAGGCCCCGTAAGAAGCTACAAGAAAGGACTGCAGGGCTCCACTGATGCTACATGAGGCAACACATAGCATTAACAACTAGTGATATGCAAACCTGTGAACAGGTGCAATGTTTTGTTTAATGATCGTCCTATTTTGAACCACATTCCTTTGACTCTGGCAACGCATGATGGCTGAAATATGATTAGATAAAAGCTCTAATGCTAAGTTACACAGGCAGAAACACCACAACTGAGAGACAGACAAGACATAACATGAAAAGAATAGGTTATTGGGAATAATTTAATGAGATTTATGGGAAAATATTAAAATGACTGATGAGCGATTTTGATAAAGTTTAGGTCCCTGACGGAAACACCACTGACATTTGTCTTATTTTATGCATTCAGAATTTTGTCTACACAGGAGTGTCTCTTAATTCTGACATTTTGGTAAACCTGAAAAAAAAAACATGACTTTATTGGACAAATACTAGCAGTGAAACACAATCCCTGCGAAATATTTACTGCTGTTACCTGAAACTCATACACAAACGCCCACACACACAGCAGCGGCAGTCGAGGGGAAGGACGTTCATTTTTCTCTGGTAAATATGAAATCTTGAACGTGTCACTCCGTCTTATCAGCCGTCCGGTGCTTTGCATCTGCTGATGCTGTTTACATTACTCACGTCTGTCCACCGTGACACCCGCCTGAGTGAAATAGGGGGGACAGCATTTGCATAATGTGTCATCTCATTTGAGCACTAAAACAGTCATAGCCAATCTGGCAGTCGGCATTTTACGAGATGCAATCGCTCTCCTGGCTGTAGCAGGCCAACGCTGTCACTGAGAGGGGTGCATACCTCTCCAGCAGCACTGCCAAACATCAGCTGCAGCTTTGTATTGTGAATATAGTTACCTGAGTTACCTGCCTCAGTTACCTGAGCCTGTAGCCTGAAGACTGCATGAAGACAACGACTGTCATTTCTTGTATTACATATTGTGTGTGTGTGTAATGCATATGACCCTACATGACCATGCACAATGCATGATCTACTGCAAAAATAAACTTCAGTAGTAACTTTGTGACATGCAAGAGTAGAGCCATCATTCAGTTTTAAATGTGGAGTGGAAAAAAAAAGGTATGAGTCATCTCTGTCCCATTTCCCACAATGAACATTTTACATTTAAGGGAAGAAATAATCGTTTTATCTGCCTGGACTGGTTCGTTCCAGCTCTTGCATCTTGATAACCACGCATCCAGCGGCTTTTGTGGAGCTAAATACTTTGAGATGTTTCTGTACAGTGGCCCACAGAGATCCACAAGTCAGCTAAAAGACAAGCATCTGGACAAAAAACACAAATACAGAATGCAGATACAGTCGATGCACCCAAATACAGAAATGAGCATCAGCTTTTCATTGAGACAATGGTATGCAATTAATTATACATCTGATGCCAGCTCTATGCACAAAAATTGGACATGAACGGTGCTGAGGATGTTGGGCGGACCACGGAGGATCGTCAGGAGGCAAAACTACATCAATGCAGGGAGTCAATGCGGCGAGGTCGGAAGCCAAGCCCAGGGTTTCAGCTAAGCCCTTTACTTCTCCTTTACTTCTTGAGCGGCAAAAGGTCTGTGCCACAGCTTGGTACAGGCTGCAAAAACAGAAATCAGCAACTGCATTTCAAAACTAAAATAAGTGCAGTGAAGAAGACGAGAAGGCGCCAGGTGAACACTGTAGGTTATGAAATATTAACTAGAAAAAAAAATATATATATATATATACTCTACGTATGGAACCCTGGAAACCAAAAATATGAATAATTTGTGTGAATGTAAAATAGCCAATCAGGCAGCGTGAGCTCTGTCTGCTTTAGGTCTCAGAGAAAAGAAGAAGAAGAAGAAACTTTTTCCACATTTCAGCACCAACGCAGTCGGTCCATAAACTTTATAATGAGTGCAAAAGACACATTATATGCTGTATAAGTTAATGGAGGCTTAAGTTGCTGGAGGCTTAAGTTGCTGGAGGTTTAAGTTGCTGGAGGTGCACACAGACCTGTTAATAACAAAGTGTTTAATGCATGAAAGGTTTGACAAAATAAATAAAGTAAAAAAAGTTTAAAACAAAAATCAATGGCTATATGAAAGCCATTGTTGAGTAACTGAATGCAATTTATTTGTATTCGTACATTATACAAACTATTTATTTTCTAATTACTGTGATAATTTAATATTGAGCTCTTTAGGCTTCCATACACGCCTGCCTCTTGACTGTATAATTGAGTCCTAATATTCCACCCTTAGTTCTTCTTCACACCAACAGCAGCCAGCAGACAGTTCAGGTGCTCTGGAATCCCGGTGAAGATACCCCATTTGTGTCTCCCTGTGGAAGCATCCCAGGCATGACCGGCCGACTTTAGGGCCGACCCAGGACGCCCGGCGGGGGGGTTATACCTCCTGGCTGCTTTAGTCTGGACTTTGAAATACCAGGAGGACAGAACATTTTGACGCTGCGGCTGCGCTGTCTTTGATTGGCGCATCAAATCAGTAAAAACACAAATGCATGACAGTGCATGTTGACTGGTTCATTTTTTAAATGCAATTCAGAATTACACGCTCTGCCTTTTATTCCCCGACTAAACCCGTACCCCCAGTAAGAGCAGATACCGTGTTGGGGGGTTATAATGGATGACTCCGTTTGTTTGGAGGTGTAGTTAAAGTTAACGGCACTCGGTGGGAAGCGCGTACGTCTCTCCAGGCGCCGCTGTGTTTCTCTCTGTCTGACGCTGACATGGTGCAGAGCAGTTTAAGCAGACACCTCGGAGTGCCCAGGGCAGCGCCCCGAAACACAAGGCGCGTCGCTTTGAGGCGTCGCACAGCTGCCGCCAACAAAACACCCAATAACCCAAGAAAACTCAGATGTTCACAAACACATGCCATATGGCTCTTTAAGCAGCTGATTCACAGTAATGCCACACTGTGCCGTGGCATTTACTCATGCAATTGTAACTACAGCGTGTTGACGGTGCACATATGCACATATGATGATACACAATATGTTATTATTGAACATTTCAAGCTGTGAGTTAATCTGCATGGATTCTGCAACTGGTTGCACGGTGGCGTCTTCTAGGAAGGATTTATTATCAGAGCTGACATTTGATATTTTTTTACTTCTTCAGAGCTCCATATAATGAAAAGCTTACTTTTGCATGTACAACTGAACTTTGAAGTGTCAGTTGTAATTACTTATGGTTATGTGCGTGGGTCATATTGTGCGTTTTCTTTACCTGCTGGAGGGGTTGCTGCTTTCTTCTTCTTCTTTTTTTTCCGTCTTTCAGCTTCCTGTGTGCTGGCCACTGATTGGGGGGAGAACTGATTGGTGTCCGGTTTAAAAGGGCCTTTGTGGAGAAGCCGGTTGATGTCCAGTTTTTTTTCCCGTGCCTTGAGAAGACTGCAGTTTTGTGCAGCCGTGTGCTTCATGAATAATTGTAATTGATCTGAAGCAGCTGAGCAAAGTAGGGGTGAGAAGCCAGTTTTATTTTCATTATGTTTTTTCCTGTTTTCAGAAGGGTAGCCTCGGGAGGGTGTCTTGTATTTTCTTTTCTTTTTCTAAGACGATAAGGAAGTTAGAAGCTGTGTTGGTTAGTTGTTTTGTTTCTTGCTCACCCTGAAGTTTTACCTTAAGGCCAATAAACATTAGTCTGGACTGCAAAGTTACTGTGGCGCGAGTTCTTCTTGGGAGGAGAGCAAAAAAGGGGGAGCTATATTTTTCTTGCTAGCCACTAGTTTCCCCTAGGCGGGGGGTGACAACGGATCCTTGCAAGCTTTATTTCCAGAGGCAATTGTAAACAGTTGGGGAAAGATACCAGTTTGCAGCTGTATGCTGTGTAGAAAGTTGCATGTGCCAAAACAGTTTAGATGAGGTCAGGTAGTAGCCTTGTTAAAGTTTAAAGCATTGTATTATAATTCTTTCAACACGAAAATAGAAGATAAATCCATCCCTTTGCAGTCAAAATATTCCAACAGTTTTTCAAAGCTGTGATTATGTTTCCTTGACAAAGCTTATTTCAATGCTTTTATATTCTGAATTTCCCATTGCTTCCATCGTTTCAGTTATTACGTCCTCTGCACTACCGTCGATATTTCTGCTGACTGTCATGTTCTTTAGAGATGTGCTTCCTTCTGCACACAGTCACTCGCCATCTGCTTCATATCACCTGCCAGCGAGGGGCACGAAGGAAGATGTAATGCATATGCAACGGACAACAACATGATCCATCGCTGGCTTCCACGAAGGCAAACACTATCTGTTGTGTTACTAAAACCCAGGTTCCTCCAATAGCACAGCCTGGCGCCCGTCTGTCATTTGCTGAACATCATGTGGACAAGCCAGAAAGACTGTTTGGGAAATATTTTGTGGACAGATGAGACCAAAGAAGGATGTCTGGAGATGAAACAACGCTGCATTTCTGGATCTGAAGAGAAACTGGGTCATGCAGCAAGACAACGAGCCCAAGAACACAAGTCGCAGTAGAAAAGAACGGTTAGAGAAGAACAAGATGAATGTTTAGGAACGGCCAAGTCAAAGTCCTGACCTTAATCCAATAGAAATGTTGTGGAAGGACCTGAAGCAAGCAGTTGATGGGAGGAAACCCACCAACATCTCAGAACTGAAGTGGTTCTGTTCTGAGGAATGGGCTAAAATTCCTCCAAGCTGCTGTAGACCACTGATCAGCAGTTACCAGAAACATTTAGTTACAAGGAGGTCACAGCAGATACTGGAGACAAGGGTTTAGATACTTTTATAACTCAGAGATTAATTTTCTTGAATAAACAAACACAAAAACATAATATTTTTCAGTTTCATGAGTTGTGTTAAAATCCGCTGAAGTTTTGAGTCATTTTTATGCAGAAATGTAGATAATTCAGAAGGATGCAAATACCAAATACAGCATGGGACCACTGGTTCTCATATGGGACTTGAAAAGAAACTATTTTGCACCATGTACTTTTTTTGAAGTAGATTTTTTTTCATGTGAGAATCTCAAGATCAAAAACTCCCTGAGACATTACTGAACGCCCGGCAGCTGCTGTCGGTCAGCCACAGTACCAACCAGTGGGCTTTTCAACATCAGCATTGCCAATGAGGGATTTTGCCAGTAAGTAATCCCGCCTCATCCCTCCAGATGAGTCCATTCATGACTCCATCCATGCCATTTCCACACTACTAGTTCCACAAAAACAAATAAAGTGCATCCCCAGTGCCTCAAACAAAGTAATGATTACATTGTGGCTTTGACATTTGAGACAGCCCCTTGCCAAGTCAGCCCAAAACTCATTGCTCACCCTGTTCATTACCTCCCATAATGACCCTATTCAGAGACAGCGGGGCCCAGCCTCGGCCCATGGACCCGGCAATAATCCCCTGCATTAATTAGATGACCCCCCGAGACGGCTGCTGCTGCATTGCCGGGCACAATGACAGGCTCTCTGCTTATTGTTTATGGCTGGCTGTAAAGTGTCCAGCAGTGGGAGTGATGGGGGAGATCAGGGAGAGAGCGGGAGGAGAGGAAGTGGGTGGGGTGGTCGGCTGGGGGCCAATCAGGCGTGAGTGAGCGGCAGCGATGCTCCTTCTCTCTCCACCACTGTGTTGATCTTTGAAGTTATGGGGCTCCGTTTTGCTTACAGTACAACAGTTTCTCAATATTTGTCTGGAAGAAAGTCAAACATGATTCTGCACGATGAGGGCACTACAGCCTGACTAATGCAGGTTCTTACTACAGGATTTCATTATTGACTCAGCCTCTGCTGATTCAACACATAATGAATATGGAGCTTGATCTGCATTAAGGAAACTTGCAATCTTGTGACCCAGAGTGAATTATTACCAGGCCCTGCAGTTCCCCCTCGGCTTTGTAAAGCATTTTATCATCTTTCAACTCTTTGTCTTCGTTCACTCGCCACTCTCATCAAACTCATTTCCACATGCAGGCGGGTGTCTTCAGTGAAAAGCGAGGCTGAAAGGCAAGAGTTACGACTCGGAATCTTTGCTAAAGGTGCTGCGTGTTTGATAGTGAATAGATGAACTATTTGCTGAAGCTTTTTTTTTTTTTTTTTGCTTTGCAGAAAAATGCAGACACCAGCATGGACTAATGAATATGCCGGTGATGAGGCCAAGACACCAGAGTCTCAACAGAGGACGGGGAGAAAGAAAGCACCAGTAAACATGAGCATTAGCATGAGTCAGAAAGCCACATTAAAGCAGAATTCTGGTTTAATTCAACATGTTTTCTATTAAAGACAACTTTCGCTTGCATAACGAAAAAGTCAGATATCTGCTGAGTTATGCTGTATATAAAACCCTGATCTTTAGCTCTAATAATTATATTTATATGTAAAACCACATCATGCAAACTCTTTTCAAGTAAAGACAGAAACAAAAGGATGGATTACAGCGATGAGGGACCTAAATCGAGCTGCATTTATGTGGAACAAACATATTCAGATAAGATTTCTGTATGTCAGTTTTCCAGCCATCAGGATGTAGATTTGGGACCATTACTAATATCCAACACACTTTTGTAGAAATAAATATGAGAGGGTGAAAAAGACTTATGGGCCTCGTTGACCAGCTGTAGTTGTGAAAAGTGCCTGAGGAGAAAAATGAAGTGGCTTTGTTCTTCAAACATGCATGCAACCCATTTTGTTTTTGTGTGCACCTATTAGCAAAGAATGCCTTTGTGTGCTTTTCCTCCAGCTTTTGTTTCGTGAGTACTCACAAGCTGCAGAAAACAATTGGCAGTTAAAGCCGTAGGTGCACTTGTCGACAATTACCCTGACACTCTCACGGAGGAACGTCAGGACACAATTACCAATTCTGTGGAAAAGTAACATGACGAGGAGTTTAACAAACTCCTCTTCCAGGGGAATATTAAGTGGAGTAATGCTAATTTTGAAAAGAAGAAGTGAAAAATTGCATTGTTTGACTAACAGTTCATGTTGTGAGAAATAACCTGTGTCAGAGCTAAGCTTTTAAATCATGCAGCCATTACACCTGTGGAGTGTCTGACACTACTGCTGCTTATCTGCATAAAGTAAAACTACCTGTAACAGAATCTGAACACGAGTGTCATCAGCTTGTTCAACCACAGACTCCACCAGATGGGAGATTATTCCAGGTCGCTTTCATTTTGGGCAAATGCCAAGATTGGCGGCATGCATGAGTGCATCATGGTGTGTTTTCTGGTACATTTATGTGAGCTTTGTCAACCAAATCATGTGTACAACCGTATATATTTAATATTTATTATGGTCCTTTGTCTGTGTTGTGAATGGGATTGGCTGTGATTGCGTTTGGAAGAGTGTTCTGACTGTGTGTATTTGTTTCCTTCTCGTTGTGATGAGGACTTGCAATCTCATAACATAGTATACATTGAAAATACAGGCCTTTCATTTCATTTCATTTCAGTATATACAGGTAAAGCAAAAGTATTATTTATCAACCAGTGAGGGGTCACGAAAAATAAAGTCCTCCTCCAGTTTGACACTTTTATTTTTGCGGCAAAGTCCAGGGCTGACAATTGAAGCCAGTGCAGGGCACAAAGTGCAAAATTGCAGTTCCCCGAATGGCCACTTGAGGGTGCCACTAAAAGTAGTCAGTCTAAGATGTCAAGGTTAATTTCCCCTTTTGTAACAGGAGGTACACTTGTGTGTAACTGACCTGCTCAAATTGCATTAAGGTTAAAAGCTACTCTTAATAATTTGTGACATGTGGGTGCCCTCACAGTTTGCTAGCCGTCTGCCCTCCTCAGCTCCACTCACGCTCCATCTCCGTTTCATTTTTAAAAATAGCCGAGAGTTAGGTGGGGTCGGGCACAGCCAAGATGGCGACAGCTGGAGCCACCGCGCTGGGCTTCAAAACCCCTCTTCAGGAATCCCACGGGTGACGTCAAGGAGGGTTTGCCTGGGTCTTTACGTCCGCTTCACTTTCACCGAGTGACACACATTAACTGATGGCCAGGCCGTTTATTCACTAAAGAGCTACAAGCACTCACAGTGTGGGACGTCATCATCGAAAAGACCATTTGCAAAATATGCAACGGCAACGGCCTTTGCAATAATGGCTGGAGTCTGGCAACAGTTGCAGGGGTAAGATGGGTTGAATCATTTGGAGCTTTGACTATTTAAATCATACAATTCAGAAAGTACTGTGTATGAATAACAGACAATCACAGAGAGCATCACATGCCTCCATTTTCCTGTTTCTGTCCACCTAGTGCTCTAACCAGATGACTATATGCAAACCACCAGCATGCATCTCTACTTCTTTAGACATTAAATGCCCGTCTGTGTGTGAAATGAATCACTGTAACAAAAACCAGGCACACACACACCTTACAGTGACTAAGAAAACTGTTGCATTTCAGGTCTTCTCATGGAACCGCCTGGAGCATGTGAAACAAAAATCCATTAAGATCATCATTCATTTATGACGCGCACACACACACACACACACACACACACAGAGCAAGGAGGAAAACAATAAGATTAATCATGGCACTAAACATCACTTCTTTGCGTGCACACCTCATGTAATTACGTTTTGTTCTTGTGTTCATGTTTAAGTCATACCTGCACTTACACGCCATCGCTCCTTCATGCAACATTACAAGTGCTTCATTTACTTCTCATTAAGGACCATCAGAGTGAAACACACAGACAATTCTCAGGGCAGCTCCTGAACACACACGTACACACACACACTCACACATACACGTTTGGTACAGCTATCTTAGTGAGGACATTCACTGACATAATGCACTCCCCAGAACCTTCCCCTAACCCTAAAGCAGAGTTTACATTACCTCTGCAGGACTAGACGCCGTAACCAACGTACGCCGGTGCGAGCCATTTATCCTTGTGCGTCTGTAACAACGCCACCCAAACACTAGTCGCCGCTTGTTTCTACTTCCTGCTTCACTTTCAACAATGGCGACTGAAACTTCCCCCGAAATTTCACTGAGGATGACTCATACAAATGTTTGTGTCTCTGAACCTCCTCAGGTAATCTTTCCCCAATGTGTTCCAGAATAATTGATTTTAAAATTGCAGAGATGGAGAAGCAGCCGCAAATACTGAAGTGAAAACACGCTACTACCAAGAGGACCAGTCACGGCTCTTGTGGTCTGTTAGACTCTGCAGTGTCGCCATAGCTACGGCATCAAATTGACGCAGAAGCCTAAACCGCCTATAACCATCTCAACTCAGTGCCTGACTCTAACCCGTCCCCTAACAGTAACCATAACCTAATTCTAACCTTTACCCTAAAACTTAGACTTAACCCTTAGACAGCCTTGTAAAGTAGTGAGGACCGGCCAAAGTGTCCTTACTTTGCACATGTGTCCTCACTCTGATGGACTCAAACGTGTCCTCAGAAAGACAGCTGTACAAGTACACACACACACTTGCACACCTGCCTCTCCAGCCTCCTCATGATTCACTACTCACATCCGTTACTGCGTTATCACGATAGGTGGCAAAGACCCTCTGAAGCTGTTTCATGAAGCTGTGGTTTTGCAAAGCACTCTCTGACATTTGGTGGCGCGTCCCAACATAATTGGATGTACTCAGAAATCCCTCTTCACAGGCTAATAAAGCACGGAACAGATTTTTGACACATTTTATGATTACATTAAGTGGGGGGAAAAAAAATGCTTTATAGTTGCACCTCAGCACAGGCTAAAGCCATTAATTGTTCAAGGTTTCACCTTGCAGTAATGAAGAAGTGCTGGGTTTAATGGGCCCGGATCTGCAAATGTTAGAGCAGCATAAAATTGGAACGTAATTATTTTGGCCCAATTAAAATGTGACAGAATTATTCTGTTGAAATTAGGCAGTGATATTTGGGAGCCCGGAGAGGTGTATGGCTCTATTGAGAGCTGCTTTTATTCAGGGCTGAGGATTAGAATATATGGCTGAACTAAAAACCAAGGAGTTTAAAAAGACAGTCGGCTTTAGTCTCAAGGTTTTAGTCTCCGCCTCCCACGCCTGGAAATATACATGAAACGCAGGAAGGATGTCAAATTAAAATGATCTTTTTATACTCGGCTCTTACAGGAGACACTGAAAGGTGGCTAGAAGTGAAAAGCGGCATGGAAGGAGTCAGTATGTGAAAAGCAGGGTGATGGTCACTCTTAATGTCACAACAGGTGTGTTCAAAAGCTCTGCAGCGGCTTTGTGAGGCAGGCTGAGACTGAAGACAAGGACAAGTGAAGGGAACGTGAAGCACTACATAATCAGACAATGTTCCCCCAACCAGTTTTCAATGTAAAGTATCAGCCTTCGTATAAAGATCTGCCCCTGAGTGCAGTTTTATTGAGTTATGTGTAATGTCATTTTTGCAACGTGAGTTGTAAGCGTTCTAACTCTCTTTGTGCAGCATCTCAAACAATTCACCTTGAATTCTTCCATTTGAAACGTTTCCCTGTGACGTTAGAGCTCACCCACAAGCATGACATTCAAAAACAAACTAATCAGGTGTGATCATGCCGCCTGATCTTATAAAACAAGCTGTGCATCCCCGTATACTGGTTACAGGTTTCGGTGGTAGTCATATAGATGGCGTTGGATTCATTTCCATGCAGTTTTCATGGCCATCAAATCTGTTTCCTTACTAAATGATCAAATGTATCTGTTGTGACGACAATGCTGCTTTAGTGCAGTTTGTATTAGGTGTCACAGATAATGAGAAGAACCCTTCACGGTCTCAGATTATCAGGGCTGTTAAGATTATTAGGGTTTTAGAAGGTTTTAAGACAAATCAAATTGTGTTGCTCAGATCCGGCCTTCTGGTGCCAATGGCACATGGCCATCAGGATAACAATGATCAATTCTGCAGCCTAACCCAATGCTGCTGGAGATGGCTTATTGATGTCCTCGCGTCGCGTGTAGCAGAGATGGTGCCTCTGGTGATTTAATGACAGATTGACTCGCAGGTTGAAGCCGGATCCTTCCAGAATGCTAAGTGCTGCAGTTAACCTGTTCACGGCTGAGTTAATTTTCTTTTTTCTTTTCTTCACGTGCAAAAGTCCAGAGTTCTGGAGACAAAAAAATTCAATGTTAATGAAATAAAAGCATTTCCAGGGAGCATAAGGACAGAAGGTCTTCAGATGATTCAGATGAGAAAGTCACTTCCAGTAATTGCAGGACGTAGGAATTAACAGTCTGGAATACCACATGTAATTTACAGCTGGCTAGGTTGTTATTTTCTTAACAGCCATATTCTGTCGTTGTCCGCTGTTTTAAGGTGAGTCACCGACCGCTGCCATGAATCATCCCCGCGAGCCCACACAGAGAACACACGCATACAGTGTGCACCCGTCAGCATTGGATGCTGAAGTTCCAGGGGCAGTCGTTTTAAAGTCTGCACCGTGCTCTGCGTGCTTATTATTGTGCCATCTCGCCAGGCTTTCCTCCCCCTAGTTTTGCCAGCATTCAATCAGAAAGCAAGGTCCCCAATCTGCAATCTTGCAGGGCATAATTACCACGGCCACTGTAACAATCAGCTCCAGATACAGTGGCTGAGGAAGCTGCTGCCGAGCCGTGTCAGTGTGTGTAGGTGTGTGCTGATCACTCTCAAGGCTGCTCCTGTATTACTTTCATTTCTGAATCTAAATTACGGGGTTATTTGAGACAATCCACACACAACGACCACATGGTTAGCTTTTTACAAGCTGTGGTTATATTTGATTTGGAAGCAGCCTCTAGTTGTGCAGGGGGCAGTGTCAGTCATTTCAGCAAATGCCCCAAAGCAACGTTTGCTTATGTGCAAGCGACGGAGCCCTCGAGTGGCCGTGGTAATTATGATGGCAACAAAGGAGAGCGTCAGGTGACATTACTGAACATGAATTACTACCCTGTGAGCAGGAGGATGTGAGGGTCGATGGACGGGTCTACAAAGCACAGACTTCCATTCTTTGTTTTCCACAAGTGTTCAATTGTTCCTGGTCTGCTCCTCCTTGAACCGTCACCTTATCGTGGTGGAGGAGTTTGAGTGCCCTAACGACCCTAGGATCTATGCTGTCCGGGCCATTTGCCCCTGGTAGGGTCTCCCAAGGCAGACTGGGATCGGAGCAGCATCTGCAGCATCTGCAGTGATGCGGGCGCTTAACGGGTCCGTCGTGGAAGAGAAAGCTAAGCCAAAAGGCGATGCTCTCAATTTACCGGTTGATCTACATTTCCCGACCCTCATCTATGGTCATGAACTTTGGGTAATGACCGAAGGAACAAGACCGCAGACATAAGCGGCCAAAATGAGAGGATGAGAGGAGGAACGTCGAGAGGAATCAGTTGAGGTGGCTAGGGCATCTGGTAAGGATGCCTCCCGGACGTCTCCCGGGAGAGGTGTTTCGGGCATGTTCCACCGGAAGGAGACCCCAGGGCCAACCCAGGACACGATGGAGGTGTTATATCCCTCGTCTGGCCTGGGAACGCCTGGGGAGGAGCTGGTGGAAGTGGCTTGAGGAGAGGGTTGTCTGGACTTCCCTGCTGAGGCAGATGCCCCCGCGTCCCGGACCCAGATAAGCGGGAGACGAAGAAGAAGAAGATGAAGCATGATCTACTCATAGACCAAGCCACGACTGTATAGACTTTATATAAAGGTGGTCGGAGGTAGCAATTTGTTTTCATCTGAACCAATTTGAAAAGAAGAGTTGAAGCTTATTTTTGAAGCCATGACCTTGAACTTTACCCTAACCCTAACCCCCCTATCCCCATCCCCTAAACCCTAACCACCACCCCACTAGCCCTAACCCCACCCCAGTTTGAAAACCACAAACCAAGCTAAACGAAAAAAGAAAGCCCAAAACATTTTTCTAATCTCGTCCAACGAGAAATTTTTGTTGTTGTCTCTAAGATGTAACCGCAGATGGTAGTCTGTTTTCTATTGTGAATGAATGAATGCTATTCACCTGAACCTCCTCCTACCAGCTCAGAGAAGGTTACTATTTAGTACTTCATTCAATAACAAAAGTGCCTAAAAGAAAATCTGATAATACGTTAATTGTCTAGTAACTTCATTTCTATTGCGTAGGGTTTACAGCAAGAGTAATTACATGATGCCTTTCACAACATTCAGCAGTAAGTTCTGCTAAAAACCACAAAATGACACCTGACTTTTATTATTCCTGTATTTACTTGATGACTGCTTTTATTAATAACATAATGGTGGAATAAACGCTCCTCAGAGATGCATTACACTTCATTATTTAAAATGTAATTTCACAAACAGCTTAAATGAATTAATTCAGCTCTTTGCAACATGTCCAGAAACCCTCCAGACACACATCGAACAAAGCGCACAGCGAGAGGCTGATTTACTGATTTAGCTTCAGTGAAACATCATCCTCGACACAGCCTCCACATTTTACTCGTTAACACGGCATGAGTGAGTCCTGATTAGGTGCTCATTACTCATAATGACAGCTGGACTGAATTTGCTTTTTTTTTCTGAATAATAGGAACTGAATTAACTCAAAACAGGGTCAGTGGAACAGTCGGCTCAGATTTCAGAGCGACCCAAATACAAATTTGGGACGAATCAAACTTTTATTCATCTTGAAATATTTGCAGTCAAATTCACTTCATTTCAAATAATCATACTTCTAAATTAAATTTCCAGAAGTGTGTCGTGCCCCAGGTCAGATTTCAAATCTGTTCACCCAAAAAACACGATTTTTCTTATTTGTTTTTTTTTCCATAATATACCGAAGATAAAATTACATGATGAATATGAGCCCAAAGCAGAGACTCTCAGATTCTGATGAGACAAAGACTGATGTATTTGGACAGAATCCAAGCACTAGGTCTGGTAAACATCAGGCGTGCATCATCACCTGTCTGATACCATGTGGTGAAACATGGCGGTGGCAGCATCATGCTACGGCGCTACATCTGAACAGCAGGGACAGGGCAGCGGGTCAGAATCGATGGAGAGGCTGAATGATGCAGCCGAATACGGAGAGGAGGTGTAGAGGGATGTGATTGAGGGCCACGGCGACGCTGGAGTGGCTTCAGTATAAAAGGTAATGGTATCTGTGGAGAGACCTGGAGATGGCACTACACCCGATGCTGTAATCACACTATAATCTGACAGAGTCTGAGAGGATCTGAAAGGAAGAATTTGACAAACCGCCCACTGTAAATCCCGGTACGCAAAGCTTCAAGAGGAGAATGGAACAGTCTGAATCACGTAGAAATGTGTTTTCACCTTGTCGGTATGGATTCTTACATGTAAATGGCTCTCGCTACGGCATTCCTGTTTTCCTGGTGAGAGGTTCAGGAAAAGGAGTAGACCATGAGCTCTGGTTGCATGGAGGGAAAACTCTAAGTCTCATCGGAGTTTACTATCATAATTACTCACATAATTTAATTAAAATGATTAATGTCCTTGATCAATCATTGTAGTATTCTCTGAAAATAATATATTTCAATTGGCAGTACTTTCTCTTCCTGCACTATGTGGTCGAAGGGTCGTATTTTGAGACAAACCCGGGCAGCATGGTGGTGTGGTGGTTAGCACTGATGCCTCGCAGCAAGAAGGTTCTGGGTTCTAATCCATGGGCCGACTGGTTCCTTTCTGTGTGGAGTTCTCCCTGTGTCTGCGTGGGTTCTCTCCAGGTTCTCCAGCTTCCTCCCACCGTCCAAAGACATGCTGGTTAGGTTCATTGGTGATTCTAAATTAGCCCTGTGATAGACTGGAGACCTGTCTAGGGTGTACCCCGCCTCTCGCCCAATGACAGCTGGGATAGGCTCCAGCGCCCCCGCGGGCCTCCAGAGGACAAGTTTTCCTACCCAGTCCCTACTCCAGGATGGAAGTCCTCTCTCTGACTGAAACTTGACCGTGGACACAAATTAAATCTCATGACTATTTCACTGTCATGAACTAATACGAGACGTCAGTGTACACAGCGTGCAGCTCCCCTGGGTCTTCCTGTCTGTGCAGTTTAGTTTAAGATGACAGGACTTAATTAAACCCGCGCTCACTTGTTTCTCAACAACCAACAATCCAGTATTAATACGTTTACTGTATATCAACAAATCAAGGAGGGCAGAACCAACAAATATTTGACATTTTTTCTGTAAAGAAATAAGCAAAAATAATTTTATAACTGTCAAAATAATGTCTTATCATTGCAGAGCGACTATCAGGAGGTTTAGTTTTTGCAGGTCTTGCTATGACACACAGACAGCTTGTTATCAGTTCCCGTCAAGAGGCATTTGTTTCAGTGACAATAAAAATACTGTAACATTTGCAACACAGCCAGGATTATAGTGCAAACCTGTGACATCCTGATTATTAATGATAGGTTGCTCATACCCCGTGATCAGAACCTATTTTACGCCGCGGAGAGTCTCTCCTGGAGTGCACCTTTAACTTCCCTCCTGATCTGCTGAATCCCTGGCTTTAATGGACAGCGGGGGAGGCAGGGCGCTTCAGCCTGTGTGGCCGACACTCTTCCATCTGTTTATCTGAAGCCGTGATAGATGGGCTGTGGAAATTTCCTCCCCCCCTTGTGCAGCCGCAATCAGTCTCCCCATCACTACTGATAACACAGCTTGCCAAAAACACAAGCTCACAATGGCATCAGGTCTTCACAACAAACTGGGTTAATGATGCAGGAGGACTGCCTGTCACCCTCTGGACTCACAGAGGTCCGGCCTCGTGTTTGTCTGTCGATCACAAAAATTTGCCTCTCTCCCGTTAGTCTGCTGGCCTGATGGAGAGAGAGAGAGAGGGAGAGAGAGAGGGAGGGAGAGGGAGAGGAGAGGGAGGGAGGGGAACTTTGCTAGCACTTTCCTGGGGTGAGAACACATCTGCTGTTTTGGCTCATATGTGGCATAATTGTTATTTATGTCAACAGAAATATGAGGCCGGCCACACTGTGCAATGATATATTAAGACTACTGCATGGCATTACATTGGTAGAGTGGACGTGCATTTGATGGAGAGCTTGTCTGGGCCAAATCCAAACTTCCAACTCGGGAACGCCGCCGACGCCGCAGGCAACACAATAATAATAATAATAAACTCCAGCACAAATACTTGATTCTAACATAACCTGGATTTGTTCACACTTGCACAGGGTCAATGAGGAAGAAAGGTCGTGCATTCTGCGCCTCACGGCTCTGCAGCTAATGAGGTGACAACTGAAGAACGAACATGCAGCAAATAATGCAGGCTGCAAACACAGAAAATGCAGTTAAAGGCAGAGGATAAAGGAAAGGGAAACAAGCAGATACACACTGCAAATAACTGAAAATAAAATATCCTAAATCAACACAAATTATACTCGTTATTTATCTACCGAGATCATTCTTCGTCCTCGTCAGTGTCTGACTCTGTTCCAGCGTTTAGCTCCTAAATGATCTTAATCATCTGTTCTAACTTGTTGTTGAGATTTTCTTCCTGGTTCTTAGTTCAGCTGAAGCTTCAAATGAGAACTAGCACAACTCTAAAGGTTTTGGATGAACACAGACAAGAGCAACAACTACTTTGTCAGAGTTAGAGTTTCTTCTTTCCAGCATCTGAACATATTAAACACAGATTCATTGATTCATTGTCAGTCTGACAACACAGCACAGCAACTAACATATGTCCAGAGATGAGATCCAGTCCAGAGCAATGACGGCATTGACTGGAAAGCCCTATAAAGTCCCCAAGTGTTTTGCACCGTCTGTATTGTATTGTTTGTCTTTGCAGTGTCTCTCGTCCTTGCACTGTTGTCTGCACAGTCTGCACTGTTTGCACTGTTCGTACTGTTTGCATTGTGTTGTATTGTCTGCGGGCGGAGCAGCGGTGTGGTGGTTAGCAGTGATGTCTCACAGCCAGAAGGTTCTGGGTTCTAATCCATCATCCGACTGGTTCCTTTCTGTGTGGAGTTTGCATGTTCTCCCTGTGTCTGCATGGGTTCCCTCCAGGTACTACAGCTTCTAGTTGTCTGTCTCTCTGTGTTAGCCCTGTGATAGACTGGTGATCTGTCCAGGGTGTACCCTGCCTCTCGCCCACTGACAGCTGTTTAGTGGGACAGGCTCCAGCCCCTACCCTCCAGAGGAGGGTGCTCAGTCTCTTTCCTGGAGGAATGTCTTTTCATCTCACTATGTGTTGCATAGTTGAAATGACAATATAAACCTCAGTTTGACCTATAAAATACATCACTATCACATTTATCATCACCTGAAAGTCATTTCCAAACCAAACATCTAAAAATGCACACTAAACCGATGTGTGGATATGATGGAAAAGGCAAACTTAAACTTGTTTCCTAATAGCGCAAACGAGCCGATATGCTACAAACATTCTGACCTTTTTATTTTTCCTATTACTTAACTTCGTCTACTGATTGTAACTCTGCGTCTGAGCCCAAACAAACAAATCCCCTCCTCCGCAGGCTCAGAAATACACTTGATTCCAGTAAATCTCCTTGTTTTCTGTAACACGCCGCTCCATTATTTCATTAAACACACACAGAGTCGGGGGCCTTGGATTTCCAGCGTGGAACTGACAAAAAATCTAGTGGGCTTGCTGAAATCCACCACGGCGAAGCAGGTAATTAGTATTAACTTTAAAATTGTGTCGTGATTTTTCCTGCTGCTATTAATTACCTCATCGCCTGCATTGCGCTGGGAGAAACACAAAGCCTGGATGTGTCCCTCTAACTTTGCTGAAGAGATTATTTATCATCATGGGTTGTAATTATACCTGCGGCTCGGCGAATTCAAATGGATTTGCCGCGGAGCTGATAGCATAAATGTTTGATGAGATGTTTTCATTGATGTCTGACCGGCTTTGCATTATAGCCGGAGAGAGGCTTACGGGTTCCCCCCTCATCGCTGATGGTGTTTGCCTCAATCACCGCTGATACGATCGCAGGCTCAGGGAGAGGGCTTTTCACAATATACTGATTCCACACAAATATCTCATTTGTCAAAGGTCAGCGCTGTGAAACAAGTTGTGAGCGATTGCGATTTGCCGTCTGCGGCCCGGCGTTCAATCAAACAGGCCTCCTGGGTCATTAATGTGCAGCTCTAAGAAGAAATCTCCGTGTCCTTTCTTGTGCCCAGATTTGTCTCAAACAAAGTCAATGGAAAAATTAACCATTTAACCAAGAGCGTGTCATACAATAGTCTGTATCTTTAAGATAAAGAACCTTTGGGTATATATATGAAAACAGCAGAGCATATGTCTCACATACAGATATATGCAGAAGTAGTGCAATTACAAAATTAAGGGGCTGAAATACAGCCTTCATTCACAAGACACCTATACAAGTAGATGCACTATAATCTTAAGTGGGTTGCATGAGTGATCTTGGAGAATCGCTCAACAATGTTCTCTTCTTGGCAATTTTTGTCCCCCAGACGTGTTGTTGAGTTCAAATTATTAGGTGTTGATAGGAAAATTACAAGGAGCGGGCGAGGAGATCAGATTGAGATAAAAAAGAAAGAAAAAAAAAAAGGAGCGTGGCAAGGAGCCAATACGTCCTGATCACTCACAGATAAGTCAGATAACACAGATTATCTCGTAACAGCGGCGCACGTCGAGTTCTTGGATATATTAGACAGTAAGCGGAGAGTCACTCTGACTTCGGGCCGAGCCAGGTGACTGGGAACATCTTCACTTTCACAATAAATGTGTATTTTCTTTTCAACATTACCCATTGTCACACCCGTCAATATTGATTCAAAGAACAGGTTTTCACATTTTCACCAAAAATAAAAAATATACACTGCCTGGCCAAAAAGAAAGTCGCCACCAAAAGAAAAGGTCCCACACTCTAATATTTGGTTGGACCTCCTTTAGCTTTGATTACAGCACACATTCTCTGTGGCATTGTTTCAATAAGCTTCTTCAATGTCACCAGATTTATTTCCATCCAGTGTTGCATTCATTTTTCACCAAGATCTTGTTTTGAACAAATACAACCTTTCATAACACTTGGTGCTGCTAGAATGTTTTTACACTCAATGATCCTGTCACACATTGAATATTGTATTACATGTTGGTCACTGGCAGGTGTAAATACATGCAAAATCATTGAATCACTCTATAAAAAATCTAGAAAGGTCTTCGATAGAAAACCAATGTCATTTCACATTTGTAACATCTTAAAAAAGCACAACTTACTGAGCCTTGAGAATTTTAAAAAATCTTAAATTTGCTTGTTTGACGTACAAGGTGTTGCATGGACTTGCCCCACCTCCCATGGCTGACTTTCTTAAAGGCCTCCTCTAGAGGGGACTGTGACGTCCCACACAGAAAAACAGCCTTTGGACTAAATGCTCTTTCTGTAAAGGCCAGTGAGATCCGGAACACACTTCCACTCTCCATAAAGGAGTGTCCCACATTACAAACCTTCAAAACTCACTTCAAGCAGTGGTTGAAAACAAACCAGTCTTGTAACCATTGACTTTTATCTTCTTAGTAATGTACTGTCATGTGATGTGCTCTTATTGTGATCTATTGTCCTGTCCTATGTCTTATCGTGTTTTTGTGTTACCTGCCTAGGAACTGTGGATGCAAATTAGCATTGTTGCTATAATCCGGCATATTGCTGTCTGAATAGATGTTCATTAATGTGCACTGTCCCTATCAAATAAATAAATAAATAAATAAATAGATGATGGGAGAGTCTAACCACTGCACAAAGCCTTCTCCAGCTCTCCTTGTTTAAACTCCTCAATTGCCAATTGCCAGTGCTAGCGGTGTGTGAAGTCATCATTTGTCCTGGCAGAGGCCCACCAGTTACACTGAGGTCAGGAAGGATGAGGATGCTCATCCACCAATGAGGGGCTGGGTCTCGTTGTGTCTGTGCTGTGTTTGGGATTGGAAGCCAGATTAGGCATTGTTCAAAAAAAAAATAAGTGAGTATACCTTGAGTAAAGATTCAACTACCGACCGGAGCTCTGGAGACGAATCAAATCGATCTGAGTATGGCAACTGTGAGTAAGTGGTGGGACTGCAGCAGCGGTCAGGAAGGAGATGAGAATGGAAGTCGTACCAGAGGTGATTGAGGGCAGCCAGTCTTTTAACTAGGCTGGTGGGGATTGGATCCAGATGTCGTGTGGAGATACCGGATGTAGTAATAACTTCATGTAACAGATGCGCCTCTTCTCTCAGCCGTAGACAGGTCCGGTATAACAAGACAGATTATTACTTTCCATCACACGGCAACAACTACAAAAACGCAGTGCACTCCTTTTGTGGTGTGCGCCGCAGAAAGCAAACAAAACTAACAAAAAGCTCCTCATTCCGGAAACGAGCGCGAGCTGGCGTGTCCGAACCTCGCAGGGGTGGTTGGATGTGTGTGTCTGTTAGTCACCGGCACGCCACTGCATAAGAAAAGGAGACTGATTAGCAAGTGCCAGCGAAGCCGGGGCCAATTAACTCACCTTGGCACTGCTCCCTGCAATTGAACAAAACCACGCCCCTTCACCGCACTTCAAAAATTAGTTGGGAGCCTGAAGTCGCATAGAAACGTGGATGTGGACAGTTTTAGTGAGCTTGGTAATGGTAAGTCAGTCTGCATGATGTTAGCAGAGGCCGGCTGAACAGAACAGTCTGTAAAAAGCAGAATACCTTAATGATGTAGTTCAGGAGTGTAGCAGGGAGTGTTATGGACCAGTGTTAATGTTGACAGCCATTTCTAATTTAGTCTTAGTCCTTCGACGGAAATCTTTATTAGTCTAATTTTTATCTTTCATAGTTTTAAACAACAAAATGTCAGTGCATTTATGTCAACTTTTAAATGTTGATATCAGTTTTCTGTGCTGTCCTTGATCATTTATAAGGTTGTTTTATACATAACAGAGAAAAGAGGCAGCATACACAAGAAGGATGCATTTACAGGAACTACATTTATGGACAATTTTGGTTGAATGCTAAATGCTAATACATCATCCGCTCTACTGTCCACTGTTTAAATATGTATCTGTAAAAAGTCAGAAGGTAATAATGTCATGTAGCGCAAAACAGCAACTAGTAAAGTACTTAGATGAAACTTCTTTAACTTCATAGTTAGCTTACTGACTGTGATGGAGGCTTCAGAAATAGCAGGGTGAATCCTTCCACTTCATCTGTTGCCACAGGGCTTGAGGCAGCTTGCTAGCTTTGGTAGGATACCGTCAACTCTCTTAGATCAGATAGACAAACGTCCCTTGTCCGATCCAATGACAGGGACGCACATTTTGAAAGACAGTCAGCCTGAAAGACGTACGAAGACGTCTACAAATCATATCAAAAAACATTCTAGTCCCGTCTCGTCAACATTTGATCGTGAACAGTTTGTATCATCAGATGTTTTAGCTCGTCAACGGTTGTTGATGAATATTTTTCGTCATTGTCTTCGTAAGCCAAATTAACACTGATATGGACAAAAGTATTCACTCATCCATCCAAATAATTGAATTCAGGTGTTCCAATCACTTCCATGACCACAGTTGTATAAAATCAGGCACCTAGGCAAAGAATGGGTCACTCTCAGGAGCTCAGTGAACTCCAGCGTGGTACTGTGATAGGATGCCACCTGTGCAACAAGTCCAGTCAGGAAATGTCCTCGCTGCTAAATATACAACTGTCAATGGTATTATAACAAAGTGGAAATGATTGGGTATGACTGCAACTCAGCCAGTGACGCCAACTTTCTGCAGAGTCAATCTCTACAGACCTCCAAACTTCATGTGGCCTTCAGATTAGCTCAAGAACAGTGTAGAGAGCTTCATGGAATGGGTTCCCATGGCCGAGCAGCTGCATCCAAGCCATACATCACCAAGTGCAATGCAAAGGATGCAGTGGTGTAAAGCACACCGTCACTGGATTCTAGAGCAGTGGAGACGTGTTCTCTGGAGTGATGAATCACGCTTCTCCATCTGGCAATCTGATGGATGAATCTGGGTTTGGTTGTTGCCAGGAGAACGGTTCTTGTCTGACTGCATTGAGACAAGTGTGAAGTTTGGCTCTTCTGGAAGAATGGTCAAAAATTCCCATTAACACACTCCTAAACCTGTGTAAAGCCTTCCCAGAAGAGTTGAAGCGGTTATAGCTGCTAAGGGTGGGCTGATGTCATATTAAACCCTGTGGATTAAGAATGAGATGTCACGTAAGTTCATATGAGTGTAAAGGCAGATGAGCAAATACTTTTGGCAATATAGTGTATGACAACCTAGGCTGCATAGTGGCTATGTATCAAGAACAGAGGACAAAAGCGTCATTGTCCTAGTCCAATAAATCCATGCGTTGGGTGAAGGGAGCTGGAATGAGGTTTAAGGTAATTAAACTGATGGGATCCTCTGGGTGAACATGTCACATGTTACGGTTTGACATGATACAATGCAGCTTTGATTTACCAACCAGTACGGGAGGACGCTGCAGCCTCTTTGCAGACAGCATTTCTGAACAAATACAGGCCGAGTTTCCCGTTTCGATTGGTCCTAATAACATTGCACCCAAGAAAGTGATTGAGAGACCTGCGAAAATTGCTGCGCCGACGTCTGACAGGGTAAGATAAGAGAGTTCAGCAGGGTGTAAACACAAATCAACAATAGTTTGCCAGGGTATCTGAAATCTCTGAAATTTGACTAATCATTCCTGAATTGTAGAGCGAAGCTGTGCGTGTGCACGGCTCATAGGTCAAGGTGTATTAATGTCTAAATGGTGGTGTATAAATGTACTGTTCACCTCCATTTAACACAACCTGTGGGCTTGTTTACAACCTCTCTGATGATCTAACTGCTTATCTGACTTCTTTTCAGATCTTAGTAATACAGAAATAAACATCATGATGGACAACGTGTCCCCACTTCCTTGCTTTGGACAAACTGACGCTATTTTCCCGGGGATACGGGCGGCACCATCTTGCGAGGTTGGAGCCAGTACGGTCCGAAGGTGGAGCCATGTGGAGCCGCGATATCGATGCCCCGCCCACACTTCCTCCAGACTCACTCTAGTTTTCATTTAATTAATACTACGCTCTACTTTACCTCCACCTGTTACAAGGAAATGTATGTCACATCCTGCTTCTATAGCATCTAATAACTAACTGAAACAAAACTTATCCAAAAAATTAACACTTGAACAGTCATCAACATTATATTAACTATCTAACATGACAGAAACCATCTTTGAAAAAAAAAAAATATTTGATGTGTATTTTAGTGTTTTAGTTTGTCCCAAGTCCCGCCCACTAACATGGAGGGGGTGGGGCTAATGACCTATACTGCAGCCAGACACCAGGGGGAGCTATACTTGCTTGGTGGCTTCACTTTTGAGGCGCAATTCCGCTGCCCATCTTTATATATACAGTCTATGGTGTGAGCATGTATGCCTTGTCACCATGACGATGATGATGACCAACATGCTCACCCATCAGAGACTGCTTGGTAGTGTAGCCACAGAAAAAAAGATTCATGGATCTGAGGAAACCCTGTGAAAAGAATACAAAGCTTGATCAACAAGAGGGTCAGATAAAAAATAGAATAAGGTAGAAACAATATGCTAATAAATACAGTTACATCACTAGTAAGTGATCAGAGCTATTATGTAATCTCATGGTGAAACCTGCTGAGAAGATACATCCACGCGTTTTCTATTTAAAGTCAGACAGGTGTGTTTCTGGCACATTAGCTCGGGCGCATGGTAACGCCAAGAGCTTTCAATCAGCCTCTACGTAAAAGCCACCGTGAGTCAGTGGTCCTATGGGCTGGAATGACAGGTGTTGAGCTGCTCGGTTAAATATGGGTTAGCTAATCCAGCTGTTGGAGCTAGTCTAGTTTGTACGTGGTCCGGGAGAATGCGTAATAATGCGTAATGTGTAAAAAATCAGTCAATAGACCAATGTTTCTTTGTATGATAGTAAGAATAGTAAACATATGGCTTGAGCGCTTCTTTGCTCATCAGATTTGCTCATGTCCTTCCTGCCTTTTAGCCTGTGGACAATATTCCTGGAGCCCTGCAGACTCCTTGCTGCACTTTGATAGCTCCACCACATTAGTGTGGTAAACGTGCATGTAGCATTTGTGGTATTTTCTTCTTGTCTTATAGTTTTTTTTTTTTTTTAATATTCAGAGCATAGCAAAACTTATTCCTCTGTGCCATTGACCTCCATTGTTGTTCAATCCCGATTAAAACTTGTCCTGCCATCACAAACACTTGTCTTGAATGCAGATTAATCCGCCCAGATTAAAGTCCCCAACAAATGCAACATCTCCTCCTGTTGGGTTAATGGTTCCTGAAAACTACAGCGACCAGCTCTATTAGGAACTATTTTATTTGTCTTCAGATTAGTTCTATATAATAATAATAACATAACAATAATAACAATATATTGTATTATATTCTATATTTGTGACCTGTTAGTAAAAATAGTCTAAAGTGTATTTTGTTCAGTTTAAACTGATTTCCCCATTTTACTTTTTAATGGTTTGATGAACTTGACAGTAGATGTGTTCTACACTCTGAGGTTACACATGATGATTAAAACTGACCTCAGGTCAAAACCCCTTTGTGCCTCTGTGGCTGTAGCTTTTGTAGCCGCCTGTGACCTCTGACCTGCGTGTAAAACAGAACAGGAGAGAGATCCCGTATTTACCCCCAAGGACGCGCAAAGCACAAACGTTCCATTTAAAAAGTCCCATCGGCTTTTATCCGCCGCCGCTCGCGAAGGATTCATCTCAAGTACCTGCTTCTTTCATGAATGACATTCTGCCTGTATCAAAGGCAGAGAGGCACTACAGGCTCCTCTCACGGACCCCTCGCACCGCTCAAACACCAGGGCTGCATCCGCATTCTCACGTCAAGTTGTTGCAGGAAGAATGCCACGCGTTGCTTTGTGATGATAAGAAGGAGAGAGAATCAGTCATCTTGAAAAAATAAAAGAAAACATTTTACAGTACTGACACGCAAAATACCAAATGCCAGAGAGGTAAATTCAAATGAGTTGATTTCCTTGTGTACATTAGAAACCTGATAATTGTAAATACACGGTACAGAGCTGAAATGCTTACTGGGGGCTTTGGCGTCTTATTGGTATGCCTTGTTGCTCTCCACAGCTCAGATATTAGAACCATAAAACCTTGGGAAGCTAGATAACAAGAGATGAGACAGTTTGGTAGAAGTATTAATGCCGTGGCAGTCACATTAATGAACATTACTGAATGGAACAGCAATTAATTACTGCTTGCATCATCACCCTAGAAAAAGTGTTTAATTATTTTTTGATGCACTCTGTTGCACCCGGCGAGCCTTGTGGTGTGTGTGCTCAGGCTGACAAAATGGATGCTGGCAGGGAACCAGCTAAACTGTGGTTTCACCGCCTAATGGCTATTGTACTGGCAGGGCAGATGGTATTTCTTGACAGCGGAGATGCACTGTCGCAGCAGAGGTGACACTGCTTCTTCTTCTTCTTCTTTTTTTTTTTAGGCCCTAATGATCAATATCTGAAGCAGCTGAACATGCTACAGCACATGGAGGCTCCCTGTAAAGCAGGTTAAGAGCTGGAGAGTCCTTCAAATGAGGACGCAGATTGTAGAAATAATGAGACGGACACCAAAATGAAAACCTGTAAAAGGCTATATACATTTATTTCGCACCATTAGGGTCAAAGTGGATGAAGTCCTTCACAGGCCAACAGGGGAATTTTAGCAATTTCTATCATAAGAAACTGTGCTAGTGACGTCCTGATCAAGTTTATTTTTGTCCCCCCATCCGATACTGATCTTATAATATTGAATATCGACCGATCTGAGTCTCGTTCTGATGTTGAATGTCCTAGAGTTGGTCTCCTGTGTCTTCCTAAAGTCTGTCCTTGTCTTCCTTGTCTTCTCCTAGAGTTGGTCTCCTGTAGCTTCCTAAAGTCTGTCCTTGTCTTCTCCTAGAGTTGGTCTCCTGTAGCGTCCTAAAGTCTTTCCTTGTCTTCCTTGTCTTCTCCTAGAGTTGGTCTCCTGTAGCTTCCTAAAGTCTGTCCTTGTCTTCCTTGTCTTCTCCTAGAGTGGACTGGATTCAGTCCAATAAATCATTCTGTCAAAGTTAATGTAGTGTGGAGAGGGTAGCTGGTACCTTGTGTTCTCTACTCCAGAAATGTTCTGGTCATCCAACGCTGCCATAAACTCCCTAAAACTCCCTAAAACTCCCGAAATTTGTAAAGTTCTTCCACAGAGCATGATTTAGGTTCTTCTTCTTCTTCTTCTTTGGCAGCTTTGACGCTAGCCAACCGCCATTAAAACAGAAGAAGAAGAAGAGGTTTCGATGCTACAGGGACGTGGTATTGGTTCATGCCAGACCTAAAATGGCTTGGCTAAAGCCTCGGTTCCTATTTGATTAGATCATTTTAAAAATTCCTGGATCGGCCCCGATACCGGTCAGGACGTAGTGCTGCTGGAATCAGCCTCCAAAATTGTTCTAGTGTTGAACATCCTTCCTGCTCAAACTACTTAATAAAATGTGTCATTTCATAACTGTTCTTCCAATCAGAATAAAAGCTTCAGTTGTTCAAGTGACAGCCCCCTCTTACGAGCGGAATGGGTGAAAAGGTGACCTCCTTGTTATGGAGCCACACAGTCCCCAGAGAGAAGAGGTCAGGGTTGATTGATGGGTGAACAAACCCATCAGCCGCATCACCTTCCATAACCTTACCCACTTATTACTTGCAACCTTGTTGACAAAGCTCCTCGGATGGCGTGTTCTTTTACCCGTCCCACCGTCTTGTCCGAGCCCAACCGAGCTCTACGCCGAAGCAAACGGATTTTATCTTTTTGCCTGCGATTTGTGAGAAGTTGTGAAAGGTGCAGACAAACGATACGAGCTTCTGCAGCGCATGCCCGTGTAGATTCTGAGTCATCCAGGTCATGGTAATCCAAAGTGAAAAACAACTTCCTTTTGGTTCGCTGAGAAGTAACAAGCGAGAGGCCCTTTGGCTTCTCCCAGTGTGTGTCCTTCGACTGAGCGAGGACACGTTCAGTCATTTAATTTTGGAAGACGCTTAATTTCTGGCAGCAGTGACGGTTCTTTACGGGGTATTTGCTGGAATTTATTTATATTTTATACATCTGAGCCTTTTCTTTGTTGTCTTTTAAAATGCCATGCACAAAAAGCTATGCAGGGTTTTAGGAGAAGGGAATAGTTTGAGTTAAAATTACAACTAGGAAAAGTTAAGGGTGGACTGTGGTCATGACTAAAAACAAAAATAAAAGAAGACCCAAGTGGTTTTGAAAAAGGGGAGCAGCAGTAATTTTATAAATGCTATGTTCCCAGTTGTTGGGGAGAATTACTACCTATGGTAAAACCACCGTATAAAGTCTAATAAATGTCCTCAAGGCAGCGATGATCGAAGCTAAAGACAAAGACTTCTTATATTCTGAGAGTTGCAGCGTGGTTGCATTGGGTTCTTCATGTTCTTCACAGATACTTAAGCAAAAAAATCAAAAAAGAAAAACTCTTCTTCGCTGGCCGATCACAGGAGGCAGTGGGTTTGAAATTCCGGAGAGTCTATCCGAAAAGTTTCGAGGTGCTATCTGACATGCAGTTCAGACATAGATCCCACTGAAAAATATGAAACTGAAAAAAAGAAGCAGGCGACTGAATTGCAGTTGCTGCTTTACAAATTTTGAATTTTTATTTTTGCCTGTGGTGAGTCCAACAAAGTCGTAGGATTGAGACGCTGAACAAACAGGCAACTGTCCTACTTTACCAGAACCAGAACCTCAGGGGCCCCATCTTTTTCACATTGACTGTTTGATATTTCATTTGCAGTAACTTATTTAAACGCCAGCTTAAACTGAAAAGGCTGGAATATAAGCATCTCATCTTTTTTTTTTTTTACAGCCGTCTGTAACATTATCAGTCTCAAGGACTTAAGCTGCTGAAGTGCCAAACCTGAAATCGTGTTTTGTGTTCCTGAATGCTTCCTGCTTTATCAAATGACCACTTCCTGGTTTCCTGCAGCGTTTTGGAGCAGATAAGCTCTTTCTTCTTTAGTCAGGAAAAACTGTTTAATCAAACGCTCTGTGAAAATGTAGAGGGTTGTACATGATGGTCTAGAATAGAGTTTTGTTCACAGCAGGGCTCCTAAAGAATCTGTTACGTCTGCCTTCTGCATTATTCTCACATCACAAGGTTCTGGTTCTTGTTTTGCAACATGGCTAGGACTTCCACGCTCTTACAGCATCTTTTGAGCTCTTTAATTGAATGCAGTGAGAAGGTTTCAATGGAGTTCTTGCTGCAGACCTTGAGCCAGGTTTATTCCGTCCTCTCTCTCTCTCTGTTACGCTGGACTTCTCAGCGGCAGAATCCGCTGGAAACCAGACACCAGCGAGCGGTTTCTCCACCCGGCCGGCTACAGCGTGACGGACAGCGGAATCTTTCGGTTTCTCCGACTAGTTGTTGATTCATACTGAGCAGAGCGGTGGAGCCACGGCTGGCCACGCCGCTGACTTGACCGACCGGCTGACTCCGTACAGCTCAGTCCTTAACAAAGAAACGCTCACTGTTCAAACTGTTTGAAGAGAGGCCGGTGATGCATGGAGGCTTTCTGCTGCCAGACATGAAATATTTACTCCACGCACATAGAAGTGACAGGGTTACTATGACACCCAAACTAAATGCTGTAATATCTTGCTCTGATATCCTTAAGGTGTGTTCAGTAAGATTTTAAGAATAAAATTATAAAACAGAGCGCTGCTTAAAAGTATTTGCAGCCCTCATGACTTTTTTACATTTCTGCAGAAAAATCAAGTTTGAAACAGAAATATAATACTTTGGTAATTATTAAATAAAACGAGCCAATATAACATATCTGTGAGGTGCAAAAGTAAGTGCATGCAAGTATGTACAAATGATTTCTTGAATGAATATCGCTGGGGTTCTCTTTGTGTACTTTAAGAACTCGTATGAAAATCCGCTGATGTTTCGAGATGTTTTTATGCAGAAATGTAGAAAATTCTGAAGGATGCAGATACTTTTAAGCAGCACTGTATATAGTGGTGTTTTCATTACTAGTCTGCACGGTTCAAAGGTTGGATAAATGGATAAAATAGTCTAAAATCATAATACCAAGCTTTTAAAAGGTGAATGTGTAAATTAAGAGTAACACAGGCAAACTCTTTAGAATCCAAACTATTAATTTATGTCCTTCGAGGTTAAAGCGGTTTCAAAAGATTTAGAGTTTCCATGTTCAAAATAATTAACAAATTACTTATCCAAAGAAATAGTTTGTTTTAAATGAGGTCGTCTTTGTCACAGATAAAATACCAGACGGACGAGTGTTTATCCGAAACAAATGGATGAATTAAAAGGGTTATGCAGAGCTACGTGTTTGAAGGTTAAGGAGTCTGTGGTTATAACTAAACACCTGAGTTCAGGTGAAGTGCATTCAGAGGAGTCGCTGTTTTGTTCAGTGGATTAGGTAAACTCATTACGCAGCCTCTTAAGAAATGTGTTTGGTTGTTGTTTGGACGGTGTGCAAGGATGGACGATGATATAAACGGTTTGCAGCGTCTGCAACGGGTGCAGGTTGATGTATTTGTCTCATGACTGTTAAGTAATGACGTGACACCTCAACCACAAAAAACAAGACAAGCTGAACAAAGTCTAGATGTTCCAGGTGTTCCTGTACGATGTACTTCCAGTGGAATCTGTATCCGACCTTTAGCGTGAACGTATATGCACTCAAGAAGGTTCTGGGTTCTAATCCAGGCCGACTGGTTCCTTTCTGTGTGGAGTTTCCATGTTCTCCCTGTGTCTGCGTGGGTTCTCTCCAGGTACTCCAGCTTCCTCCCATCTGGAGGAGACTGGAGACCTCTCCAGGGTGTACCCCACCTCTCGCCCCAATGCCAGCTGGGATAGGAGATGGGTGAGATTCTAAACAGAATCAGCAGCAGCAGATGATCCAGATGTTTTGCAGAAGTTGCATAAGCAAACATTTCACATTGAATTTTTAAATTTGCAGTCTTAAAAATTGAAATAAATAAATAAATAAATACACAAACCAAACTAATTAAACTGGAACTCCCTCATCCACTTGCACTTCCATTTTCCTTCTGCTCTTCCGTGCAGCGTTGCCGTGACACTCGGGGCCTTGCTGTTTGCTGATAGTGAAATATCTTCTCATAATTATGGAAAGAATTATTATTTTTATAGTCCATTTAAATATCAATTAATGAAATACTTGATAACTTGTTTTCATGGCGCTTGTGCTCCTCCATATGTGTGTGCTTGTGGGGGGGGGGGATTTCTCATTCATGTCCGTAGACCATAACAATCATCATATATTACAGGTGTCTGTGTCGTCAGCTACTGTGGCGTCATCAAAAAGCCCAAATCCAGTACAGTTTGATTTGGTTCATAGGAACTGGTCTTTATAAGTCACCGAGGCATTTCATACAGTAACAGCTGACAGGACAGGAGTCTGAGTGGTGCACTTTGAATGCGCTCCAGGTTAAGGCTCATGCCGTGAATTGCTTTTATCAATACCATACAAAAAACGACTTGACATCTGGGCAACATGCAACGGGTTTATTATTTTGCTGAACCCAGTGGTATGAAATCAGTAAGGGAGTTTTTTTGTCAACAATCGGAGTCCTAAATGTCTTCTCCTGTAGCTTCCTAAAGTCTGTCCTTGTCTTCCTTGTCTTCTCCTAGAGTTGGTCTCCTGTAGCTTCCTAAAGTCTGTCCTTGTCTTCCTTGTCTTCTCCTAGAGTTGGTCTCCTGTAGCTTCCTAAAGTCTGTCCTTGTCTTCCTTGTCTTCTCCTAGAGTGGACTGGATTCAGTCCAATAAATCTTTCTGTCAAAGTTAATGTAGTGTGGAGAGGGTAGCTGGTACCTTGTGTTCTCTACTCCAGAAATGTTCTGGTCATCCAACGCTGCCGTAAACTCCCTAACCCTCTCTGGAAGACTTTGTCTCCTTGACGCTGGACACTTGCATGATGTTTGTTATGAGGCGACTCATCACCCTCCTTGGGTTTGCATTTGTGTTTGCCTCAGGTGTGCAGGAGTAGAGCCGCCGCTAGTCGTTAAGCTGGGGCTGGTCTGCTGTCTCACCTGCACCTCATTGTCCAATCAAGCTGTTCTCTACTTGAGGACGCTCAACTCTCGTCACCAGTTCTTTATTTACCTCTGTGGTAGTTACTTGTGTGGCGTTTAGACTATTTCAAGGTGCTCTATCCAACGTACCTGCCTTCTTTGTTTGCTAGAGGTGCAGCTCCTGCTCCTGTCGACCCTTTGTTTCTTTTTGAAACTCTGCTCCAGCTTCCGTTGAACTTCACCCATTAAAGTCCTGTCCTTGTGCCAGAACGCTTGATTCCTGTGTGGGCCCTTCCCCTTGAGTTGCCTACATCATATTATACAGTCTATATCTTCAGATTACACTGAGAGATCTCTTATTTTTCATTTACAAACAATGAAATCAAGTGTAAATTTAACACACAGTCCAGTGAATCGGTTGTGAAACCGGTGAGCTCAGGGACGAGGGAAGCTGCAGCCACTTTAACACCTCTGCCCGCAGATATTTGTCTTAACGGAGGCTAAAGCTCTGGCCCCCAGTGGACGATCCCTGATTGGTCTACGGCTCAATTAAGAGCAAATATTAGAAGTGGCACGATTTGTGCCCACTGCGACAAAGGGCGAAGTGTTCCCAGTCCGCCCAGGAGGGTAATAATATTCAGGCAGAATCTCTTCTTGCTTAATGACTCAGGACATGCTGTGCTTTGCCCTGCCGCTTGCCGGGTCGCTGGTCCACCCTCCCCTCCCCTCCCCTCCCCTCCCTTCACCCCCACCCTCCCCTGTTTGCTCCCAAATTATTTTACGCACTCTTAGACGCGCTCCTGACTGCATAATCAATTACGACCTGGACACACCCACACTACTAAACAGGCGCGTTTCCTTTAGTTGATGCTACAGTTGTATGGGCGCGTTAGTGTCTGTCCAATCAGTCGGTGGCATATGTCCTAAATATCTGTGTGGATTTAAAGTGCGGCGCGAGAAACTCCTAATTATGTATTTATCCTCTGCCTGAGCCTTCCAGGTTAGTGCGAAAAGGTCCGGATGAGGACTAGATTCGCAGAGGTGTGGAGTGCGTGGATGCCACAGTGATCCACTAGACTGACGTCTCTCCGGCAGCGCAGGAGAAAACGCCGCAGCCCGGTTATTGCACAGACTTCAGTAGAGCCGAGCAGTCGACAGTCTCTCCCCGCACAGAGAGACACACGGAGAGAGAGAGAGAGAGAGAGAGAAAGAGAGAAAGAGAGAGAGCGAGAGAGAGAGAAAGACGGAGGGAAAAAGGGGAAAAAACACAACTTCAGCAACGACGAGCTGTAGTTTTCCAGCATGTTCAACCTTCGGAAATCTCCGTTTAAACAATCTCGCCCAGCGACTGTTTGATTTCGCAGCTGGGTTGTGTCTGTTTTATTTGGAAAGGTTCGTATTTTTTGCCTCCTTCGGCTGATGTAAAGAAGAGGAGGGGAAAAAAACGCAGAAGAAGAAGAAGAAGAAGCAGCAGCAGCAGAAGAAGAATCAATCTATATTGGAATGATGTGGACCTCTCATGATACTGTTGGATTTGTTTTCTTAGCCGGATTTTGTGTTCAATTCGGATTCTCCTTTGAAGGTAAGGTCTGCACATTTTCTTCTTAACGAGACGGTCTACGTGATCGTGTCGAGGTGGGGGGGGGGGGGTGGTGTGGGGTGGGGGGGTTGTGTGTGTGTGTGTGTGTGATGCCCTGTATGGTGGTGGGAGCTGCTCGGTCGGAGAAAGTGTTAAAAGTGCGCAGCCTTTCTGTTCCGTGGGGGTACAGGCAAAAAAATAAATATAAAAAAAAGCAAAGGAGGCTGTTTGGAGGAAATGTTTTAAGTGAATTCGACTGTGATGATGATGGGGGGTGGAGGGGGGGTAGTAGCATCGTCCCGATGAAAGATGAAGAAGGTTGTTTTTTTCTGTTCCACCAATGGTGACAGGAAAAAAATGCAACTGGTGATTGCTTGGAATCAAGTCGTCGCGCTGGGGGGAGAGAACAGAGCAGCTGTTTTTATTTTATTTTTTTAGTTCTTCATCCCCCCCTGCGTTTGTTTCACGCCGTGAAATATTCTGATTTAACAAAGAATTGAAAACTTGAGAAGCGGACTCCTCAGCCTGTGGTTTCAGCACCGCGGACAGATGCTGCATGCGGCTGTCCATGGTCCTGAAAGCGACGCTCCACATTCCGTCCGCCTGCCCCGCTTCGTCTGCGTCTCCGTCTCCCCTCCACTTCCAAACGGTCTCCCTGCGCTTTCCCCTCATCTTTAAAGCTCACACGCAGCAGATTAATAAAATATAAAGATTCTGAACGGAATCAGTGAGAAACATGGTGGCTCGGTGTGAAAGTTGCACCGATGTCATTTTTCTGTCGCCACCATTCTCCTTAAGGCTAAACCCCCCCACATTTTTCTTTTAGTCCGCCTCAAACCAAACTCCTTTACTATTCCATAAGCCTGTTTTTTATTTCCATTTGCTTTCCCGTGTTTGCCCTCATTCGGTCCAGTTTATTTATCAGTTTAACGCGGTTATAGATGTCTTTATAACGTCTACAGAACGACGCGTAAAACGGGTGATAGAAACAATCCCATAAAAACCTCTCCACGAGCCAGCTCGTAATTAAGTGTCTTTATATGAAGCCATGATGCCACAGAGCGTTATGTAAATTTCCGATGGAGACGCCTCAGTATCCGTGACACGGGGGCGGCGGGAGCGGGGAGGGGGTACAGCTCCCATCTCCTTAAATTAAAACATGAACGCACCTTTATCAAGGTTTCCAAAAAAAAAATAATGATGATGATGATGATGCTGTGGGGGCTTCACCGTTTTCATGGCCGCAGCCGCGGGGCAGGCGATGGAAGTGATTAATTCACTGCGTGCAGAAATCACACACAAACTGCCCTCCTCATTATTACCACCCCCCCTCCACACAACCCCCCACCAAACCTCCCCTCCTTCTCTCATCTGCAGGTCGCTTCACGGATCTGCCCTCCAACATGACGGTTAAAGAGGGACAAAACATAGAAATGGCGTGCGCTTTCCAGAGCGGAACCTCGTCCGTCTATTTGGAGATCCAGTGGTGGTTCGTGAAAGCGCCGGAGCCCACTGACAGCGAGGAGGACGTGGATGCTCAAGAGGTACGCCGGGACCCCTCGTTTTTTTTGCTTTTTCTTTGCCACCAAAAGGCCGTGGGAGTTGTATTTTAAGCACTCCTAAAAAAAAAAAAAGGGGGAATCGGGGCATCCAGAAAGTATCCGCGCTATTACGCACGAGTGCCTTATGGTTGCAGCCCTCTTGGGGCAAGGTCGTGCGCTCAGGCCAGGACTTTCTTTTGACCTATTGTCTGACAAGAAAGAACATGTTATGACCTTCAGATATGTTCAGCTTCTGCCTTGAAGTGATCAAAAACTCCGTGCGCAGTTGCAGAGCTCCCTCTCTCTCTCTCTCTCTCTCTCTTAAAGGTTAAAACACCCACATGTGATAGGAAAGCACAGTAAACATCTCATCCACACACACCCAGAGCACATTTTTATTAAGAAACGACCAATGTAAACTTCTTAAACTTTCATACTTGCAATTTCAATGTGCAACTTCTATTCAGTTTGATGGTTTGGGCTTAGATGTTAAAATAATCCCTCCACATGTTGAACAAAGAGGAGTCCCTTCAAGAAAAGCATTAACAGCTTTAATCCAGACTGGTGTGGGAAAAATAATATAGAGAGAGAGAGAGAGACAGGGAGCTCGTTGTGGATATTAATTACATGACAAATGAGGTAAATGAGCCTGACGATTCATGAATGGAGAAAAAAAAAGTGTCTGAATCAATACAGCCGAAGCATATTCTCGCACGTTGCCTCATTAAACGGCACGTTGGGGGCTCTTTGGCGTTGTGTTACACGTTGCTGCTGCATCACTGTTGCATGTGACGGCTCTGCTCGCCCTCAAATAATCATCGGAAGCTCGGCGGATGAGAGCGACTCCGTGTGTCTGCTGCGTTCAGATGGATGGCGGCGACTTGCTCGTGCATTGTGAGGCAGGTAGCTGCATGTCAAGATTCGGGAAGGTTGGTGTGTTGTCGTGGCAGACATCAAACGATGCTCTTTCTATTTCTGTGACAAACAGGAGGAGAGAGATGTGTGTGTGTGTGTGTGTGTGTGTGACAGGGGGTAGCTGGGTATCCATGTGGCTTTAATTATTGTTCCATTGTTGCCCGTCTCTCGCAGTGGCGTCGGCCGGGCTTTGATGTGGGTTTGATCCCACGTGACTCTTGGATGTTGGGCTGGAGTGGCCTATTGATGCCGGCATCACATTGTTACCCATATTTCTTATCAGAGGAGGCTGCTCGAAAAATGAAAGCTGCTGCGTGAGTGTTTGTCCTGCAGAGTTGCCGTCTGAATGGGAACAGAGTCGAGGCTGTGTGTGTGTGTGTGTGGGAAGAAGCTGCTCGGGGGAAGCAGCTGGTCTCCTGGAAATTTAGCAGAAACGAGCGAGCGATGTCTCAGGATGCGAATGTTTATGCAAATCCGGGCTGCACGCATGAAAAGTAGGAGATCTTTGAAGGGTCGACATGGAAAGAGACGGCAGCTCCGCGCTGGAACAGTGCAGAGGAAGGAAAGTAGGAGTCAGATGGATGGATGGATGGAGGGTTGGGTGGGTGGATACTTTACTTTCAGCTCTTAAGTTTCGCTTCTCAGCCATACAAACACTTTACTGTGAGTAAAGTATTTCTTTTTCTTATTCAACCCTCTGCATCGTTGTACATATTGTATAACACAAACAAATACAACAACTATAAAGTCCTATAGCCTACCCAGGATTATATAAAACACAAAGTCACTTTTGTTTGAGAGATGAGTCCATTCCCCTTGACGTCTGTATGACATGATGTGTCCTTGTATACATACATTCAATGGACCGGTAGAAACTGCATTCAGACAGAAATACAAATAGAAAAACAGAATAGAACAGAATCACCAGATAGACACTGACATAAACCCACCCATCGGTGTGTTATTAAACAGCTGCACGCCGTGTTCCCAGTGCCACTCAATAAGGTGAGAAATGGATTCCATGTATCTGAGGAAGCAGGATTCTTCTCCAGCTGCGTCACATCTGATTTCTGCTTTCCATTCTGCAGCATGACACTTAGCTGCCGCCTCGGAGCGCGCTTCTGCAGTCTGCAAGAGTTACGGGGCAGCTGAACAAGAGTGGTGATTTCTGGGTGATCTTATCGTAAGCACTGATCATAGCCTGCACGAGGAGCACCGGAGCATTCGTACTAATTCGTTCACGATTCATTTGAGGCCACCATGTTACACGTGAAGAGGCCACTGGGATGTAGGTTTTATCTGAGAATAACAAAGATAAGCTAAATCATGTCTTGAATTTACAAATCCAGATAGAATACCTTTGAGAGAATTAGTCCAAGTATCCTGGAGATTACATCTCTTTTCCCAACCCTTTTAACAGCCCCTGTGCTGGGAGAAGGCGAGCGAGGAAGGATCTGCCATTAAAATCTAACCTGCTGCCCGTTTTAGAGGGTCGCCGTGAGTGGCACATTCAGCGAAGACGCCACCTAGAAAGCACTTTGACTCAACGACTGAGTGCTAACTAACTGTATGAGGCTGTCATTTCATCTGCCATTTACAGGTTTAAATAGGTGGAAGTTAAAATGATTTAAACCTCACTCAGGTTTGTAATGAGGACATAACAACTCGCTGCGTTTCAGGAATCTCTTAATTGTCTCGTATCCGTAGAGTCCATGGTTTAATACGGGAAACTTTCTACAAACACGGCTCTGATCACACGCGAATATTTGAGACGTTCATTTGAACATGCTTACATGTAATTTATATCTAATCCATGTAAGTGAGGTGAACGCATTAAGTATTAATATATAAATCACCAGTACTAACAGCACCCCATCTCTTCTGTAATAAGAAAGCACTGGAGTGTATCAAATGTTAACTCCTTTAAGAAGATGAAAGGCTGGAGAACCTCTTTATTCTGTTGTCGGACAGTACCCTATATATATATATATATATATATATATATATGAGGTTACAGCTTATTAGAAACGGTTCTTGTTCCAGGGAAAGGGAGACGAAGAGAGGAACACACAGCTGATAACGGCTAGAAACAATTAAAAAGTAGTAGTGCACAATGCATGAGTAGCCAGAGAGAAGAAATTAGAGGATAGGTGCTCGGTGCAGCCCGGGCCTACAGCAGCATGACTAAGGGATGGTTCAGTCTGGCCCTAACGATAAGCTTTTATCAAAAAGGAAAGTCTTAAGCCCGACTTTAAAAGTACAGATGGTGTCTGGGAGCTGGTTCCACAGGTGTGTTCTATAAATATCATCTGTCTCACTGTGTCTTCTTCTTGTAACAGTGTTTATCTGCACAGTTACTGTGAGAAATATTCCAGATGTGTTTTACATAACTCTACAGTATTTAACTACATGGAAGACATTTTATACAGACACTGGGAGGATTCAATTCATTTATTTAACGTTAATGGACATTACACATCATTCTGCAAATGTGTAATTTGCAGAAATGATGGTGAAATTTCAATAATACAGTAATCTAACTGCAAACAGTGTCCAACTATTTTAAATAACACACTTTTAATGTTTTCGCTTGCTTGCACAAACATGTATTTTTACGTATGAATTAAACATGAGGCTATAGTGTATTCCGTTTGTGCCGCGTCCGCTAAATCTCACCACCATTAGAAAGAACAGATGAATAGTAATAAAAAGAAACAACAACAACAACAATGGTCTCTCTGTGTTCGTTTCTCGAGAATCTCTGAAACCGCCTCGGACCCGGATTAGAGGAACGGAAAAGAAAGCAAACATGTCGATACAAGAGAGCGTGTGTTTGGCCTCTGCCTCCACGACGAGCGGCGAACGACTCTTCCCTCGGATTATGAAAGACGCGCCACCGCCGCCTCGTAATTATGCGCAAACAGAGACAGACGGAAACAAAATGTTCACACCTTCGTGACAAAGAGGATTCGCGCTGCCGACGGGATTTGCCACACTGGCGATGTTGTTGATTCAAGAAAGAGGGAAAAAAAAGAAAAAAGGCCACAGATACACAGAGAGGAGGAGAGAGAGAGTGTGAACTAAACATTTGCTGATAGAGGACAGGAGCAGATTGCTGTTGAAATGTGGGGGCAACAGTATATGAGGCGTTCTGGCTGCAGATTTTTAACGACAGTGGATGGTGACACTGTGTGGGCTGTGAGTATATATATGCATATTATATATATGTATGAATGTGTAGCATTTGTATCGGCACTACGGATTATAAAAGTACAGTGAAAGTGCAGCTCTCAGAATACAGAGGGTTTAATTTAGATTTTTGAGGCCCTTTTAGATGTAACCCGTCTAAACTGCCTTTAGATTTGTTTTGCCATAATATGCTTTGGTAATTGCTGCTAGTACAAGGATCTGCTTTCTCAAACTGCACTGTGATGAGGTCGGGTCGATGGTGAGGTGCACAAAACACAGGAAACAGACACCAGTCCAGGGTTCTACGTTTATGAAGGTTCAGTTCAGCATTTACGTGCTCTATCAGCAGAGCAAGACAAAAATATCAGTTAGAATCGATGAGTTAGAAGAGGACGAGTAATGATATTAATTTAAAAAATAAATGTTGACAATCGCTGTACCAAGCTTAAGTGGCTAATTAAATACAGTTTGGTGACAAAACAACCAATATTAAGAAAGCAAAGTTAAGTGAAAAAGATAAAAAAAAATGTTAATAATAATAATAATAATAATACTAACAATGATAAATGAATGATTTCCAGTTTGTCTGACCAAATGTCAGTAAAGATCAAAAGCCTAATTAAAGATGGGAGGTTGCTAGGGGAAACCGTCTCATCATCTCAGCAACAGACGAAGATTGAGATGAGTGAGATGAGCATCATCATCATCATCATCATCATCATCTAAATGTTTTTATACACAGTCCCAGATCAGATCAGATGAGATGTACTGGTCCCCGTGAAGTGTTACAGCAGCAAGAAAGTGCAAGTTAAATGCAAACCAGAATAAGGTAAATTATTTGCTTATACTAAATAATAAATACAGTTGATGGAAAACCGGATGTATCGTCCAGAGGATAGCTGAGTCCTGTGGCTGTGGAGGAAACTCAGCAAAGAAATTCAGATTCAGAATTTGATCGCACATTAGAATTATACTAATTGCGGGCGTCTCCGTTTAAAGTTCATTCATTCATTCATCTTCTGTAACCACTTATTCCTGTGAAGGGTCACAGGGTCTGCTGGAGCCTATCCCAGCTGTCATCGGGCGAGAGGCGGGGTACGCCCTGGACAGGTCGCCAGTCTATCACAGGGCTTCCGTTTGAAGTTGTCATAGTTTATTGGACAGTGCGTTGCTGTCTTTTAGGGTAGCAGTGGGTTTTCTTAAACAAAATGAACAGTGACAATGCATTCAGTCATTTATTTTTTCCTAATCATTAAAGATTGCTGAACAGAGGTAGTGTTTCACTCACGGGACCTTAACATTACCTCATATCCTAGCCTTGTTGCAGTGCTTTATTTTTTTTTTCTTTTGTTTTTCCGCTGCAATTGAAAAAGCTTAAATTTATTAAACATAATTTATCGGATACAAGTCAGTATTAAATGTTATCAGTTGTCCTTTGTCCTCCTGTGTTCAGTTTCCCGTCAAAAAAAGCTGAAAAGGCCGAGTAGCTTGTGATGCTTAACTTAATATTATTGAGCTTCACACGTCCAGATAATCCATTCAGCCGACCTAAAGAGCTCACATCAGCGAGTGCTGTAGCTTCTCTTGTGATATCGTACATAAAAAGCCAGAGGTGCAAACGTAAGGCGCTTTCACTGGTGGAGGTAATAAATACATAAACACTAAATCAGTATATCCTGAGGCTGTGGCTTTCTGCTCTGCTGCTTTGACCTCCCCTCTAAACGCAGAGAACACGGCCTCCTGGGCATCGGTAATACCTGAAGGGTATGTCACACACGCTGGACACAGCCTCATTTCCATCTATTTCAATTTAAAACACATTAGTGATTTTCCCTTTCCCTTTTGGTTTCAGACTCTAAATCCCTCTCACTCTGAAGAGGTGGATTGGAATCTTCTCGGGGTTTGATCTCTCTTTTTTATCCCGCTAATCCGGCTGCTGTTGTTTGCCATAAAATCAATTTATTGAGTAAATCTTTACCACCCTGTCCACTGGTAATTCTATTTGGCATAGGATTACGTTTGGATAAAAGGGAGTGAAAAAAAAAAGGAAGGAAAGCTGAGTTTTATCCTCGGACGTAACTGTTCCTGATCCTTTCAGCCAGTGCTTGCCAAGTTTTCGGTCGTGTGTTTATTATTCCCGGGAAAGAATGCAGAATAATAACAATAAAAAAAAAAAAAGGCTTTGAGTCGATTTAATCCTGTGGGTTGGTGGGGCGAAAAATATATCTTTGCATATCTGGAATATCAGAGAGGCCTACACACCTTGACAGTATGAATTTCAAAGCTGGATCAAGCGGAGGCACAAATAATCAGAGATGATGCTGGAGACCCGACGCAGATGTGTGCCGTTTAAAAATTCATACGGCGTTTCATTCCTCAAATACCACCCAGAGTACATGAACGGCTGCTGCTCGAGCCTAACCTGGATTCACCTGACCCGTGTTCCGTTAAAAGGCGCCGTGATGCGTCAGCGAATGTGACACGAATGTGGAAGAAAAGAAACACACACAAAAAAGAAAAAGGTCGGCGGGTAGGATGCGCCGAGGCCTGCAGCCGGAATACAAACGACCGTTACATAAAACATCCACCGGCGCACTCTGACCACTTGAGCCACGGCGAGCTTTACCTCTCTTAACAAGTGAGTTTATAAATCCCCTGGGTGTAACAGCAAGGAAGCACAAAATCCATTGGCCGCCGTGCTCTCAGAGTGACCTCACTGTGTCTGCCTCTCCGCCCCTCCATCACAGCCCGGGCCGGCCTCCTCTGCAACCTCCTCCCACTCTGAGGCTGAGGTAACTGCACCCGGAGTCAATAGGATGCACCGGGCGTAGTTCCGGTAACCGCTCTCGTCAGCCCCGTCGGCCCACGGCGCACGCACACGCCCGTAATGATCTGTAATGGTTTCCAAACGGTTTGCGCTGAACGCCGCTCTCCACAGGAGGCTGCTGTTTGTGTGCGAGCATGCACCGACACATGAAAGAGCCTGCTGCTTTCATTTCCGTCCACTGGACTGTGGAGCACTCGCTGTCAAGCTCCACTGCAGGCACCAGTCATGGAAGAAAGCTTTTATATTATTTTTTTTTTTTTATGAAATCAGTGGAAGTTAGTTCACTCCGCCGGCATCTAATTCTCACCGTTTCTCCAAGAATTGCTTCAGACAGACATTTAGAGCAGACCTCGGTGGGTACACAATCCGAGAGCGTGATGAATTAACTGCTTAACAATGTAAAGCTGAAGCAGTTGTGCATAAAAAGGATTGGCTTCATTTATCTTGATGTCGTCAAATTGCACGGGAATGACTTCCAGGCCACGTACAGTACGGCTGGTTTAAGTCCCTGCTGGCTCATACTGGAGACATAAATCATGGAACTTAAAGGACAATAAGTCTTCTCTTCTAGCGGTCAAAGACGTGATGCTGAATGCTATTATTTTTTTATTGTTCAAAGGAAGAAGAAAGAAGATCTGAATAGAGAGACTGATCAGAAATACGTCTTTAGGCTCAGAGCTTGTGTGTGTGTTTGATTGACAGCTGATAAGGCAATGGCGAAAGTTCTTGGTTCTGTTATTGGTTCTCAACGTCACAATGACAGTAGGGATGTCCCTATTGAGTTATTTTTTTACTGCCCCCCCCCCGATCCGATACTGATCTTTTTTAATAATCGGTATCAGCTGATCCAGATCCCAATTTGATCTTAATTTAACTAAATTTACTCCACTAGAGATTCATAAAAGTCCAATAAATCTTTCTGTCAAAGTTGATGTAGTGTGGAGAGGGTAGCTGGTACCTTCCAGAAATGTTCTGGTCATCCTGCGCTGCCATAAACTCCCTGAACCCTTTTCTCTCTTTGATGCTCTTTCCAGGAAACTTCTCTCTTCTTTCAAGCGCAGCGTTGGTTTTGTCGTTCTTTCGGCGCGGCCTTCGTTGTATTCCGTTTTTTTGGGGGGGGGCGATTTAAGTTGGTAGCATTGAACGACGATCTCTGTCTGACTCACTTCATTTTCCAGAGAAAAGTTCTTCCACACAGCAGGAGTTTTTAGTCACATAACTTCAATTCCTCTTCTTCTTCTTCTTCTTTGCTTTTTGGCAGCTTTGACGCTAGCCAACCGCCATTAAAACAGAAGAAGAAGAAGACATTTTGACGCCAGATAACAAAAGACAGGGCTAGACCGAATCATTTTAAAAATGCCTGGATCAGCCCCGATACCAACCGGGCCATCCCAGCTCTAGGAGCAACTCGTTTCTTGAGTCTTGCACACGGAGACCTCAGCAAAGGTCGAAAACGCTAACCCCCTGGTTCATGGATAACCAGCTCCACTTCCTGGGAGATGGCAGCTTCTAAATAACGGGCTATTTCCTCTAAACTGTCTGGACTGGGGGCGGCACAGTGGTGTGGTGGTTAGCACTGATGCCTCCCAGCCAGAAGGTTCTGGGTTCTAATCCATGTTCCGACTGGTTCCTTTCTGTGTGTAGTTTGCATGTTCTCCCTGTGTCTGCATGGGTTCTCTCCAGGTTCTCCAGCTTCCTCCCACCGTCCAAAGACATGCTGGTTAGGTTCATTGGTGATTCTAAATTGGCCGTAGGTGTGAGTGTCTCTCTGTGTTAGCCCTGTGATAGACTGGAGACCTGTCCAGGTGGACCCCCCCTCTAGACCAATGACAGCTGGGATAGACTGGAGACCTGTCCAGGGTGGACCCCCCTCTAGACCAATGACAGCTGGGATAGACTGGAGACCTGTCCAGGGTGGACCCCACCTCTTGAACAATGACACCTGGGATAGGCTTCAGCCTCTCCGCAACCCTCCAGAGGACAATCAGTTACAGAAGATGAATGAATGTTTGTACTGGCATGTTTGCTAATGTGTCTGGTTATTTAGCCCTAGCTAAGTAAAAAGTGTCTGCGATTGCACACTAAAGTCTTGATGCAACCATGCCTGTTCAGTAGAAACTACTAAACTCTAGCATATAAACCTCTTCAGTACATCTCTGACACGTCTTCATCCTCCACACCTGCTACACCCTACAGGTCACAATGTGCCTCTCCCCACTGGCCCAGTCCAATGAGACATATGGACGCTATCTTTATTTAACGCACCCAGGAATAAGAACCACCCGGCTCTCAAACACCTGCAAGTGGAATACTATTTTCAATAAATGTGGGATTCTTGCTTTAAAATCTGCACCGTCAAAAGCACTTTATTTCTTGGTAAATGCTGAACACTGAGGAAAACACTGGAGAAAGGTTATGCCACGGTTTTCTAGTTAGCGGGCATTTATTCTTTTATAATGGCGCCGGAGTGAGTGTTATGGTATATGATTGACTGTTCTGGTGTCAGAGGGAATGATAGAAGGAGCTCCGTCAGCCGACTCCGCTATATCTCAGGAAGAAAGGAAGAAAAAGCGGCGGTGCTGCTTCTCTGTAATGATAAATCAGATTCAGATGCCTGTCTGCTTTTCTCTCCTTTGAGAATCAAAGGGCTGGAATGACTCATTGGACTGCCACGCACCGCAAACATAATGTGTTTTGAAATTTGAAGGTCACAGAGAAGATTTTTTTACCCTTTCAAGTATTTTAACACCGTAGGATTTTCACGTTTTTTAATTTGGTCTTCCTTTTATGGTATTAGGGCGCCCTTCCAGCCTTCCAGTTTCTGGGATTTTGTTCTGGTCTTATCTGAAGAAGTGGTTTTCACACTTTTTAAAAAGTTAAATAATTAAAATGAAAGAACATCACATGCACTGTGCGAACCCGTAAAGCGGGTTAATAAATAAGGCCTCCCCTCTCCATTCCCGCTCAGCCGCATCCCCCTCCTCCTTTGAATCCTCCTCAACCAACGTGCCAGGAAAACCGCGATGTGGAACTTTAAATGGCCCTGTTGTTCGAGCCAGGGCGGCTTCGGCCATGTCGAGGCCGTTCATGTGCTGCGCAGTGCCCGAGATGATGGCGGGAGGGATGAAAGGGACGGGCAGATGGAAAAAACATATGGTAGGTGTGATGCAATAAGGATACACGGGGCCCTCTGGGGAAATTTCTGGAAGAGATTCATACGTGCATGCAAAACAAATCCTCATTTAGAGTCCCGCGTGGATCTGGACAGCTCCGCATATTGGCCAGGCTGTGTGACATGAACACAGTAGACTCGTAAAGCTGGGACTGGATGCATCAGTGGAGCAAGCTGTCGCAGATTCTACGCTGTGATGGTGGGGAAAAAAGGTGGCGGGTTACCTTAGTGACTCCTGTCAAACAGGTCAAACAGCTACCTGAGGGTCACATTAACGTACACAAGTTGGTTTACAAGTAAAATGATTCATCCTGGCTGATTATGCTCCGGCAAAGACCTCCTAGGCCAATCAGATCACTTTATTTGAAGATGGACAGAAGACACAGTCATGCACGTCATGAGTGCGGTGAAGTGGATTTTTTTTCTTTCCAACAAGACAGCTCTGATTGGTTGTAGGACTATCCAATGCTGTGCAAGTGTCTTTGGCTTGTGCCTAATCACCTTAACCTGCAGCACCTGAGAAGACAGAATAAAAAGGGCCTTGTTGACGAGGCCTAAGGGGAAGACTTCTTCGGCTGCAGAGGCTCACCGTGTCCCACCTGTCGCCTTTTTGTTTTCTTTTTGATGTAAACCCTTATCTTTGTAACTCCGTCACATGTGTCTCCACTTTACGTTGTGGCCCCTGAGCTGGGTGCTAACGGCCACATTGGATAGGACTGTAGACTTACTGCACACAATATATTTCAGCTATGTTACTTCTGCTGGCGATAGAGATAAATATGCTACTGATATTGTAGAGGTTTCTAACGGGGACCCAGTCAAGGAACAGAAAAAGGTGAAAAATAACTTTGAGAAGGAAGAATATGTATATTACTTATTCAATATTCTGTTTTTGTTTGTTTTTTTCTGGCTGCCTTTAACACAAAGCCCCAGACTGCTGTGGGCAACTCAAGTGGTCATTGTTAGGAGAGGGAGTTGGTGAAGATATAAAGATAAGCGCTCAGACTGCTACGATTAATTCATTTCTAATAGTAACAATAGCTTTGTCTCTGTTTTTTTTAATCTATTAAAATCACAAAGGTTTCTATCAACCACTGCTGCAGCAGAGGCCTCTTTGTAATACTGAAAACTCACAAATCGAATGTCAAGGTGCTTCAACCTCAAGCACCAATAGGAAGAATCATGCTGCAGCGTATTGCTCATGCAGTGCATGGCAACAAAACGGCGTGGGTGAGCTCCGTACTGTTAGCCTGGAAGCCAGCCCACCAAAAACTTCCACAATTTCTTTGAGGCGGAAATTAGGTCTGGAACCGCTCCACTGGGAACTGATCACACTGATTGTAATGGAGATGGAGCAGAGGAATAACGGCGACGTAGTCATAGTCATCACAGCGCCTTGGAGTTGAATTTATTAACAACAAAATGGCTCTGATTGGTTGTAGGACTATCCAGTTGCATGCTAAGGTATTTTTTTCTCTTTATCACGCCCTATAAGGAAATTACCAGACTTGCATGCAGCTACGCCAGGCTAGCACATTGCAGGTGCAAACATTTGTTTAAAACTGTGTCGTCACCCACTACTTTTAGGTATAAGCGACCAGTTCCTCACCATCTGTTACTCTACACAGACAGTAACAGCAAGACGTGAGGAGAGGCAGCTTCTTTAGGCGCATTAAAGCCTCATATATTGCATCACCCCTTTACTTTAGATTTCTATCTGACAGTGACACCGTGCGCCTCACGTGCACCGTCATAATCTCGCCTGTCGCGAGCTTATCAGCAGCTAAATTATTCAGTGGCTTCTCACCCTCCTCCAGCCACACAGTGGTCTCCTTTCGTGGCACGGCCCCTGTTCCATAAATTACCATCAGATTAAATCATTTAAACAATTGTAAATTATTTGAATTTAGTTCTAAAATCTTAATTCTACTGTATTTTTTCTTCCAAATTTACACATTGAACGTATAATGATCCATTGTAACAGGCTGGTAATATAAATGCATAATTTCCTGGGAAAGACTTGCTAGATAACAAATCAAATAAATAATAAAAGAACCTCCTTTCATTGCATCCATCAGTGCCAGAGCAAGGAGATAAGATGGAGATATACTCGGGTGAGAGTTTCAGTAATCAGTATTTTAAATGCGCTTAAGGTCAGCCTTTCATCGCCGTCTTTGACACAGAATCCGTTTCCGCATATATTATTGATTCAGAAAGGGAAAAAAAAAATAAAAAATAAAAACATTGATAGCCTATCGACATGCATGCCGATCCCTTCTGCTCCCTCGTGTCTTTTCATTTTCCTGCAGCCGATATATTTACCAGCAGATTCTCCTTAATCCACCATATTCATCTCGGTGCTTTAATCAGCGGCAGATAATGGGCCAGCCACGAGTTTATATACATCACAGAGGGACAGGAAATTAAACAGGGATTAGGGAGATGGTTTGTCCTTGCTTTTTGATAGCAGAGGCAGATTATAATACATGGGTAATGATGGAGGTGTTAGGGTTCACCGTGACTTTAACACCATGGAAATCAGCTTATACACACACCACTCCTTTGTAACGTGGATCCGATGCAGAAGCTCGTTTTTTTTCTTCTTCTTCTTCGTCTTTTATTGCTGATAAGTCAGTGAGGTCTGCATCGGAAACACGACCTGCTGCTGCTGCTGAATCTGATACACGTGCAGTTTTCTCACATCCGCCGAGGCAATCTCTGCATCTCCATCTTATTCACAACTAGTAATGATGCTGTAAAAAGATTTTCCGTCCGTGCAGGCGTGAACGTCCGGAGCTACACACTCGCATTTCATTCCTCTTTCCTTTAAGATTTGACACAGACTCTTTGTTTTTTCCCATCTTGAAGCTTGACATTACATTTGTTCTTATCGCACACAAGGGTGGCGAATCCGCTGTCACAGAGGCACGGACGTCAGCGGCGAACTCGCTTTATTGCTTTTGGTTGACGGGGCTGGGGCTGGGGGTGGTGGAGATGGAGCTTACATCTGCCTTTCTTTTTTTTTTTTTTTTCTCAACAGCAGCCGCAGATAATTCAATCAGTGGCTCCTTTGCTGTCACTGGTCTTCTTGACCCCTCTGTTACACTGGCACCAAAAGGAAACCGAATCCGTTCGGTGTCACGGCGGCAGTTGTCAGACTCAGACGAGTACTTTTCAAATTGAATCAGACGTTCCTCTAAATGCCCACAGATGATTCCTTTGATGTCAGCCATGTTGGAATGTCCTTCCATTCCTTTCCATGGTAATATTTCTTGGTGCAGCCATGAACACTTTCACATGGTCAGTTTTTTACAGTATTTCATGTAATAAATGCCATCAGTCTATACAACTCCTCATCTGTGTGTGACGGATGACACTGAACTGGAAACATCATTACTGCACATGGTTGTTTGGCTGTGAATTCATTTCATTTCATTGCAATTTCATTCTTAATATTCAATCATTTTGTGCATTCATTCATCTTCTGTAACCGCTCGTCCTCTGGAGAGGTGGGGTCCACCCTGGACAGGTCTCCAGTCTATCTCAGGGCTAACACAGAGAGACACTCACACCTACGGCCAATCTAGAATCACCAATGAACCTAACCAGCATGTCTTTGGACGGTGGGAGGAAGCTGGAGAACCTGGAGAGAACCCACGCAGACACAGGGAGAACATGCAGACTACACACAGAAAGGCCCCGCCCCATCCACCCCGACCTCCTCCCTACAAAACCTTCATAGCTATGTCAAGTCACGTCCTACAGGGTTAGGGGTCACGGTCATGATAGTTTCCCTGCTGGTATGCAAGTTGGTGATCAAAATCCAAATCTCAAAATACTAACTGATAGTCGTAGTTTCATGTAGGAGCAGAAGATTGAACGTGTCCAAATACAGAAATGATCTGAGACACAGACACAACAACAACAAATGGACCCTTCTGGATACGACTCAGCTGTGATTTCATGCTGACACTGATTTTGACCTTTTCATATTTTCACTCGTGTTTAAGCATGCGAGCTTCAATGATTCAGTCAGATATATAAACTGAAAGTTATTAGCCGCCGAGTGCACGAGCAGGTAACACTTTCAGAGGAACCGCTCCCTTCTTAAATTACTAATGAGGATTTTTGGTGCCACTGGCGTGTTTTATGAGAGCGCTGCACACTCCTGCAGATGTGGCACAGGTTTCAAGCAGTGCTGGGATGTTTGTGGCAAGAAGCTGCACGCGGCTCGTTCAGATTGGGACGTCAAATACGTCAAACATGATGCAGACTCTTCTGCTTTGTCTGTTTTCAATAAGAACTGAAATAAACAACGCTTTAATAAACCAGTAGGTAGGAAAGGGGTTGCAGGTGTCGCTTTACTGTTAGGGATTAGCATAAAATAACAGTGAAATGGGTCTTTAGACAGCTGAGGGTTGAGTCTATTATCCAAAATATCCAAGTATTGTCTACACGTCCAGACGCCCTTCTTTAACGTTTCTGGATAAACCATGACCTGGATGACTGAGAACCCTTACAGACACTAATAGTTTTACCTTAAAGCTCGAAGTAATGCTAATTAATGAGTAACTAATTAAGAATATATATGATTGATCATAGCTGCACATGTTATAGCTCATGCAGTATATAAATTCTTTAAAAGAAGATTCACTCTGCAGGTGCGTTTGCCCATTAAACTGTTAAAATAAGTTTTTCTTAATGTGCGAAAAAATAATGACTAACAGTGAACATTAAGTAAACGTTTTATTGTGTGGCTACAGAATGGAGAATCAATCCGTTCTTAAAAAGACACGGGCATTGTAATATATAAAAAAAAATGATAAATTACACAACTCAAGTGTGTTTCAAGACTCTGTTAATTGATTTTTATAATGAGCTTAAATTAATCACAATCATTCGCTGGTCCACGGTGTCTCGCAGGAACAAGTGCACACAAAACAAAACACAATAACTATACATCATCCTCAAATGGATGATGTATACAGGACTTTAGTTAAAATTACCCTGAGAGGTTTTTGACGACTCGGACCAAACTTTTCTTTCAAGTGCACGTCCTGCACGCACCGCGGGTACACATGCTCGCCGGCACGCTGTTACTACAACACGCACAGTTTCACATATTTTCCCACCGAGCAGCAGGTGGCGGCTTTAACGGGTCAAGAAACAGCACGGCGCCGGGAGGAAGGAGGAAGGATGTGAGTTATGTTATGAATGTAATCCATCCAGATTCAAAATATTGGGAAAAAAAAAAAATCTCAGCTTTGAAGACAGGAAATGCATTGAAGTTCCCATCATTTGATCCGGCAGTAATGACACATGATTAGCTCATGTTAGCTTTTGAAACCCAGCACTTGTGTGTTTAGTGCAGATTTTCTCTTCCCCTGATTTTTTTTTTTTCTTCAAATTTACACTCACCTGCAAAGTACTCAGAATACTTGAAATGCACGGCTCTTTCAGGTCTACTGTGAAAAACTTTTAGAGAGAAGCACTTGTTGTTGCTTTTGAACACAGCGAAATATAGCACGAAAGAAACCAACACTATCCACTGTTACTTGAATTTATTAGACCTGCGATTTACGCACAAATTAAGTTAGAAGCTGATGAATTATTTGCATGTAAAATTACAAAAGTGCATTATTCCTCCTGAGGTTATAAGTTGGAGGGCGGCACAGCGCTAGTATATATACGACGAGTTTTACTCCAGATCATAATGGTAGCAGGTTATTGCCAGAGGAAGACTGGTAGATGATTTGTTTCGTCGTACGGGACTCATGGCCCATAATGCTTTCCCTGAGGAGCTCAGATCTAATGTAGTGGACTTTTATTACCTACCATGATTAATTTGTCTAATGGCTCAGAGTCCCCTTATTCACCTATCTTCCCTGAGACGCGGACAATTACGCACCAGTTGCCAGATTTTTAGATTTTCTACATTGTTCCCTGTTTAGTAGCAATGAACATTATTAACATTTCCACTCCAGTCATATATATATTTTTTTAAACAACGCCATAAAAGGACGTCGTCTGAATCGCGGTGTGTAGAGGTATAACTAAGGTCTTGGCCGAAGTTCACTGTTAAAGGTTTCCTGGGAAAGGTTTTAAATCTTTCCCCAACCCAAACACAAAGTCTACATAATTATCTTTGGCTTTGTCCGGGCGAGTCGGAGCCACTCGTCCGGACAAGTGCCAGCTGAGAGCGGAGAGGCGCGCTGACAAAATATCAAATAGCTGCTGCAAATTTGTAGAGAGTGACTCATTGGAACCCTTCGAGATACCAGAAATAGTACAGTCATTTCTGATGATTAACAGTAGTGGAGCTGGATTAGCCCACCGGGGGAGTCGCGGCTGTCGGCCCCTACTGAACAGATGTTTTTTTTTTTTCCGTCCTTCTGTTTGCTTTGCAGGGATGTAAGTGAACATGAATACATTATTGAGATAACGTGCCCTGAACAGCATTCAGATCTTTCCCCTCAAAGTCATAAGAAAGGCAAAAACACGGAGACTTAACACACACACACAGACACACACACTGCTGCTTGGCCGTCTTTTACACCAAGTGTCATCAGATTTGTTTTGAAAAAAAAAAACCTTTCAGGATTTGTTGTGCGTGTCTTTGTTGTGCAGGACATGCTGCACATATATTATGTTCGTCTCATGATCTCATACTGAATCCTGACGCTTTGTTGTATATTAAAACAGGAAGCTTTAGACTTATTTTATGTATTTTTTCAATATGCAATAGGACCAGTAGTCTCCTTTTAATCTACTGTCCTGTTTTTTTTTAAGTAAAAGCATGCCACATTGCCCCCAGTGCCATTGCAACTCGTTTTTCCTCGCTGCTTCTTCTATTTCCATTATAAATCTAATTTTTATTCTTGTTTTTTTGTTAACAAATTGCCCAGTGTTTTTTTTTCCCTGATTCATTTGAAATGCTCCAGATAACAATGAGCTATACCTATTTATTGTCACGAGTGTCAAGCGTTTAGCCCTCCAAATTTAAGATTAATAAACAGAAAAGCATGAAACCGTCGCACTGTCGTTACACTTGAAATGTCAAGACTCCAGCAGCGCAGCAGTAGTAACTGGAAAATAGTCTGTAGCTTTCTAAGAAGCCCTGTAACTCTGTACGTTCTGTAATTCAAAGCACAGTGATGCTCTGAGTGAAGTGTTTATGAAAGGATTCTTGACAATAATGACACGTATCGTTGTTAAGCGAATTAGCATTTCACAAAAAAATGGAACCCCGGGATCTCCTGAGTGACGGTCATAATGTGTCAGCCGACGCAGTACCCTTGTTATTCGGAATGCACCTTAAAGGTTACAGGAATGTCTGAGCCAAAGTTCACGGCGAAACCATCCACGACTCAAGAAATGTCAAACTGGTCCTTTCACTCTGAGGGAACGGGCAAAATTAAACCGTTCACAAATTGCCCAAATGTACAAAAGCTTGTCAGTTTGTAATGTTGCCTCCACGGCTTCTGTAGCCACATTCTGCACATGGCTCGTGAGATTATAATTCAAGTGCGTCTCATCTTCAAGGTTTGCGACAACCAGAGGAATGCAACAAACTGGTGATTAGAGTACTCATCAGGTCGTAGTGGTAAACGCCCGGCGCAGCTTTGCATTTTAATGTGCATTGAAGCACGAGGTTTGACATGAAGAGAGAAAATAACCCACCATCGTACATCGTACACATTGTCAGTGTGACTTTACGGGTTTTCACAAATGTCAAGCAGGACATACACCGATCAGCCACAACATTAAAACCACTGACAGTAGAAGTGAATAACATTTAAACCATCTTGTGACAGTTCAATGTTCTGCTGGGAAACTTCTGGACCTGGCATTCATTGGTGTGGATGTTACTTAGACATGTAGCACCCACCTAGACCAGACCAGGCACCCCCACCCCATAGCAATGACACTCCTTGATGGCAGCAGCCATCCCCAGCAGGATGCAGCCACAAAAACACTTTAGGATCAACTAAAAAAAAAAAACATGAAGATCAGCACAAGGTGTTGACCTGGCCTCCAAATTCACTAGATCCCAAACTGATCAAGTATCTGTGGGATGATCCACAGAGGCCCCTCCCCTGCCCATGCTCTGATGAGTCACCACAAGGGAGACCTGCACAATATTAGGTCATAATGTTAAGCCTGATCGGTGTAAATGGACAGTTCATTAGAGATGCTTGTTAAATAACAATGCTCACATGTGCAACGGTGCCTGCAGGGCTGCAGGATGTGCAACACTTCATTAAGACGACCTAGTGACGGTGAAGTGACAAAAAACAAAAAAACCTGTAAAAACTCTGCACAAAGTGAGACTTCCTCAGGCGCCGCAGTAATCAGCCCGTCTACAAGCATTAGAACATGATGCAAGCCACAGACATGATCCTTGGGTGTGTTGACGGACAGCCGAGACAAAGCAGCATCGGTTATTTTTTAGACTGAATTTTACACTTAGTGCACTTGTTCGTTTTGACTTATGCACATGTTTCAGATACCATCCAGAAACATGAATTTATGAATATATTTTCCCAGTGGGTGAAGTGAGAGGTGATTTTCCTTTCAATTTTAATGAATAAATAGTGCAGAGCTCACAGGGGTATTGGCAAAGATTTTCTTACATCAGTCATGTATAATACCTCATAAAATAGAGATGGCAAAGGATATTAAAAACCCGTAAGTAGAGTAACTACAGGGGGAAAAAATAAGACTTCGAATGTCACATTTGATGATTTCTAAAAAGATATTCAGGCATTGGTGGGATTTTGTTGAGCATCTGCGGCTGATTGCAGCCTTTAGCTTTGGCAGCGTGTTTGGCTTTGTCCGTTGGCTGTAGTCGCCCCTCATCAGTGGTCATTTGGGCAACACATCATGTTGAATCAGCAGCAGGAGCAGCTGTCCGACCGGCTTTTCAGCACGCACGGCTGACAGATTGGCGAGAAATTATGAGAGCAGCAACAACAGAGCTCTCCACCGCCATCATCTGAAGATTAAGAGGCGCTGTTCATCTGCAGTGGTTCCACGGGCGTTTAGCCTGGCCAGCGCTGGAGGGTAATGTGTGTTTACGGGACCAGGCACTTTCATCCAGACTGAAATATCAAAAAAAAAAAAAAAAAATCAACAGAAAAATTGACAAAACAGCACAGGCAGACTTCCACTTGTATAGTGGTATTACTTTTATCTGTTTCTTGGTTAGGTTTAAATGCGTACTAGACGCTGTAACCTACGTATGTAGCCTACATCGGTGTGAGCCATTTAAACTTATGCTCTCGTAAGTCTTGCTGCTCTGTAACAACACCGGCGCTGTTTTTTGCCAGTCAGGTTAATTTTTGTTTCTACTTCCTGCTTCACGTTAAACAACGGCGACTGAAACTTTAGCCGAAGACGAGCCGTACAGATGTTTGTATCTCTGAACCTCCTCAGTTAACAATTCCTCCATGTGTTCCATCTTTACTGATCCAAAACAATAGATTTGAAAATTGCAGAGATGGAGAAGCAGCCGGAAATACTAAAGCAGAAACATGCTACTACCAAGAGGACCAATCGCAGCTCTTGTGGTCTGCGTCGCTGCAACGCATAGCTACATTTCCAGGGAGGTGCATGTCAGGTTATGGCGTCAGGGTCTGGGCTGTTGCCATAGCTACAGCATCAAATTGAACCGCCTATTCGGCAACAACTCTCCTGGTTTAGGAACAAGTTATAATTTGGGCTAGAATACACCATTTCAAATATGAGGTGCAAGAGAAAAATTAGCTGCTCATCAAAATACGTACCAACTTCTCTCCTAAGACACAAATGACATTTTACAACTATTGCTCTGATTGCCATCGTCAACCATAAACATTTATGGGCTCCAAAGGATGAATCTTAAGAATCTGGCGTCCCTCTTCACCATGAATAGAACACCAGAGTTGATGTGGCTCAGCAGGTGAGGAGGGTTGTCCGTGAACCTGAGGGTTAGCAGTTTGATCCCCACTTACAGGGGTACTGGCTCACATATCGTCAAGCATCCTTGAGCAAGACACTGGTGCGTGAATGTGAGCGAATGAATAGATGAGTCATTGGCTTTGAGTACCAGCAGGTAGAGAAGCACTACATAAACACAAGAGCATTATCATGGGGCTGATTTGCAGCAACGCAAACAGCAGCATATCCAGGGACAATGTCATTAGACATGTTGACATTAACGGTTCCACGCCGGATGAAAACTAAAGTGATTGTTCGACTTTGTCTGACATTGTCTTGAGGTTAAAGAGTCTACTGGCCACTTTTGGCTGATATTTACATTGAGGCCAACCAGGAATCAACCACCTATGCGCCAACATAGCATGCTGAATGTGAACTACATGAAACTAGTAGATGTGGGCCTAAACTGAATCTGCAGGTATTCCTTTCAGGATTCATCCAGCCCCAACAACCCTCGCCAATAAAGTCGTGCAGCCTCGCAGACTTCACAAACACCTGAACTCATAGCTCTGTGACAAAATTGCTTTCAGTATGTCAACATTCTTATCAACTCAGATCCTATTTCTGCACAAGTGTGCCTGTGCATAGAGACCTGGGTACGGAAATAAACCCAGAACAGTAAAAGAGAGAGTGACAAATGAAGTATTTTGGTCGAGACCCATCCAATTCATTAACACATGGCCTTAAACAAAGGGGATACTTGGTTTCATGCAGACATTAACTGGATGGCTGTGCCACTAGAAGTCAATTTACCCAATTTTATTTTTTTGCAGTTTGCACATTCACACCTTACAACATAGTACAAAAGGCAATGCATTGCTTTGCTTTTGTTGGTTCCAGGGTTGCAGTTAGGATTTTAGTCATGACTCAAAATCCAAACACCACGTCGAGATCCCTCCCTCCAAGGTGAATTTATTTTTTTTTTAATTCTTTAGATCTTCTGTGAAGTCTTCCACACGTCTTGCGTGCATGTGGCAGCTCTTTCAAGGAAATTCCTCTGAAGCGGTTCTGAAATAGCTGCACATAAACTCAGCACAATGAACCAAAACTCACAACCTAATTCCCTGCATTAGTACCAGATTACATGGAACCTCCAAGGAAATGAACAGAAAGTGAGGCCCTCTTCAAATGAAGTGTCATTTTCCAATGTGTTTTAAAGCAATCTCCATGCTGCCAGGTGTACAAATCTTGCAGGAAACAAAAAAAGAAAGAAAGAAAAAGATTTTGTATGTAGAATAACAACCCTCACGCTCCCAGAAGGACTGACCAATATGTCCTAAATGGTGGTTAGTTCTTTCATCGGTCGGCTCAGAGCGTCCTGGCCTGAAGTTACCTCTAAGGCAGAAGGCAATTTTTAAAGATTTATCTGGGATCATTTTAATCTCACTGTAGCTACAGTGGTCAATGAAGCAAAGTATTATGTGTCAAAATGAACAAATGCAGCCAAAAATCCTTTTTACCTGCAATACCTTAGAGGACTAAAAAGAGCCTGGGCATATTAAAGAGCGTGATTAGATGAAAGCACCGTCGGTGTCGGCGCTGATGTGTGGCTGACATTGATGGGTGTGGATTTTAGCTGCAAAAAGACTGACGGGCGGGGGGGGGGGGGGGGGGGCGTTGGGGCAGAACAAAGAGAGGTGGATAATAAAGGAAAAAGTAAGAAGATACTAGAGGGAAAAAAAGCATTATTTCAGCACAAGAATGTTGGTGGTAGAAAAAGAAAATGGGAAAATGGCTGAAAATGTCAAAGGTCGGTGTATTATGTGTGTGATAGAGCGGCAGCATATCTACTCGGCTGCAGATAGTTAAAGACGGATGTCAGAGAATATATAGTGTGTGTGTGTGTTTGTGCACCATGCAATAGGAAAAGAGAGGAGTGGAGAAATGGGACTCCACTAGGCCTCCTATATCCAGGGATAATAGAGCTGTCACAGTGTTTTGACTCAGGGCATTGATTCTGCCTTTAATTGCTTTAGGCCGTCGCTGGCTGGGTAGCAGTCCAAGGATATTAAATGCAATGTATTGTTGCTCCAGACCAGTTATGACACTGATCACACACTGATATGTACTCATGTGTTGTCACTGCCAATAATCCTTTTATCGATCGGGGCCGGCACCAAACAATTACAGCAATTGTTTAGGGGCATAACTCAGACAGAGCACAACCCGGCTTCCATCCAGCGTGGATGTATTATTGAGGCCGACCGGTGATTTCCAGCATTTCTGCCCTCCTTTAACGTTTATTTTTATTTTTTTGGTCTACAGTGATTTAAAGGAATAAAGTTTGAATCTGCGGTTGTTCTTATTTCTACTTCCTTTTATCGCAACTTTTATTTGCTGTTTTTACGATGAACTGACAGTCTGCAGTGTAACAGCAGGCCTATAAAACCAAAACAAAAATCCTTCATACAGAGCTGACCCTATCATGTCTTTGGGCTACGACACAGCAGCTGACATCAAGCCATCAGTGGGCCCCCGTGGCCCTAGCTTCTGCAGTGCATCCTGCATTGTGTTCACTAGTTGCACTGTAAAAAGAAAATCAGTTTAAAACAACAAAAGATTTGATATATTCTTTAAAATTAATTGTCAGTAGAAGAGGAAAATTTGACATGCTAAATCTATGTCTCCTCCAAGAAGGCCCAGATTTGTCCAAACTAGAGTTTCAGACTAAAACCAAGTAGATTTGTGTTGATCCAAGGAGAATGTGACCAGAACAGTTTAGTCAGTAGCAATAGTTTCTACTTTCCAGTCAGTACTGTCATTGCTCTGGACTGGATTTCATCTCTGGACATATGTTAGTTGCTGTGCTGTGTTGTCAGACTGACAGTGAATCAGTGGATCTGTTTTGAACGTGTTCACACATGAAAAGGATCAGATGCTGGAAAGAAGAAACTCTGACTCTGACAAAGTAGTTGTTGCTCTTGTCTGTGTTCATCTAAAACCTTTAGAGTTGTGCTAGTTCTCATTTGAAGCTTCAACTGAACTAAGAACCAGGAAGAACATCTCAACAGCAAGTTAGAACAGATGATTAAGATCATTTTGAAAGATCGTTTCAGTGTTCAGTTCCTAGAACACTGAAACAGAGTCAAACGCTCTGAAACACAAAAACTGACAAGAAAGAAGAATTATCTTGGTCGACGACAAACTAGTATATTTTCTGTCTTATCTGGATTTCAGTTTTTGCAGCAGCGTGGACTCTTGCCAGTACGTTTTCGGCCAGCTGAGCATGTCAGATGAGAGCGATCGCTCTGATTGGCTGTTCAGCTTAGCGAAACCAAGCATGAGAAGAGAGAGTGACGTGACAAAATCAAGCAAAAACCAGCAAGTTCTGAGGTCACATTCAGAATCATTTCCTTTACACTTTCCAGTATGCTTTGTTTTTATTATTTTAGGTGATTCAGGAGAGGCCTGCTCTTTATTTTGTATCCACAGACACAGACTACTCTTCCTCTGCTTGTTAAATGAAATTGCATTCAACTTAAACCAATGAGCCAGAGCCCTGACCCGGCACACGTCAAGGTCTGGGACATATTTGACGAGAAGCGAACAGTCCCGTCTTATAGTCTCGGTGTCTGATGCTACAGGACGTCTTCAGAGGTCTCCTTGTAGACGCCGTGCTTCGAATGCAGCTCACGATGCTGTTTTTAGCCACACCTCCTTCGCCATTTCTCTAAAAAGAAATAATACGCAAATTCAGAGCTCTGTCTTTTACCCTCTGTCCTCTGTTGTTCCGTTATAAAAGCGTGATTCGACCCACCCTGCAGCTCTGTTCCCCCGATTTATTTTCCCCCACTATTAATTCCCAACACAAACTTACAACATCACACATGCGTCCTCCAGAATCATCAGCCTCCCCGCTCCTTTCAGATATGAGCGATAGAGCCAGAGCACGTCCTGCAAAAGTAATAGCAAATGATAATGATCACTCTACTGAATTTACTTTTCACACAGCTACCAGCTACGGATACACAACTTTAAGATTTGAAAGAACACACTGAGGGAGATGCTTTTCTTTTCAGCTTTGAACAAACTAGCACTGATGATTTGCATTCATGCACATGCACCATAGAGAGGGTAATTATGTAAATGTTGTATGTTTTAGCATGTCGCCGTACGGTTACTTGTGTGTTTAGTGTTTTTTTTTCTTTGTGTGGACACGACAGACTTATCAAATCTCCCTCGGGGACAGTAAAGACGATCCATCTAGCAGTTAGCAGAATTCCAGCAGTGTCGTATTAATCTGGTTTGCAGTGGCAATTTGTTTTGGAGGGCACTGACAAATAATTTTCTCCGGCTGATAAGGGCTAGCAGATAGGACTGGGTTTGCATAGATTATTTTTTTTTTCCCACCACCGATAAACATATTTTGTCATTTGGTCCGGACGTCTTGATGAGATAGCCCTGCCGGTCCCTCCCGAGTGAGACAAAGAGGACATGGAGTAAGTGGTAAATACGGTGAATCAGCAACATTTTTTACATCGCAGCCTAAAAAGCAGCAACTTTCCTTTTCCCGATCGAGCAGGGATTAAAGCGATCTGGAATCTGCTCCGTAGCCTCGTCTCACTAAAGCAGCCCTACGTGACAGCAGGAGGAAGCAGCTGGTGTTTTATAGGTTTGGATTTTTTATTTTTTTGTTCATCCAGAATCCCTGCATGGTTACCACCCAGCGCCAGAGTTCATGTTAAAGTATTAATGTGACATCTATTGTTTACCAGGTGGTGGGTTGGAACGGTTTAGGTTTAAAAGCCAGTGGACCTTTGCTCCCTTTTGTTGCGGCGCACAATGGGACTAAAATCAATAGATAAATCAGATTTATTTTTAATCATTAATGGCTCCGTTCTTGCTGAGCTTGCCTTTCTTAATTCTTAAAAACAGCGATGAGCAAAAAAATCCAACTAAAGCCATTAACTTTACAGCCTGCATGCATCCTGTACCCCCCCCCCCCCCCGCCCCCACGTCAGACTGCTCCGTCTTCTTTGAAAGTGCATGATGTATGCAGTTCTTTATTAAAATGTAGATTTAATGAGCTGAACGGAGGTTTGCCTGAATCAGAGGTTAGCCTGTGTGACCAACTCCCTCTTAAGTGGTTCTGATTAGTCAGTTAATTAGCTTGGAGTGCTCTGAATAGTGGCTTTATTGGAGTCTGGTTATGTGGTGGACGTCTCGTACCCTCATCCTTAACCTTTGCGTCCGGATGTACTGCTCTGTCGGTGACTCCTTCGCTGTTGCACGAATTTAACATAAATACATGCAATAATAAGTGGAAACATTCGTATTAAGATTGGAAAAATACTTCAGATTCAGATTTCCAGATTTGCTTTTAAATTTATTGTCCTGGATGTTGCTGCTTTTTCAACCTGGACGCGCCAAGATCTGATCTGATCTCGGACCTCGCCAAGCATGGACGGGCCTGGTTAGAACCTGGATGGCAGACTTCCAATTTTTTAAAATGATCAGATTGTTCCTTTGGCACGAGTCATTTTTTTTAGCCAAAAAACATTTAAGAATGGGAACTGGACGTAGAGTTTTTTGAGAAGTCCAGTTGTTCTTCTTAAATGTTGTTTTGGATATATCCATGACCTGGATGACTGAGAACCATCACGGACATTTATTTTCTTCAATTTTAAATTGTTTTTAATAGATTATGGTCTAAAGCACACCATGGACATAGCTGCACCTTAGTTATTTTATTTTTTTTGTAAATATGTTTTATTGGTTTTTCACAAATGTTATCCCACAGAGATGAAAAATACAGAACATAAGCATATCACTTCAATTTACAGATTCACCCCCAGAATGTATAAGTGCATTATTCAGCAGGTACATTCAAGGCAGGTTCTCTGCTGCGATCTTATGTGAGTTCCACCCTATTCGCCGTAAAGGGGCTCCTGCAGGGAGTCATAAAAGTCGAGAAAAGGTTTCCATATTTTGAAAAAGGATTGAGAGGATCCCTTGAGCGTGTATTTGACTTTTTCTAACTTTAAGAAATACATAACATCATAGACCCAGTGAGAAAGGGATGGAGGAGCTTGTTGTTTCCATCTGAAAAGGATCAAACGTCTCGCAAGGAGCGTAGTAAAAGCTATAACGACACAGTACTTTAGTTCATTTTTAACACATATTACAAATTAAGCATGTAAGTGAATGAATGAACAACATTCACCCTCCTTTTAGTTCTGTTTTTGGCCTCTGCGTCGTTTCATCTGGGACATATCTTTATCTGTTAATTGTTCCACGATGCTCAGCCGCTCCTCACCAACTGATTCAGTCTAAATGATGGCCCTCGCTGAAGCTCTTCTTATCATTAAAAGTTGTGAAAAGACTCGTAAGAAGTTTAAACATTAGTAGTGAACCTTAAGTGGTGCAGTTTTGGAGGACATTCCACCCAAACAATACACAAATAATTACCTTAAATTTGCTCATGAGCCGCGTAGAGAAGCCGAGCTGACTGTTATACCCAGTGGGCTACAAACGCTGCCTTTTTTTTCCTATTCGCTGTTGATATCAAAACAATATCTTGTAATGAAGCTTCAATTTAAAACAAACAGGTCTGTTCTCGGAGGGTCAAAGTCACCAGAAACACATCCTGACACGCGTCTCCTTTTTTCCCTGCCGCTGCAGTCATTATGTCGGGTTTAGCATTCTGCCGAGCCGAGATGAGCTCATTTAAAAACCTGCCTCTTCCTGTGACATTGTCTCATCACCCGGGACTTCACATTCATTCCCTTCTTAACTCCTTACACCTAATTTAAATGCCAATTTAAATCTTAACTCTCCCTGTGGGATTTCGTTTGAATTACTTTCAGCATCTGATCATTCTCTCGCTCTCTCTCTCTTTTTATAGCCTTTTTGTCTGGAACAATAATGTTACCATAGCGAATGGACTAATTGTCTACGGGAGCAGAGGAAGAAAACTAAAAAGAAGATTGCGGTTGCCGGTGTGGCGGGGCATAGCTGAGTTGTCACAAGCATGTAAAACAGTTGGATTAACATTTAGGCAATTTTCCACACGGTGCTCGAGATGATGAAGCGGCGGCGCTTTCGCATTCGGGGCCCGCAAATTACGCTCGCAACGATTCTTGATTTAAGTTTTATCTGTGGTCTCCACTTGCATAACTCCTGATGAGATGCCACAACACTGACAGGTGCTGCTGCTGCAGAGGGAACGTGATTGTAAATTACTAAACGGCGTGACACCGCTGCCAGCGTGTGCACAGAGGAAAATAATTCAAAACAGGGAAATAAGATAGGACAATGATGTCTTCAAGACCTGGTGAGTGCATAGAAAGTGAATGCTGCACACAGGAGACAGTCTATTGACAGGGCTCTATCAGGCCCACATCAGTGACAGAGTCAAGGCCGGCGTACAGTTTGAAGTAAGAAAGAAAGTTGTGTGCGTTTGTGTATACGTGTATGAAGGGGTGCAGCCTGGAAGACTGATTCGATATCCTCAGGTGGAAGCAGACAGAAAGCACTTTGGGTGAGTAAAGAAAGTCATTTCAAACTGTCAGTCAAAGGGAGTCGCTGACATCTGCCTGAAGATGGAGGTATCAATCATGAGGGAAAAGCACCTGAGCTTATACAGGTAATGCAACAACATTAGACCCAAACTCACTCCGTCTGGAGGCGCGCAGGAGCCCGTGGAGCTTGGAACTAATCAAATCACTGTTTTCAAGTGCAAATCTGATTCGTAAATTGGACGCAGGCTCCACTTATTAGTTTAGGTGCTTCTTGTCTTTTTGCAGAACACGCTCCGCATCATTACTGGCGCATTCTGATCGAAAACACCTTACCTAGGAACGTCACAAACACTGCTTCGGTTATTCATTGCTTCCAGCCAGTGACTTTATAGTCCAGTTACCTGGAGCAGCTCTCACATTTTATTGAGACCATCATTTATGAACATCATAGTTAAAGAGGTAAAGTCCTAATCATAGCTGGATTAGCCTGTTTGGAAGCCACAAGGAAATATTTGCCATTTCTTTGGAGTACTTCTATACCAGATTACTACCTGGGTTTAGGTTTTCTGCAGTAGTTTCTCAACCTCTCAGCACTACATGATTATATGATAATGCAGGGTGTCACTTGTATTAGAGATGGGGTACAAATTCTAAATTTGCCAGGAAAAGCATTTGGTAATTAAAGGACTCTCCACTGGAAGACTGAATTTGAGTTTATAACTGATGGTTTGTCCCTGGCAAATCTTTGGTCAGTAAAACACAGGGAGATTCATAGTCAAGGGTAAATGGAGGTTTTTGGTAAATTTTAATGTGAATCTACATTCAGGCTTTATATATATATATATATATATATATATATATAATCTTTATTTGTAAAGCAATTTTCAAATCAACATTACAAAGTTTGCTTCACGAGGTTTGCTGCAAAATAAAAAAAAATCTGCACAAACTCAACAACTAAAAGAACAATAAAAATACAAAAACACAGTTAAGAACTTAATTAAACTTCTAATCCATCGTGGCCGACTGGTTCCTTTCTGTGTGTAGTCTGCATGTTCTCCCTGTGTCTGCGTGGGTTCTCTCCAGGTTCTCCAGCTTCCTCCCACCGTCCAAAGACATGCTGGTTAGGTTCATAGGTGATTCTAAATTGGCCGTAGGTGTGAGTGTCTCTCTGTGTTAGCCCTGTGATAGACTGGAGACCTGTCCAGGGTGTTACTGATACGCTCAGGACCAAATGCTGGACAGGCCAACGAATGTGAAGATGGAGCGCTAAGATAAAAAAATAAATAAAAAATAATCATTTTAATTAAACCATAAAAAATGAATCACTGCCTTATTATGCTCATTATCAGTTTATCTGTGATTACTTTCTAAATTAAACGAAAAACTGTTTTAAATATTTTTTACATAGGGCCCCTGTTCAATATTACACATAGTAAAGTAGTTAATACTTTTGTTTTATTGGTGTGATTTATTAAACCAATCAAATAAAGAATAAAAATAAATAATAAGGATGTGTCACACAATGACTATGGAACTGTTCCCTAATCACTCGTGCACAGAATCTGCCGACTGGCTCCCTACAGTGCTGCAAGTCTGAGGGGAAAAGACAAACATTCTTCCGTCACCCGTTTCCTTATTTCCATTACAGTTAGGTTTTCAGCTGGGGAACCTGTCACATTGTTATGCCGCTTCGCTCCGTGTTTAATGATGGAGCCAAAAATACCTAAAAAGAGAGGGAAGCATCAGCTGACGGCAACATTACACATGCGGAGATAAATTACATAAATAACATATACTAATAATGTATACACTGGCCTGCAGTCATATTAAAGCAACACATCAGTGCTATGATTTTTATCTAAAACCTTAATAAGAACAAAAAACACATTTGCATATTTAAAGCTTTGTGCCAAAGCATTTAAACTGATCTATTTTTCACTCTGCACTGATCAGCCACAACATTAAAACCACTGACAGGTAATAAGTGTTGACCTGGCCTCCAAATTCACTCGATCCCAAATTGATCAAGTATCTGTGGGATGATCCACAGAGGCCCCCGCCCCCAGACCATTATAGAATAGAACAGAATGTCTTCATTGTCATTGTACAGGTACAATGAAATTACCACTCAACCACATGAGACCCTAAACAGCTTTAGGGCCTCATGTGGTCGAGTGGTCGCCCCATAAACTGATCTATTGGAACAGGTATGATTCTAGCCTGGACCCCTTGCCTTGATGTGCCCCCCTCCCCTCCCCAGCCCATTACTTTCTGTCTCTTTCCACTAACAAACTATCAAAAATAGAGGCATAAAAGGCCAAAGCTCTTTCAGATAGGTTGGATTGGAGTAAGGCCCTTCAAACTCAGACAAAGAGTTTCATTTCTTAGGAACAGCCACGAGACAATCTGAAAATGATCAGAGCACAGCCCACTGCAAGAAAAGTGAACCATGCGGAACAAAAGACAAAAATGTCACCGTGAGTGAAGTCAACAAGTCAGAGGAGTCGGCAGACACAGAGCTACGGCTACAGTGCTCTTTAATTTATTCTGTTGATGTGAGTGTTAGTAAGTCTGCTCCCTGCTGATGAGCAGTTAGGAGGTTAGACGCTTCTGTTTTGTTAAGAACATCTAATTGCTGCTGACAGCATCACTGTGCCGTTTCCTGGGACAGTGTGGGGTAGGCCCGGCAACAAAAGCAGAAAACACACTGCACTTGAAGAGAGATTTGTCAGCAACAACTAAATTACACCTTAAAAAAATCTGTTATCCATTGTGAATTTTAGTAAAAGGTAACTGGAAGGAAAGTTGCTTGAAATATAATACAGGTCACACGGAGCTAATTTTAACGGCGGCAACGGAACAGCTTTCTAAAAACAAGAGTAAAAGGCTTAATGCCCAGCGAGCAGGCGACACCGGGACATGACTTATTACGGCTCTATTTTCGTGGCGGCGCTGCGAACCAGCGCGAGCAGCACTCCGGTAGTTTGGTATGTTCCTGACCTTGAAATCAGCAGTTGCCCCTGGAGAGGCGCAAAACAGGCGAAGATTCATCCAGATGAAGCAGCTGTTTGGGTTCGTGGTGGAAAACTGGGTCTGTGAGACCCGGGTAGTTAGCGCTACGTGACTGATTAGGTGGTAATGATTTATCAACGCCCTCTTGAATTTGTGTCTGCGCGCAGCTTTGTTGCACCTAGAGGAGTTGTACTTGGGCGCCCACATACTCTAAGACCTCCTGCTTTTGCATAACAACAGAGCCCTTCCTCCCTGATCATGCATACCAATGGGCAGTCTCTTCCTTGCCTATCATTTACATAAAGTTCAGCCATGTTCGCTTCCACAGGTTGTGTAGCTAGGGAATTATATCATTGAACCACAGCGGATGGTGATTACATCCGGCATGTTGTTGTGCGTTCGACGTTTGAGTGTGAACAGGGGTTACAGATGTAGTAGAGAGCTGCTACAAGTTTAAAGTGGTGGTGGTGCACTTAGGAGACGCAACCAAGTCATTAAAGTTAAAAACGTCTATACCTGAATATGCACATTATGTGCTCAGAATTGATGCTTTAGCCTAAGGGCGATGTCAGAGTCCATGTATCATTCATTTATTGGCTCTTCCATTGAGGATCCTAAAATCCCCAAATTTAAAAATGACTCCTCGTTTTACACGGATCACAACCCAGGAAACAGGAAGTGGAAACAAAAAGAACGTTAATGAAACGTACTTGTAATCAAGAAAAGGATGTAACGGTAAGACAAACAGACAAAGTCTAAGCTAAAAAGGTTCATAGCTTGATTGAGCAGTTGTCATGGCAACTGTCAATCATCATGAAGTCACATCCTGTTTTTTTTGAGCATCAAATGCTTACTTCTAAAAAAAAAAAAATGCATCAACATCATATTAACGACCTAAAATGACAAAAACCGTCCTTGAAAATAATGTATTAGTTTGGACCAAGTCTCATCCACTAACATGGAGGGGGCGGGGCTTATATGACATCAGCCAGCCACCAGGGGGAGCTCTACTTGCTTTGGAGGAGCTGTCATGGCATCCATTTTTTATACAGCAACACCTTCATCAAATTATATAGATATTGACCATTCGACCTTCGACCTTTTTTATCAAAAGGAAAATTTAGGTTGATAGTGATGCTGTAGTTATTATCTGGAGAGGTCACCACAACTAGTCTGATATATCCTGCAGTCATCAGATATACTGTGTACATTTTTGGATGCATATTGCCACGCAGCAGTTATTCAGTACCTCCACCATCTTATCATCAGATTCAAACATTTCCTACCAGAACCTCAAACATCTGTGATCCACCAAATGTATTTATCTCCTTCTGCTTCTCCCGGTGCACACACCTCCTCCGACTTCTCGGCCAACCGCTGCGATCGTTTGCCTCGTAAAATTGATTAAGACACTAACGCCCGCCGGTGAGAGAGTTAAAGAAGTTGTTCAAGGTTGCTCCTCCAGTTCCGAACCCATCCATTATCCACCAGCAACATGCAATTAAACTTTACAGATGGAACGGTGATGTGTCAGGTTGATGTGCAGGACCGGAGGAGCCGAGACAGCTCGACTGAATGAGAGCTTTAACGTCGGCGGCGTATGAGCGCTTCATTTGACTCATGTTCTACAAATAATGTTTTAATAACGTAAAGCTTGATGTACTTTATGCAGGGGGTTCATCCTTGCATGAGAAATCAGGCTCAGCTCTAGCAGCTTCACTGTCTTTTTTTTAAAGGAACGTGACATCTGAGTGCGGCTTCTCCCCCCTCCCCCTCGCTTTCATTTCTCCCTTTTAACCTTTGGGAAATTTTCTGATAACTATTTCATTACTTTCTGAAGTGAGGCATCTGAACTTCAAAGCTGATACGGATTCATGGCAAAGTATTCAGAAGAGACTCTCTCTCACAAACTTTTTTTTTTGTATCTGCTTAAAGAGGTCTGTTGCTTACGGAATCAAAGCGCAGGTGGAGCTCAGCGTTTCAGAAATGCAGCGCACGCACATTTTTCACGGCCATGTTTTTGCGGGGGGGAAACAATTCAATTCCAAACCCCTCAGCAGTTGTTAAATAAGTCAGATCTGGAGCGCCGCCGGTGTTATTGCCTTCATTTCCGCGGCGGCTGATAAAAACAACGTCGCTCCTCCACACCTCGGACACAGCATTTCCAATCCGCTGCTTGTCAAGATATTCACACGTGAATCCCTCCGTCACCTCGCGTGTTAGCTTGTGATAAAATTCGGTCTGCTTTGAATCGTAATTAACCCTGTGAATGGAGCAGCCATTAATACTCCTGACATGGAAACAACAAACTCCTGAATGTGTGATTGATGTGCTAATTAATTTCTGTGAAGTAAGATAATATCTTACGCTATTATTATACTCTGCATAAGTAATGGCTTTGCATAATTATAGCAATTATTCAGCAGGGATATGACAAACTGTTTTAATGGCAACAGGACCTGAAATGACCAGAACGTTGCAGAAATGAAAGCGGCTGATCAGTCTGATACTGTAGCTCTAAGCCGGAAACAGGAAACACACAAACATACAGTACACACCCTGTTGGCCTCCACTTGAGCCCCATTATTTTGGCCTAGATTCTGGTAAGCTGAACTAGCACTAGCATTCCTTGTTTGGATTGATTCATCCTTGTTTTAAAATGATCACCACTAAAAATGCTCACGATGTGTTTGAGAGAAAGATGTGACCTCAATGTCTTTGTCACTGACTTTACCTGAAACCTGTGTTTAGACTGTGTTCGGATTCCGAGTCGGAGAAGGAACACAATTTTGACACAAACGGCACCAAACCCGGAAACAAAGAACTATAATTGCCTCCGTGAGCCGCGTGTCACAGCCTTTTGTTTCTGCCACCGACTGCGCTGGAGGAAAACCAAAAGCAACGTGCCAAAATACAATCTCTGCAACATCTGCACTGGAATCTGCAGCTAATCAGGAAACCTCTCAGAGTCAGAGGATTTGCTGCCGTCAGTGGTGACATCCATCTTTCCAGTCCTGGAGCAAAGCAGTTGGTTCATGGACTGTAGAAAAAAAAAAATAAAAAATGGACCATGCGTCTACACTTCCTGCCATTGGTCAAACTGACGGTAGTATCCCCAGGATGCGGGTGGCACCGTCTTGCAAGTTTGGAGCCATTTAAAAAGAAATATTTGATTATGGAGCAGTTGCCAATGTCAACTGTCAATCATCATGATGTCACATCCTGTTTTTATAGTGTCAAATAACTACAACAAAACGTCTCCCAAAAAAATAGACTCTTGAACATACATCAGCGTTATATTAACTGCCTAAAACTTTAGTCTTTTAGTTTGGCCCAAGTCCCACCCACTAACATCGAAGGGGCGGGGCTTATATGGCCCATACTGCAGCCAGCCACCAGGGGGAGCTCTACTTGCTTTGGCTTCACTTTTGAGGAGCTGTGATGGCGTCTCCTTTACTACAGTCGACGCGTTGGCCGCAGTTAGCCCTGGTGGGTCTAAGTCTGAGCAGCCCCACACCTGGAGGCTTCTGCTGGACCAAAATGTACCCAGAGGAAAGCCCATCCAGGGGCGCCTTCAGAGCTGCCAAGTGTTAATAATTAAATAACGCTTCAAGGTGTGTCTACTCATACAGAATATTGAGGCCAAACTATTGTGCATTCAGTTCTGGACTGTGGCTCAGTGATACATCCACAAGTTTTTATATTGCACTATCCATTGTAGCACGTAGGGACACAGATTATGTATTAAGTATGGCATTTCAATCAAGAGAGACTTTGTTCTCAGTGAACAATAAAGATTTAAAGATATGTGAAAGTCTTTGGCGATTAGAGCCAATACAGACGTCATAGATTTTGAGTTGGATGAGGAGTGTACATGATGAGCTTGACCAGGACGCTGCATGTCCAGGCTGTTTTTGTGTGTGTGTGTCTGTGTCAGGCTGCATCCTGCTGGGGATGGCTGCTGCCATCAAGGAGTGTCATTGCTATGGGGTGGGGGTGCCTGGTCTGGTCTAGGTGGGTGCTACATGACTAGTAACATCCACATGAAACCAGATGCTAGACCAGGCTCCCCATCGTTCACTGATTATCTGAATCAGTTTGGTTGTCTTCGGCTGCAACATATAAAGTAGCAGATCACACTTTGTGAGACGCAAATGTTCCCTCAAATATTATGTTCCATTTTTGCAGCTGTTTGGAAACCCTGAGTGCACAAAAACATATTGTTAACAGGTTGTTGTCGTCAGTAGGCGAACACCAGGGAGGTAAATTTAAAGCCAGTAAAAAAAAGCCAGATTAAATTGAATTTGATTTAAGGGAAAGAAAACGCCTCAGCCGTTCCCGCCTCTATTATGATTCACAAGTTACTGAAAGGCGAACCTTCGCGCAGATGGAGACACATTTATAGAAATCCTAAAAAAATGGTGGCCAAGAAAACCTTAAAGGGCTCTGAGACAAACATGAAATTTATTCTTTGGAGAAAGGATTGGATCATTCACATGCGCAGAGTGGCTTGAACCTGAAGTTACCCCGACCCCGGTACAGTCTGGAATGAAAACAAGCCTGGTCAAGCATTTGAGTTTTATTTTTAGACATTGACATGCAGACTGGAGCCACGTGAAGATGCACTGGGATTCTGTCTGATCTGATTAGACTGAACACAGACTGACCCAGGTCAGCTCAGCCACTCAGGTCAATTAGACCCGCTCAAGAAGATTCAAATGATAAAAGATCACATTGTTGTCCAGCTGCCTTAGAATTCATAAACATATTTTCTTGACAGAAGTAAAAAGAGATGCATTCAAGTGCTGCCCATCCATCCAATTATTTCACTGACTCCACTGTAAAGAGAAGATTAATGCAGCTAAACATGCCCCGATCCATGAACAGCAGCCTGCACGCTGCGACTACAAATCCTGGCAAAACTGAGCAGCCACCAGAGACCTGCATGACACTCCACATTTGATAAACGGGGCCCAATAAAACGTGAGGCCCGGGTACGTCCGCTCAAACCCTCACTGCTGGAAATGACAGCTGCCAGGAAGCCTCCTCAGAGAGCAGAACGTATCAAAGAATGTATTTTATGAGCACAACAAAAAGATGCAATGTATGAAGGCAGCTCAGAGGCAGATATTTCCAGATTTTTATGGGAAGGATAGATGCTCTGCCTGTTTCCTTTCTGTTTTTTCATCCCCCTTTGGAATTCATTTGCTGTGAAGCAGCACACACTGGGCTGGTGGGTAAACAGGAGCATGCCGAGCGCGGTTCGCTGCAGCTTTAAGCAACCAATAGTGACATACTTACCCATTCTGGGTGGTGGAACTGCCTCTTGCTGCTTTAGTTGTCAGGTTGTAATGTGTAGCTTATACTGCATTACAACCTGACAAGTGGTTTGTGATGAAAGGTTCAGTTTTCTTCTTGAAAAGACAAAAAAAAAAAGAAAAGAATCAGGTAAACACGTCCCAGCCAGCAGCTCAACCTCCCTTCTCTGCAGTGACTGTCAGAGAGCAGATGTTTTATCAGGGATGTTTGACCCTGGAGGCGTGCTACTTTGTGAATGGTGGTTTTGAATGGGTCTAAAACAAAAAAATGGTTCAGTTAAACTCTTCATAAGTAATGCAGAGCACCAGATTTAGAGTGATGTGTCATGTAGCATCCATATAGTCAGTGAATCAGCTGTGATCTACTCCTGAGAATAAGATTAACTGCGATTGAAAACGCTGCAACTTTAAATCTGATTCTTCAGCCTTGATTCTCTATTTCCATTCTTTTGCTGAAATATGATGATATTTCCCTCAACAGCGAAAGTACAAATGAAGAACATCCACCTGGTAAAGGTTCTCTCAGTGAGAACAAAATATTGAGTTGTGTTTGGGCGTCAGGTTAGACTTTGAACTTATTTCCGAACTACAGTTATTTTCCTTAAAGTTGGAACATTTGGAAAAATTCCATCAACTGACCAGTGACCTCGGGTCAATCAGCATCTAGCTTACCTATCTACCTTCCTAGTAGCAAGATACCATGAATAAATGTTCACTTTTCGACTTGCCAAATACCTCAAACTTCCTCCTACACCACAATGTTGGTCCTCCAATGTTCATCGCGGCTCTTTAGCGAGTGGAATAGAAACTTGTGGAGACAGGTGAGATCACAGATGTGCATATGGTTTGTTCCCCAATGATTCTAGCCCATGATCCTGTTATTATAAGTTAAGTATAGTACCATCGTGTAAGCTCAAATAGAACAATCTTTTGGTAAGACTGATCAATTTCTCTGGTTATTCTTGAGATCACAGTTCTGTGTTTACCAATTTCAGTCTTTAATTCATTTTTCTACCCTGAGCGTGAACATCTATGTTTGCCGCCGCCGCCGCCGCCGCCGCTTCTTTGTTGGTAAGGTTGTAATTAGCATCCAGTTATTTCGGAGGCAAAAACATTAAAACCTCCAACTGAGACAAACTTGCAACTTTCAAAGGTAGTCATCTCTCAGATTTCCACCCTAATGATCACATATCTGTGCGGGAAAGTCATCTAGATAACCATGTTGTTCTCTGTCTGCCTTTAAAACCCAATTGTGTTGGGTATAAAAGCAGTGACTGACAAATCCTGCCACATTTGTTCTCTCTGCTCCGCGGGATACAGCTAATTGTCATTCAACTTGATGCAACTTGCCTGTGTGGCTGCACTTGTATTGTGATCTAGTTATTTCAAAGGACTTTTTCATGTGCTGCTTCCATTATCGTACCACCCTCGTGGCGCTTTTCTAACACTCTCACACCATTACTGTAAGCTGACAACAGTCATCAGCGGCGCCTTGAACGCAAGACTCCTCTTCTCCTGAGTTCTTGTGGGGTACACAGAAAATCTCTTTTAAAAGTTCTTGTGAACTCATTAGGGATCTACCCGGCGCACCTCCTTGTGTTTTGGCCATGTTGAGCTAAGGTCATCAGTAATGGCATCTGAAATAAAAAATGATCTCATTAGTTTTTTAACCGGGATTGCTGACCCCCTATAATGTACAGTATCTAGCAAAGAGGAAAGAGAAGAGAAGTTGATTGGATGCCCCACATTCCCCAAGAGTTAATTTGGAAGTTGGAAGGCTTGACATCAAGCTGTAATAGGCTAAACCCTGATGTGTTGGCGCTGGAAGAGAAACGGGCTTCCTATTAATTGAGTTTCTGTAGTTTCACCCTTTTGTCCAAATTAAACGTGATTCTCAGCGTTGTCACTGATGGAAAAGTCGGTCCACGAGAAAATAACTCTCTAAGGGCTTCTCCTCCAGTGCAGGGAGCCAATGCATAGTCCAGATAAAGCAGGACAAAACACTTGCTCGTGTCACCTTTCAAACTGTTAATCAGAGCTGGCAATGCACAAAATAGCCTACTTGAGTTTTAAAAGTGTGGCTCAAGATGTCACAATTTAGGTTTCTGCTCAAATGTCACCTCTTGGCTTTCATTAGGCATTCCCTTTGCGGGTAGTAAGTACTTTGTCATTCTGCTAGCCGTCGACTTGAATTGGCATTTCACTCGATGTCTTTAATTTCATTCAGTATTCCTCACAGGCTTCCTTTGCCACCGCGTCTCCTCATTCCCAGCCATGCCATTTCACCTTTTGTCTCCCTGGAAATGGATTAGCCCGCCAGGACAAAAATTAAACTGCCAAATCAATTAGGGCTTCTCAAAGGTGTCAATTTACTTTCATGCTTGTTCATCACGGCCTTTCCTACTGCCCGTCTGTTCCCATCGTCGGCTGGAAGGATCACTGGTCGCTTCGTGGCGACCCGCAAAGGTAGACGTTTGGAAGGAGAGATTCTGAATCTGGAGTTAAAGTTAATTCGCTAACAAGACCACACCTCAGCATGTACAAAGAAGTTTAGTTTGACCAGGGTAAGGGGAGGGAAAGATAGGGGGTGGGATGAAGGGGTCGAGGGGATGGGATGAAGAGGTCAAGTAGATGAGAGGGGTCAAAGGGATGGGACGAAGGGGTCGAGGGGATGGGACGAAGGGGTCAAGGGGATGAGATGAAGGGGTCAAGGGGATGGGATGAAGAGGTCAAGTAGAAAAGAGGGGTCGAGGGGATGGGATGAAGGGGTCGAGGGGATGAGATGAAGGGGTCAAGCGGAGGGGATGAAGAGGTCAAGTAGATGAGAGGGGTCGAGGGGATGGAACGAAGGGGTTGAGAGGGTGGGATGAAGAGGGTGAGGGGATGGGATGAAGGGAAGATGTAGAGACTGATGGAATCAAGGGGGTAAGTTATATAATTTAATTAAAAGTAACAATTTGATGCAAGAAAAACAGAAGATATTCGATTTACAGATTAAAGAACAATGTATTTTTAAGGTTAGTTTTTTGTGTTAGATGAAAAATGTGAAATGGGGAAAGAAAATCAAAATGCCTCCATTTTCAAAATGATCACAGCTGTTGTTTTTACCGAAACTCCATCCATACTTTTGCGCCTTATCCTTCCTTTGTATTTAGTGTATATTTACTTATATTTGTAGATTTTTACATATGCAAATTGTATATTTTCACTTATACTATTTTTTTTAGTATTTCATTTAATTTATTTTATCATTATTATTTTCTATCTTCTTTTTTTATTTTGATAAACTTACACCTATTTTTTCTTTTCATGTGCAACTGAGCTACTTGGACCAAGCAGTGGATCAATAAAGTCTATCTAAGTCTGAGTCTAAACTGAAAGATGATGTGAAGGATGGTTCAATACATGGATAACACTGACACCGTTGAGAAATCCTAATTGATTTGGCAGTTTTATTTTTTTTTGTCCTGGCGGGCTAATCCATTTCCAGGGAGACAAAAGGTTGAAATATCATGGCTGGGGATGAGGGCAGCCTGTGAGGAATCTGTAGATAAGGGAGATCATTGTTCTTTCAGTCGTGACACTTTTTACCCAAAGTTCTAGAACCAGCATTTAAACAAACATTGAACAAAGCCACGTGGCAGCAGCGTGACGTCAGGGATGGTAACGTTAGTCTGTCTTTGTTCCAGATGGAAACGGTTCAACAACGAGATGGGCTGCCATGACATGTTGTACAGACATTATTGGTTGCCCGAGGATGAAGCGTAGGCTCGCCTCTGACTTGTCATCTCGTGCGACAGCTAGTGCACATTTTAAGCTTTCAGTGAAACGTCTTGACAGCTATTGGATGGATTGGCACTCCATTTTGGTGCAGTCCTTCACCCTCCTCCGAGAATTCATGCAAATGACTGATTCTCCACTTGTCTTTTGCACTTTGCAGCATGAGCCTGCATGACATTTGTTGCTCTACGTTTCTCTGAAACTATCAAATGGACTCAAAAACATTCACTGGGACACGGTCACTGGGACCTCAAAAAACATGTTTTGTAAATTTCAAGGATTTATTCACAAAAGGTCTAAAAGTCTGCAGAGACATGGATGTAAACTGCAGCTTGTTTAGTTGGTGGAGGCCGACAAGTGCAAGGCGGTGAATCATTTTGGGTTTTTTTTTCCAAAGCAGTTTAAAATGAGCAAAGTACCTCTCTCACCACATATGGTCAAAATCTTTAAAAATAGTATTAGTTATTAGTTTTTTTACAGTTTTCTCAGAAGCAGCCATCTTAAAGTTGCACAGCAGTATACATGTACAAATACAAGGCTGGTATGCCAACACCATTTTGAGTTTTGTCGAATATTATATGGAGAAACAATGTACGAAAATGTAAAAAATTACAATTTACATGTAAATAGGGCAAAGATGCATAGATACATTTCTAGGCCTAAAGCTTTTTAGTTTTTTCCAATTTTTATTGTCCCCATATTTTAGACAAGTCCTCATTGTTGAACGTACAACCTAAATCTGCTTCCCATTTGCTTTTCTTTTTTTTTTCAGAAATTACTCTTTTAGATTGTGTACACAACCTGTCATGTAGATGTTTCCAAATGCATTTAATCTGGAAATTAAAGTTAATTAAAATGTACATTAGTATACAAGAGATTTCCCAGGAGCCTACACGATCAACATAAATAATACATAAATTAAATCTCTCTATAGACTCTATCAATAACTTGCTTGTCTATAGTAAGGAAGCCAGGCAGTCAGTAAAATGGAAACAAGACCCCAGGATTATATATTAGAATTAATTTACCTAAATATAGAGAAAGGTATGTACTTTTGATACATATACGAGACAGATAAATTATTCTCAGTACGGCAATTTGGACAAAATGTGAACAGCGGAACTGAAAGCACTCCAGTAGCCCTTGGGCCTGGCTGGCCCACTAATTGTAATTCGCTGAGACTAACACTGTGGGATTCTGATGCAAAGAGAGTCTAGTGCTCGTCTGAGGACGTCTGCGTGGCCACTTGCAAAAGCAGCGTCTGAAAGCAGGACGTACCTCCAAGTGTTGACCTCTGCGGCGCACACAGGGACTCGTGTGTCACCGTTCCAATACTAATGTGGCTGCCAAGTGTCGTGAACAGAGCTGAGATGATGATACCGATGCAACACATGCCACATAATGGCGTATTTAGCGTCAGTCCAATGAGCCATTCCCCACCTCTTCTTTATGTTGTCCTTTGAAACCATTTCACCGTTCTGTGGGAGCATTCCCTTGGTCTTAATCGTCGTAACGGCGGCTTGTCAAATGGTCATTTCCCCTTCACTGGATAAAGTAATGGAGTAATTGTACACAATTCGAGCACTTTCATGTTTTTTTACGCGCACAATTGCAAGCTTTACATGTAATTAACATAGCTCTTGTCATAAACCAATGGACTGTGAAGGGGATTAGTGTTTGCATGTGAATGGGACCCCTGTCAGCTGTGGGATGTAATTAGAGTTAACAACTAAGCTTAGACCCAAAACATCTTCAAGCGAGAGCCGGCGAGCATTGTAATTAGGAAGCACTTTATAGAGCGCACTACACTGCTTTATGTGTTTTACACCCACCATGGCCTCACTTTGTTCTTAAACAGGGGCCACATTGCTCCCGGGGGCCTCAGCTGGAGAGGAGATTAGATTGAAAACGCGCGCAGCATTCCTAGCTCATTATCAGATATGATTAAGTTGTCCGGGGCTGTAATGGATCTCAGAGATGCCAAACACTTCCATCTTAATTGGAGATGTGTCATTGAGTGTCAATACGCAGCCAGTTAGTGAGGGCTTACACGTGCAGGGTTTTATGCCGCCTTCATCTTCTCATCGTGAGGGTGTGCTGATACGCATTTAGACAAACAGACAGATATCGAACGGCCACAACATTATGACCACTGACAGACTGACAGGAGAAGTCAATAACATTTAAACCATCTTGTGACAGTTCAGTGTTCTGCTGGGAAACTTCTGGACCTGGCATTCATTGGTGTGGATGTTACTTAGACATGTAGCACCCACCTAGACCAGACCAGGCACCCCCACCCCATAGCAATGCAGCCACAATAACACTTTAGGAACAACAACAACAAAAAAAAAAAAAAACATGAAGAACAGCACAAGGTGTTGACCTGGCCTCCAAATTCAAGACCACCAAGACCCAGACCATTATAAAATAAAATAGAATAGAATAGAATGTCTTTATTGTCATTGTACAGGTACAATGAAATTACCTCTCAACCACACGAGGCCCTAAACAGCCTCATGTGGTCGAGTGGTCGCCCCATAAACTGATCTATTGGTACAGGTATGATTCTAGCCTGGACCCCTTGCCTTGATGCCCCCCCTCCCCTCCCCAGCCCATTACTTTCTGTCTCTTTCCACTAACAAACTATCAAAAATAGAAGCATAAAAGGCCAAAGCTCTTTCAGATAGGTTGGACTGGAGTAAGGCCCTTCAAACTCAGACAAAGAGTTTAATTTCGTAGGAACAGCCACGAGACAATCTGAAAATGATCAGAGCACGGAAAGAACGAGAGCACAAGAAAAGTGAACGATGCGTCATAACGATATGGCTAATTGGTGTATATATATGCAATAAATAGAAATATGAGAAGATGTGATACAATAAATAAAAAAATAAGTAAGTTAACACTCTAGTGAGAGCTGTGTTTCCTGAGTGGATCACAGGAGTTTAAAGAGGGTCGCCCTGGTTTTCAAGAGAGGAACGAACACAATAAATCCAACTTGTGGTGAAAGGATTTCAAATGGAAGATTTCCCAGTTATTTTCAGAAGTAGTAGTTTTTTAGCAGCAGAACAAGTGTAGCAAACCTGAACCTCCTCAGAATCTATTCAGTACGCTGACATGCTTGATCTGAGGGGCCGTCGTTTGCCGTGAAGCCTTCAGTGGTTTCTCTTTTGACCATCATTTGACTCACACATGTCACAAAGAAGTAATCAGAAACTATATGACACCTGATGTACTCTCTGGTCTCACCTGTAGTAGGATTTAGGTCTAGCAAAGAGCAGCATTATGTAATAAAACACACATTTGATTAAAGATAAATATTTGATGTGCAAATAACTCCCACCACTTCAAGGAAAATGAACCTAGACACTTATATACCTATGTGCAATGCTATGTTTTTTTTCAGTATGTCATATCACGTCTTGTGCTTCAAGTTAGAGATGTCGGTATATTTTTAAAAAATGATGAAGGACCTGGGTCGAGTCCACTGTTTAATTCATCTCTGTGCTGTTGTCAGAACGCTTGCCTTCTGCTACGTCTCCAGAGCTCTGATAGAAAGAATACCTCCTCTTTTATTTAGATTTTTATGATAGTCATCACATTAAATCAGATTAAACAACCTCGCCCTGCCTTTTGCAGACGCACGCTCCCCGCAGATACTCTTACACCGCGCAGCATCATCGACCCATGATGTTTGATGCGTCAGAGTTTGCCTCATCTAGGTGGATTTTAGCTCACGATGCCCGTCAGCATCCCTGGGAGAAAGGCCACGGGCTCGTTGCTTTTAATAACAGCGGGCGAACGGGCGTGTAATTAACTCCAGTGGGTTATATTTGTCTTACGCAAAACACGCCATCATATTGCTGCAGCGGATGCCGGCCTATTTCCTGCTGCTGTGGGTGGAGAAACTGTTACCTCAGCCTTCTTCCGGGATGGATTCCTCCCCGTATCATTATTGAGCATCAGTGCAAATGGCGGCTCTACAAAGGAAGCCTTGCTCTTTGATTTTGAGAGACTGACACCGAGATACGCCGTTTCTGATCTTTGGGACCCTTTTTTCTGCTATCGTACCCCGGTGGTGCATTGGAAATATCCTGCCATTACTTCAAAATTGTGCACATTTGGCCAGTTATGTGACAAAAGAGACACATCAAATGCTAACGAAATGGATCCAGATGTACAGGGAACGCAGCCGAGATATATGAATATGGCTTTTAAAGTATGAAGGTATTTTAGGTGTGAAAAACTGGATGTGCAGCAGGATCACGCTACCCCTACTATGCCGTATCTATAATGAGCAGGGCAAAGTGTTGAAAGGGTTGCACAAAACATCAAATATCAGCTAAAAATCCAATTATGCAAATGCTTCCCGAAAAAGGAGTTCACAACGGGGCAGCTTCACCAACGGAAAGGTTGGTTTGTGCTGAATGCACACAGTATCAGTAGACTATGGCTGTATAGATGTCATATGCACTAATCTGCCGCTATTCGTTTTCTCTAAGTCACCTGGTATTTGCTTTGCAAGGCACTTTCTAAGATGCAGAAAAAAAAAAGGAAGAAGACAGTGACAAAAAAAAAAAAGGTGCAATGATGACATTTAGCCTGTAGCTTGGTAAAGACGGCCTTGTCATGGTTTGGTTTTCCTTGTGCTTCCTTGGTGTTTCTTGTCTTGCATTACTTCCTGTGTTTTTCCTCTCTTTGATTGTTGGATTGGTTTCTCCTTGTGGCTCCACCCTCGTTAGTCTCACCTGTGTGTCGTTAACCCCTCTCCCCATGTGTATATATAGCCCTGCCGTTCCTTTTGTTCCCTGTTAAGTTGTATGCTATGTTACCTCTGTTCTGTTTGTGTTAGACTCATGCTTCCTCATGTTCCTTAGTTTTCATCTTGGTTTTGGTTATTACCTGTTTTTTGTTGTTTTTGTTTTTTTTACCTGCAGTGCCTTTAGTTATCATTTCCAACTTTTCATTTGATTTTCCCTAATCCCTGTGTCCTGCGTATTAAGTCCAACTTCACCACATGCCTGACAAGCCTTCATGTCAGGCTCTGGTTTCCCTCTTGAGTCTCTTATTACCAAGATAATAGATATAACTGGAGAAAGCCACAAGTATTTGCCAATAAAGGCAATGAAGTTGGGGACGTAATGGCCTTTTCACAGCGGTCTAGTAAGCCACGATGGTGTGAAAGAAAGATATCGTGCACAAAACGAGGGCCCCGATGTTGAGGCTGCAGAATAGAGTTCAGATGGTGATCTTAGCTTTGCACGAAGGCCTAACTCTGTTCAAAAGTGACAAAATCCACTTGTGCATATACAATTTACTAATTCAAGTAAAAACACACTGTTGAAATTTAATTATAATCATCATTGTAAAAAAACAACAACAAAGAAATAAGCATATAACAGCAGGGTTAATTATTTTCTATTTAAATCTTATTCAGGTTTGTGTGCATTTTCAATCTTAACTCCGCTTTCATAAGACGTACATGATATATTTAACATGACAGAGGTATTTACTGCTGTTCCATATGTAAAGGACAATTTAGAGGTATTTTTATATGCATTTCAATGCAAGAGCTAAGCTGCTGTTACATTATGCAAACTGGTGATGAGGAGCTTGTCACTGCTGCATAAAATGAGACATTTCCTCCACAATCACAGCCTTAGATTACAGGGTTTAACGTGTCACAAGAAGTGTACGACCTGACTTTAACCTCCTCTGAGTGTTTGTGTTTGCACAGCTGACGATTGCCGGATAAACTCATTTAAATATTTGGTCTTGTTAATGTGTTTTCCCTCGCGTGAGATCCCGTCCCCCTCTCAGCGGCAGGGCTGCAGTACGATCACAGCAACACGGGGTGGCCTCGTCCATAGTTCAGCTTTAAATGATGACCATTTTTCTTCAAGTGACATTAATTTAGTTTCGGCAACTCAATGAAGCTTTTTTGATGTACAATAATTGCGGAGCACATTTTACAAGAAGTCAATTTGAGATTTGCATGAAGAATGGCGTCGTGTCATGGTGGAAGGGTTTCGCAATAAAGAGACAAGCGATTGAAATTGAGATATTCGCGAGCGGCTGCGGCTTTGGCTCAGGAGGCACTCATGCGACAGAAATGAAATGTAAATGGGAAAATAATGGAGGTTTACTCCCAGAGTGTCAGGGAAAAGTTTTACGTCGCTGTCACGGGAAACTTATTTCAGGGAACGGTTGTCAGGTAGATGTTCAGATAAGGAGAAAAAGGCCCAGATGAGTTGAAACGGTTAAATGTGACAAAAGTGATTATTCTCCATGAAAGGCTTGTCTTTTTATCTGACACACACGGGAACATCTTAGAGGCAGATAAATGTCTTTTCGCAGCAGGTGATAAATGCCAGGATTCTAAATTGATACGGGACATTCATTATGTCGCAATTATCTTAATTGCACTCGTACAGTGCCGGGTGACTAATGGGTTCACACTCATAAAATACAGGCTTTTTTAATTTTTTTTTTTAAGTTTTAGTGCTTGTGAATTCAAAGAGCCAGTTTGGGTAAAATATTTTAAAATATATGAAAGGTAGAGGTCTGCCGAGGCACTGGCTTATTCTCAGTGAGCAAGGCGAGTGCAGTCAGCTGACCTGGAGTCACAGCACAGAGATATTGTCTTTAAAAAATCGAATAATAATAATAATAATAATGTTGTTGTTTCTTTTCATCCTCCCACAGTCAGAGCTCTTGGCTCTGCAGTGGGAGATTAGTCAGTGAATCCTGATGCTGCAGTCTTGGATGATATGTGGTAGTGTGTGTATGTAATGTCAACCATGGATTCTATCCCTGTTTAAATTCTCATGTTATTTTAAAGCATCTGCGTGACATTTAAATGTGGGATGTCCTGATCCAGGCATTTATTTTTTTTAAAGGATCGGATCAGTATCAGGCTTCAGCCAAGGCCTTGTAGTTATTTATTTTATGTCTGCCATAAACCAACACCAGGTCCCTGTAGCATAAAAATGTCTTCTTCCTCTTCGTTGCCTAGCGTCAAAGCTGCCAAAAAGAAACACAAAGAAGAAGAGGAGGAACCAAAATCAAGTGTAAACATGTCAGCTGTGTGGAAGAGCTTTACTCTGGAAAATGAAGTCAGACAGAAATGAGTACATATACAATGTGGATGTTAGGCGAGGTGGTAGTAGTTGATCGTCATTCAGTACTACCACCTTGATTTGCCAAAGTTGGGAGTTTATGCCATTGGATGACCAGAACATTTCTGGAGTAGAGAACACAAGGTACCAGCTACCCTCTCCACACTACATTAACTTTGACAGAAAGATTTATTGGACTGAATCCAGTCCACTCGGCCAGCACTGAATAATAAAAGATCGGTATCGGATCAGGTGTAAAAAAAAAAATAAAAAATGTGATCAAGACATCCCTATTTGAAAGTAACATAAGTTGACATGAGGTAACATGATGTCATATTCTCCCGCTGAAATAAACATTAGATTACACACTTCCAAGATCTGGAACACAAGCCCAGAGTCCACAGTGAGCCTGGTCAATAAATCAATCTGGTGAGTTCAGAAGCTCCCGAGCATTGTCCTCTGTATTTTTCTGCATACAGCTCAGCTCCTTCGGAGGTGAGGGGAGCAGCTAGTTCGTACAAGAGCGGGCATCAGCAGCAGTGAGGTAGGGCTCAGTCATGTTTGTACAGGTCGGTAGTACTGAATGGTCTTGGCTGAGAGTGCGTACAGCTACAGTAAGCCCCAAGGGTCAGTCGCCACCTGCACTGCTTAAACCTGAACCTTTGTCTCACCCCGCTGAGTGAGTTTGTAACACTGTTTAAGGTTTAAGCGGGCAAGAGAAGGGGAAGGCTTTTTGTCGGTGAGTGTGCAGCTACTTCCTGGAGACAGTATGTATTAGCGCAGACTTGGTTTGTATTGAAGCGTCAGAAATACAATTAGAAAAGATCCAATTGATTATGTTCGGCCAGCATTGTACAATACCTTCATACTCACAAACTAATTAAACCATGTCTCTCATGTAGTAATAAAAATTCACTTTGGAAAAAGACTTTACTGGAGATACAAAAGGTCAGCAGGACAGTGTACCCAACTCTCATACTTAAGAAACCTTTCCTTAAAGTGTGCACAACTGTTTTGCATGTTTCTGCCATAGACTGTATAAAAAGTGGACACTATGACAGCTCCTCTAAACTGAAGTCAAAGCACATGGAGCTCCCCGTGGTGGCTGGCTGCAGTAGATATCATAAGCCACACCCCCTCCATGTTAGTGGGCGGGGCTTGGGCCAAACTAAAACACTAATAGGCAGTTTAGACTCCTGCTTTACGCTGACAAGGCAAACCCTAACGCCATAGCCTGACGTGCACCTTGCTAGAAATGTATCTACACGCCGTGCAGAGTGTAAGTGATGTGATTGGCTTGCTTGGTTGTAGCGTATTTCTGGCTGCTTCTCTTCTTAAATTGTTGATTGTTTTGGATGAGTCAAGATGGAACACATCGAGGAACGGTTAATTGAGGAGGTTCAGAGATCCTAACGTTTGTACGACTCATCTTCGGCAAAATTTCTGCGAAAGTCTCAGTCGCCATTGTTGAAAGTGAAGCAGGAAGTATTAACCTGACTGGCAAAAAAAGAAAGTGCAAACTAGCAGTTGGGTGGTGGTGTTACAGACTGGTGTTTTTTTTTTTTTCAACCATGGTTTCTATCTATTTATGTAATTAATATAATACTGATATATGTTCAAGTGTCCTGATCTCTAAGAGGTCCACTCGGGTCCTCAGGCCACCAGGACAAATCTCTGTGGTGACCAAGCAGTTCCCGTCCTGGTTCCAAGATTGTGGAACAATCTCCCTCTGCACGTTAGATTCATTCTCTAAGTCCTTTTTATCGATGCAGCCTTGATCTGTGACATGGGTGATGGAAGGGCGAGTCTTAATATAAATTTAGACTAACCTGAAGTAAATCTAGGCGTCGTTCTTCGTTCGGCTTGCTTAAACAAGACTAAAAGATACATGGAGATAAAACAGGCTGCACTGTTTCTTGAATGGAACAGGAATCAGGATCAGGATCAATAAACGGAGCAAACTGAGCATGTTTCAAGCAGATAGTTTGGACCTAAATGGACCTACTTTAGAAGAACGAAGGGGAGCGGAAAATGAGAGCATTGTTAAAAATCTGCGAGCTTCAAGGTTGACACTCTTCCTCAGTTAGCATCAGAAAAGCTCAGAATAAAAAAGACAATGAGGAAATCAAAGTGGCAAAAAATAAACAGTGATGATGCACCCACACGGTACCTAATTATCAGTAGTTACCGAATTTATTTCAGGGGCGCTTTGATCCTTTTGAACCGAATACAGCAAATGACGAGGGGCTTATTTTCAGGTCTAGCATGCGATATGTGTGTGTGTGTGTGTGGGTGCATTTGAAATTTCCACCTCCATCAGATTGAAGCTCCAGAAATATTTCCCACTCCCAGAGTCTTTTCAACTGCCTGGTAACAACCTGTCAAGCGCCAAACTCCCTGTGCTCCCAATCTGTGGCTTCCCCTTAAATATTCATACTCGCCAGGCACACGGTAACCCCGGTGACATCTTCCGCGTGATTAAAAATTCAAGTTTGATGATCACGCTGACGTGGATGTGTGTGTGCGGTTCGTGTGAGGCGACGGGAAGGAAGACCGAGGTGCGTCCCGTCAGACAGGCGGGAGCAGCTCACCGGGTTCACCTCGCCAATGAAGAATGAAGTGGGCGTGTCTGTTCTTTGCTTTTCTAGAAGTGTAACTGGGGGAAAGTAAGTTTGTGCAAAGTTTGGATGAGCAGTCATTGTTGGCTACAAGTTGCTTTCTGTATCTGTATAGTATCTTCAGCAACATTTCATTAGCCAGCTGCAGACATAATGGTGCATCTTTGCAGCTGTTAGAACGTTGCATGAAGTCAAACAAAATCGGAATAGGCCCATTCCCAAATCATGGTTTGAATGGCTATTAAGGAAAAACTGGATCGCCAACAGACCTTTGAAACTGACGAGGGTCCACCTTCAAGGTTCAGAACATCTTCTTCTAACATCACCCATATCTTTGATGCAACCTTTCACATGTCATAAAGGACAGTGAACAATTCCTTAATAACCTGATGAGAATGGATTTTGGCTTTGACTTGGAGATTACAAATTCTTAACGGTATTACAGTGTGGATATGTAGAGTGTGAAGGAGACTCCACACTGAAAACCAGGCACCCTACAGAGATGCATCATAAGAAACTATAAAATCCAGTATGCTTGACCCATTTGAGCCTTGGCAGCGTGTTTATGATGACCTCTGATTATGGTGTTTCCTCAAATAAAGCCACAGCCGACTCCAGAATCATGGTTTGAACCATGAGCCGTATCTGTGGATCATCCCACAGATACTTGATCAGTTTGGGATCTAGTGAATTTGGAGGCCAGGTCAACACCTTGTGCTGTTCTTCAAGATGGTCAATGTTATTCACTTCTCCTGTCAGTGGTTTTAATGTTATGGCTGATCGGTACATATAAATTTGTAGTAGGTCCATTCCCGAATCATGATTTGATTTGAACTATTGCGCTATTTTTAGGAAAAATTTGATTATCAGTAAGCTGTGTAAGATGGCCAGACCAAAACTATTTTTAGAACATCGATGAAGAAACAATCCGGCAACCAACACATATAAAAACACCGGCTTGTACGATGAGTGTGTGTATAAAGTGAGATACCAGCAGCACGGGGAACAGGTGAGGCCGGTGTGGGAGTCGAAGAGGAACGAATGATTAAAGAATGAGAGAGAGAGTCGGTGACTGAGGCGATGAAGGACATCTGAGATCTGGAAGGAGAGTGGCAGGTGACGGGTAGAATAGCAAAAAGACAAGAAATCACACCCGCAAGACCGGTCTGGAACGGCAGGAAAGGTTGGCCATTCATCATTTGTACCCGAGCGACTTTTCAGCGGAGCGACGGCGAGGTTTGCTCTGAGTAATATCAGCGTGGGGTTTTAATTAAAAGAATGAAAAAGCGTTCATTTGGTGTTTATTATATGGCAAAAAAAATATCTAACTAATCAATTAGAAGCTGGAGAAATAATAACTGTGCTGTGATGAAAAGCCATTTTAAAAGCCACGTAGGATTCTCCCTAATGACATTTCTGAGACGCAATTAAACCATTCCTTCATCTATGTTTCCCTGAACTCAGCAGCCAGTCTGCGTGGGACGGAGTGGAGCATCTGTCCTCCAGTTTGAGTCAAACGTGATCCTCTGCAGGTGACATATATAGACTGCGCACCGAGCCCGTATAACCACTGTTTTAGTGCTTTATAAAAGAGGAGGCCGAAATTGATGACTTGAAACAGTCCCCGGCTCCGAGACGAGAGGAGGACAATTAATCCTGCCTCGTCGTTAAAAGACGTCTCCCAGATACAATGGAGGATGCCGGGTCCATCTGCGAAGTCACGATGTAGGAGTCGTGCATACATGCAGACAGAGAGAGCCACGGCTCCTAATTCTGCTCATTAATCACCTGTCTGCCGAACATCCTCCAGAGAAAAACGCCTCGGTTCCTCCGAGGTAATTACAGCACTTGAAGGAACGCTCTCTGCAGCAAACGCTCATAAGTAGCCATCTTATCCCTCTCCTGCCCTTCCTTCTTCTTTTTTTTTTGTCTCAACTGTGGAGCTGATTGCTTGCACGTCCTCTGGAGAAACTTCCTCCACCCTTTCTGTCGTGCCGCTCTCGCTCCTCTTCAGCTTTGTAGTCAGCAGCCTCTTTTACTTTCTTCTTTTTTTTTTTTTTTTTTTTTATTCAGGGCTCGCGTCCATTTGGCATCCGATGTGGGATAAATAAATTATAGCCTCTAAAATCAATGCCCAGTCCATGATGTAGGCTGTAGGCTTAGTGCTTGCCACCGTGCTAGAATTATGCCAGCAGGGCTCAAAGGAGACATTTCTTGAGGCCGGGAGCTGTGCTGCAATTCTGTGTTTTTTTTTTTTTTTTGTGCTTTTGAGAAAACCTATTCCCGTCCTTCTGACATTTTATTATTTGTCATAAGTTTTCATGGGTAATATTATTTTTACTGCAGAGACTGATGGAGGTTTTCGAGGGGTAATTTGTCTCAGGAAGCTGTGTATCACCGTTTATCACTCGGCATCCTGGTTTGAACCTGTGTTTTTCTTTTTTTTTTTTTCTTTCCTCCCATCCTCAATTCACAGCAGCATCTGGAAACTGTCTTTAATTTCTCCGCGGAAGCACTCAAAGAACCTAAAAATAAATCGGAAACGGTGGCAAGAGTGGCATTTACTTTTAAAGGCAGAACAGTAGGAATGCAGTCGCTCGGTCTGTAAACTGTGTGTGGATGTTGCTTTGAAAGATTTATACCCCTCGGTGGACAGACGATGCCTCCTCTCAAAGTCGTCGTCGTAGTAATCTCGCTGTTGGTTTTAAGGGAGTCCAACGCTCGGCTTGCATAAAACACATCCGCGACTCAGAGTGGCTCTTGGAGCTACACGTTACTCAGCGGACTTCTGTCACTTTGCCAATGCTTTCTTTCTTTTCTCTTTCTCTGTGTTCCTAGATGGAGATGATACCGGAGCCCGACCCCGATGACGACGGGACAAAAATAAGTGTAAGTTGAAGGGGAAAAACGTCACGCGGCCCCCGGTTGGTGCTTCCCGTCCGCCGCTCCATCCTGACCCGAGCTGCCAGCGTCTCATCCTGGGCAAACACAACAGCCGCTGATTTTCCCGAATAATACACCTTCAGCCGGAGAAAGGAGCTAATCAGTGAAATCAGCGGCAGTATATTATTACTGTCAGAGTGGTTCCCTTCCTGCTCACATGCCCCAGCAGCCATTCCGCCCCTTTTTTTCCTGCCGCTCTGTGTGAGCTTTTTGTGCCCGGTGCACCATGCAGCCTTCCTCTGAATGACTGGAGCCCTGAGATGCTCAAACAGTCACGTGGAATCAAAAGCGACAGATTAGAGATCAACTCGAAGACGCCGGTTTATTTAAAGCTAGGTTACAGGATCTTAACCTGTTTGACTTCATTCTTGAAATGAAGCTGCATTCCTGCATTTTTTAGAAGTGCAATATCATCACCCAGCACAGTCAGGATCATGGCAGTCTGTGTGACAGTCCTCGTGGACAAGAATGCATCACAGACTTTTCTAAGCTCACTCTCTAAAGTTTTGATTAGGCAGAAGTACAGATGCCAGTTGTGTGACTGTACAGAGCTCTGGGCTTTACCCATGGACACAATCACATGGCGGCCATTTGCTTCTGACAACAGGCTCAGGACGGGCAGCACAGTGGTGTGGTGGTTAGCACTGATGCCTCACAGCAAGAAGGTTCTGGGTTCAAATTCATCGGGACCTTTCTGTGTGGAGTTTGCATGGGTACTCAAGTTCTCCAGCTTCCTCCCACTGTCCAAAGACATGCTGGTTAGGTTCATTGGTGATTCTAAATTGGCCGTAGGTGTGAGTGTCTCTCTGTGTTAGCCCTGTGATAGACTGGAGACCTGTCCAGGGTGGACCCCACCTCTCCATGAATGAACAGGCCCAGGGTGGGGCTCCTTGGATGGTAGTAGAGGTGAAAAGTGTTCACATAAAAAATTGGGAACCATGTCAATCAATTCCAAGGTGGCGCTACAGTAATAAGTGTGTTTTTATTAAATGCCTCATGAACAGTAGGTCACACTTTCACGTGCTTTATATCACTGTATTCCTTGAAATCAGATGCATCTCATTATATAGGCCGCGCCCACTCAGGCCCTAACCTTCCTGCACAACATAGAAAAATGTTCAGGAGCTCCTTGACGACCTATCCCTTTATTTAGTTTTCATATATTTATCATCGTTTTCCTTTGACCAAGTTGATAAATGGGCAGATTAATGTGCCATGAATCCCAAAAAGGATTAAAAAACAGGATGCAGCAACTGAAATGAACATCAAATCCTCGATTTTGTGGCTAAGACCAGACGCCTGCTTGACTCACACGAGAAACACTGTATATTACTGTTATGCACAGAGACGTACTTAACGTTAACGTCAATGTTAGCACTACTAAAGTTGTCAGATGACAAATCAAGGCATTAGCTTGGGCAAACGTGTGTCGTTGGGTTTCATGATCAACCTGCATCAGTGGCGCACTGATACGACTGCAGAAAGACAACAAGAACTTCTTCATAACGCACAAAACTCTCACTGCTAGACGCGTTTGGATTTAATCCGTATGAACATCGCCCAACCAGAGATGTGTGTTCCAGCGAGTGTAATGTCACATGACTTAACCAGAACATTTGTGAGCTTGGGTTGAAAAGACGGCGAGAAAGTCAACATGACATTACAGTGCAAGTTTGATTACAACTCGTGCGTTTCGGTTCCATGTGTGCCACTGCGTTGATATGTCAGGATTAATTTAAGCCTTTGTCTTTTCAGTTGCTGTCATCAGAAATGACAAGAATCTTTTGAGATAACCTGGATTTTACAACTTGTTACAACCTGGAACACAGTAATACAACAGTATTCTCTAAATAGGAGAATTTCATTAGAGAAACATGGATGTGCTTAGGGTTAAGGTTAACTGATTCTCTGAGAGGTAGAAGAGAAGTAGTAGTCGTTTTCTGTAATTGCCTGTAATCTGGAGGGTCGTGGGGGGGCTGGAGTCTATCCCAGCTGTCATTAGTCTAGAGGGGGGGTCCACCCTGGACAGGTCTCCAGTCAATCACAGGGCTAACACAGAGAGACACTCACACATACGGCCAACTTAGAATCACCAATGAACCTAACCAGCATGTCTTTGGACGGTGGGAGGAAGCTGGAGAACCTGGAGAGAACCCACGCAGACACAGGGAGAACATGCAGACTCCACACAGAAAGGAACCAGCTGGCCCATGGATTCAACCACTACACCACTGTGCCGCCCACAGACAAAATAAACTCACCCAAAATATGTTTTAAATCAGCATTACCGATGTTTCTTTTCCACATTAAAGGTCAAGTACCAAAAAATGAATATACCTGTATCTGAATCTGTACCTTGGTGAAGATAAGAAAAAAATAAAAAGGTTGGGAAGTGGACTGAGCAAACCTTCATGTGTGCCACTGGTTGAGTTGCCCTGATTACCACGCATGGGTGAGTCTTCGTGCCTCTGCTCTCCGAGCTGGACGGACGCACTCCTTCACCCCTTATTAATAAATGCACAGTCCTGGATTTCAGACTGACTCATGGGCATGGCACATGTTTTTTTTTTCTTTTCTCTATCCTGTCACTTATTTATTCATTTTTTTTGACATCATTCTCAGGAAAATGGTTAGCCACAAGACCTACTGTCAAACAGTGTACCTTATACAGTACACTGCATTATTATATAACTCATGGATTGTTATTTTTAACCCCTATTTTTTGTAGGAAACAGTCGGAAAGGTCTGCAAATTACAATCCTTTAAAAAATAATATATACTATTTTCAGGGACTAAAAAGTGATTCCACTATTAGCATTTTGCAGTCACTGACTTCCTGAGGTCTGTCTTTAGTTTTATCCCTATCTTGGGACATGCAGCTTGATCGGGCTGAGATCATGTGACAGACTCGGCCATTCCAGGATAATTCTTTAACCTTTTCCGTCTCCTTACTTGACCGGCCTCCAGCAGATGGGTCCCCCCCCCCCACATGAGCTGGATTTTACTCAAGGTTTCTTCCTGTTAAAAGGTTAAAAGTTTGTTTCCTTGCCACAGACGCTTTGGCGCTTGGTCAATTGAATTCAACTAAACTGAAAAACTCCTGGGTTGCTTTCAGTGTATGTTTTGGGTCATTGCTCATCTATGTTTTGTTTGTAGAGGATGTTTTATGCTTCGGCTTATGAGCCGTTCAAAGCTTTCTCTGTTCCTTCTCCTTCCTGTCCTTCTGGTGCAGGTTGATCTGAGTTTAATCTGTCCAAAGGATTGTTATTTTGTTGTTTTTTTCATTATTCTGGGAAAGTCTAATCTTTCCTTACTGTTTTTAGGTTCATGAATGGTTTGCACCTTGCAGTAAACCCTGTGTTTGGTTTTTTTTCCTCGTGGAGTCTTCTTTTTATAGTAGGCCTGGATAATGAAATGTCTGCCTCCTGGCAAGTCTCATTCACTTGGGGGTTTTTATTTACCATGGAAGGGATCCCACGATCATCCATCACTTTTGTCTTTTGACATCCAAGTCTTTTTATGTTGCCAAGCTCACCTGTGGCTCCTTCTCTGATGGATTTGTTAAAGCCTAAAGATGGCCTGTTTCTCTTGGAGAGGGTTCCTTTAGACGCAAATGCCACTCTTGGAATCAACTCCAGAAGAATGATATTAAAGGAATATCTCACAACTGTCCATGAAAGCTTAAAAGTCCAATCACTTTTGAGCCCCTGAAAATAGGAGACTGTGCATGAAAACGGTTGTAATCCCTACACCTTCCAGGGAATTTAAGTGTGAACACCATCAAATCAAAGCTGAGAATCTGTATAGAATTTAATAACTCCTCAACAAACAGCTAAAAGTGGAACATTCTGCAATGGCCAAGTGAGTCACATCGATCTAAGCCCAGTCCAGTTGCATTGTTTTAGCATCCAGACACATATATGGCCATCCACCAGAGATTTTCCTTTACAGCATGTTTATTATATATTTCTGATTATATTGGGTCGTAAAAGTAGTCCAATATCTTTGGGCACAACTCCTCTGGTGCTTCTTAGATTTTACCTCGGTACACAGGGTCTTTCGGCTGCAGGCTGCAGGAAGCTGCAGTAAATTATCTTCCAGATTCATTTCCATCGCTGCTACACCGGTGTATTATCGTTGAAGCTTTCACCTCTTGGTCTGCGTGGTTGCACCAGAAATTACTGACGCTATAACAGCAGAAGAATTCTAGCTTGCTGGCTTAAAGCTGTTTTTTGTTTATTTGAATAACTGGCCTTTGCTGCACAGTCTATCATGGAGGTTCATTCACGTCTTTAACACCTCCCTCAAGATTCAGCTTATTGCAAAGGACATGCATTCGTCCACCAGAGACTTTTCTTTACTGCATTTGTTAATGTACTTTTGAATATATTAGGCCATTACAGGCAAAACTGCAAATCAATGATCAGGACTGCTTTATGGCAGTATTGGATTCACAATATTGCTGCGTCACTATGATTGAGTATCTTAATTTCCAAAAAAAATGACCAAAACATACATTCCATCTAGTTAGTTTATCTGTAATAAGTGCCTCAGTTGGCTTTCCAGGAAATTACCTTCATCGTGAAATTACATCATAATATTCCATTTACTGAGAAAGAAGCTAGTCTAAGGCCTGAGGGGAATCAGTGGAGTAGAGGGGGATGTGAAGCTTCTTGTGAGTGGCGCAGTAAAAGAGCCTTGTAGCGTGTCGTAAAATAAAGAGACATGGTGAATCATAGAACCTTGTAGTATTTCATCACACCGTCCGGCGTTATCAATGTTGTGACACTGCGGTCTCTTTTAATTACTCTAACAGACAGTGAAAGTCCAGGGCAACGACATCTCGCACAAACTGCAGATCTCCAGAGTCGGCAAGAGCGACGAGGGACTGTACGAGTGCCGGGTGACGCGAGCCAACTACGGGGAGATCGTGGAGTACAAAGCCCAAGCCTGGCTGAAGGTCAACGCCACCGCCAGGCCCCGGAGACCACTGCAGCCCCCCAAGAAGAGCTCCCCGCTGCACCTGACAGACAAGAAGCCGAGAAAGTCCAGCTCCCCTCTGGGCCAGGACAGCATGAGTTCGGACCAGAGGGTGGCCTCGACCTCCACCTCTCACACGTCGTCCAACACAGATAAACACAACTCTGGCTCAGGTAAGGTCCCGTTGGAGGGTTTAATACTGGGGATGCTGTAGACTTTGCATTTGCATTTGTTTTTCTGAACAACAGAAACCCCTTTTTTTTACCAAAGTAGATGACTTGATGATGAAATATTGTCTTTTATGAACAGCTCCATCCTGCTGTTCTGTGCAGTGGAAAACCCCCAGCAACATTTACAACTTGGACCAGCTTGTTTACCGTGTGCTTTCACAAACCTGATAGCACCTCTCTGGCTGATAATTCTGCAGAGACTGTGACATGATTATTATTTTTTTTTTTCTTTGGCCTGGACACACATTAAGCCTCTCTCTCTCACACATGCACTGCAGCCCTGACATTTCCCGGGACATCACCCGAAGGAGCCGCATGTGCGAATGCAAATGTCCGAATCAGTGAGACATTAAACATTAAGCAGACATCACCCGGCCAGCATCCTAATACGGAGCGTATAATGTCCAACTGAGCCGCTGTGTGACTGAGAAGACCCCTGTCTGGGTCCAGACAATGTCCAGAATGAAAACAGCTGAAATTCAGCGGCGTGAAGAAAATCTGCTGACAAATCGATCACAGTTCACACTATTTAAAACAATAGAAAGCCGTCTATTGTGTTAATGCTTGTGCATGCTTGTCCTTGGTGGACTAAACAGTGAGGGCTTGCAGCACGTGACTTTTTATTTTTTTGTGGCTTAATTGAAATGTCCAGACTTCCACGCGCTTTCAGAACAAGAAACTTAGCAAACCGGTCTCATACACAGTAAATCAACATCTCATTGATGCTATAAGAAGCCTTTATGTTGACTGAGTCTTAATTCAGACATGGTTTATATGATTCCATCTTTAAAATGTTTCATGCATGGGAGTTTGGGAGGAGACAGAGGAGGAAATGACTGTGCCAAGGTTTCCAGATACCAGTCAGCGTACTGAGAGCGAGCAACATGACTTGGCGTTCTACTCGTATTCTGTGAGATGAGATCAGTCTGTTCTTGGAGGACACTTTTCAGTTGCAACTTGTGAGTTTTAAAATTGATTTGAAGACTTTCCTGTCGGCGTTCCGGGCCCTTCACGGCCAGACTCCCAGTCGTATTTTGGAAAATGTTCCTCCCTCATAAGTAGCCCGATATCTTCAGGCAGAAGTCCTCCGGTGCTTTTTTAAAAATCACCTCAGCACAGAGGGTTTTCCTGCTGCAGGCTGCAAGCTGTTGGCTCTGGAGCTCCCTGCCTCAGCCACTCAGGCTATCCGAAGCTGTAGTAAATTATTTTCCAGATTTATTGCTACACTGGTGAATTGTTATCGTTGAAACGACTGTACCACCTCTTGGCCTGCGCGGCTGCATCAAAAATTACACACAAATATAACCCGTGTAAGAATGCTAAGCTTGCTTGCTTAAAGCTGTTTTTGTTTAATTGAATAATTGTAATTCATGGCCTCTGCTTCCACAGTCTATCATGGAGGTTCAATCACGTCTTTAACTCTAATACCCCAATCTAAATCCAGCTTATTGCATAGGACATTAGTGTTACGCCCTTCACCGTACGCCGTGAGGTCAGGATCCGTTCAAACGTGTCTGCCGCGTCGTGCCTGTTGAGTTGTCTTGGTGAATGCAAACAGGATCCGCATCTGCAATAAATGGAAACGCATTGAGCTAATGGAGAATAGTAACGCTGAAGCCAGCTGCGTTCCCACCGCTCATCACGTACACAGCACAGTCGACAGGAAAACACAACATTAACCATTGGTTACACAGGGAGAACATGCATATTCCACACAGAAAGGAACCAATCGACTTGGATTAGAACCCAGAACCTTCTTCAATTCAAAGTCAGCTTTATCGTCAATTCTCACATACACAGGATTGAAATTACTTCCCTCAAAGGCCTAAGGTGCAACAATTTAAACATAAAATGTACAAATCTGAGATTAAAAAAAGAAAAGAACACCCTAAACTCCTTTTCATTGCAAGAATATGGCAAAACCACGGTGGCTCTGTCTATTTTTCACTAATGTAAAGAAGCTGGGCATAAAGTAAATTGAATTAGTAAGTTGTTTTAATTGTATGAGCAAATGATCCATCATTTTTACGCTGGGGAACAAGTCAAACTAATAGCTAAATTGGTCTACAATAAAATTAGTTGCATGCAACCAAATCTCATTTTTCATGCTTTGAATCACTCGCACTGAGAATACGTTGCTAGATTTCTACTTTTTATTTTTTTAACATCAACATCTACGAGCTAATAGGAGAAATCCATCTTGCATCATCGGCAATACAGATCCGTAAATAGCAGCCTACATTTTGCCCTCAGGTGGCTTTGTATAAATTCCCATCGCTCTCATCATTTCTCTGACTACCCAGCTATGTTATAATTACGCTGCTCCATCTATAAATGCCATATAAAATCATTTCTCCACTGGTCAGAAAGTTCAAACACAGCGCCGGCCCTGCTATGGGCTCAGATAGCCCTCTGCACCCTGCAGCAAGACACAGAAAGATATTACTTGCCGCTGAATGGAGGTAAAAAGTTGAATAATCCCCAGGGCTGCAGAGTCGGAGATTATGAAGCAGCCAAATTATGCTGACAACTGTGTTGCAGTGAGTCCTCTGTGCGGTGTGTCTGACACTGATAAATGCCTCTCTGTGGCTGCTCAGGCAGCCTTAGCCACCTTCTCCGAGTGCCAGAGAGGTGTTACGGCTGAGGGCGACAGAGTTCTATTACTGCCGTGCTCAGGTTTGAGGCAGATGAGCTACAATAGGTAAATGAGCAAAAGTGAAATTAAACCTGGGAGAGTGCACATATATTCCTTTTCCGCATTGCTGCATCTGTAAACAATGAGGCACTTTCCAGATGGGAGGGGGGCGGGATGTGACTGTGGCTGGTGGAGCGGCTGCAGCAGCAGCAGCAGCAGCAGAGGAGCGGTTTGTTCACAGCTACTCCCCACCAGTGTGTCAGTTGTTGTTAGATCACAGCTCGGCCTCCATTGTTCCTGGCAGTGTTGTTCTCTCAAAGCTCAGAGGTGACCGGAGCTGAATGTGGAGAAAAAAACAAAAAAAAAAGGAAAGAAAAATGTCCCCTAAGCCCGACTTGTCCCTCCGCCCCTGAGGCCTGCCTGATTCCCACATGAAAGAAAAACAAATATGGACTCAGCTTGATTGCATAAGCATCCATCCAAACAAAACACTCTATGACCTTGTTTTTAAGAACCACCACAGATATATATTTTTTTAAACTGCCTCGACTGCATATGTCTAAGGAAAGGACACCAATGAGTCATCAGTCCAGTAGGTGGTTGTAGGACTGTTGTTTATTGCTGCATTTGTGTTGCTCATTGTCAATGTGTCACTTCAAGTCCACGGTTCTTCCACCGGGTGCTTCCTTACTCGTATGTTTGCTGTTTGAGTGCACGGACTGTAAATCTCACCAACATCTGCGAGAGCACCGAGCACTAAAACCTGCTCAGGACTGGATGTAGCAGAGGTCTTCTCCTCAAATGCTACTGCAACTGTGGCACTGTTTGTTACGGCTTTCTTTGCATCTGTTGCAGCATATTTACGATGCTAAAGGGATATTCATATCTGCAGATTTTTATTTTGTTCTAAAAAGAATGTTGCATAAAGGAGAAACACTGAAAGTTGCCGTGCATTTATTTACTTGAACAATAAAAATTGGCATTAAGGCAAGGGAAGTATAAAAGAATAGCACGTGGAGTTCCCCAGAGACCTATTGTCGGGCCTCTTCTGTTCAGCAATAATGTTCTCATTAAGAGAGAATATATATTCTGACCTTTACATTATTAGCAGGAAGCTTGCAGATGTGTTTTGCTTGTTCTGCATGCACTGAGTGTTATTTTATCAATGCTGGTCAGCTTTGGTCCCTAGCATCCCAAACACAGTTTTGAGTTTTTGGGCGAACATATGTGGACATGTTCCGCTATCTTTGCCATGCTGTACAAATATTTTTGTGGGATAACAGATCACAAGCTCCAACATTTCAAACTACTGTTCAGTCAAACTCACAGAACCTGAGAATCTGTTGGAGATCAAACGTTTACCCAACTAGTTCTGGTTGGATACGGTGTATAAAATGAATACATGGAGTCTTGGATTTCAACATTTTACTTCCCACACTTGAAAATGTGCACTGCACAGTTACAGTCACATCTTCTTTTCTAGATACATTATTTTCTTTCAGATACAAGTCATAAAAGGAATAGTTTAACTCTCGAGCAGATTAAAATTGTCTTAGAACTTTAAAAGAAGATTAGAAAATGCTTGCGTTTGAGAAACGGAAACCACAAAAATGATAAGAATTTCTGAGCCAACTTTATAGATTTTTAATGAATAATCTTAATTAGAAGTTTAACTGGTGATTAAAGCTGCCAACCAACTGCAAATGAGTACAAACCGAAAGTGGCATGACAAAGAATCCAGTTTAAGTCCATATTCCACCACCGCCATTTCATATGGCAGGAAGAGTGAACTGGAAATGCGTAAGAACCCTTTATACTGAGAAACAGGCTGGACAATCATTCCCCAACATTAAGCTCTAATTAGCTGTTTGTTCCTCTTGTCAGTTATGGCAATATGGTTTAGAGAACGGCTGCAGTAATGTAAGCTAAAACACACAAAACCACTGGTGTGATCCTTTCAAATGTGGTGGATGGTAATTGTGTAGCTTTTGCATAACTCACCAGACTGTGTTATCACATTTACTCTCACTCACAGTTGAACAGTCAAGCTGCATGGCAATGACATCCACTTGTATTTAAGCAGTGAGACGGCCAAAAAATAATCCAGCCATGGCTCAGGCAGGCAGGCAGGCAGGCGGTGAGAGAGCGTATCAGTCAACAAGCAAATCAGACGGCAAGTTTTGCAACAGAGCCACCAGGCAAGAAAGCAACCGAGTCAAAGAGAGAGTCAGCTAGCCAGTCAGTCAGCCAGTCAGCCAGCCAGCAAGGGATCAGCAGCAATAGATGCGACTGGCATTAAGCCAGTCTGAGCTCCTTGCGGAGGCGCTGTGGTGATTCACCTTCCTGCCTCACTGAACCTGACTGCCTCCTGGAATCGATATTCAACATCACCATTTTGCCGAGCCAAAAACATTTTGGCAAAACGTAGAATGTTTTGTTAGGTTAAGTAGGACGAAATGAAAAGTATTCAGTATGGGTCTATTCTAACCAGCACTGAGGACGCTGGAAGAGGTCTTTACCAGCTCAGACACACACTCTCGCTCATTATGCCCTCACATAATTCAGTCTGCACTAGCTCAGACTGAGGAGGAAGCCAGGACGGAAGAAAATTACAAGCAGAAAGTGGCATCGCGCGAAAGCTCTAAACCCTGAGACATCATGTAAAAGTTGGATGTCTTCAAATCTGTCATAGAAACCCTTTTCACTCTTCCTCGAGCTCCAGCTCTTCACCTCCAAGAATCGAGCGTCAGATTCATCCAGGATGACTTTGAAAGATGTCGACCTTGTCAAGCAAACTTTGACAGGAAGTGGGTGGAGATGCTTCCTCAGCCGCGGCAACGGATAAATGAAATGCTGCAACCGCTGCTCGCTTGTGTGTATGTCTATTCAGTTGTGTTGAAGGATTCCTTTTTGTTTTTTTGCATGTCTGCCCCTTTACTCAGCAATTAAAATGCATAGTGCGCAAAAACAACAATAAAAAATTCACAAATGTTCTTTGTTGTTCTCTAAAAATAGCTCAGGAGCGCAGGCGGTAGATTTACCTTTCGCAGGCTTGTTAGCAAGGTTAGTTTGGAAGTGAAAAACAAAACCTGATGGAGTGTGTGTGCTATGTAGGAACAGTAGCTTGAGACATAATGATTCTTTCAGCTGCATGTGCACGTATTACATGCATTTAAGTCCAGACCAAATGGAAACAAATGGATGCAGGCAAGAACGAAATAGGATAGAATCATACTGTATTACAGTGTGACTCTAGATAATGGTTCAGTTAAAGGATAATTCATGTATTGATTCCCTTTTTATTGCTGAGATGTCGGGAATCTCTGGTGACATCACCACATGGAGGTCAACTGGTCACAGGGGGGCTGGAGCCTATCTCAGCTGTCATTGGTCTAGAGGCGGGGTCCACCCTGGACAGGTCTCCAGTCTATCACAGGACTAACACAGAGAGACACTCACACCTACGGCCGATTTAGAATCACCAATGAACCTAACCAGCATGTCTTTGGACGGTGGGAGGAAGCTGGAGAACCTGGAGAGAACCCACGCAGACACAGGGAGAACATGCAAACTCACACAGAAAGGAACCAGTCGGCCATGATGGATTAGAACCCAGAACCTTCTTGCTGTGAGGCATCAGTGCTAACCACCACGCAAAGTCCAATCATCCCAAGAACCCAGAGCTGTAAACCCTCAGAAAAAGCACTATACATAAGACAAGGTATAGTGGTAGAGCCCCTTCTCAAAACTGGTGCAACTGCAAAAGCTGCATACAACACATACAATGCACTCTCTCTATATATTGACAGATGGATGACATGAAGCTTGGCTGAGTTCAACAGGAAAATAAAAAGAACTACAGTGCAGTGCAAGATATCCATAAACTGTCCCAAATTCAGTTTAATCAAAGGCAGCAGCAAACAGAAAAGTCTTAAGCCCTGAGAGCTGGCACGGGCCTGTTTTTATTTTATTTTTATTTTTTTTTTCGCCCAGTTTGTTCCAGATATGTGGCGCATATATAAACTGAATGCTGCTTCTGTGTTTAGTTTGTGTCTCCGGGGACGGTAAGCGGACCTGTCCCGGACCATCTGAGAGGTCTGGGCGGATTATAACAGCACAGCAGTTCAGAAATAAACCATTTAGTGCTCTATAAAGCGAGAGTATTTTTAAAATTAGGAAGCCCCTGAATACGTAGACTGATGTGATCCACTTTCCTGCTTTTAGCAAGCACTCTCGTAGCGGAGCTGTCTGATCCATTTTAAGGTAGACCTGTGAAAATGGTGTCGCAACAGTCAATCTCGGCCTCTTGGAAAGTTATTTTTTTAAGATCTCCTGGGCCAGTTTCTTAAGGCTGTGTTTCACAACGTTCCCACGAGTTAACCTGGTTGAGTGGACACCCCATAAAGTGCGACTGTATTTCTTAGGCGCTGTTTTGATGCCAGTCGGTGCCCGTCGCTGCAAGTCATCCCAGCTCATTCACCCCATTATTTCCTGTTTCTCTTCACTGACAAATTATCCAAGAAATGCAAACACTCCCAGCAGTATTTTCTGTTTCAGCCTATGTCATTTTAGCCCTAATCATCTCATGTGACATTTAATGCTTTAAATAAAAAACGAAAATGACAATTTACCAGATTTAAAGGATGCGTTGCCAACATCTTCGTGTTAGATACCACAGGGAACCTTTTGCCACAAACTAGTAAAAGCAGTGTGGTAGTAGATGTAGAAGTAGTTACTGTGTGTATTGTACCGATCAGCCACAACATTATGACCACTGACAGGAGAAGTGAATAACATTGACCATCTTGTGACAGTTCAGTGTTCTGCTGGGAAACTTCTGGACCTGGCATTCATTGGTGTGGATGTTACTTAGACATGTAGCACCCACCTAGACCAGACCAGGCACCCCCACCCCATAGCAATGACACTCCTTGATGGCAGCAGCCATCCCCAGCAGGATGCAGCCTGACAGACACACACACACAAAAACACTTTAGGAACAACTAAAAAAAAAAACAGCACATGGTGTTGACCTGGCCTCCAAATTCACTAGATCCCAAACTGATCAAGTATCTGTGGGATGATCCACAGAGGCCCTTCCCCTCAAAGCCCCCCCCCCCCACCCCACCCCACTAACAACATTCTGTAGACAGACACCACAGGAAACCCTGAGAAGGCCCCTCTGTATGTTCTTATGAACATATTGTGGAAATCAGAATAAACCTGATGCACCTCTGGCTGCACATGAAGGACAACACACCAACACAGCGTTAGGCTAGGTGTGGTCATTATGTTTTGGCTCACCGTGGTGCATTTGTGTTCCGTCTCTTTGTCGTGCCGGGTAATTAAAACTCCTTGGACCGTTAAAGACGATGAAATAAGACTGGAGTCCTCCTCTGGGTAAAACGATAAATCTACCGGAAACTGTCATAATTACTGAGATGTGACTTTGGGTGAATGGGCTGCAAACGCCCCCCCCCCCCCCCCCAAAAAAACGGCGGTTTGTCGGCCCGCATGTGGAAACCGAGAATTACAAAAGTTTCGAAGCATGAGATTATATAAAGTTGGTGGTGCACGGATAGTGTGTGCTGATATTTTTCAGCTGAAGCCACGCTTCTTCTTCCACTTATTCTGCGCCTGATAAAATCACATCTACAGTGCGTGTACCATTTTGTTGTTTGTGTTCTCCCAGACAGCCAAAACTGAGAAATGGCTTTGCAAATACCACATGAAACAATAGAGACCGCTACAACAGCAAATCAATAATGTATGAATAACAATTTCCCCGCTGCTCCGTACGAGTGTGGCCGCTTGATCACTGGATTCTAGAGGGAGCGTGGCGCGGTTTAGAGTCGGTTCAGTGGATTTTAAAGTGCATCTGGAAGATGTCACAACTGACACTGAAGAAATAACCCGGCGCCGCTGTGCTGCGTGCAGTCACCCATCATGTTGGGCTATACCCAGAAGGAGGTCAGAGTGACCCTGAACTGACAGAACTGCCTCACTGCATCGTATGTGTTTGGTTATATCTGAAAGAGACGAGTAGATCTGACTTGATGTTATTTGACTCTGTTCATCAGTTTACAACGGTATCAATAGTCTTCATGGGTTTTAGTGAGTTTAGCCCGCTACAGAATTAGCTTGGTATAAAATGAAGACGTAAATTCAAAACAATTCAGCTCAGATTCTTTAAGATTTGTGAACCTGCATCCACTTTTCTCTCACATCACTTTATGTTCTAAGATGTTTTAAGGCACTCCTGCACATAGAGGACGTAACATCATTCAGGGATGTCAAGGTCAGTTCATGTCTCTCGGTGGATTTTGAGGTCTGCTTTGGTTCATTGTCCTGCCTCTGTTTTACCAGGCACCCCCACCAGGCCAGGCACCCCCACCCCATAGCAATGACACTCCTTGATGGCAGCAGCCATCCCCAGCAGGATGCAGCCACAAAAACGCTTTAGGAACAACTCAAATAGAAAACATGAAGAACAGCACAAGGTGTTGACCAGGCCTCCAAATTCACTAGATCCCAAACTGATCAAGTATCTGTGGGATGATCCACAGAGGCCCCTCCCCTCAAACGCCCCCCCCCCACTAACAGCATCGTGTTGCCAGACACCACAGGACACCTTCAGAAGGCCCATGTCTATTCTCTGATGAGTCACCACTAAGGAGACCTGCAGCACTCGTTCCCAAAACCAAGACTTTAGATGCTGACTTTTGTGATAAGGTTTCCTTCTGATGACTCTTCCATGTGGACCCTGTTGATGCATCCACTCTGCACCGTCACTCCTGTGTCTGCTAACGCTCCCTGCAGCTCCTCTGCAGGTTTTATTTTTGCCTCTTCTGACCAGTAGATCGCATATTTTCCTCATTCATCCGGATCTTGTCTCGACTTTCACAGTTCCCCTTAACTGCCATTTCTTAATGACGTTTCGGATGGCGGGAAACTGCAAGCTGGAAGGGATTTGATATCTTTTCCTTGCCTGATAGACATCAACTTGCGTCATTTGAAATCCCGACAGCTGCTCGGAGGATCCCATATATTATTTCGCTTTTTAGCTAACGTTATTCAAATATGTGAAAATAGTGCATTTTCTGGGGACTGTTAATGCACATTTGTGCTTCAGTCTAGGGAGGATTTTTTGGACGGCAGCAGACACTGTGCGTGGGACGGAGTCAAAAATAAACACTGATGTATTTTTAATAGATTTAGCACAGCAACTGAGACTTATTGCTGAGAGGAAGAGGGTTTTCATATGCACACTTAAAAGGATCAGTCTTTTCTTCTAAGCAATAATTTATAAAAATTACTAGCATTGTCTTTCATGTATTGCAATCCTTCAATACATTAGTGTACAAAGAGGATTGCGGAAACTGGCAGGGAGAGAGTGCATGCATTTAAAATGAGCCATTCTTCCAGCCCAGATGTTTGGCTGCTGCAGAGTTTATGCAGAGTAGATGGAATATGTAGGATTTCTCCCCGTGGCTATCAATGTACAGTAACAGCCAAGCGGAAAGCAGCATTCCCCCTAAACTAAACTAAACTAATCATTCACCATGCTCAATAAACAACAAGCAAGAATGTGATTTTTTTTTAAAACACAAACACACCAAGAGTCTTAAAAAGCATTTGCTCATTCGTAGTTTTTCAAATGAACTTGCTAAATGATGAAAATCACTCTCGTTCCTCGGCTGTGCAGTGTGCTGGAAGAATTCTGCCTCCAGTTCACGAAGACTGTGTCCCCGATGCGAGAACAGAGGCCCGAACGGGAGCTTAATTAACATAGCTTCAGCGCAGGCAGCGTCCACACTCCTAATAAAGGAACTTCCCCGGATCTAAACAGCATAACAAGTGTGGTAATTTGTCCTCCTGCGCTGTCACCTGACGTACATGTCTGCAGTTTGCCTCAAACATCCCCACGTCTACCCAGCGTCGCGTTAACATTCAGCATGAGTTGATAATCCCCATGACTGTTGTTTGCACAGACATGAACTAGCCAGTAGCAAAAGCGGACACAGAATTAAAATGATTTTTATTTTTGTTTTAATTGGCTAAAAGCCAGCAGAATGAGGTCATGTGCTTCAGCAGCCAGGAAACGTCATGACCTAATAATGTTGTCTTTCCGTAACGGCAGGAATGTAGTGAACAGAAGCGAGCCTTTTAAAGATTCACTGACGTCTGCCGCTTGACATCACCTGGCACCCTGACTGGATCTGAGCAGAGCCGTAATATAAAGCACAGCGGCTTTGAACTTTGCCTTTGTAATCTCTGATGTTTAAATACTTGCCTCTCTCGTGTCTTTAAGCCGGCAACTGTGCAGGGCTTACGGGGAACGGCGCTCGTTAAAGGCTGATTAAAATCTGAGTGTTTAATTTAAAGAAATCTAAGTGGGACGTGACGTCCAGTTAAGAACAGCTCGGTGTGTAGTCATTAGTATGGGTGGAAGAAGAATTTAAATCCTTCGCCTGGGTAAAAGTACACGCACACAACATCATAGTACTTTATTTACGTGCTGATACACTGTGTGTGAGCAGTGTGTTACTGTTGAAGCATCTTGTATTCACTTTCAGATGTTCAGATTGTCTCATCTTTGGTTTTTTGGCACAGTGGCGTGGTGGTTAGCACCGATGCCTCACAGCCAGAAGGTTCTGGGTTCTAATCCAGGCCGACTGGTTCCTTTCTGTGTGGAGTTTGCATGTTCTCCCTGTGTCTGCGTGGGTTCTCCTCAGGTACTCCAGCTTCCTCCCACCGTCCAAAGACATGCTGGTTGTCTGTCTCTCTGTGTTAGCCCTGTGATAGACTGGAGACCTGTCCAGGGTGTACCCCACCTCTCACCCCGTGACAGCTGGGATAGGCTGGTGTGGCGACACCCGGCAGTAAAATGCATCTCCACATGAATCCCCAGCCGGCACTTGAGATCTGATCTCAGTTTCTCGCTCAGCATGCAAATAAACACCAACGTCATTTGGGGCGCAGCAGAATATTATAACGGCTGGTGTCTGGACGGGAGATGGAGAAGGACGGGATCACGTCCCTGCTTGGTCCTGCATTCTTTTCCGTCATGCATGCAGAGCTTCTTGCACATCGTACTGACTTTCCTAGAAGACAGCGCAAGGAAAAGCTTCTGATCATTGACGACATGCGTTTTGAATTACATCACAAACACACTTTTGGCCATGGGTAGGTACAAGCTTGTATTCTGTGACTACCAGTTGGCTCTTGAGGAAGTCTTCTGCGGGCACCAGGTGCCAGCTAAATGTGTCACCGGGCAGAATGCCATACAGTAGAGAGGAGTTATTCATCTTGTAGGTTACTCTGGCTCCGGTGCAGGCGTTGTGTCTTCACCAGCTCCAGGCTCTGAGGATGCAGAGGTGTTTCTCTCTCTGGCAGACACGCCCCAGCAGAGGTTTTGGTTTTCTGCAACTGAACCCAAGCGTTCATTTTGTCTCTCATCTTTCTGGAACACTTGACATTGCAGGCTTCACTGCTTAGTGTCATTCATACACGCGTGCCATTAGCGTTAATGTTCCTCATCGCTTTGCATAATAGAACATTTATGGAGAGAGCTGGTGGCACATCTGGCTCCCGGTGTGTGATGAAGCGCTCGTTTTGACTTCTGCTGAAAATTCACGAATGTTCCTCAGGTCCAGGTTGGACTGGCGACGGCTTCAGGTCCCACGCTTTACTGAGCCAAGAAGAAGATCGGCACGGTACATGGAAACATAGCATCCCCTCCAAACTGAGACAATTAAAAGGTTAAAACTGTGGCTTGACTGTGAAGAGTCGACGTAAAAAGCTTAATAATCCAGGATTAGTGCATGTTTTGTGTGTACATTTTTATTTTTTTTGTACCGTCTCTCTGCTCCTGTGCCGTCCTCTGACTCCTAGCTGGAGGCTGATTAATTATGCTCTGTGTGAAGGATGTTTTGGCCCAGAGTGATTGCTCCTCCTCTGTGGCACTCCTGTTCTCTAGATCACCTCAAGCCAAATGAGATGTGGTGGCGAGGAATAAAGGGTCAAAGCCCTCCATCTCTGCACCCTCCCTCCCCCTCTGCCTCCCTCCCTCCCTCCCTCCCTTTATCCCCCCAGCAGTCCTGACAATCCAGAGCTGAACCACGAGGAACAATGTGTCCCCGTGGACGCTTTTCTTCTCGGAAGTGTCGCAGCGCCTGACGCAGGAACCTAGTAAATGTCAATATGATTTAGGGAATATTTCATTTTTGATGTCCCGGGTCCTGTCTAGTTTCACAGAAGTAGATTTAAGCACTTTTATTGTTTGGAACTTCACCCTCCTCTTAAGCTTTTTCTCGGATCATTTCCAAGCAGTTTCACATGATGCATAGTAAACATATTCTTTTATTTTTTAATTCTGCTCAAAAATCCACCTCATACATGGTTGCATAGTCATCATCTGTTAATGCACTCATCAGTTGCAGCTTGTCAGGGCTGGGGAAACAGAAACTGTCCATGCAAAACCTTTTGCAGTTGGTTATTTATATTTATTTTATATTTAAAATCAAATGCATGCATGTCTGTATATGATCAACAATCCATAGATGGATTATTGAAGTCCCTGTTCCCCTTTTTTAATAGCAGCAGGAGTCAAAGAGACTACAAACATTGCAGATATGGCTTACATCTGTTTGCAGTCATTTTGTGCCTATTTTCTTTTCTTTTTTCATCCACTCCTCTGTCTATTGTGTGCTTGCATCTCCTTCTTGCCATTCCGTGTAATTTATTGGTAATTTTGCATTCCCTTTGTATCTGCTTGTGTTCATTTTGCAGCTCCTCTCTCTTTGTTGGTTCGTATCTAATTTCTGGTTGGGTTCGTGGGCACTCTGCAGTTGTTTGCCTCTCCCTCTGGTCGATTTGAAGCTTCTTTGTTGTCATGTTGTGCGTCTTTGGTGCCACCTGATTGAAGAATTGATATTGTTAACAGAGTATCTGTGCATGCTGGGCCACTGAGGTTGACCCATTCGTTGATGGCTCCACGCAACAAGTGCAGGACTGATATGGAGACTTGACATTTTAGCAGCCTGGTAATAGCCTGCAGAATATGAGTAGTCATGCCGTGTGCCATCAGCATCCATTTTGTGTTTAATGTTATTTCAGTAAAGAGACCACCTGATCACGCCCCTTACTAAGCTTGAAATGTTTCACCGTGCAGTATGAAACGTGTCTGAAGAGACCTGCAGCACGTACCCTTCTAGACAGACTGTTAAATGCTCTTTTAATTCCAGTTACGTGGAGCAGGCTCTGTGGGATGCATACGTTTGAGGAGAAGAATATGCAAATCAAGACACTGCTTCCGTCACAAAGCGGAAACTCGTACAGTTTACTGCTTTGCAAGAGAAATAAAGTAAATGGCTCACCCGTTCAGTCACAATGACGGACGGATGTGAAAATGTTTGGCATTTACAGAAATGCACAGAAATGAGATAACTTACACAACAAAGGAAAGGAATCCAGATGACTGTTGCTGTCTGTGTATTTGAATTTAAAGCCTATCCACACAGACGCTGTGTGGACGGCATCAATAAAACCGGGGTAAGAATGTGAATGCAGAATAGAGTGAAACAGAAACAGCAGCAAGTTAATATCACATAAAAATAACGAGCAGAAAAACATTAGACAGCGCCGCATCCACGCTGAGGGACCCGCTGAGGTGAATGAGGCTAGGAAGGAAGGGTTGGGGGCAGTTCTTGGGCAGAGTGTCCCGGGATGCGTCCTAAAGGACACAACTGAGGGTTTTTTCTTTCAGGAAAAAGAAAAACAACATCCGTAGCGATGAATAGAAGCGGGGCCGAGATTAACCCGAGTGTAGTGAAGTGATTATGCAAAAAGCACATTCAAAGTTAAGCGGCTCTTAAAACATGGAGTGCTCGCCACAGTCATTCTGCATAACAATACTTTACTGTAGCGGCAATTAGTGGATATTTTAGGGCGCGATAAAAACATATTCAGGGTGCTTTCAACACACAGAGAGGTGACAGCGCTGGAGTTTTATGTTGTTAGCCAGCAAACATCAGATATTGCTGTAAATGTCATTACTAAGTTTGAAGTTTGACTCTTTTTGAACCTTTGTGCTAATGTGAGGCCATTGTTTTGGCACAGTAAAGAAATATGAACTCTGAACAGACTGCATTTGTGCAAAATGTTCATTTGTGACATTCTGAAAATTCAGATAGAGCACTGACTGATAGATAGATAGATAGATAGATAGATAGATTATTCCAGGGGTAATTTGGCATCCAGTCCCATGATTACATAGAGACAGGAGGAATTATACTCATTGCCAGAGTTGTGTTATTTCTTATTTAAAATGTTAGTTAGTGCATCTTAAATCTTGGATACACACTGACTGGTGGAAGTGAAGACCTTTGTCTTGTCCTGTTGCAAGTGTCATATGGTCTCCAGTGTAGTTGTACGTGCTGCAGGCCTCTAATCTACGACTATAGGAAATCCACTAGGTTTTATTTACTGCATTAGAAGATGCCTTCTGGTGTTTAACCCTTTAGAGCGTTATATGTTGTCATGGAACAATTCCAAAGCTTTCTGAAAGCTGAGCCGATGCACTTTACAGCCATCACAGTACTTTCACTTGTGCGTTTTCCAGGAACACTCTTATATCATGCAATAAATTGGAAATAACTGCTAGATATTGAAAGTCCCAGGTATTCTTGAAAAATGGCCAAAAAGCACTTCTACTCTGGACATTTTCTGACCTTTTTATAGTCAAAATAAACAAAGTCCAGGCGGACATTTTGAGGCTCATGTGTTACCAAGCAGAAGAATGTGCCAAGAGGCAAAAGTAAATGTTTGCAGTGTTCTGACCCCCCGTGTCTTCTCTTCACAGGTACAAGAATATCGTGCAGCTATGGACTGGCCGTCCTCCTCCTGGCGTGCGCTCTGGTGAGGGATGCCTTGTTATAATTGGAGGAACTGACGTGGTTTGCGCCCAGATCTCGCCCTCTTCTTTCTTCTCGGTTTGCTCTCGAAGCGAACGCGAAAAAAAAAAAAAAAATTGCCTGTTTTACTCCCCATCCCTCCAGCCCGCCCGCCCGCGTCCCCCTTCCCGCCACCACCACCTCCTCCACCTCCACCGCCTCCTCCGGACAGCACAGTCGGCCGTCTCATTTCCCAGCCACTGCCGCTCTTGCTCCCAGCACACTGTTATTAGCCACTGTCAGCACCGGTCACATTCAAAGCGGTCAGGTTACCTTTTTTTTTTTCTTTTTTTTTCGTGCAGACGTCGACTCAACACCATCCGAGGTGAAAACTGGACTCTGTATCTCTGGACGTCACGCAAGAATGACTCTCTTATGGTTTCGCCGTTTCAGTTTATGTGTTCATTGCTCAAAAGTGAACAAGAAAAAGAGGAGAATCTATATTTGTGTAATATATAAGATCCTAGATATATATCTGTTTTATTTGAAGCACCTAGACTTACTGTACGTGCTGTATACATAGCTGCCACCTACCATACTGGCCATGGAACTTCATTGTGAATAGGTACTATAGCCCTCTGGAAAAGATGAATGAAATGCATATGTTCATTTAGACTGTTAAAAGTAAAACAACCAGGTTAGAAAGGTTAAAAGGAAAGGTTTTGTTTTCTGTATTTGGCCATGCAGATTTTCCAATGTTCATCATTTTTTAACATCTTGTCAGAGAAACATTCGGATGTGCATGCTCATCGGTCTGAAGGCTTAACAGAAAGGAAACAACATTTGGAGTTCAGTGTTACAACATGTTGAATTTAGCTTTATTTTAATGTGCTAGCTTTGGTGTGGTAAAAAAAAAAAAAAGAAAGAAACAACAAAAAAAAATCTATTTGTCCCTTTGTCATTTTAATTTGTATTGCATCCTGAGTAGGAATAAAAAAAAACAAAGGATGTCACATTTTATGAGTCGTTTGAAAATCCTGATATGTGACCAACGGTTGATTTGAACCGACCTGCATCGTTTCTAAAAGGGCATGCTTCAGTCGCTGTGCACCCCCCTGGCCGAGTATTTACCCGCACGCCGGACGACGAGCGGCGCCGCTTCCGGTTCCGTTGCTCTCAAACGCGCACATTTGCACATTTCCCAGGTAGAGGGGCCGACGTTATGCTCACGCCTCACGTTTGGGACTAGCTCCCGTTCCTCTGTCTCAGATCCCACAGCGATATTTTTTTAGCCTTTGCTTTTCAGATGATATATATATCGTAGAGATTTTTATTCGCGCGGAGCATTTACGAGCTTTGACAATCTGACACGAACACGTGGCGAAGGAGGAGCAGGAGCAGCAACGCACACAAAAACCCTCCGTAGCTAGGCCATCAGCGGAGAAAACCTCCGAAAAATAAAAAAAGATTCTTTTGTTGTTGTTTGCTTTTGAGCTGGAGAGTAAACCGCGCACCGTCCGTCAGAGAAGTCCCACGTCAGACTGAAATATTTATGAATAAACTGAGCAGCTGATGTAAGTGAATGTCATCCACGCCCTGCAATGAGATCAATACTTTTGATATCTTCATGGACACCGGCTTAGTCTGAGGTGGCTAATCATGAAGCATGATTATTTATCATTCGTCCTGTAGTATACTCTAACATTCACACATGCTGCAGGTGTAATTTGCAATAACTACCGTGCGTTTCCTCACTTGGAGCAAAAATCTCACCCCCTCCCTTCCATGCCACCTCCTCCTCCCCCGACCCCTTTCCTGTAAAGTTGTACTGCATCCCCAAAGAACGTTGGAGGGAAACTTGTTGATTCAGCAGCGAGGCTCGGAGGATGACGGAGCGCGTTGTGCTCTCGGGATAAAACCACAGACGTCTCCTCATCAGCAGCTTCCAGACGGATTTGTGGGTCGATAGAGGGCATCCATGTCGGACAGTTAATCTAATTTCAGTGTCACATACAGTACACACCACTCTGCTGTGATTGAGGTGGGGGTGGGGGGGCGATTGTTTTTGGAACGAGACATGTAATATAAGTCAGTTTGCGGGGGAGGGAGGGGGAAAAGCTTATTTTAAAAATAAATGAAGGGATCGAGGATGGGTTCTGTTGGAAGTGTGACCCGAGCACTTTTTTTTTTTCTCTTTGGAGCGAGCGTGCACAGTCTTGAGTGGACAGCTCTGTCCGATCCTCATGTAAAAAGTAACAGATCTGTACAACTTGTAAATGAAATAATCAGCATGTTAACATTTTTTTTTTCCTTTTTTCTAAAAAACAAAACGAAAAAAAGAGTCCGTCTAAAAAGGCAGAGGCCAGTGATGTTCTGTACTTGTAACAATGGTGTCATGTATTCATATTCAAGTGTTAACAAAAGTCCAAAGTGGGTTTTCATCTCATCAAAATGAACTTGGGTAAAATGTATTTGACAAAAAAAAAAGAAAAATCTCTCTCTCTCTCTCTCTCTACATATATATGTATATATATTAGAAACATCTCTTTAATGAAGCTATCATCTAAATCTAGGGGACTCACCTGATCGTAGGTCCTTGTAATGTACTGAATAACAAAGAAGGAGAGATTGGAGCAGCGATTGATACGATAATGTGATGAGAATGATGAAAAAAATGACGCTTAGTTTGGGTTTTGATGGAGGCTGAAGTTGCTTAAATGCAACACGGCCTCTGTTACCAAAGAGGAGAACAGTTGGACGTGTAGAGGAGGAGTTCCCTCATGCAGGGATGTTATTTGAGAAACACCACACAGCCATTTATTATCATTATTCTCATTTATTTTTTCTTTCCTGTTCTGTTTTCTATGCCACGCTACTCATCCACTCTAGATGTATTTGTTTCTTCTAATGTATTTCATTTCGATGCGGTCCTTGTCTGTTTGTTGAGCTGTCAAAAACTCTGATGAATTCTGATTCTCTTTTTCTTTGGTATTGTGTGAGGCTTCTGTACTGGAACATTGCAACAGTTTGTATTATAATGACGATATCAGAATAATATTTAAATAAACCATTTTCACAGATGAAATTCAAACACTGGGGGATTCCATCTGTTTGCTCGGTAACACACTGAGCTTTGTAGTGAGTGAACTACAGAGAGAGAGAGAGAGAGAGAGAGAGAGAGAGAGAGAGAGAGAAAGAGTGCTGACGGCGCCGAAAAAAAAAAAAAAAAAAACTGGCCCAGTTTCTAACTTGGAAGAAAGTTACTTTGGTGGGAGCTTTTCATTTGACTGTAAATTCTTCTCAGAAAGCAGGACGCGACGCATTTACTGTACGTAGCAGGAGGAGATGGACAACAGGCTGATGGTGACATGAAGCTAGAGAAGCATGTCCTGAAGCAAATGTGTGTTTTCTTTGCTGTTTTATTTGAAACCGACTGGCTTGGCTTGAGGATGAATTTGCAATCACACCTTTAAATATACTTTAAAACTAGCTGTGATAGGCTCCTGCACCCCACCGCGACCCTTCACGGGACAAGCGGTTGCAGAAGATGAAGAAGAAGTTGAAATCATTACGTTGTATTACTCAACCTTTTATACTGACATTTTGCATTTTAGAAATTTGAACAGCGCAGTCTGCAGGTTGTTATTAATGCATAATAATGGGCCTCAGCAGGCTTCAAAACATGATGATATAATTATTTTGAAGTCATCTGCAGAATGAACATGAGGATGTCAAAATTTGCACCACCCCACTAATCATATTTCCACATTGTAATAATAATAATAATATTTTTTATTTATAAGCGCCTTTCAAGACTCCCAAGGACACTGTACAAAAACAAAAAGACACAAAACAAGACAGAAAAAAAACAGGACACAAGTCTACCTGTTCCTCAGGTCAAAGTTCCTCCTTTGACCTGAGATATATTCATTCATTGACCGAATTCATTAATCTTCTGTAACCACTCGTCCTCCGGAGGGTCGCTGGGGGGGTGGAGTCTATCCCAGCTGTCATTGGTCTAGAGGTGGGGTCCACCCTGGACAGGTCTCCAGTCTATCACAGGGCTAACACAGAGAGACACTCACACCTGCGGCCAATTTAGAATCACCAATGAACCTAACCAGCATGTCTTTGGACGGTGGGAGGAAGCTGGAGTACCTGGAGAGAACCCACGCAGACACAGGGAGAACATGCAGACTACACACAGAAAGGAACCAGTCAGCCCATGGATTAGATCCCAGAACCTTCTGGCTGTGAGGCATCAGTGCTGACCACCATACCACTGTGCCGCCCAAAGGCATATTTAATTGTCTAAAAGTGTCAGAAACCAAAACGTCCATTAAACATTGTTTATATTTCATTATTAACTCAGTTACTGACCATTTAAATCAATATTTAGTGCAGTGGTGTTCTTTACCTCTCACAGATCTTTTAATGTATATTGGAAAGACCTACATATAAATACTGTAATAGTTTTACTTTATATTTATGTTTTTATTATTATCTTATTTATTTTTTTCCATTTTTTTTTTTTAATTTATTAATGGGGTGATGGTAATTTAATGAGAATAGACAGAGTGAGGATTTAAAAAAAAGCTGCAGGGTAGGTGGATAAAATCCAAAACACAAATCCAACAACAGGTGAAATAAAAATAATGATAATAATAATAAAACTCAACAAAGAGAATGGCAGGACTATCCGTGCACACATGGGCTGAGGGGTAAAGGAGAAACACGAGGAGGACTGATGCAACGCTCAAACAGCCCTCACAGAGACTGGAGGTGCGTTCCGGTTCATTGTCCCGCTGAAAACCAAACCTCAGCCAATTTGGATGAGTGCTATCTTTAATTATTTCTGCAGCAAAGCCACGCCACAGATGCTCAGTGAATCAGTGTTTAAAACTTTCGTACAGGTGGTGACGTATCTGTAACACCACTGGGTCTCCATGAACCTCGGCGCAAGATAAATTATACAAGCTTTTGTACAGTTTGATCGGTGTGATGCTAAGCATTTTGACATTTTAACCGAGGCGGCCATGTGTACATTGGCTGAGATTCAAATATAATGGACGTCTATGGGGATTGTATTAAAATATGAATAATTCATATGGTATTGTAACTGTCAGTACGAGTTTGGAGCATCCATGTACGGAGAGTTCTCTTCTACATATGAATAATAGCATTTACAAAATGTGCAAATGCATGTAAAATTAGTGAAAATAGCTGGTTGCTGCATTAAATCACACATGCATTTGCACATAAAGGGAATGTGCAGAAGGCATATGTGAAAAACAGTTGTTGAGCCTTTGAGAAAAAAAAAAAGAAAATAAAAATCCATGGAGGCATGCAAGACAAAATAGCTGCAGCATATTTACAAGCAAAAGATTTGGACTTTATTTTCTAAAGACGGAGCGAGCCAGATCCCTCACAAACAAACTGTGCCGTTGGAGCCGAGGGAGGGAAAAGAAAAGCAGTTTGCCGATGATATTGTACATTTGTCTTGCTGCAGGAGCAGTGCTCCTGGCAGCCCGCATCGGTACGAGGCTCTAAAAACAGGAGACTACCTCCCTGCTGGTAAAAATGGAACCTGTCAGGTCTCATCGTCCACTCATCTGTTTGAAAGACGAATGAAAGATGCAAAGAGGGAAATGGAGGGATATGGAGGACCGAGGGGTGAATTTGGCAGCGGCAGCTCAGCTAATCAGGTTTACTTAATCAGTGAATTCAGAATGCAAAGCAGGCAAAGCGGCAAAAGAGAGCGAAGGCAGGAGGGGACGGGGGAGCAACAATACCAAATTAACCCACAGCTCGTGTTTGATAATTCAGCAAAGACAGTTATTTATGTGGAAGCAAAGAGAGAGGAACCTAGCGACCGGCCCCCCGGCTCTCTTATCAGGCCACTGCTTCTACATGTGGAAATCATCATAAGACAAACCTCATCTTATTATTGCATATTCAAACACATCTTGTGGTTGAAGTGCAGATGATCCACAGATGGCTAAGCTCTGTTTATCTTTCTCTTTCGCTTCCATCGAGGAGAAGACGACTGAAGTTTACATTTTCATACGCTCATGAAATATACATGCCGGAGACGACATCCACGCTGAGACGGGAGAGCTGCTGCGATTCCTGCCTTAATGCACGGCACCCCGCCGGTGTCCCCCCGCGTTGTTTGAGGTAATGTGTTCCCAGCCGCCGCCCCCACACCTCCAGGATGACATTATACATGAGATGAAGTGTTACCGTGAACACTGTGGGGATGTGGCGGCCTGAAGGTTAGACACGCCGATTTCTTCAGAACCGTCGAGGCAAGAAGAAAATAAAATAAAAACTAAGAAACAAAACATGATGTTTCATTCCCCGAACAACTCGGCAGAGAGAGAGAGAGAGAGAGAGAGAGAGAGAGAGTCGCTGCAGTATTGATTGTTTCCATGACAGTTGTTTTGATGACAGTTAATAGAATTTCTGAATTCAAAGAACTTGTGAATGCCTTTCTGCAATTTGAAATAGCCTCAGAAAACATTGCCCTCAAGGACAACACTGGTCATTTAACTTGGCATTCTTGGCAAACCATCCAAGGTTTCTGACAAAACAGGAAATATGTCCAAGGTCTGGTAAAGTTTAACCCAATAAAACGACTCTGTTAAGGTTAGGGGAAGCTCATGGTGCATTTGGAGGACTATGTGGATATGTTATGATCAAAAAAAGAGAAAATTATTAAAAGAATTTTTAAGCCCATCCATCCACCTCCACTGCACAAGGTTTGAAGTTATTATAACAATTTAAAAAGCAACAGGAGGGTGTTCAAAGACGCACAAGGGGGCGGCTGTGGCTCAGGAGGTAGAGCGGGTTGTCCACATGCCGAAGTGTCCTTGAGCAAGACACTGAACCCCCAGTTGCTCCCAGTGCGTGGCACTGGTGTGTGAATGTGTGAGTGCTTGTGTGAGCGAATGGGTAGATGTGTCTGTGACTGTAAGCGCTTTGAGTACCAATAGGTAGAAAAGCGCTATATAAAAGCAAGGCCATTTACCATTTACCATTTACAAATCATTATTCTCCTTGACTCCAATAAGTCATTAGCCTGATTTGCACAGATTAGTATTACCTAGTACCTGGTTAAGTAGTATTACCTGGAGATTTGATGTCTTGGACATGGCTGACAGTATCTACTGGGGCCTGGAACCATTTTGATGACATTAGCAGCGCTAAGTCTAGCCTGTTGTTCAAATAGGGAGCTGGACCAAAACATCTTTTCATTTCTGGAACGTAGTGTGTTTACTGGTGTTGGAGAGACAACAAGGAGGGTCAGCACTGAGGGTCTCATTCTCATCAGAGGAGGACGCCTCATTATCAGACAAGGTCCTCTGTCTCAGACATGTTCTCACGTTGAGAGAGAGCAGGAAGATAAAGAGAGATTCAGAAGGTTTAGAAGGCTGCTGTGCAAGTTTTTATATGGAGCTTCACTCCTACGTTGTGTGTGAACTATCAATATCTTTGCAGGAACCACATTTTCCTCCAACTGGTTGACCTCAATATCATCCAAAACAACCGGAACAAATGTGTGTAAAATGTTGATATTTCTTAAGTATTTCATACAGCTGAAAGAGCCTGGGGTCAAATTGACCCCAAACTACACCGACATGGGTACAGGAGCCTATCCCAGCTGACTTTCGGCCAATCTAGAATCACCAACGAACCTAACCAGCATGTCTTTGGACGGTGGGAGGAAGCTGGAGAGAACCCACGCAGACACAGGGAGAACATGCAAACTACACACAGAGAGGAACCAGTCGACACCACCACTGTGCCGCCCAACGTAATACATAAAAATAAAAGTAAAAATATAATAAAATAAAATAGTATAAGCAAAAAATGTGCCAAAATTTGTATATGAACAAATCAACAAGAAATAGAAACATTAGTAAATATATATTATATACATAGGAAGCATTAAAAAGGTGCAAAATGAGCATTAATGTGCACGAAATAGTGCATAAAAATGTTTGTGCTGATTTGAATTATTGTAGAAAAGTATACAAACGTCCCCGATGCTGTAACAAATGCTGACGTAAGAAGACGAAGGGCCCTCTGGCGCGGTCCTGTCGGTGCTGTGGGGATCTTGTGGTTGGCAAAGTGCTAACAAGCAATTCTGCTCAAAGACATCTGAACAAAGCCAAAGCAATTGAAGGGCATTAAACTTTACTAAAGTTGCTGCTGCTTGCCAGTGTGAGTGTGCGTCTTCTTGTGCGAGTGTGTGAACGCTCTTGCATTATTTATTTGCGCTCATTAAAAGTAATCAATTGAATCTGGCATTGATGTAAGGGTCTTTATTGGGCTTTCAGGAATCCGTCACCGTAATGTACCGCGTGACTTTCTCACCCTGCCTGATTGTTTTGTTCCACGAGAGGCCCGGAGGAATGGAAGGAATGTGTTTGTGCAAAAGCCCCTCACTGCTGAGCATCCCTCAAAGCTGAGGGATTTAAGAACCCCAAAGGCTTTGGAAGAAAATCATATCGGCATATCAGCCAAAGATAGAGAGCGCAGGGTGCTGTCGATGACAACAGGCATTACACCTCATAGCATAGTGTAAGCAAAAACTGTGAGTTTAACCCAGCATGGGAGACAAATGAAGCAGGAGGAAGGCGTTTATGGAAATATACCGCGCTGGCATAAATGAGTGGGTGTGTTGATTAAAAAAATAAAGCCCATGAGGATTGAGGGCTGGATGTGTGTTGACAGAATGTGAAGCCCGACTCATTAAACTATAGAACCATGGACGGGCAAGCGCTGTTTCTCCGGAGCACGTCGCTTACATCTAAACAGACAAATTAGTCCCAATTCACGTTAGGACACAGGCAGCTGGAAGACGTTTGCAGTCAGATCAATACAATAGTTAATATCAGGTGCTATAAATAAATCAGTGATGTGAAAATAAATGTCGAAATGTAGAGGACAGGGGCCTCATGTACAAAGACTTGTGTGGATTTCCTACTGAAGCGTGGCGCACGCTCAGATCCAGAAGCACATTTCCTTTGTACGTCCCAATCAACGTGGAATTGAGTGTATGTTGTACCCGACCACTCCCTGGTCACGCCCCCTTTTGAACATGCAAATTATATTTAAATTGACTCTGCACCTGAGATTCCCCTCTCTGCTCGATCAGAAAAATGAAAACATAAGAATGAATAAGGTGGGAAAAAACGTGTGAGGCACGTACAAGTTGGCGGTCATTTCGCGGCTTGTGGTGTGCCGCTTCAGCTACTGTGGCATATGCTGATGACATGTGCCACTTCAGGGCCCACGGCATTCACTGACCTCACGTGATCATATGCCCTTCTAAAGTTTAGGAGTTTATGCCTCTGTCTACTGTCCATTTTTGTTTCTACTTCCTGCTTCACTTTCAACGATGTCATACAAATGCTTGTCGAACCTCCTCGATGTGTTCCATGGGTTGATTCCAAAGCAGGTGGTCTTTGGTGTGCAGTCGTTGTATGTGGCAGTGTAATCTGCAGTGCCGGGTGTCAGTCTACATAATTCAGTTCACTTCAGACTAAATCCTTGTGGAACATGCTGACCATTGGTATTCATCACTGGAGAAAGACATGCCGGAACGTCAACACCCAGAAGTGGAAGAGGTTTTGTGCCCATTCATTCCAAGCGGTTCTCTTGGTCTTGTCGGGGGTCATCTCAATGATAGAAACCCAACAAGTTGACTGACTTGACGGCGTGCATTCTCTCTGGTGTGCTCCTTCAGTTGAGCACATTTGGCATGCATGAATTCATATGTGTTAGAACTCTCTGTGTGTTTCTTTACACGCTACACATGGGTGTCAAGGAACATGTCCGTTCTTCTCACACATTTTCACAGATTCTAGGTGTTCCCTCCCTCATAGTCTCCATCTTTTTTTCACGGCTCCTTAGCATCTGGGGTCTCCTACACTAATGTGAAAATGACTGCAGCGTGGAAATTAAGCCTCAGTTAGTCTTGTTTCAACAGAATTTTGGTAAATGGAATGTGTGCAATACAATATGTGTATCATGCGATACTCAATAATAGAAATAATCTTTGAAAGTTCATCTAAGACAAGGCAAAGGACAAACCATTCATACTCACTTGTTTTTGCAGAAAATCAGCTGAATCCTGGGCAAATGATCCATTTCACGGAGGTGACCAAGAAGAAAATGTACCACTTCTGTTTGGTGCGTGTTACACAAACCATTGCTTCTTGATGCTGCAACAGTTACCATGAATTGGAATACTCTTTGTATTAGTCTTGTCCTTTCATGTGTGTTGTGTCATGATTTTGTGATTAGTTTTCCTGGGTTTCTGTTTCCTGTTTTATTTTGTTAAGTTCTTGGTTTCCTGTAGGGCGTGTGCTATACATATATATATATATATATATATATATATATATATATATATATATTTATTTTTTTTGGGTTAGGTGGAGGGTTAGGGCCCCGTCCTCTCCATGGAGGACCAAGGAATGCGCGGTCCTTCCCTCCAGTCCCTCTCCCTCTCTGGTCCCATGCAGGCCAGTCCTAGTCTTGAAACTGGAGTCGATAATCTTGGGTTGGCCTACGAGAGCGACCCCTTCTCCCGTAGCGAACCTGCTGCCATCCTCCATCATCACTGGCAAAAGCCATGACGGAGGATTTTAAGTTTTCTCTTTTTTTAATCACTCTTGCCCAAGAGTGATATATAAGGGTTTATGAACTAAAACAATCAAAAAACCTAAAACTAACTAGTGGCGACGTTTTGACCTTAAACCAGTCTTCTTCAGGCCTGGGCACACCAAAACCCTCTCTCCATCCAAACTAGCTTTCCGATGTCTCTGCTAGAGCGTGCAAACCAAGAATGAGCCTCCTCTCTCGGCCTCCTCTAATATACCCCATAGACTCTGCCCATTCGGCTTCCCTCTCTCAAACTAAAGTCTATCACCACAGTAAAAACGTTTTTAACTCAAAAACGTTTTTAACCCAATCCATGAAATGATGTTTAACATGAACACTGTTGACTGTCTGACCCTGGATGTTTATTGTACACATGTCATATGTACAGGAAGAAACTGCATTTAAAATGAAATTCCTCTAAAAAATAAATGAAAGAAATATAAAAAGTACAAAGAACAAAAACATGAAAAACAAAGTTTAGGAGAAATCTGTTCAATTAAACGCTAAAAAAACAAAGGCAAGGAAGAGGAATGAATTAAACATAGTAAATTAAAACACACCAAAGCTCTGAAACTGAATTAAACTGTGTCAGAGCTCGGGGCTGCAGCTGCTAAAGCGTAGCATGACCCCTCCCCCCTCATCCTTCAACCTTGTTCTTGGGACAAGCACTCGGTTATAGGACATAAGAGTGATGAAGCTGTGATTTGTAGGTAAAAACTAAAATATTTAAATCAGTTAATCAATAGAGGGGGATGCCACAGGAAAAGAAACTCTGCTACAGTTTTCCTCTTTCTCTCTCGTAAATTAGCTTCACTTGGTTGATATGCCTGAGAACTTTTAAAAATATTAATCAGTTTTTATAGGAGTTTTTTGAGAGTGGACATTTTTGTCCTTAATGACTCAACAGGGTAATTACACAAAAACTAATAATGCATTCAAAGTCAATATTTTAGCTAATGTTGGTCATATCCAAGACTGATTTGGAAAAAGAAAAAAAAAAAATGCCCCACCCCCCAAATATTACTTTTATGGATAATAATTTATTTTTTTGTGTGTTTTGTAAATGACAACAGTGACTTTAAGTAAGCGAGCTGGCATTTAAAGGGTTAAAATCCTCTAAACAATTAAATGTTTGGTAGTTTTGTTAAGTGGTTTAAGAGATTTATGCAGAAAAAAATATTAATCAGCTAAGTTTTTATAGCTGTTTATTGGAAGTGTATTTTTGTCCTTAATGACTCAGAGGGCAGTAAATTAAACTGATGCCTGAGGGTTCAGGTAACTGGTGTATCTGTAATACTCATACACCGACTAACAAATACACGACAAACCCGGGAGAAGTAAGCGGGACAGATCTGCTTTCCATCGGCTCTAAATTTGTCTTGTTTTGCGCAAATGCTTCTCAAATGTCCAGACATAATTTGATCCCTTTTACTTAAAAAGAATAAATGCTAATCTCTGTGTATCAATGATGTGTGCAATTTATTTTCCTGTCTGCGATAGAGAACGTCGGGCGTAGTGCCAGTCACAGTATCATCCTCAGCCTTTTTTCTGCAGCTTTCAGCTCCTTCACTTACCGAGTGCTTGATGAAGACAATGTGATGAGTGTATTGTGAATGAGACACTCAGACATTTTCTGTTTCTTCGGAGATTTTCAGTTCCAAAAACGAACACGTGCCAGAACGCAGCGAGGAACTGCATGACCTCTGTCTCAGGCCTCACTGCAGTGGCCACGAGATCATTTCGAATTGATTTTAAGAGGTTGCTCATCACGTCCAGACCACATGAGAGCCTGATTCAGCATACAGTGCATTATTGAACCATTAACACCTTTTATTCCCTTATATCAGCCGCTAAGCCTCCTGTCTCGGTTTCTAAACCCCTCTTAAGCATCATCTCAGGCAATTTCAGTTTGTGATGACGGCTGCACAGCTGGATCGCCTGTCAGCTAACCTTAACTACTCCGAACCAGCTTATTGTCTTGGAGTATGTGTCTGCACAGATAATGTGGTCAGGCTGCCCCAAACAGAGCAACAGAGCATAAGTTTCCCAGTGATTCTTCATTTTTTTCACACAGCCTACAGATCAATTCAACCATAATTCGGTTGGTAAGTACACTTCACATGGTTTCACTCCAGGTATGAGACATCCATCAACATACATCAGATCTCAGCTTATAAAATGAATATTGACTTTTGCTGCTGCTGCACAGCTTACTGTTGCAGGTTAATGGGGATTATAAAAATGTACAGAAAATCATTGTCCACAGAGGCGTGTGCAGGGCTTTGATGAATTATACATTTACAGTTTAGCTTCTGGCAAACGGTGTCAGTATAAATAATCTTCTTGCAATTATTTGTGCCTGCGACCATTCATTCAGCTCACAATTTCATTATGTGATCTCCTTTAAGAACGTTACAGTCCACTATCGTCGTGATTAATTGGGCCTCATCTAACAATCTAAAAGCTGACACACAAATCGAATGTGTTTATTGCTGAAGGACCGTCTTGTCTGAACGTCTGAGCAATGGCAAGAAAAGATTTAATATTCCAAAGATAGTCTGCGGGCTAATTAGATCGTTATACAGGCAAGGATCTCTAATGACGAACAGCCACAACAGAAATAGTCTAGAATGAAAATGTAACTTAAAACCCAGCCTGAGGCTACAGGTGATTCACCTCCTGCACCAGACTGTCTGTGAAACCAACACAAATAAATAAATAGGGAGCACTGAAACGTGTGAAAGAGGATTTATCAAGCACCACATGTCTAATAATCGTAACTAGATGCAGAAATGTGACAATAAAATAGTGGACAACTGTCAAATGAATCCCTACAGGATACTCTGGCGTACACCTTTAGAGGATACTCTTTATCCTTAACTCAATAAAAGTCATTCCCAAGTTCCTTCCAGTGCTCAAGTTGAATCTCTATTGAGCCGTTTTCTTTTCTAATCAGTTTCAAAACCATACCCTGGAGCAGGGGTGTCAAACTCACTTTACTTTGGGGGTTGGAAGTAACGACAACTCCAGACTTTTTCCATTTGTTTTAGTGCAAAGAAGAACAAGTAAATTAGGAGAATGTTTACATTTAATAAACTATCCTTTAAAAAAACATTACATGGTAAAATAAATGCAATTTGGGCACATTGCTGTCTGCTGTTTAGCCCTGGGTCCCATTGTTGTCTTCTGTCTGGAAAAATTGGAGTCTTCTATGTAATTTTCGCACTTTGCAAATTCATGCTGCGGGCCAGATTACACCCTCTGGCGGGTCGTTTTTGGCCCGTGGGCCGTGTTGGGCTTAAATATCAGGCTATAAACGACGCTAAATAAAGAGCCGCTCAGGAGCCGAAAGAGCCGGCTCTTCTTCGGGAGCTGTGACAAAAGAGCCGGCTCTCAGAAAAGAGCTGAACTTCCCATCACTGGTTGCTTCCTGTGTTTTCCCTCCTACGTCACCCTGTCTGTCTCGTACTCGTGTTTCTTTGTGTTCCTTAGTTTTCGTCTTGCTTTTTTATTAATTTGCGTTCTTGGATCACCCCACCTCTCAACTGCGGTGCCTTTAGTTTTTTTTTTTTTTTTTCTTTGTAATTTTCATTTAAATACATTTTGATTCCAACTCCTGCCTCGTCCCTCACCGGAAATCGTGACACTAATAATCACAATCAGATGCAGAAATGTGACAATAAAATGGTGGACAAATTAATCCCTGCAGGATACTCTCACACACTGTATCCTTGCATCCAAGTTCCTTGCATTGCTCAAGTTAAATCCCTTCAAATCCACACCCTGGAGAGCTTCTCCCTCGAGTAGCATGTTTTTCTTTATTCCTGTGTCACACTCATGCACATGAGTATGATTTAATATTAATCTCATATCTTATTTAGGGGACTGAGATGTTGAAGCATGATTATTAAATTCAAAAAGACAAGAAAGGAGGGATGTAAATTCTGATTCTGGATAGTTAAATCTAACTTTCCTTATGATCTATTGTAGTTTTTGTTTCTCAAAAAAAGAAAAACAACAAAACAACTGCATAATATGTAAAGTATCCTATTCATTATAAAACAAGAACATTAAAGTATTTATTAGAGCAAGTATGTACTTCCTGTGCTGCATGAATGTGAAATTAAATAATGAATAATAATGAATTCAAACTTCTAAGAAAAAACAGTTGTATCAGAAAAGAGGTGCCTTCAGTCAGGCGTTTTATTTTCTTTCTCTGTACAGCACTTTGGTCAGCTGTGGTTGTTTTTAAAGTGCTTAACAAATAAAATTGGATTGGATTGGATAACCACGGAGCCACAGGTTCAAGTATTATCCCCGTAGGAACATTTGGATGTGTTGTTAAAGATTTAAAATGTTAAAAGTAAAGTAACTTGACTTTGGAGCATCTCCATCCTGCAGTTATTGACGTTGCACATTTTATGGTTTATTCCTGGAATTTCAAGAAAAGTACACCGAGTAAGAATGAATCAGACTCTTCGTTCTTCCTCTTCCTGTTCCTTAAGTGCACCTGCAGTGAAAGAAAATGGACATTTTAATGGGGATACTTGTGTTTTTTTGTGTCTTTAAAGAACATTTTGTTTGGGTTTGTTTTTTTCAGGGTGCCAGGCTGAAATGTGAGAACACAACAACCTGTTGTTCTGTGTAATAACTGACACAAAATTAAAAAGAAATAAGTAAAAAGAAAGAGAATGAGCTTTCCTCAGGCTGGTTTGGGACCCCTACATTTCTGCCGGGACGATGATTCTGTCAAATCGGCATTTAAGGTCACAGGTTACCAACGGAAAAACAACAAAAACAAAACACTGGATCCGTGACTAATTCCAAACTCGGTTACGACTCCTTCAGCTCCTTCCTTCCTTAACAAGCCAATTTAAAAAAGAGCCCGGTTTATGAAGTCGTGGCAGGGCCGTTTGCTTCAGTCAGGCGCTGTCTGTAAATATGACTCATTTGTCTGGAGGCTGATTATGTCAGCGGTGCGCAGGAATTTGGAGATACCAAATAAAGTTAAACTGTAATGAGATTCACTGCGTTATAGCTGCAACAGAGAGCTCGTTATTTTTGAACTCCACCTTTTCTGCCCGCACGCTGGTGTTGACGTCTCTGTTGACAGCCTCTGGTATGGATGATTACTCCTAAAGTAAATGTCGTCTTTAAACTTAACTTAAACCGGTGATTCATATTTTGTTCCCGTTCAGGGAGCAACTCATTACAGTGTTGCATTAAACCTTGGTTTGGTTCGTGTTCACAGGGCAATCGAGACAAAGCAATTTCTGGCACGATCCGCAACGCTTGAAAACAGTTTTGTAATTGGTTATAATTTTGTGGGAAGAATTTGATTTCCGAAAATCAAGAAATAATCAAATCAAAAGTGGAGCATCAGCAGCAAGTGTGGGTACTGGCATTTGTTAAGGCTCTTTTAAGGTTCTGCAGGACGTAGACGCCGCAACCTACGTACGTAACCTACGCCGGTTAGGGTTACCTCGTCAGTCTGGCTCATTCTGTAACAACACCGCCCAAACACTACTCGGCGCTGTGTCTTTTTTACCAGTCGGGTTGATTTCTGTTTCTACTTCCTGCTTCACTTTCAACAATGGAAACTGAAACTTTCGCCAAAATTTCGCCGATGACGAGTCGTACAAATGTTTGTATCTCCAAACCTGTTCTGTTAACCTTTCCTCCATGTGCTCCATGTTCATTGATCCAAAATCAATTCAAAAATTGCGGAGATGGAGAAGCAGCCGGAAATCACAGCTCTTGCAGTCACATTTCTGGGGAGGTGCACGTCAGCTAGACCATTGTACCAGTGTGTAAATGTTCAGCTGGATCAAGCATCTATTCTAGGCATAGAAAACATTAACAGTAACATTATGGCCACCTTCCTATTATTGTGCAGGTCTCCCTTGTGGTGACTCATCAGAGAATGGACATGGGCCTTCTGAGGGTGTCCTGTGGTGTCTGGAAACAGGATGTTGTTAGTGGGGGGGGCCTTTGAGGGGAGGGGCCTCATCCAATGGCCATCATCCCACAGATACTTGATCAGTTTGGGATCTAGTGAATTTGGAGGCCAGGTCAACACCTTGTGCTGTTCTTCATGTTTTTTTTTTTTAGTTGTTCCTAAACTGTTTTTGTGTGTGTGCCTTTGCCATGGGGTGTCCCATTGCTAGGGGTGGGGGTGCCTGGTCTGGTCTAGGTGGGTGCTACATGTCTAAGAATCCTCCACACCAATGAATGCCAGGTCCAGTTGTGTACTCATTCAAAGACTCATCAGGTAACTACTTGGTTATATAATTCAGGTATAAATAAGGTGGTTGTATCGGTCCGTGGGTAACATGTGTTCACACTGCAAACGAACCTGCATTCAGGCTGAGACAACTCCCTCCAGTCGGGCTCAGTTAGGTTGATGTGAAGCGTGATAGCTGTGTTCACACCAGCCTGTACCAATCAGATCATCGACCAAGGTGTGAAAACACCCAGAGATTGACTGACGGCATTTATTTTATTTATTTTTCTTTCAAGTCAATTTGCGAAACAGATATTCAGATATTGTGCATAAGGACTGACCCCAAGTGTCTGTTATTATGTACAATTTACTTCATGACAAGCAAAAGAGAGTTGTCTCCTCTCCAGGTGCATATCTGACAAGGCTATTCTAACGACATATTCATTCGGGGGGGAGGGCCTAATATGTGGGGACGTGCTAACAGAGGATGATTATGGATTCCGCTGGATGAAAGTCAAGCAATTTGTGACTGTCAAAGATTCTATAGTGCAGATGGGCTTTACATGAGCCACGAGGAAGGCTATGATGAGGAAGTACTTAATGACATGAGGAGTGTCACACCAGTAATCAGTGAGCTGCTCCATGTTATGTCTGGATCTAGAGGCAACGTAACTTATACACATTTAGGCTAATATGTTTCATAGAAAGACAATAGTGGCAGAGTGGAGATAAATTGTCATTGATATAAAAGGGGACTTTGTTCAGCATTGCTTTGTTCAATAACAAGTTAATAAGGAGAGAAAATAAAGCGTCCTGGGCTTAGGTGTTGGCTAAAGCTCAGTTGGGAAACCAAGTTTATATACGAGATACATTTATACCGTCTCAGAGCTTCTTTTTTTTTTAATTCAAGTCCTGGTGTGTCCACAGAGTTGATCCTAAATTGTGAGTATGCATGATTTAAGAGCTGTTTTATGGAGCTGCATGAAGGACTAAGTACGATACAAGGAACTGAGCATAAAGTGCACATGTGCAAGCTGATGCAGACGATACGAAACAATGCAAACGAGAGACAGTGCAAAGACAAAACTGTCCCGCCAAAGGATCCACTGTGGCCTAATAGTGAGAAAATTACATTGAAAACATTTACCTCAATTTTTCTGTAAAAGTAACTGCTAATCCGTATTTTTAGCCAGAGTCGTGGACGTAACAACACAGACGCAGAACTAAACAACAGATGGAAGCAAAGCCCTGAAACTGCACTAATTTGTCTTAAAAAAATAAAATGAAAATCTGGTTGTTCTTAATATGTTTTGTGAAAGGATATCTCATTAAATGTGAATATTTTCATAATGTACTGTTATTTTAAACCATAAGGGTTCATTTTGGATTCATTATTGCTATTATTTATAGGTTACTATAGTATCATATTGCTGCTTCGACCAACCAGAGATCAGATCGGGTTGAATGTGGCCCCCTGAACTAAAATGAGTTGCTTCCTGCTGCATGACACACTAGAGACGGATGCATCTGAGGTGGAAGGTGGAATCAAATGACACGGATTAGTTGTATTCCCTTTGAGGACTGAATATGTTGATCGACGCTAACTGTTGTCTCCAGATCTAGCTAGCTGCTCCTGGTTCGTGCTGTCTGATGTTGACAGGAAGTTGTGAGTATGGGATGTTGTGGTCAAGAGGTCTCCTCCTGTGGCTGCTTATTTTCTTTTTACGCTGCTCTTGAGGGCTATTTCTCTTTCAATTCTCCTTTTGGTTGCTTCTACTGTTCTTGTCAGAGTAAAAATTGGCTTGTGATTGGCGCACGGCACTTACGTCCGCTGCACTTGTATGGGTTTCATGAATCCCATGCAGCATTTTTCTTATTGTCATCTTACTGAATAAGAACAAATACTGGAGAAAGCATTCATGCGCGAGGCCCAGTGCATGAGCGCAGTCTGAACGTATCCAGAGGACGGTCCTATGTTCAGTCCAGGAGCTGTTGTCTTGTCTTGGTAAAATAACACAAAGGTCAAAGGTCAAAGAGGGGTACAAGAGACTGAGCATAAAGTGCACGTGTGCAAGCTGATGCAGACAAACAGTACGAAACGGTGCAAACGGTGCAAGAACGAGAGACAGAACAAAGACAAACAACACAACACAGACAGTGGCCATAGGAAACAGCAGGCCCCACATGTGCTGTGACTTAAACGTAGAGAAAGACTTATTTGAACTCAGCAGCCAAACACTCCTCTTCCTTCAATGCCCCCTCACAAACTCCTGCTGCTTCAAACGTGAATGGCACAGTTTATTTTCCTGAACAGGTCAACGTACGTAGCGGTCAGCCGTAGACTGGCTCGCAGCAGGCATCTCAAACTCAGCAGAAATACCTGCAGAGGTCTTTCGGCACAAATGCTTGCTAGCTTTCCGATTCCCCAGAGAGGCTTGTGACAAACATGAAGTGTTTCATTAAGAAACTGAATTACAGGAGGAACTGAAAGTACTTTGCATACACCGTCCGCTACTCATCTGTTGAACGGTCGTGGTGCAGCCTGATTAAATTTCCTGATCAACGCTGCTCCACTTAAAGAAAGCTCAGGGTCTTTAAGCTCCTATTCGCAAACATCAAGTCTGAATTTTAACAAGACGGCTGTTCCATTCTGAGCAGGGCGGATTGAAAAAAAAACAAAAAAAAAACAAAAGAGCTGGAGGTTTTCAAGTAAAAAAAAAAAAAAACGACGAGCATGTCATTACTACAAAGTGAACACAGATGAGACGCTGCCTTTTCCAGATGGATCTTACGTGCCAGAGCTGCTCCAGATCTCCCATTTTTCTTTTTGTTTGCCACGCTCACTCGCTGCAGCGTGAGCCGGGTTCATTTCTCTTTCTGCCGCTGCGACACCCAGGCCGCTAATATCAGCCGTAATTGGGGCCGTCATTTTGTGGCCACGCCGCAAATGGCTACTTGAAGAACCCCCACCTCCCCTCCCCGCCGCCTGTCCGTCACCTCGAGTGCGGCCTATTGCACCCGTCTTTATTCCTTTTAATCATTGACTTCATTTCAAAGATAGGCGACCTGACACTGGGAGAACCTTTCATTGCCACTCTGGATCTCATTGACTAGCATTGTAATAGATGTCATGGCAGGAACGGGGACCGGCTGAATAGCTCCGGCTGAAAAGGACAGTAATACGTTTCTGTCCCCGCGCGAAGCCTGAGTTATAGTGTGTATTATCAAGCCATTTAGCCTAGCACCTCCCACAGTTAGCTGGAAGTTTGACTCCGGCTTTGAAATACTGCAGCAGCTTCGTCATTGTGACAGATATTAGGAATCTGAGCATTACTGTAATGGCATGGTTTCGGGAGCAACATATTCATCACATCCAGCAAATTAATGAGTATTTGTATTCATATTTGTGTCAGTGGGTGTGCGTCTAACCACGGCTGACTGTCTTGATGTAGTTTATTGGTATTTCCAGAGACATGAGGCATGCGGGTGATTTAGAGAAACAGACGGCTGATAGCAGAGGAACGTAATTAAGCCGGGTTTCATAATTATCTCAGTGTTTGTTCTTTTTTTTTTCTTCTTCTTTTTACACGTTTACATCCATTTCTTTTGCCACAATTAAACATATTATTTTGAAAAGTATCTGATGGAGCTAGTAACAGAAGGTGCTGAACTCCCCCTGCAGACTTTTAGAACTGGAGAAGCTACTTGGTTGAGCGGCAACGCGTCTTGTTCCGGCTTGTTCTTTTCGGACACTGAACTGAACGCAGTGTGAATCAGCACAGAGCAACCGAACATGTCTGCGATGATGTACTTTCTCACATATGCTCAGCAGCTACAGCAGCTGGCTCAGGATGATTCTTATATATTAGCTTTCGTTTTTTTGTGTAGACTGTTTTTTTTTTTTTGCTTTTGTCTTCCTTTAGTTACTTCCTCAAAAGTAAGGAGATCCACCTTTAAACCATCAACATCTGCCTTTTCCTCTTCGATGAGCCTTGCTTTTTACTCGAGGCATAAGCCACTTTATGCTTTCCCTAAGCGTAAAGTATCTGGACGAACCACACTCCACGTTTTAGCCTTTGACAGTCAAACTGATGGACAGCACATTAAGCCATGACTCAGTAACCATTGGAGACCAAGCGGTAGTTGACCCTGCAAATTGAACAAGAACGGAAAAAATCTTGCACCGAAACAAACATGGACGGGAAACCAGCAGCTTTTACAGTTTACACGAACTGACAGCTGCAACAAAATGGACTAAAAAGGAGCGAAACAGTTGAGTAGGACAACAAAGCCGTACCCTGCCATTTATGAGTCCAAGGCGAAGAGGACCATTTTCTCAAAGGAGACGCAGAGGGACACATGTGGTGTCCAAAGCAGCAAATACACCGACCAGCCACAACATTAAGACCACCTGCAGGAGAAGTAAATAACATTTAAACCATCTTGTGACAGTTCAGTGTTCTGCTGGGAAACTTCTGGACCTGGCATTCATTGGTGTGGATGTTACTTAGACATGTAGCACCCACCTAGACCAGACCAGGCACCCCCACCCCATAGCAATGACACTCCTTGATGGCAGCAGCCATCCCCAGCAGGATGCAGCCACAAAAACACTAAACAACTAAAAAAACATGAAGAACAGCACAAGATTACACACTCCTAAATGTCAGCTACGGTATATAGCAGTGCTACTTCTGGTGCTACTGTGATGTAAGACAGGCCATTTATCACGGGCCGAGAGCGCGGCCGTTTTATGATGAAACGGACAATCATGATGCATTTTATTTATTTAGCGCCAGAACGTGTGTTTCCTTTCGCTTTGCCCGAGCCTGCATCAAATTAAGGGGAATAGCAGAAAGTTAATTACATCGAGCCGTATACTTAACAGACCCGTCCTGAATCTCAGAGAAGATTTCAGAGCTTCCTCCTTCCTTGCTGTTTCATGACATTTGTTATGTCCAAGGGAGGTCAGATGGAGTGACCTGAAAAAAAAGAGCGCCGCGTCTCCGGGTCTGGCTACAGGGACAGTCTAATTAACATTTTAATTAACACAAAATATTGTTAACTCGAGGCCATCCTCGGAGCCATGTCTGGGACAGACTCATTACATTCAGCGTTAGCCTCTCTACTCCTGCGCCGCGACGTGCCACCTGCGAAAATGTCATCCTCCAGAAGAATGAAAAGATTTTTGATGGATTAAATCCCCCGGTGCACAACTGCTTTAAACTTAAATGTGTCGAACGTCGAGGGTAGTTTGTAGTTAGAGCACACGGGCTGGGTTTACATGCACATAGAAACTCACTGCGTTTGAGTATTTGAGTCACGTGCATTAAACACATACAGTGCATGACACCGGCAAGTGCTGTCGTCTGTAATATGAGCTTTCATTCTTCATGAAAAGAACCGTTTATGAAACCACTTGACATACAGACTGACGTAGGGTGACAGCAGGACAGAAGGGTGAGAGGCTCCAGGAAGGGAGCTTCATTCATTAATTCATTCATTCATTCATTCATCTTCTTTCATTGTTTCATTGGGGGCTGGAGCCTATCCCAGCTGTCATCGGGCGAGAGGCGGGGTCCACCCTGGACAGGTCAGGTATTTGTGCTATTTTTGTCCCGAGTGAAAGAGAAATCTACGCGTTTGACAATAAACATTTATAGCAGGAGCTGACTGTGATTACAGTAATCGCTTCGAGATTGCAGCGGAGGAATATAGAGGAGAAATGCAAACTGGAGCAGAGAAAATGGTGTCTGCATGCGTTTGAAAAGCTCAGTACCCTGCATGCTTTACAAACAGCCTCGCAGCTTATGTGTCTCAGTTTGATGTATGATGCTTAATCCTTAAATCCTTAACATTTGCTGTTATTATAATTAAAGGCACAGTTCACCCATGACCGTAATAAAACACACTACATTCTTCTACGTCCGCCCTTTTGTTTAGTGATGCTTTTAATTACTGAGACTTCACTCATTAAATCACTACATGAACATTTGTCTTGTCTACTGACTACAGGCTACCCAGTCATTTAATTATTAACGGCTAATAAGTCATTGGTTCAGTTACCTTACAGGTGGCTAGTCCTTCCACATACACCTGCTCACCCCATGCTTGACCCAGAACAGGGCGCCGATCGGTCGCTGGGTAACAAATCACACATTTACGCCCGCAGGCTGTTTCCACTACACCTGACCTGCACGTGTTTGGAAATTCACACAGACACAAGGAGGTCATTGGGATTTAAATTCAGGATCTTCGTCCTGTTGAAGCATATTTAAAATAAATAAAAATAATAATTATTGAATAAAAATGATGCACGGATGCACAAAGAAATATTTGTCCACGGCACATTATGAGTTACTTAGCTGTATGAGCTTGCTGTACAAATGATTAAAGGAGCATTGTGTGCACATTATTAGATCTACGTTTTATGCATAAGTTGGTTCAAAGACTCGACTGTGGCCGCTTTGTTGCATTTGTCCAGAGGCTCTGTCTGCAGGCCCACTCTGTTCCAGTTGGCCAGCTTCCTGAGACCGCCCCCCTCCCCATCAGGAGGCATAGTACGCCAGCTCCTGACATGTGCAATCAGCTTGAAAACCTTTAGAAATATAAAATCTACATTATGTAAAATACATAAAGAGAATGGGCGGCACAGTGGTGTGGTGGTTAGCACTGATGCCTCACAGCAGGAAGGTTCTGGGTTCTAATCCATCATGGCCGACTGGTTCCTTTCTGTGTGTAGTCTGCATGTTCTCCCTGTGTCTGCGTGGGTTCTCTCCAGGTTCTCCAGCTTCCTCCCACCGTCCAAAGACATGCTGCTTAGGTTCATTGGTGATTCTAAATTGGCCGTAGGTGTGAGTGTGAATGGTTGTCTGTCTCTCTGAATGAATGAATGAATAAATAGAATATAATGCACCTTGTTTGCAGTTGGAGATTGCAAACACTTCAACAGATTTTCTTGCAGTACTGCATGTGAACACTGTGACAAATTGGCAGCCGAGTAGCAGGCAGCGCTGTGTTGACACTATTAAAGCGAGGGGACGTAGAGGTGCAAAACTCATTCTGACAGAAATAATAGAAAATCACAACAAGAGGAAATGTTTACACTTATATCGTCGTGCAGCTGCATCATCTTAACTTCTTATTAATGTTGAATATAAGAAGGTAAAGTAGTAGCGCTATAAAATGCATCGGATGTGACTGTTCTAACAGCTCTGAAATCTTTCAAACACCAGCCTCGGCATCATTCCCCAGCTGCTTGTCTCCACAGATGTGCAACCCGTCAGATACAGTCCTGACATACAGTCGAGAAGCTCTACCGAGCAGCAACTCGCCAGCTGCTGCATTTAGCATCAAGAGCACCGAGCTTTATTTAGGAGCTGCTTTTACATATTTATTTCGTCTCCATTGTTGTTAATGCTTGGTGTGCAGAAATGAGCAAAGCTGCTCGCTCCCGACTGTGACCCCACCACAGAACGTATGCTTTTATTACTCGCATGATGTATGGACGTGTTGCAGTAATGCAGAGCGGTACGACCAACTGCAGCCACCTGAAGTGTATTTTCAGAAATGACAGTACATGGGGTCAAAGCTGCTTCACAATGTCACATAATGTAAAATGATGTTTCATCCAAAACAAACCGAGTAAATACAGTAAATATAGCGTTAATGCAAAGCCTGAGCTTAGTCAGCTTGCAGTATATTAACCTCAGCCTCAGGGAAGATTCAATCAACAAAGTGGAAGCGTAACTGGTCTTCTGAACTTCATTATTCCTTACTCTGATTACATTTCCTCTAGAAACGTTAACAGCCTATTAACTAACTAACTTCAACAGTCTCCTATCTTAATTCATTAAACTAGCAGCAGCAGCAGCAGCAGCAGCATTTGGCTCACGTTGGAGGTTTAGCTGCAGTCGGACCAGATTTCACCTGGAACCATTTGCTCACAAGAAGCAGACCTATAATTTGCACCGTACCCAATGAGAAGCAAGCGTTTGACAGCAGTCCACCCGGCCACTCATACAGCAGTGATATAAATAACATTTCCAGAATGAATGACACACAGTACGTCTTTGTAATTTCTTCTTGTTTAGGTTGATTGTGACGCTACTACTCGTTCTCTTTGCAGTTCAAATGGTCGCGATGGAAACGTGAATGACGACAGCAAGTGTCAGTCTCATATGAGGCAGGAAGCAGATTAGTTAAAGGTGCTAAATCGGGCTCTGAACTAAAGTTTTGATTTTTTTTTTAATCTTTACTCTACATCAGGGGTCTTCAACGTTTTCCAGGCCAAGTACCCCCACACTGATGGAGAGACGGAGCGGGGACCCCCTACTTATGTATATGTGTATTTAAAGACACAAATTTACGGGAAGATGAATTTTGGCGACCCCCCTGCAGTACCTCTGTGGACCCCCTAGGGGTCGCGGACCCCCTGTTGAAGACCTCTGCTCTACATTACAGTGCCTGTAAATTGCAAAAATGTATGTAATCTCCCAGAGGCAGAGGGAGAGTCTAAAGCCATCTAGTCTGAAAACACATCGAACATGTGGAAAGCTAATTATTTCCTTTAAATCGCCGGGATCCCTGGTTTATTTTCTTATATTAATTACTAAATGATGTCAATTGTTGCTGGTTAGTTGTTAACCCAAAGGAAGCATGTATAAAGAAAATAAAATAGGTCCCAAAACCGTTCCCTGAGGAACACCATATTTCACATTACGCACCGATGATTTGAAATTATTTACAGTAACATAAAACCTTCTGTCTAATAAACATGAGGAGAACCTGTCAAGGGCTGTCCCTGATATTTCCACCCAGTACCTCAACCTGTTTAAAAGAATCTATCATATTAAAGACCATGCTCATGTCTAGGAGAACCAGGACTGAGCTCATACCAAATATTAAATCATAAACCAGTTATTTTCTAGTCGTCAGTGGTTCATAAGCTCATTTAGAAAGTGTCAGTGACTGATCAATAAACTATTTAAATGCACATTTATATGTCTTATTATTTACACTGGTTAATAGCTGGTTTATAAAGATGCATTCTTACTGAAATCCATTATTAGCTCAGATAATTATTTTAATAATTCAGGTGTAGTGCTGTTGGTGAATCATTTTTAAAGTGAGGACTGTCTATGTCTTGTGAAGCCTTAACAAGCGAGATTTAAAGGCTCAGTTATCTTCTCAACACGAGACAAACGCAGCACGGAGTCATACAGAAACAGAAATATTGATTTCAACTGTGCGCATATGGAAAATATGAAGAAACATCTGCAATTTCATAAAATGACATTTTCTGTACACTCCTAGAAAACGTAGAAAACACCTCTACGATCTGATATAAAAGTACATGTATTATAAAGCGTTACCCAGCCCGAGAGCACTTATATAACAGCACACCGTGAAGTATTAGTAGAGTACTTCATTCATATGTTTTAAAGCGTTGCTCCTACATTAATGTACATTAGTAAGCAGTTTATAAATTCAGTTATATGTGTTTTAGTCCTAATTCAGCAGCTTATCTATAATAATAACTGTATTTTCATTGTAAATAATCATCAGTTTGTCATTTCTGAATGTTAAATTAAATTATTAACCATGCAACAATGCACTGAATGCTTTTACAGAGCAGACTCGAAGGCTCAGTTTTCTCCTCAACGGTTCAACGAGACAAACACAATCCACACAGAATATTACAGAACTATTTTGAGACCGTTATTACTTTGAGACATGAAGGTTGGCGTGTCCAGAAAGCTTCAAGAACTTTGGAAGTTTCTTCAAGTGCAAAATCATCAAACACTGTGACATAACTAGCTCTCACGAGGACTGACCCTGGCAGAGGAAGACCGAGAGTGGGCCTCTGTGGGAGGAGATAAGTTTATTAGAGTTACCGGCCTCAGAAATCACCAATTTACAGCACCTCAGATTAGAGCCAGTGTCAGCGCTGCGTTGCTTGTCAATTGAGTTTTTATGTTTGAAGGGAATTAGGAGTGTGAGGCCATCTGAGGCCGTCTGATTCAACGGAGGAAACTCTGAGTCAGATACGAGCCTAGTGCACCGTGCATAGGCCTGCTCCGACTCAGAAAGCCCCTTGACCATGAGCAAGAGAAGAAGCTGTTTAAAGAAGAGGGAAATAAATGAGTCTGTTTGTTTGTTTTGTAGAGTCTCTTACCTCCCTTACCCCCACTAAGATGTGGCTGCTGCAAAATAGGACACATGTGACAAGCTAATTGTCAAAGCTAGAAAAAAAGGAGGCATGGTTTCATCTTCTGACTTTGTTTCAACGCCGGATACATTTTCAGTAATCCAGCTGAGAAGCTAAGTCCTCCAAAGACGAGAGAGAGAGAGATGGAAAGTGTAACTTTAAGCTTCTGAAATGAGGAGACTGGCCCAGAGCATGGGGTCTTCAGAGGAGGATCCCATGCAGATTAAACAGGTATTGACCCTCACCGAAGAGGACGTGGATGAAAATGGGTCTTGGGAAGAAATTGGAAGAAACACTTCCTGACTTTGCAGAATAGAGTGGACATGCAGGTGGAGGACCGAGCATGTGGACGAGTCGGTTAGGTGCAAAACAAGGAACAGTGTGTTCTAGTGCGATCAAGTGTACTGAACGTCAGGTGATAGGAGTGAGGAGTTGAAGGACGGCGCTGGACAAATAGAGGGTATCACCTTAAATATTCAGCTCAAAATCAACAGTGAATGTTTTATCTTCATCTTTTGAAAAAAATGAATTTACTTTATTCTCTGTTGTCAGACAAAATAAGTAGTATACAATAGTGACTGAAACTCAGCCCATTAAGACTAAGATGTGAACCAACAGTAACCTCTAACTGCACCGATGCACTAAATCACCAAACATAAGTTAAAGTGATTGGCCGCTCTGTAGCTTTAACATGTTGGGAAAAATCAAGAGAACATGCAACATGAACACAACAGACATGAGGAAGTGTTACATGCTGCGCTCCCTCAGGTAATCCCCCTCCTCCCTCCATGGAGCAGGTGGTAGAGTGCACCTGTGTCTACTTACTCATCAGATCAGGGGTTCAAAGACTGGGAGCGAAGCTGCTGCTGAACCCAGAGCGTGCAGCTTAACTTCAACAACAACCAAAAAAAAGATGCCGTCGAGATCGACAAGAAACGCGGGGAATGCGCGAAGTAAAGAGCAGCAGAGTCAGGAAATACGACTGCGCAGGATGCAACTGTTCTTTCAGCACTTTGACAAAGAAGGTTTTGTGGTTGCTTTAATGTTAAAGACTTCCCACCAGTGGCTCAAAGCTTTATTTTGAAGTGCTCCCGACGTTTCTTTGCAGTGCAAAGGCGCATAAATGAGTTGGAGGTCAAGCTGGAGAACCTGTTGTCCACCGTGGATCAGGCCTACGAAGTGGAACTGATGAAGATGCCTCTTTCTCTTCGAAACACGCTCGTAGGGGATTTAATACAACGTGAGTCTGTTTAGATGATGACCAATGAGATTTATCATTGTCTATCAATTCTTAAACGTTTTTAGTTTTTTCTGTTAGAGGAGAAACTCTCTGCTGGTGAAGTTTTCAAGAAGGCAAGTAGAGTTTGTAGTTTGATATTCTGATTGTTTTTAAATTATTTTTATAATCGTAGTAATTACAATTTGCAGAGTGAGACTTGTGAGAGCCTCAGTAGGAAACCAAGTGAAAGAGGTAACAAGTTCTTTGTATTTTGTGACGACGCTTAACAATTCTTTCTGATTCATGAAAAGAAAAAAATATCATTGCTTTAGATTTATTTTAACTTGTTTATTTATTTTATTTTTTTAAAGTTCCTGATTCTACACCAGTCCGGTCCATGCTTGGGCAGACGCCCTCCTCCAAAACCACGAAGGTGATGCTTGCACGAATGTTATGGTTTTGCATTGTCTAACTTGATTTAGACTCTCCTGTGTGGCTGCAGGACAGTGCTGTGATTATGATGATGCTCCCTCCTTTTTATTTGTAGGGAGGCAAAGCGACAAAGACCAGAACATTGGTCGGTAGCAACAGCACCGGAAAACTCACGTAAGATCAGTTAAACGACGCGTTGAGGGTGCCGAGCGTCACGCAGACCTTGACTGGCGCTCGTTTGTTGATTTTTCTCCAGGGGCTCTTCAGTCACTGCTAAAAGAACTCGCAGCCGTATTTCGAGCACCAAGACCAACGAGCAGACCAAACCTAAACTCAGGTCTGTTATGGCCTCCAGTGGAGCAAAGCATAAAAGCTGGTAATGCGCAATCCCTGCAGATATATTACAAATTGTGAATTGTTGTCCCAGGTCTGTTGTGTCTGCTGGTGATATGCACTGTTCAATGGCGAGATCTGCTGCACACGTCACTGTAACCACAGCCCAGGGACACGTACGTATGGTTTTAACCTACTTACATGGTGCTGCCTCTTGATGAATCCGTACGGGTTTCATTCAAGGCCGAGCACGTTTGGTCCAAGCTGGCAGGACCTGAATCCAGGCTACTTTTTGTTCAGGGTCTCCCTTTTTACAATCCGGTGGTTCATTTTCATTCCCAGATGGTGAGTTTCTCTGAAGAGACCAAACATGAAATTAACTGGGCCTTGCTGGATGACGTGGCGTGGCGCCAGATTCAGAAGCTTAAGGTAATGGAAAGCTCATGACGTCTATTGACTGTTAAAGCAAGACTTTGACGTAACTATTTCTATTGGCGGTTAAAACGAGGCTTTGACGATGCATTTTTTTTTTTTTTTTTTTTTTACAAATGCAGTTTCAAATGTCTGAAATGTTCTTTCTTTCCAATGCATTTTCAGAGTCTAATGGATCATCTGTCACAGCAAAGTTCTGCCATGAGTAATGATGGCTAACCCCCCCCCCCCAGCAATGATGTGTTTTGTTTTATTATGTATGTTAAGATGCAATAAACTTATTTTATTCTACTTCATGACTAATCATTTATTTGCACAATAGCATGTGAAACTGTCACAAGAGACCCTGGATTAAATGATTTCCTTAAACTTTGATGTATACACATTTGTAGAGTAAAACAAAAGGAGGGTTATTGGTGAGGAAAATTATTTGTGCTGTTAGTCTAGTAATTGGTTGGGGTCTAATGTGTGAGAAGGGCGGGCTGGATGTTGTAAAAGAGATTCTTAACCCATATTGCCTAAGACTGTGTTTTGTTTTTTTCCTTCCAGATAGGCTGGCAAATGTAAGTCTTGTAGAAAAGTTGTATTTCTGGTGTGACTTCACCTGCTAACAAGGTGCATGGAGGAGAAAAACTGTCGAGACTTGAACGGCACCTGGTGTGTATGGACCGACTTTATTAGACCAACTCTTTTCAGCTCATGCCCTTCATCAGGGTCATCAAGGAAGGAAGCTGCAAAGGACATTTAAAATGGAAACAACCATTTACATGCACAAATGCATATAAGCCACTTGCAAAGTGGGCTTGTTCATGTGGCATCAGGCCAACCAATCGTATGCATATACACCAGCAGTCAGGGAACAACTAAACATGACCTTTAGTTGTATTTCTGACCTGTCCTTGAGCCTAGATCCTGGCCCCTAGCCCTCTGGTGCTGGAGCAAGGTGTCCACTAAACACAAGGCTGGCGGTTCTATTCCCATTCCTTCCACATGCTCTGCTTTCTGATACAGAACTCAGTGTTTGAGTCTGTTAATGAAACACTGCAGCAAATGACTTTATATGTGCAGGATACAGTGAAACATACCTTGTGCATTCAGCATAATGCCACTGTAACACATCTCTGTTGCTGCTGGCGATGTAGAGACTCTATCTCCGTCTCCATGTGCTCCACCTGTGTGGCCGAGCGGAGGGAAAACCTGGAGGATGTGGCTGCAGCTTGTCTGCTGCTGGCAGCAGAGGTGCCGCCGCACGAGTGAGGGCCGAGGAGCCGTCCAGGGCTAGCAGGGATCCACTAGCCGGTGGAGCAGTGTGTTGTTGACCAGGTAATCCAGGATGTTGCCCACAGATTCTTTGTCACTGTCTGGCGTGTTTCCCAGTGCATTGGCTGGTGCACAGCTGTGAGGCAGCTGAGTGCCTTCTACTGGATGTGTTTTGGAAAGAGATATGGAGCGGTCAGGATGTCTGGAGCTGCTGGATGAGGAACAACTCGGTTATCTGGGTGGAGGGAGAGAACGGAATTAAATGAGCTGTGATGTCTTTACATAGTTTATTAAAAGAAATGCATGTGGTATAATACACATGCGTATACACCGATCAGGCATAACATTATGACCACCTTCCTAATATTGTGCAGGTCTCCCATGTGGTGACTCATCAGAGAATGGACATGGGCCTTCTGAGGGTGTCCTGTGGTGTCTGGGAACAGAATGTTGTTAGTGGGGGGGGCCTTTGAGGGGAGGGGCCTCAATGTTATGGGGTGGGGGTGCCTGGTCTGGTCTAGGTGGGTGCTACATGTCTAAGTAACATCCACACCAATGAATGCCAGGTCCAGAAGTTTCCCAGCAGAACGTTGCATTGTCACAGGATGGTCGATGTTATTCACTTCTCCTGTCAGCCAGGAACGCAGGACATTATCTGTTTATTTTTCAAATGTTGTTTGCCTTCCTTTTTATTTATCTATAATGGGGCATTTCATGTCTCTCTGCCTTCTGAGGCAGCGCCGGAGGCAAAAACTATGAAATGTCTCCAGCAAAAAAGGAGCCGATGCTGTCCACCTGAGAACGTACATCAGAGCCGTGGCCAGAATCAGAGATGGCAAGCACTGCAGCGTGGAATTCATTTCTGAGCTCAAGTCCATGGTTGACCTTCTTCGGTAATAGTAGTAGTAAGACACCTGTTCCCAATTTGAAAGGTGGTTACGCTTCAGCAACGGCTCGCCAACACCATAAGACACTTCTTTAAGAGTTTTGCGGTAATATGGCTTATTATGTGTCCATACAGCAGTTCGTTTTAATCCTTGTGGACTGTACGTAAACACTTTGTTCTAGATTGAATACGGCAGAAAGAATATAACAGAGCCTAGCAGATGGTGAATAACAAGCTGAACTCCTTGGTGACATTATTAAAGTCCCGGGAGACCAAAGAATCAGAACAGTCAGACGGCGGTGTTAAAGAGGAGCACACACCACAAATATACAATAAGAGAATGTACTCTGTGTCAGGAGGAAGAGTGAAGCTCTCATTATTCATTCTTCAGATGGTTGCTTTTTTTTTCGTGAGCTGCCTACACGCTGCTGATTCATTCTTGCTGACGTGCGTCGAGTTGGGCATCCGTTTCAAAAGTACGTCAGGGCAGAGATGTCAGAAGTTTGTGACATTCGCTGTGAGAGCCAGGTGCAGTGTTTTCAAGTGTGTGAAAATGAATCTATACGTCTATGCATTTCTTCTAATACTTCCACATAAGATCATTTGTTGAATAACATAAAACTAAATGTACATGTACTGTATATAAAAACAGCTTAGAAGAAAAGTGTAAGTAATTCTACAAATGATATGATTTAACTGATACAACAATAAAGAATGAGTCAATGCTGAGAAAACAGTTAAAGTAGCTGCAAAACACTGAAGAATAAATAGCAAAGACACAGTAAAATGAAAACTACAGTGATTAAATTATGAAGCGTAAAACCACACAATTACAGGATAATATAGATTCTTCTGAGTTTTGACATAGATGCCTTTTGGATTCACATTTCTATGATAGTGTTTGATTAGTTTTTTTATTATAATATATGAGCACCTACCTATCTGTTTAAAAAAAACAGTTTCTTTGGAAAAGAAGAAATGCTTTATGAATACAGAATAAGGTCACAAAAATGTGCACTTTTTAGGATTGGTCAAAAATTAATTTTAAAGTGTTGCTTAAACATTTTTGCAGTCTAAAGAATTTTCCTTATTTCTACATAAAAATGACTAAAAACATCAGCAGATTCACACATGAGAACCCAATCAAACAAATAAAACAGAGCTTGGAAACAATTACTGTTTCCCAGCTCCGTCTCTCTCAACGTTTGCCCTTAGGCTGAAATATAAAGAACAAAATAAAAAAATAATAATAATTGACCAAATACAATGGTAAGCTCGTTAAGAGGACACTCTGCTTGAACTAACGCCCAAATGAACAAAAACTAGAAATAAGCTGCCTCTGTCCAAACACAGGAGAAGTACAATAACGAGATGAGGGGCTGTGTTGACACTGCAGGCCAGAGCCGGGGTCAGAGATGTCATACGGGTGTAAAAACAGAGCTGCCATGTGTGGGAACATCATCACCGCTGATGGAAATGTCATTTCTGTGGATATAGAATCTGGTAGAAATGTCACTGCCATGGTTAGAAACCGTTCTCGAACTCTCCCTCCCTCTCTCCCTCCCCATCAACAGCGCTGTTTATTCAGGTCAATCCCGACACTGGGGTTGAAAAGAGGAGTCCTCACGCCTCGCTCCAGAGCTGGGCCTTTCAGCGACGGCGGCAGTCAGGGAGCACAGTGAGGGAGGAGAGAGGGCGGCCGTAGGATGAATAATTCCTGATGCTGCCTTTGGTTCAGGCGGCGGTCACTCATGCTTGCTCAGACTGTATGACTGCAATCTGCAGAAGCCTCCTCCGTGTCCAGTTGTCTTGTTTCAGCCTTATTTTAGATTCAAGAGCACACAGTGACAAGTGTCTTCTTTCTTTGCAAACGATGTCCAGTAAGAAACCAAACAGAAAACTGTGTTGACTGCACCTTCATCAAATACAATGGGCCTGGCTTATCAGTAGTGTCTGGAAGATTAGTTTAGAAGGTTGTTGGCTTGCAGGTTAGGTCTCTGAGGCGACACAATGGGGATGACAACCAACTACAGCTGATTAACATATGATGCAAACATTCGCTGCAGGGAAACATCGTCCACAACTTTGTTTCCTAACGTCAAATTAAACATGCAGACTCCAAGAAGCTGGTTTTCTTCTCCTTTAACCACACGGTCTACATGCATTATATACTGTACAGTAGATGTGATACCTTAGAGCATGGGCGTCAAACTCATTTTTAGGAGCCACATGGAGCCCAGTTTGATTTCACGCAGCCCTTTGTTTTAGTGCAGAGAAGTAGGAGTAAATTAGGGGAATGTTTACCTGTAACGAACTATCCTTTTACAAAACACTTTTATACACACAACATTGCCGTCGGCTGTTTAGTTCTGGGTCTCAAGGTTGTGCTCTCTGCTCTACTCTTACTGAAACAGTGGCAAATTAGAAATAGCAGTTATTCTCATTGAAAAATGTCAGCCTTCTATGTCAGTTTTGCAGAATCACAAAACACGGGACGTGATGTTAAGACTCTCCATTGTGCCAATAGATGGTATGTGCTCACATGAGACTCCTTGATGTTAAGCGTGGCATGGGAGGAGTATCCCAGACAGGGGAGCAACAGCGAGGGTCCTTCCGCTTGAGCCATATCCGCTGGATGGATTTTTCGGCCACTTCAGACACTGATTTATCTGTCTACCGCAGAGCCTGACCATGAATTCTTAGGTCTTTTAACAGCCTGATGGCGGAAGAAGCCACAAATCCTCTGCATCCCACTCCAACAGGATAGATTTTTGCATTCCATCCACGGGACTGTGAGCTCTAGACATCCCTCAGTGAAGGGTTAGGGTTAGGGTGGTGGATGCAACCTCAGGTGGAAAGATTAGTTGCTGGCCAATATACCATGGGACAAATTAGACCCTCTGGTGGACCGGTTTTGGCCCGCGGGCCATATGTTTCACATCCCTACCCTAGACAAAGGATAGGATGAAAAATTAAAGTAATGCATAGTGACAATGTTTTATTGAAAACATAGAGCAGGAGTCAAAAGTTTTGACACAACTTCTCATTCAGTGTTTTTTGGTGCGTCTCACAAAGGCACGGCAGATGGAACCAAAACTCTCAGATTTGGACCAAAGCACAGATGGTCTCCACTGGTCTGACGTCCATTCCCTGTGTCTCTTGGCCCAAGCAGTCCTCTTCTTGTCCTTCCCCAGTAGTGGCCTCTTTGCAGCAGTTCGACCTCGAAGGCCTGATTAGCTGACACAGTTTCCTCTGAACAGCTGAAGTTGAGACGTGTCCGCCACTTGAACTCTGGGAAGCATCTAGACCCACTGCCTCTGCACACAACGACCGATGGTGTCAAACACATGAAGTCGAGAAACTCCACAGATTCGCTCCATTCCAGGTCATCACTCCATGAAGCTGAGAGAACAGCAAGAATGTGCAAAGTTGTCAACAAAGCAAAAGGCTTATTTAAAAAATAACAACTCGTACGTGTCCCTTCACCGTTTTCATGTATTCAGCAGTAACCTACATAGACTGAGAATGTGTGTACGGTTTGTCACAAAAACGGCATATTTTCACAAGATAAGACAGAGAGCTTTGTTTCTAACCTTGTGAACATGCAGTTTACACATAAATTGGTTTTTAAATGGCTCATAAGAAGGAGAGTGATTTTCTCAAGCTGAAAGGGAACATTTAGGACCTTATTTCTACATAACAACCATCGGAGAGAGGGAAAAAAAAAACAGAGAGTGGTCGGTCTATCTGTGTGTGAACAAGGTGTTGTACATGAGTCACATCGCTGTTCTCATTAGAAACCCAATTGGAGTGACAAAAAAAATAAAAAAAATTTAACAATAAATTAGCAAAAGTGAAAATAGAAATAATGTTAAACCACTAGAAAAAAGAAGGGAAGGTGGAAAGGTCACGACAAACAGGTAACGTCTCCGCATGAATGGCTGAATACTCAGTTTAACAGAGTTACAGTGCATCCAACGTGTCTAGCGGCTTAGTGCCGTTTGCATGGGATATAATGAAGGTAAACACACTCTAATGCAGCCCAAATGATCTTCCTATAAGATATAAAAGATATTAAATATGTCAAAATACATGGGAGCAGAACAACCCCAGCCTCTAGGTGTGTCTCCGAAACGAACGCCATATTGATCTGAGAGCAAATTAAAGTGAAATTAATTTTAGTATCAGATCACACCGGGATTCATAAATGAATTGTTTAATTTACTTGTTCAAACATCAGACGTGGGCTGTGTTTCTCGCGGTGGCTTCCGCATTTCGTTTGAAAGGCTTTTCATTCCCACTTGAAAAATGAAATTAATTGCATGCCCACCGTGTGGTCTCTGGAAAGCAAGCTTTAAATAAGATAACAAAGCCGGGCGCAGCGAATGACGGCCCGATTTGAAGTCACAGCTTTTCCTTTGTGGTGTGAAAGAAAAACAAAAAAAAACAAGAAATAATGTTTCCTAAATTCGCGGCGGCCCTTCTGGTGGGGTAATTATTTCAAAGACGCGCCGCCATCTGTCAGATTTGGTGATTTGTTTCTCTGTGCTCTCAGGCCAGTCACTTGTGATGCCACCTCCCAGATCCCCACATATAAGGGCCTCGGTGACGGATGATGATGAGATGGCTGCGAAACAAACTCCTCTAACTCCAGCCGCCTTCTTGTCTGACACGCTCGGTGAACGGAAAACACCTCCCCGCGTCGGGAAGCAGAATGTAATCCCTCTCAATGAAGAGGTAGTTTACAATGGCAGAGTTGGAGAACATGCTATTCTCTCTTTGTCGTGCGCCGTCATTCTGTCCCACTCTCTGAAACTGTGACAACAAAACAAAGCGCTGGAAGGAAGCCAGTGTCTGAGGCGCTGACTTCAGGGATGAATTGCACCAAGAATTATGTGCATGTGCTGCACATCAGACATGGATTCTGGCTGCTAATTAGTGGACTTAACTGCTGTGCATCACGTCAGCCAGTCACTGATCACGTGACAATAACAACATGAACGCCTCCTAGTGGGTTGTAGCAGCAAACTAGCAGCTGATGAAGATGAAGCCCATACTACCGTGACATGTCAGTCCTGAAATACAACTAAAGTACTGCTGCAATGCATCTGAAAAGGCTAATGCTAACGCTAGCAGAGGAACGGTCCAAATCCTCTGGACAGCAGTCAGTTAATATCTTAAGAGAGGAGGAGGCTGCACATCAACGATCTGATAAAGTTATTAGATCTTTAGCTGCTACACTATCCCATCTAACAACACGCTGTGGAGTACTATTAAATGCTACTGGTGGTGCTGAGGTGCTGCCTGTTTTTATACAGGCTATACATATCTGCAGCTCACAGTATGTAGCACTTGAGCTGTCTGTTCTCAGTCAATTCGGTGTTGACAAAACCTGACCACGGCTTCATCTGATAGCCACCACAACTATAATTTTGCATTGGCTTGAGTCAGCTGGTATTCCTTCTCTCTCGTTCTACAGATAAAGTTACATAAAAAAAAGGCAAAGGCCTGCGTCTCTGAGGAAATAAAGAAGATGGTCATGAACAAACTCAAGACCACATTAAAAAGCCTGAGTAAGGCCTCCATCCGTATGTGCAGGGATCCCGGGGGGGCGATGGCAGCCACACCGCCGGGTGGAAGCGTCCCGTACTCCGCTCCCATTATGAAACAGACAGGAAGAAAGCACTCAGAGCGGTGCAGGGATTTCTGAAACGTCCTCTCAAGAGCGTGTGATAGGCATTCAAACTAGCAACAAACACAAAATATCCTGCGAGGAGCAGAAACGAGGCGGCTGGCTAAAAGCCGCCGAAGCACTTTGCCGTTCATTTGCAGTCATTGTGTTTGCTTCCATTTCAAACCCATTCAGGCTCGTGGAGAATAAACGTGGCGGTCTGCTAATGTGAATTCCTGTCACACACACACACACACGGCACGTAGCCCTGTGTGAAACAACATTTAGAGACGGAAATAAAGACGCAAATAAAATGACTAATGGTGTGTTAAAATCAGTTAATTTTTATCATTTGAATGCAAGAAAGTCATTTGAATTAAATTAATTGTGGAGTGTCGCAGCGTGAAATTCACTCATTGCTTCTTCTCCCCTCCACCTTTCCCCCCCCCCCCCCACGCCCATGCTCAAGTGATAATTCATGGACTTTAGGTCACGGACATTTAAGTGGGGGGCATTTCACGCTGATGGTTTTCACTTGCAAGGGGAAGTGGCTGTTTGCTTTATTTGAAGTAATACAGACATGCAAAATTGGCGCAGGCAGGCAGGCCGCCTCTGACACCTATTATTCCACGAGCACAGCGTTCTGTTTTCCTTTCAGCTGCAACTGTTTTCTTGGGTAAATAATCCAGTCCATCAGTCAACACGATCTGTATTTACTGGGCTGGATTTAAACCGTGACTGCTCGACGCTCGATTCACGGCTTCAATTCGCAGTCATCCTCGCAGATTTGACGGGTGTCTCCGGCAGGCTCAGACAAGAATTTTGAAGTTCTCCGGAGAGCCCGTTTCAAAATTGCTTTCTGTTTATGACATCCTTCATCTAGACCTTTTATCATTACCTGTGAAGACGAATCAGAGAGACGAATGAGCTGAAAGATAGGGCGAATTTTTTTTTTTTTTTTTTCGTGATTGATGCTGATCTTTAGTGTATCTACTGTCTCAAAGCATTCCAACAGATTTATTTACCCTTTGGGTTTTTAACCGTTTTCCCCACGCGTGTGTACGATTCCTGATAATCCGACGCCGCGTGCAGGCGCCTGAGCTCCTCCGCCGATATTTGATCATCATTCACGCGTCGGTGTTTACCGCCATTCACAGAGTAAATGAAATAATAAAACGTGGCTGCATGAGGCTGCACTGGAAGAGGCAGAAAATCAAATGTTCGCATGAGCGCGACGAGAAGAGGTGCACATCTGCGAGCGGTTGGAAGCGAGGCGAGACAGGCCCTCGCGTCTGTGCCGCTGTCAGAAAACAACGAGGATAATTACTGTTGCAGAGAATACCTAATTATCCTTCTATTCAGGATTCAACCTCTTCCCTCTCATTTTATAGTTCCTTTGAAAATGAGGCCTCTTATGTCTTAAAATAACCTGAACCTGAGAGCTAAGCTGTATCTCTCCTTCGAACTTGGACTCCAGCTGCGTTGCTGAAAGGATTAGCATAGTGCGTTAATATAATGCTCCGTCACTGGCTGCGGGTGTCAGTACTCAACCTCCTGCTTCCACTTTATTTCAAATCAAAGCTTTGCTCCCCGTTTATGCAGAGGTGTAATGCACTGAATCCAATCCAGTGGATATCAGGTTATTGATCTGATCTGAGCTAACAGGGAAAGGTCCAAAGGGAGTTTGCTGTTTAAGAATCCAGGACCTTCGTTACCACTAGGGATTACATGTGTAGATGATGTAGCGAGGGCAAAGAAAGCTCTGCATGTCAAAGCTGCATGTGGACTTAAGGTTTGTACAACCGAGATCAGTCTGAACTAGTTCACCCTGTGCATACATTTGCATAGGTTAATGTAAGTTTAGATTCTAATAATGGTGCAGAGAGTCATGTAAAATAACGAGGACAGAAGAGTTTTTTTCTTGTGACCCAAATTCTACGAAAAAAAAAAAAAAAAAGCTTAGGGACAGTTTAAAATGTTCAGCTCTGGCCGAAACATTACGACCACCCGCGGATGATATAAATAACACTGATTGTCGGACTGCCGCGGTGCACGTCAAGGTCAGCCAGAGCCGAGCGCGTTACAGGTACGTGACCTGTTCTCCTCCACTTCGGCTGCGACAGGTTCCCCGTTTGTATGCGCCGTCAGCCGTCACTTTGGGTCGTTCTGTTTGCTCTGCCAAACAAGCCCGAGTCTCCCATGCTGCCGTAGTGACTCCTGCTGCTGTCGTATTTGCTCATCCTCCCAGGGAGACACTTGAGATCCCGAACGTCTGATCTCCATCATCTCTTCGTAGATGAGAGGCAGATAGAAAAGCGTCCTCTTAGATGATAACAGTACGTTTTTTCTGCAGAATGTCTCTCAGTGTGACATTCATGATTTATTTTGTTAATCTCAAATAGTCAAGTTTAAAAAAAGGATTAAATAACATTTAAAAATGTGTCTTTCACTTTTATTGCCTAAATGGGCGCGTGGATTGTTGTTTTCCAACATTTATGGCCAAGAAAGTTTAAAAACTCATCAGAAGTTGTATCAGGCCACTAAACTAGAATCATATCATAAGTCAGAACACTGTAATTATTTAATTTTTGTCCATTGTTCTATTTTGTTAGGGCTCAGGGATTAGGAGGGGATATTAAATGTCAAGTGTCTTGGGCAAGCATGAAATCGTTCTGGCCCAGACACCTGGGGTGAAACATCCTCGAATTAGCGAGGTTTGTGAAATGCTCCCGGATCTGCAGAAGTGAGTAGCTCTGCTAACAGCGGTCGGAGGGATGTGCTGGAAAATGTCTTTTCTGCAGCTCCAAGTCACGATTTACAGGACTTACAGAAAGAATATACTGCTAATACATATATATATATATATGCTGGATACCACAGAGCAGCTTCTCAGGTCGTGAAGAGCCCACGTCTCGGTGTACGTCTTCTGTGCCAAAGGACTAATGTGACGCATGAGTGACCATAGTGTAGTGACTCTTCAACATCATATATTAATATTAGAGAATAAGGACAGAACTGTGAATTCCACTACTCTGTGCATCATATATTCTGCAAGTATTTTTCTAATGCAAGGGTTCCTACTTTATAAAGGAGCTCTCATTTTATAGTAATGGTTATACAGTAGCCTGTACTGTGATTAGACTACAGGATGTGGCTTTAAAGTATTTTGAAGTTAATGGTCAAGCTTTTAAAATAACTCTTTCACAACACATTCTCTCACCAGCGGCTGCCAAGCTACCGAGCAACGCTCAACCTATGGGTCAACTGGGGCTGTTGCTCACGGACCATTCAGCATTTAGACAAAAGAGCACAGGATTAAACTTCCATTCCTGCAATTACTTTGTGCTTTGATATATTTATAAAAAAGGCCACAACACTTACTGCACTGGCACAGACTGTTCAGACATTAGACATAAATAGTGGTTTCCGGGCCGGTGTCCCAGGTGTGGCGAGAGGCGACCGCCCTTATTATTAATACGCTACAAATTAGTTTTGCTTAAAGTGGTTTGAGTTAAACTTGCTTGCCGCCGGGATGGTGTTCTGGGGAAACAGTTTCCTTGGACAAGTAAATGAAATGTTCCTGTCAAACTGACTAAATGTTTTATTTTGTTATGTTAATATATATGTGTGTTTTGTTTAAGTCTAATTTCTGGAAAACAGCTCTTTGTGCCTAGGGCAAGGAGCCATGAAGAGGTTTTATAAGCAGGAGAAGTGAATAACATTTAAACCATCTTGTGACAGTTCACTGTTCTGCTGGGAAACTTTTGGACCTGGCATTCATTGGTGTGGATGTTACTTAGACATGTAGCACCCACCTAGACCAGACCAGGCACCCCCACCCCATAGCAATGACACTCCTTGATGGCAGCAGCCATCCCCAGCAGGATGCAGGCACAAAAACACTTTAGGAACAACTAAAAAAAAAACATGAAGAACAGCACAAGGTGTTGACCTGGCCTCCAAATTCACTGGATCCCAAACTGATCAAGTATCTGCAGCTGCAGACACTAGTAGAAACTGACCATAGATGCTTTGCAAAACTAAATAAGCCCCATGGGGAAATATGTTTCCAAGCTAAAACTCAGGTCCATGCTGTAGATTTCCTACACTCAATAAACCATATCCCTCACGTCTGAGTCTGACTGTTCCTGTGTCCTTTCTGCAGAAGAAATCTTCTCTGACCTTGTTCCCAGGTTGTTTCCAACAGTCGTGTGTCCGTGATTTCTTCACAAAAGTCGATAACTGCAAACGATGGCTTTGTAACGGAGTAACAGTTCACTAACAAGACCACGCCTCTTGATATTCAAAGAAGTTTATTTGACCAGGTTAAAGAGAAGGGAAAGATAGGAGATCGAACGGAAGGGTCGAGGGGTCGAGGGGAAGGAAAAGAGAATTGAGTAGCGACAGATGATGATCCTTGGACGACTGGACGTAGGAACCCAGGGAGAGAGATTCAGGGGGGGCATATCTCTGGAGGCACCGGCTCCTTGACCCCCTGGTTCCTGCAAAGAGATTGTAAAGGAGAAGAGAGAACAGAGAGGGTCGGGGTGGAGGGGTTTGAGAACTGAGTCAAACGTGCGAGGAGAGGCTAGGTGCGTCTATATAGGCAGGTGCGGGTAATTGGGTGTTTGAGGCGTGGTCCTGTTCCTGAACCTCAGTTATTTAACTTCATTTATTCACAGGAAATGAGTTTGTTAAATCCGTCCACATAAGATGGGAGGCATGCCCGCCCCTCTCAGTCACACTAACGTTCACGTGCATGCACTCCCGGGGGCCCCTGTTATTGCCGGGGCCTGTCAAGCTCGGGGACTGTGGCATATCCATCGTGCGCTTTGTTTTTTTCGCGAGGCCCGTCCGAGGTAATGGTAGCATGTGTTCCGTCTTTTCGCCCCGCGCGCATCTGTCTGAGGAGCGGCGTCGGCATGATGTATGGCGCCCGCACGCCGAGGCTGAGCTGAGAAGAATGGATCCCTGCATCACTTAGCATCCCATTGCCAGACACGGCTCCGCCATTACACCTCCCAGAAGTATCGGGCGCACCCTCGCCTGAGTAATTTTGCCATCTGTTGACAATGTTTACACGGCGGGTGATTTGTCACCGCAAACAGCAGGGCAAAAATTAACAAGCTTATTTATGATCCGAGCTGCATTTGCACAACGAAAACGCCATTGGTCATGTAAGACAGTCAGAAGGCCATTATGAGCGTGGCTGAGGAGGCGGCAGAAACACAAGTATCTGATACGTGTAAATTATGGCTATAGTTCCGAGGCATCAAGGAAACAGGATACAACCGATGGGATATTTTAGTTTGAAGACTGACTTTTCCGTCAGCAGAAGCTTCGGCGCCCAGAATTAAAGTCCTGGGAGCACAATGCTATTTGCACTTTCCCGAAGAATGTAGCTGAGGAAAGGTCAAACAACAAATTGAAATCTTGGCCCAATATTAGATGTAGAGTGAGAACTGAAGTGTGGAATGACTGAAAAAAAATAGCGAGGAAGAAGAATTGTGAGACGGAGGGAAAAAAAAGACGAAAGAAATCATGCACAGTACGTCTCAATGGGCATTCGAAAATCCTCGCAGCGCTGGAAAGTGTCTTCTAAGTCATGGGATTGCTCTCAAATGGTACATTCCTGAAGGGAAAGAATCTCATTTTGTATGTATAACTTTGAAAAGGTCACGCGAAGAGCAGGCAGGCATGAGAGAACTCGTGAACCATCGAGAGACGCGAGGTCTGAGGAGAGGATCAGAAAGAGAAGGAGGCAGAGCGCGGCGTTCTGACGCTCTGATGTTCTCTTAACGCCCAAAGTGACAGGAGACGCTGCTAGACACCGTTATAATGTGCTCGCGTCAGGTTGCGCTCACGGATTTGGCATGTGCGGTATTTATCTGCCGCGCACGAGGAGGAGAAAACACAATGGGTTCTAAGTGAATAGAGCGTAAAATGAATCCGCCGCCGCCGCCGTATATTGTGTCGTTTTCTTACTGATCTTTGAGTGCAGAACGCAGAGGGTCTCCAGCGGCATGAAAATGCAGCGTTTCATATTTAAACCCACTTTAAACGCGTCGTTATGTAAAAAACGTTCCATTTGCTGAATTCAAATGGGATTTGTAGCAGTTAGAGCTTTTGATATTTTAATGTACACAGGCTAAAGGTTGGAACAGTAATGATGCTGTCACTGAAGGCTCACATCTAATGATAAACCTACAGAAATGTCCATCTACGGGGTTTTTGCTCAACTAAACACTGTTATCATTGTCATTGTTTTCTGTGTTTTCATTCATTTTCTCTCCTTTTTAGATTAGGTTTAAGACTTTCCCTTTTGATGAAGCTTATACTTAGGGCTGGCTCTTAGTTATGCACTAAGCACCTATCCTCTACTCTCTCACACCGAGCACCTAATTTCTTATCTAATTTCTTCTCTCTTAGTACAAGAGGTTGCGCTAGACTTTTTCGTTGTCTGTCATTTTGACTGACATGGTCATAAAAATCCCGTCATAATCTATTTTTACCCGTCACTTTAATTTTTTTAAATGACAATAAGGACATATTCAATAGCATTTAATTTTCATTAATTTTTTATTAACTTTAAGTACTTTTCCAGAACAGTATTGACTTTAAATGGTAAAAAATAAAATAAAATAAAATAAAATAAAATAAAAAAGTTTGGGCTGCCGACTCGTCTTGTCCGTAGTCGGACTGGGACTGCTAGCGTTAACAGCTCTTGGATGGCACCATAGGGTTGAAGTGCTTTGGTGGTATGCTAACTCTTTTTTAACTCTTTTATTTTGCACAATTTGCACAAAACTCCGCTTTTATCAAGGCTTCCATCAGGTAGTTTTTTAAAATAAAATGTGCATTCCATCAGTCCTAGCAATGTGCTTTCATCTGATTCCTCCATTTTGGTAGCCGTTAGCCACATAGACAGACATATATACATATATATTGTATGGGGCGGCACAGTGGCGAGGTGGTTAGCACTGATGCCTCACAGCAAGTGTCTGCGTGGGTTCTCTCCAGGTTCTCCAGCTTCCTCCCACCATCCAAAGACATGCTCATTAGGTTAACTGGTGATTCTAAATTGGCCGTAGGTGTGCGTGTGAGTGTGAATGGTTGTCTGTCTCTCTATGTTAGCCCTGCGATGGACTGGCGACCTGTCCAGGGTGAACCCCTGCCTCTCGCCCGATGACAGCTGGGATAGGCTCCAGCAGACCCCCGTGACCCTTAACAGGACTAAACGGGTATAGAAGATGAATGAATGAATGAATGAATATATATTGTATGTCTATGGTCTATGGTTAGCTGAGCTCTGACGTGTGCATCAGTGTACCAGGAAATCGTGCACTGATAAAAGTTACACAATGTTTGGAATGCAAACTGCGATTAGAGACAAGAGCCAATTAATAACGTCACTCGCCACCAAGTGGTCAGGGGTGTGAATTGCAATCTGTCAAAATGACGGATGGCCACAGTTTTAAAAAAAAATGTCAATGACAAATATTCCTGCTTAGTACTCATGTATTGTGCTATTACATACATCGCTCTCTCCATCTCCCTTTCCCTCCTCCCCCCTCCTCCTCCTCCTCCATCTTCTTGTGAGTGTCTCCAACCATGAAGTTTGTGTGTTTCTGACCTGTGGAGTTCCTGCCCTCATCAGCCTGCCCAGTCTTCATGGCTTCCTGCAGCTATCCACTCCTACCTGAATGTGTAATTCTCCAACCTGCCTATGATTCCTCTTATATTCACTAATTACTGATGGAAGTACTATTATCACCAGTAGTTTTATGTCCCTGTGCTCTGGTTTGTATTCATTTTCAATCTCTCATGTAGCATGCATCAGCTACATCTTCAGTCAGATGTATGTTTATCTTGTTCTATTTCCCTCTCTCTCTTTTTCTATCTCTACATGGCTCCCTCCATATGAGCTGAAGGTTCTGTTCTGTTCTATTAAAATGGAGTTTTCTCTTAGTGCTATCTCTCGGGGTTTCAGGGTCTTGGTTCTGCAAAGCGTCTGGAGACAATTTGCATTGTTAAATAAACTTCAATTGGATTGAACCGTTCACATTAGCAGCATGTCTCACAGCAGCACAAGTGGCCAGAAATATGAATCAAATCAAGTGTGTTTATTCGTGTGTTATTGCGTAAATACTTCGATTGATTGGCTCAACGCGGCGGCCGGCCCGTCGAATGCTGCGGTATTATTCCCCATTAGCATGTAGATGTCAAACAAGCATTAGAATACTGTACAGAGCTCTGTATCCATAATTCTCTGATTGCACAGACATTGATTTTACACGGCTTGGCAAGCCGAACGAGGTTCTAGCGCGGTGAGCTTAGAGGCATTAGTTACAGTTTGGCAGTCATCCGGTCGGCGACGCAAAACAAACCTGAATACTCATCGAAAGGAAGGCGTAAAAAAAGATCAGCGTGACAGGTTAGCTGCTTGAAGAGAGCCTAATTTCACAAACTCCCGGCGCACACCGCCAGCAATAACCGCAGCAGCAGCAGCAACAGCAGCAGCAGCAGCGTGTTTGTATTTGTTTTATAATGAAGTCGGGCTCAGTGTTATCTGGCCTTTTACTAATATGCAAGTTTGCATACTGCACACCATCTACAAAGGACTGCTGAATGTTACTCTGTCGCCGGATTTGGCCTGCTTGTCATTACAGCTGTAGAATGTATTTCTGTCACATCTTGGATATCTGCTGCCAGATAAACCCAAGCAAATAAGAGTCAGCCCGATGAAAGCAAAGCACATCTGCCAGCGAGGTTCTGCCTTTCACAAATTGGAATCATACTGAAAAGATAAGTCTTCTTTTTTGTAGCCGGGATAAGCCGTGAAGTGGGCTTTTCATCATTCCTTCTTTCTTTTTTTTTATTTTCCATCCTCCATCCCCGGCTCTGAAGCGAGTGGGAACAAGGCCTCGCCCTTCCACAAGACAAAGTTTGTCATGCGGGCTGCAGCATGTGTCACAGTTGTGCTTTCCGCTGGGGGAGACGCCACCGGCGGAATGAAAGCCCTCTTCTCTCAGAGCAAATATTATCTTCAGACAGCCGGGGAGGTGTAATGACTGCAAAGAACACTGGTGGATTTAATCAAATCTGCTGCATATCATTAAAATACTGATTTTGTGTTCAGTGGTTCCTGATAATGTCGATGCTAACTGAGCCCTTTTCTGACTGGAGTTTGGTCTGGAGCTGGGCGGAGCTGGAGACACTTACCTGCACACCTGCAATCTATGGAGCCTCATCAGCCGTCTACTCCCCTCATCCATAAATCTTGGTTCAGTCCTCCACTCGTCGCCAGATCGTCCGCTTTCGTATCGTCTCGTCTCTTTTCTCTTGCAATTACTGACTCTTGTCTTCCCTGTCTTCAGCTCCTGGATTCATCTACTCACCTGCTCTGTCGTGTTCTCCCTGGAATCCTCTTCCAGCTCCACCTGTCCCTGGATTCCCCACAAACCTGGTTCTGGTCCATCTCTGTCGTCCTGCAAATCTGCTTACACATGCTTCCTCTTTCTTGGCAATAAACCTGTTTAATCGCATCAAGAGGGCTCAAATTTATCTTCTTCTGCATTCTAGAAAACTGGGGTGTCAGATTTATCCCACTTGGAGTGTACTAGATGTGACCTCAAAGCGTTCCAGGAGAACGAAGTCGGACATAAACAACAAACATGGCCAACCGCGATTAGATAATGTTAGTTTTGTTCCTGAAGTTACTGAAGTTATTTTTGCACCTTACACCTTGCCCTGTATATATAATTTATATTCTTCCATTTCTTGTACATTTGTTCATATGCTAATATGATAATTTGTACATTTTGGCTTATACTATTTCTATTTTATGTTACTAGATTTTATTCTACTTATTTTTTATTTCTATTTTATTTAATTTAATCTTTTCTTTTTATCTGAGGTTCTTAAGAGTGTGTTTTTTATGGACAACTAAGCTACTGTAACCAAGCAATTTCCCTTGTGGATCAATAAAGTTTATCTAAGTCTAATTGAGGTCTCCCAAAGTTTTTCCACCAGCAGTAGGTCATATATCTGAAATTTCAGACCTCCCAGTTTCCTGGAACGCAGCATTCGAGCCACATCAGCTCCAAAACATTCAGCAAACTTTATGAATTAGTGGAAAATTAAATCATTTTTTGACTTGGATCATTGCAACAGTTCCACGGCATTAAATCAACAGTGAATACAGATGAATTTTAGTATGCTATACCCACTAATGAAACTTCTTCCTGTTTACATCGACTTCCAGCACAGTGACCTTGTACTGTACCTCCATTTCACCTGCTCTGGTCCAGTCCAACAGATACTGTAATGTAAGATCAATAACCAGATGAACAAGATGGCAAAGCTAAACATATTTAACCCTATAACGGCAAATGTATCATGTTTGATAAATCTGAGACCTCTACACCATAAACACAATCAATACTTCCCTCAGATGATGCTCATCATCTGCCCCCTGGTAGATCTGTCCATGCTCTGCAGTCAGTAGTAGATGGGCAGCCAGTTTTATGCAGCAACAGTTTTGCTAATTGTGAACAGGTTACAGTAATAGTACTGTTTATATTATTACTGATATTTCAATATGAATATTTGCTTTACTGAAGCAACACATAATTACTTCGTACTTTATTCAGTGTGTTATAGTAAAATCAGGTTGAAAAGTTGTGTATCAAATATGATGCAGCAGGTGCAAATGATAACTCAATCATTTATCTGTAATCCATTTGCATTAAGCTAATTCTAATTATATAAAATGTAATCTAAAAATATGCATTCATTTATTCCACATCAGTGGAATATTTAGATATTTATATGGGATTTATCTTTGCAACCTAATGCTGCAGAGGATCACTTATTATTATGTTTTTTTTCATTCTCAGTTTTCACACAACACAATTAATTGTCTACCATAACCTAATCTAATTGATATTTACTCATTAAAAGAACAAATGATGTGTTTGTCCATCTTTGCATGAACAAGGACCCAAACTGTTTTCCGCCCAAAAGGCAAAATAAATAATATAAAACTATATACAACCAAATCAACAGAAATGAACAGTACTGTTTTTTTATTCTTAAATTAAAGAACAATAATAATAATAAAATGTGGTGAGTAAATTCCCATTGATGGTAGCTATGATACCAAAATACCTAAAAAATATGTGGAAATGGTTGTCAATATTTAATTAGTTTTGTGGATCTTTGATTAAATTAACAATAGAAAAAAGATTTTCTGACCATTATTTCAGCCTTCACAGGGATAAACTTATTACAAACTAATATAAATCTGTATTACCTGAATGTAGGTAAGAGAATGCCTCATGAGAATACTCACTGAAGGCTGCAGTCAGACAAAAATATACAATTTGAAATAATTAACGGGCAGAAATAAAACCTGGTGAGATGAAACGGGAGATGAAAAGAAGAATGAGAACAAAAGCAGGACGTAGTTGACAGAAGGTCAGTTTGCTGTTCACATTCTGAGTTTGCTACCCCTTGTTTCAGGGTTTATACAGAGAGCACGGCAGCCTTGCATCAGTTAATACGACATGAAGCACTCCATGCTATCACACAGTTTTTAATTCACTGCCTCAGCCAGCCTAAGCTTCTCACATGTCCTTTTAACACCATTAAACAACACAAAAAGCTAAAAAAAAAATGATAGTGGTGTGTTATTTACACACACACATCCGTGGTATCACGTAGATTATGTCAGAGGTAGCTTTGGTGGAAACCTCACCGCTGATGTCACGTCATGTATTTATCTCTGTGTCTGAATGAATAACAGAAAATGTGACGCTGGTGAGAGTTCAGCTGATGGATTTAAGGTCCAGAAAGGTTATCTCTCGTCAGAATGTCACTGGTTCATTCCACCCCCTCTCCTCTAAGCGAATGTTTCACTGAGATCGGGAACGTAAATACTGCTAAATATATACATGACTGGCGCCATCAGGATGAGACTCGCAGAAGCATGTCTTCTGAAAAAATACAGTATAAACTAGATTTCAATCGCTGATTATCGTCTTTTCAAGCCATTTTTTTTATATAGACCACAAATATCTACGAATATTGTTTGTTTGATATTTTTAATGCATGCAATGCAAGAGGCAGCGACGAGAGACGGAACAAGTAAAAGACGAACGCAAAACCAACCACAAAGACACAAAACCACCACAAAGAGTCAGTAAATACCACCAAGGAGACTGCTGCTGTCACTGAAGTGATGTTCCTTTTTCAGTTTTATACGCCAAAGCAATTCAAATTTCATCACAATAACAACAACAGCAGCTTCACTTGGCCTAGCATCACTACTGAAGTGCTTTAAAACTGTCTGGAATATTGTTAACAGTTTGAAATTTGCAAAGATACAAGAACAAGGTCAAAAGTAATGTTTAAGAAAAAAAAAATTCATTAATTAACAGAGTTCTGCTCTGTACTGTTTTATTCATCAAAGAATGATGAGACGAGTTTGACCGTGCGACCAGCGCCGATGTCGGAGCGGCACCTGCAATTATTGCTCATACGTGGTATCACTCCGGAGCGAGTGGCACGTCTCTCTCATGTGGAAAATGAGCGCAGCCCCCTTTCATGAAAATTTCACCGCCGCGGTTTTGATCGAGCGAGGCAGAGAGTGCGAGTTCTGGGTGCTCCATCGATTCTGTCAGAAGTGTCTGTATGCAAACGACTCTGTCAGATAATCTCCAGAGTCAAGTCCTGATATTTAAGCCTCCTGACAGAATGTCACCATTTATCTCAGACACTTTCCATGCCCTCTGCTCTGTGCCCACGACGCTGCATTCAAAAGTATTATTCAGGAAAAAGATCTAAATGCATCTACCTTTTATTTTATTTTATTTTAGAGGTAATGTGGATTTGGAGACCACATAAAATTTTAAGTAAGCCTGGTAAGCAGGACTTTCTCTTTGTAAGGATCTGACCTTGTTGCAGCAGGCTTGACCCAGTTTAATGAATTCATGAATTCAGTTTTTACCTAATCACTAATAGAGACGTATATGCAAACATGAAGTTCATTCATTCATTAATTTTCTGTGACCGCTTGTCCTCTGGGGGGTCAGGGAGGTCACAGGGCTATCACAGGGCTAACACAGAGAGACACTCACGCCTACGGCCAATTAAGAATCACCAATGAACCTAACCAGCATGTCTTTGGACGGTGGGAGGAAGCTGGAGAACCTGGAGAGAACCCACACAGACACAGGGAGAACATGCAAACTCAAACAGAAAGGAACCAGTCGACCTGGATTAGAACCCAGAACCTTCTGGCTGTGAGGCTGTATAAAGTTCAGCTACAGCAAAATACTGTTTCCCTACAACTTCAGTAAACATTAGATGACTATAGATTTTAGCTTACAAAGGTCACTCCACAGCTTTTACTATTTGGAATTTGTATGTAAACTGTTTAAAAGGATTTCAATATTACTTGATCAAGCTAATTTGAAATTCTTGCTGTTGGCTGAATGTGTTGTTGTCAGTTTTGTACATTACTAGCCAGGGAACCAGGCACATTTGAAGGCTGAAAGTTTTGCTGAGCCAGTAGAACACACTTGGTTCCCTGCCTATTCAGACAAATCTCCACCTGGCTGGGCCAATCAAAACTGGTTATCTAATATGTGCTGTGTTTAATTAATATGATGACTGTACACAGTAGGTACTCTCTTTCACAGCTGTGATGGCCGAGTGGTTAAGGCGTTGGACTCGAAGTCCAATGGGGTTTCCCCACGTAGGTTCAAATCCTACTCACAGCGTTGGTGTTCCCAACTTTTAGAGAGCTTTGGACTAGTGGGCCACTTGGATGGGTTAAACACAGGGAAGGGATTCTTCACTGTGACTGTATATAGATGGCAAAGCTGATTTAATGTTGCAGCTCTAGGCGATTGCATCAAGAAGTAGTTGATGATGACACTTTTAAATAGAAATTGAACCAAGAGGTTGTAGCTTAATTAGCATTTGCAGATTTGCCTGTTGATTGTCAGACTAGAAATGCTGGGATCCTTAAGAACCTGGCTTACAACAAAGACAAAAAGAAAGTTAAATACAACTTTGATTTATTAACAACAGGAACAAAACAAACTACTGAAAGAAGATCAGGCCTCAAAGGGCCGTAGGACCCTGTGTCTAACCCTTCATTCGTCAGTACTTGGACCCAAGGTTCCTCCACCTACTAATCTAATCAAGCTAGATCAGGTTCACCTGAGGGAGAGAACATAAGAGACCATGAGTTCGACCGGCAGGGGCAGAAAAATGGAGCCTGTAACAACATGGGAATCTTCTTTTTTTCAAAATTAAAGATCCTAAGAAGCTAGTATTTCATTTAAGATGAAGATTATTCTGTCATAGTCGTCTGCTGCTGCTGTTAGCTGTAAATGTAAATTACAAATCATACTGCACATTTAAAAGAAGAAGCAGTTTCTTCAAGGTCGTGACAGGTTTTAGTTTGTGTTTAACCTGCACACTCGCAATTCAGAGCTGCTGATTCTGTCCCTTGACTGTGACCTTCTGATGAGCAGTAGTTACTTGCCGTTTTTGTTTTGCCGTTTAAACTGAGTCACAGCTGAGAGCCGTGCTCTCATTCACCAGTGAGGAGGTCCACGGCCAAAAGTTCTGGATGCAGCGGCGGCGGTGATTCAGTATAATCGGACCGCTGTGATGATTTAGATTGCGCATGCAACCAAACGCTCCCGCCGCACACGCTCGTACTTTTGACCCAGACATTTTCCGATGTGGCTGTTCATCCGATGATTCAGCCGTCATCTCGTGTGTGTCCAAACCTTGAAGTGTTTCACGTCGCCTCGCATTAGCAACGCGGAAAGCGAATGTGACTGGTGGAGCCTGGGGGATCTGAAAAACACTCCTCCCACTTCACAGCTCTATTAAAGTGACTATAACTTCGCTGTCAGTGCCTCTAATGGAGTAGTGTTGTAGGGACAAATGTGGAGGTGAATGTAAATGCACATTGTGGAAGCTAAAACCAGTGTGCCTAGTGCTAAAGGGATTGTTTTATCTTGAAAGAGGCCTCATGGTTTCTATAAGGATCTTTCACTAAAGGGATTGGACCAATATTCAAGCCTACTTCTTGATGTAAATGTGCTAAAAAATCAAATGATCCCTCCAGTTTGTCATATATTTTAGTCTTAATTAAATTAAGTGTGGTAAAGAAGTTTTTTCCTGGTGACTATGGGCTATTCCTGCCCCCTTACTGAACTAAATTCCAATGCGGTTCTCAACTTTACTTCACTTTTTACACCAAGTTCGATTTACCATGTCCATATCTTGAATAGGAAGTCTGACTCATGTACAAAACACTGCCCTGAGGGATTGTAGAGTAACTGCAACAAGCCAAGAATGAACTTTTATTTACTAGACATATATTTTTTTTTATTATTCATGTTAAACCAATACACTGGTCCTGCCTTGCAGCCTTCACTAACCCAAACAATGCAGACAAAGAACACAAGGAATCAGAAGAAATGAAAAAAAAAATAAAAACTAATACTCAGTATTAAAAAAAAGTCACCTCAAGAAAAGTCTTTGAATAAATAACTATGAATCATTGCACTAATCAATACCTAGAAAACATATATGCGCCGGTGCGTGTGCCCCGAGCCCACGCAAAACAGAGACGGCAATAATGCTGAAAGTTTTACTGAATTAAACAGTGAGCTGCTAACGTCCTCCCACAACTAAAGCAAATCAAGTTTCTGTCTCTGTTCAGGTCTACGTCTAGCTATCGGGGCAGTGAACAAAGCGCTGCGACGCTATCCTCAGATACAAGTGGTGATACATATTTCCACATTAGTTACTGAGAGCCTGAGCTTTGAGGTCAAACCTGTCTGGCCGTGTTTTCATGATCAGTGATAAACCAGGGGAAATGCAGTTAAAGACACGAGAGACGAGCATGTAGAAAAGACGTTTAATGTTTCTGTGGATGGAAACTGGAAGACAGGAAGAGTGTCATCAGTAGATGTGGTATAAATAGCCTTAAATCTTCATTCTTCATTCAATATTGCAGCAGCTTGTTTGGTTCCATGGAACTAAATGAATGTCCAAACTACACATGTTTCACGTTAACCCTAACCCTAACCCTAACCCTAGGGTTACCCATAACCCTATACCAACAACAGGCAAAGTCTAGCCACAGGATAGAGGCATGACCTGCGCTCACCATTGACTTGTTTCACTTGATGTGTTGTGCTAGTAGCAGAAAAATGGCCTCATCAAACTAGCTAAGGCCCAAGCAGTTTTTTTACATGTATTTTTTATTTCTCTTTGCTATTTGGGCTTCTTGGAACCTAATTAGAATAAAAACTAAGTATCATCTTTTGATATGATGTACTTTTAGAGAAAAATGATGTCCACATATGTCCACGATGATGTCCACATATGTCCACAAAACAAAATGAAAACATCATAGTGAAAAAACAAAAAATGTGCCCCTTTTTCACAGTCACAGATACAGTATGGCTCATGTGAAATTTTGTATTCATAATATAAAAAAAAGGATATGTGAAAGGGTGCAATCACTGAGAACTGAAGAACCCGGCCTGCTTACGGAGGCCCAGGGGTCATCTGATGACCTTCACAGAATCTGAGAAGAGGAGTTAGAGGAGGAATGTGACTAATCGCACACACTCACACCCACACACACACACAGTAATAATGGCACAAAGAGTACACTGTAGGAACATGTACACACCTTGAAAATCACTGCCATCACCTATGAGTGAAAGGCTGAGTAACAGTTGCGTTCGGTTTGCAAGCATAAGAACACTTTGCAGGTCACACAACGCACTCGGGTTCTTCCAGTGCTGCCTGGTTGTCTGCAGCGCATCGCATTCTTCAGGCTAACCATCTCTGGGAGGTGGGCATTAGCCCTCCTGCGGACCGAGACATGGGGCAATTCTGTCACATGACGTTTTACCCCTTGATTTGAATCTTCTTCCTCTGATTGTTCCGATAGGTCAGCATCTGCACTGTGATGCTGGGCCAAGAGGATCTTTGCCACTTCTATACGGAACTGAAGGAACTGGATGGGTCTTGTCTTTGGTCCAGCACATATTGCATGGTCTTTGCGGTAGAGTAGCCAGCTGTTGGCTAAAGCCAGATCCGTGAAGTGCATTACCATCCGCATTGTCCACTTCTTAGTACGGGTGCTCATGCGATAGTAACTGATCATTCTATCCACCAAGTCAACTCCACCCATGTTGAGGTTGTACTCACGGACAATGCTTGGTCGCGAGACAGTGACATATTGTTTCAACTTCTTGTCCCAGCGCTGGCAGGTGTCTTCAGGCTGTATACCATGAACAGCAGACATCATCAATACTGGCTTGTTGTCGTACCATTTCACTACACACACCTTTCCACCTTCAGCAGACACTTCAGATGAGGTACCTCTTCCTGTATTTTTCATGTCTTTGTCACTGGGTAACTTATGGGTCGCTCCAGCGAGTCGGTTCTTCATTATTGTACCAGTTATGTACAGCTCCTTCCTTTGATGGTGGTGAAGAACCGGTCACAATACACTTTTGTGCCACGTTGCAGAGTTTGACACAGGCGCTCGATGACTAAGCCTCCCAATCCCAGGCCCTCGGGTTCTTCGACCTTCTCAATCAGTGAATTTGTACCTTGATAGAGCTCAAAGTCAAGCACAATGCCATCAGCTGTAGCACAAACAAAGTTCTTTATGCCAACTGGGTTTGGCTTCATCGGCAGATATTGTCTGTACGGACAGGCTCCCGTGAAAGGTATCATCTGCTCATCAATAGATGCGCAATCAGGTCGATTCAGAGACTTGCAGCCTCGCAGAATCCGATCCAGAAAAGGCTTCACCTTCCAGAATTTGTCCAACATCCTCAGGTCTTCAGGCACATCATCATCAATTACCACTTTTATTACTCCCCTCAGTTTGAAGAATCTGGCACGCGTGAATCTGTCAGTGATGGCAGTGATTTTCAAGGCTTTGGACCAATACATCCTAATGGTTGGGTATCGGATGCAGGACATCAAAATACAGGCACCAAAAAAGTGGTAAACCTCATCGACTGACATGTTGAGTGGGTCCCCACTTTTAGACAGTGACATAGCATTAGAACATTCTGAAATCATTGTCATCAGATCTCTATCTATGAACTGTTCAAAATAGTCTAATGGGGTCCAGCCATGTCTGTCTAGATCAGTTTCATCCTGATGCTGATACTCTGCGAGGTTTGGCATCAATGGAGTAGCCTTCCAGCGTATTCCACGTCCTGCACAACAAGAATCAGAATAAAATAGTGTTTATTGCAGTAAGTTACATTTTACCCATGTAAACACATGAGGTGTATTGGTCCATAAAATTCTTGAATCTGTGTGGACGTTTACATGAAGATTGAAGATTTACCCTCAAGGCGTGCTAACATAATAAAAATGACCTTGTTTGGACTCTCCCGTTATCTTTTTTTTGGTCTGGCTTGGTCCTGGTGTTGGCTCCTCAGAGTCATCTTCTGAGCAATCAGTCTCAATCGTTTCAGTTTGACATCGACGTCTGGGATGAACCTGTCCCTGTACTCTGTCCCTGTCAATGGACCTGTCAACAAGTGTTATAAATAAGCATTTTGCCTCCAATCCTTCACGTAACCCTGAGGCCCTAACTACATAACATAAAAAAAATCTACTGGGTCTTGGCTAACCATTATCTGCACCGCGGAGACGTTTACGTCCTCTGCTGTGCTCAGTGGGCTCAGGAATGGGGTCCTCATTATCACTAATGTCACCCTCATCCTCACTGCTACTTTGTTCCTGTGGTGATGGTTGGTAATTTTTATCCAGGATGGGATCATCGTTGTCAGACAAGTCCAGATCTGAGTTGTCTCCATCAATTAACCCGAGTAGCTCCAATATTTTTTGCACAGAATAACGCTCTGGAAATAAAAACATGACAAAATCAAATACAAATCAATGTCATTCATGTAGTTATGCATTATTTATTTGTAAATTATTTCAGTGGTACAATGTACAGCCTTTAGCTGCACCAGAGTTAGCTGCAAGCTAGTTTAGTTTACTAGCATATTACATTTTACTGACATTTTTAACCCAACTAATCTATGAATGTATACATGTATTTAGTGATTGAATTGTTATTTATTACATTTAGACAATGCACAACTTTTTAGCTGCACCAGAGATACTTTTTTACTCATTTTACATGTGCGCATGTTTACAAGCATTTTAGCTGTTTTGAGGAGCATCAGTCCATAAGTGCACATATGTGTACTTCATGTTTAGCGACATGCTAAGCTCTTATTTTTACACTTTTTTTTCGAAATTTGCTTGTCATGACAAATATCCAACACTTCTATAGATATCTAAATAAGAATAAGTCATAAAATAAGATAGGATTTCTTACCTGGTCGATGTTTGTGTATGGAGCGGCCACTTGAATCTTCCCTTGTGCTTGCCGCCATTTTGAATTTTTACCGTACTATGCAAGACTCTTCTGACACCACCAGATGGCAGTGTAAGTGTCCAAGTACGTGTCTATAACACCACCAATTCAGTAGTGAACACGTTTATGGACGTAAGAGCTAAAATGTGCTGTCCACGCATGTTACCGCTAAGCCCTAAGAGGTTAAACTCACTTCTTATGTCACATCATGAGATGATTTGGGGCGGCTGCTGTGGCTCAGTTGGCGGAACCAGTAATACACCAACCAGAGGATTAGCAGGTCAAGCCCCAGTACATGGACCACGTGCAGAAGGTTCCTTATGCAGTACAGGCTAAACGAACTAGCTAGCGGGTTTCACTTCTGTTCTCACTGTGGCCAAACCAGTGTAGCTCAATGAGGAGTCTGCAGCATCGTGAAGAACAACCGTACACCTATGGAGTCACTATGGTTCCCACAGAGCCCTGATCTGGTCAGAACTCAGTCTGTGGTCGCATAAAGAGTCAACCTTCCAGAGATGCTCAGAAATGCCTGCCAGCCAGATACCTTGAGAAACTGTGTGCACAACTAGAAGAACTAGCGCAAAAGGTGGCGAGACCGGAACTTACAAGAATGAGTTTTAAACTGATGAATAAAACCCATTCATGGCACTATTTCTGAAAGCATTCCCATTTCATTTTAAGAGCCTTAAAAGGGTTTGCACAGCTCCTGGAGGGCGCAGCATTTCTACAGATGGAACAATATATATTTACTGTAATGGACCTACAAACTGTCACCTGCTGCAAAGAAAATAGCCCAATACAATACCACGACTGCTCCCGTTTGAGCTGGAAACAGAACATTGCCCTGTATCAACACAGAGCAATGTCTGGGCAGTTCAAACGACAATGAAAACCTGTCGGCAAACATTTCAGCCTTTTAAATATACGTATGTGTTGTTTTGGAATCAGGGCACCGGGCTCTTCAGTGCTGCTTTTCAAAAGCTTTGCTGTACACAGACCGAGGAACCAGCTATCAACAACGAGGTTTGAAGCAAAGTACATCATGATCATGACATGTAACGTCTTTATAATCACGTTCTGCATTTTAATAAAGCTTTAAACAACATACCAACAACATACTTTTATAGTGTCTGTATAAATCAGGTCATTGTGTTATATCAAATATCAAATCAGATATATCAAATGAACCTCTTGGAGAAACAGCTGAACTATAGGCAAATTATTTATTTATTCACAACTTAATTAGTCACACTGTAAACTCGTTAATTAAAGGATTCTAATTTAGATTGTAAAATCAATTATGTCCAGATGTTCCATTATTCAGAGTAAAACGTGTCTGTCTCATTACATTTAACAACAAATTACAGATGAATCATTTATTATCTTTTTGTAGAGACTCTTATATCTGACTGTTATTGATTTAGATCAGTTTTTAAGTGTTGCTGTATAAACTGCGAGACTAAATACCTAATCAGCTGTCAAAATGTTTCCCTTCTTCGTCCAGTAAATTTGGCGTGGGGCTGATTTCCATATGCAGACACTATTTATTTTTCCTCCTCGACCTAAGCCCTGCCTTAGCCCAGTCCCCACGGGTCAAACATAGCATTAACGCTAATTAAACCCTAGCAGACTCTGAAGGCATCATTAAAAACGCTGGTCAAAGGTAAAGCAGATTTGGACAGAAGGCCATGACTCGGCGTCGGTTCATTCTGCTAATTAAGACAGCTCCACCTGCATTCTGCACATATTTGTATGTTTTCAGTTCTAAGCCCTTTTTTTCTTCCTAATCAAAAGAATAACCTTTTCTTTTGACTGTGTCTTCTCTGTTCCTCTGGGTCCTCGGGGGGGTCTGGACGGAGCCTCGGAGACGAGACACGGCTCCGGCATGCAGCCTCGTTGTTCCGGTTTGTCCAAGCGTTCCGAAGGCTCTCCTCTATTTGTCCCGCCGTCCTCGCGCTCCACCTCCAAATTCACCCGTCAGTAAATCTTATTTCTATTTCAGGAGTGGTGTTTGGGTAGTTAATGTGCCACGCTGCCAGCACAAACCTCTGGCATGTGCTACATGCCTTAATTTAGATAAAGCTTTCAGAATCAAAAAGCTTCATTCCAGAGCCAGTTTTGTGCTGAGATAACAATTTGGCCACACAATGAAGCTTCAATAGAGCAGTCTGGTATGCAGCCAAAGGATATAAAAGGATTTTTTTTTTTCTCATTTGAAGAAATGGGCATGGGAAAATATGAAATACTTTGTCCACTTTTACTTTATCTGGACTGTTTTGTATTGTAGTTGCTATCTCCCTCACATGCATGCGCCTTCCTACCCATCGGACCACGTGTCATCCACATCTGCAGGTATTCTCTGGGTATTTTTTGAAAAGGGCATTCTAAGAAACACAAGGTTCATTTGACAGAACGGAAAAGATACATAAAGTTACTTACCTGCGGGAAATTGTGCCAAAGAGAGAGTGAAAACATGAACATAAATGAGGATGTAGAAGAACCAGTGTTGCTTGTACAGCAGCAAGGGTCACTCTTTGGATAACCTCAATTTGCAACAACTAGTATGTTTTGGAGAAATCAAAATTGTGATACCAAATTTCATTTCATTCATTATTTTTGTATGTAAGTTCCAAACATGTTGATACAGTATCTATCAGTGATATGTTCATCGACAGTGTATTTTTTCGATCTTACAGTATCCATTTGTAGGATTTCCACTTAGGCCTTCAATGACCTCCAACCTTATTCAAAACCCCTCTTAATACGATCGTTATGATGCCACTGCTATAGAAACCATCAACAATATACAGATATGCAATAAAACAGGACATTTTGTCTCATATAGAGAGATGAATGTCATTACTAAAGAAAGAAACTCACTTAGAACAATTCATAAAGTCTCCTCTCACTGCAGCCACTAGCGCCACATACGTCAAATCCAGCAGAAGCATCAATGTCGACCCAATAAAATGGCAAAAATATACATAAAAGATGTAAATATAATTAATTTTACTCACCAGAACTTTAGAAACTATTTAGAGTTCTCCTCAGAGCCTGTCAACCAAGGGTAGCGCTCATAGTTGCTGACCTGAAAGTTTCCCCGGCTGGGTCAGGCTAGCTAGCTCCAGGGTTGGGCGGCCTTTCCTCACAATATCCAGCTTTTCCTTCAAAATACGTGAGATTAGGAAACTCTGGACCTATGGAGTTTCTTGAAGACATTTCATCCAAGTAGCTTATCCAGTTCTAAAATACCGGTGGAGAGTTGGGGCTGAATTATAGGCACATCTATGGAGGTTACCCAGGTTAAACTCAATTGGAAAGTCCTTCTCTGAACAGCGGGCATGGACTGAGTTCAGTTGTCCTTGTTTCAGGGTTTTTGGATATACCATGACCTAGATGATTGAGAACCTTCACAGACACATTAGGAAACTCTCCTCCCTCCAAAAATATGACATTAAGCCTTTCATGAATATGGTCCAAGCATAAATTACATGTAAATGCTTTAAACCACATTTCAGAATCTGATTCTCATGTGTCTGTTTTACTGAAATGCTCCTCGTAGTGTTTAATGTTTACCACATCTACGAAATGTGCCTGGCTGTAGAAATATCAGACAATGCAGATGGCATGGCTTAATGTCACTGTGATGAAAGGACAACAAATGTCATTTAAGTTACAGAAAACACTTCATTGTGATATTTTCCCAATAGTCATAAACAGAACTGTCAAATCCATCGTGCTGCTTTATAAGATAAGATTTTAATAAAAGCTATCGCACAACCAGTAATTGTCAACTGGCAGGAAAATTGGAAGAGATTAGCTCACGAGCCTCAGAACCAGCTCAGCTTTGTTTTATATTTAGCTTGGAATACAGTCAAACTGTAGTATGTATTCTTCTTGGAACACATTTGACCATACTAAACTAAATCTATGGCTCTAAAACAGACGTGTTGGCAAACAAAATGACAGACAGTTTACTGGCTAAGTCGATAAAAGCGGAAGCAAAAGTCTATGTGACTTGCCATCTTTGCAGCTTTTTGTCTATATATAAAGTAAATGCAAATTCCCTCCACTGGTTTCATAATGCGTAAGAAAAGCTGGCAGTCTCATACTATACTGTGAGTCTGAAAGGAAGGACAGTGCAATAACCTCCAACTGGCAGCCAGAGGAATTCATTTCACTGAGACATCTATCAGCAGCCCTTTTGTTTCTACTGTATTCGAGCATCTTGTCATGCTGCAGACGCCTCCCTGTCACCACGCTGTGTATGATTTTTATCTCCACGGTGGACCGACGTGCCGCTGAGAACAAATGAACATCAGGGAGATGTGTTTGATAACCTCAGCCATGCATCATCCTGTTTGTATTCCTCAGGATGGTCTTGAGATTTTACAATACGAGCAGACAGGCCTGTTCCTGCTAACGCTGCAGCCACCGAGACAGATGTCCTCAGATAATGGCGGGACACTCGACCAGTGTGCATGCGGTTTGTCATGTGCTTTGCACACTGGTAACATCTTGGTAATATTGATAAAGAGATATTCCCCGTAGGGGCTGAGAAAGCACAATGGACTGCAACTCAGAAAAAATGTCAGTTTGACAACACATGCACTGCAAATACAACACGACAAAAAACAGAAGCAAAGGGAGGTCTGTCTCCTCACTTTCTGTTTCTTCTCGTCCAGGGTCAATGTTGGCTCCTCCTGCCACTCCACTGACAACTTCCTCCACCCTCATCTCCACCTCTTCCTGGTATGACCTCCTAGACTCATACCCCTATCACCACCAGTCTACTTCATGATGACACAATACTTTGCTTGCTCATATTACTGCATTTAATGTTGATTCTGCAGCCTCCCCGCCAATCTCTCTGTTTTTTCTTCTCCTTTACAATCTGAATCCGGGGAGACACATAGCTGAAGCTTCCAGAGATATGGCCCCACCCTGAATCTCGCTCCCTGGGTTCCTCCATCTGAACATCTCTACATCTACCTTCATCCCATCCCCTTGACCCCTGCATCCCATCCCCTATCTTTCCCTCCCCTTAACCTGGTCCAAATAAAAATAATGGTTTGAACAACAGTAATCCTAATTTCATCTAGCAGCCCATCAAAATTGTCCAGTGTTTTGGTTTCAAAACATTAACAAAGACATTCTAATCAGTATGACGTGTACTCTGTATTTTGAGCTTCTTAGCGAATGTTAGCATGCTAGCCTGCTAAACTAAGAGAAGGAAGATGTCACATGATCACTGTGGTAGAATACTGATTAACCAGACCTGTCGTCTTTTTTATCTGGCAACAGAGATTAGTTAAAAGTTGTTATTTCACTCGATTATGCTGCATGCGCAACTGGACCACAAATGGCTGAAGTATGTTGTGGTTTAGCTTTACAGCTCACTGCGTGTTGATGGAACAAAACCAAGTGATGTAACAATGCGTTTCGTTCAGTGGAGCTAGGACCATGATTACATCTTCACCTCCATCTGTGCGTCTTTGCCCTGAGGACCCTGAGAGGCAGCTGGCCCCGGTAGACCGCCTCTCTCTCCGGACCCCAGCTGTTTGGGGAAAACTGTATGTAACCATTATCCACTGGGAATCATTTCCATCTCATGACACATCTCGAACTTATAGAAGCCCCGCATGTTCACACATGTTCATGCCACTTTACTGACCACATAATGCAAACACGGTACAGTGCATGTGCATATATTATTCCTGTTTCTGTTTCCTTTACTGTATCTCCATCCTAAAATAATAATAAAAACTGTTCTTATTGTATAGTAGGGTCTCCCATTAAGCTTCTACATGCACCTCCTCTGGTTCTGGGAGGTCTTGGGGCAGCCAGTTAGCCGGCTGTCAAGACAGTCAGGACCAGGTCCAATTCAATGTGACAATGTCTTGCTAGGCCGTTGTTAAATTACCCTACTTTAGCCATTGTGGTCACAATCCCTCTACCTGAGATATTTGCAGTCTTTATTATAGGTCTGCCTGTCATAATTTTTATCCTGTAGCTCCACCATGTTGTGTCCAAACCCACTAAACAGAACCAAAATTAGTCTGTTTGCTGAAAGTCCATTCATTCTCCGACAATATCATCAACTACCCAAGTAGGGACATTTTCCCAGGTGCAGCAAAATCTGCAGAACTTAATTTGGACCTTCATTCATAATGTGGAAGAACCCAGTTCTCTAAACCCAATATGTCACTTAAGATTTTAAGAAGCCGACAGTTGTACGGCCATGTCGTCAATTTCCTTGTTTTTATGTTATTTTTCATGAGCTTCTTCACCCAAATTCTCAGCGTTTGAAACTAAATCTGTAAAGTCAGTGCGGTTAAAATGAAACTAAAATTAAATAAATGAAAGTTCAGCTGTAACTGAAACTGTCAGCCAGACAGGAGGCAGGTGACTCTTAATCTGATACTCTGTCTTCTCAAATTTTACAAAAAAAAGGATCCTCTTAAATCACAAATAATCTCTGGCTGAGTTCAGACACCATCTTGCAGAGTGCACTCCAACTACTAACAAGTACTCATAGAATGAATGTTAATTAGCAATAGCTCATGGCACTTTAGCAGGAAAAGTTGACAGTCACCCCTAGAAAAATGAGAAGCTGCTACATGAATGTTTATCACACTGATGCCAGTGTAAACGAGACTCTAATGCCCTGATTATCTGTGACGTGTACGGGAAATGTTTGTATTGTGGGATCTGACTGTTATAGAGGCCACTAGTATGTCGAGGTGGAAAGAAAACATCAGAGTACAGCTCAGGAAGTACAGGAACGTGATCAGACTTGAGATGATAACGGTTCATTAAATGATGCTGTAGTTAATCAGATGTAGAAAAACAATGGACAACCGGACTATTTGGATTGCTTGCTACTCATCCAAGTTGATCTTCAGATACGGGGGCCTTAACTGGACCATCTGTGGGTGGTTCCCACCTGAAACCAGTCTGACCAGATACTCACCTGTAATTGGAAGAAGAATGTCTTTTCATGTCAAATCGATTAAGTCAAATTACGTCTCAGTCCACCTCCCCTGATCAGATAAGGGGTATTTCAGTTGAACATAGACGGCTTCCTTTACTCCTCCTTCAAACCATCTGTCTTCTCTCGATAAAAAGTGGACGTAGGTGTCCTCAAATGTGTGTCCCTTGTCCTTCAGGTGTCGGTGGACAGCTGAATCCTGGTGTCTCGTGTTTTGAGCCATGCTTTTGTGAATGGGTTGAGTTTTTTAAGTCTTTGATGTGAGCTGCTTAGATGAACGTCTCCATGAAACCCAACGAGTCCAGTCACCTTTGTTGTCACTTAGGGGCCGTCCACACGGAAACGCAAAAACGCTGAAACGCATACATTTTTCATCGTTTTGGCCGATCGTCCACACGTATCCTGTAAACGCATAGCCCTAAAACGCACTTTTCTGAAAACGGGTCCCAGGGTGGAGAAATTCGCAAACGCAGCTCTTGCGTTTCTGTGTGGACGGCGAAAACGGGGAAAACGATGACGTCATCGCCACACTCCCGAGCAGCCTTCCACCTCCCGCGAGACGTCTCATAACAACATCAACAACAATGGCGGACTACATGCTAGTTTTCCTGCTGGAGAAGATATTGAGCCTATTAGGGTTACTAGGGCAAAATATCATGCTCCTGTGCCACCACGCTGAGCAAAACAGGCGATTTGTAAACAGCGCTCAAGATTTGTGCGCATGCTCCGCCTCTTCCTCTCCGTTTTTGGTGAATTTCTGAAACTGAAACAGCGCCACCTATAGGCCTGGAATATGAAGTAGCGTTTTCGGTCGTGCTGTCGTGTGGACGCGGATATTTCTTGAAACGATGCCCTCGAAAACGGAGAGGGAAAAGACTGTTTTCGTACGTGTGGACGTGGCCTTAGTTTTTTGGATATCCCGTGACCTCGATGACTGGATACCCCAGACTGACGTGACTGACTTATATTTGCCCCTTTTTTTCTTTTTCTTTTTTTACATTTTAGCATCTAGTTGGATATATAAATTAGGGACCTTTACTCGTGGAAACATATCATGTGTACTGCAGAGGCAGCAACACTAAGCGGAAGAGTTGCTGTGTTGCTCACTCACTTTCTTTGTGGACACGGGATGGAATTATTGACAAGAAGGTAGGAAAGAGAGCACTAATGAGAGGCCTTCTCACCAGAATGTTTTTTTCTCTTCTTCGTCGATCACTTGTCAGTGAGTGTGAAACGAGTCACTCGTGTTAATTGACCATGGAACCTTTACTCAGCTCATATTGGTACAAATCAACACCTACAAATATTAGATCTATGTGTCTTTATAGTCTTTTTAAATATGGTTCATATGCATTTTTTTTTTGTTGTTGTTTTAGGAAAATACTCTCCTGGTCAATCTGCTTCCTTTGTTCCCACAAATTAATAATGTTTCCCCATAATCATTTCTCCACTGATATGCCATTTACCAGTTTTACAGCTTTCTTTTGCTTTTTTTTTTTTTTTTTTTTTTTTTTTTTTACTGAAATATTTTTTAATTGTTTTGCAGAAAGAATGCTAATGCCACAATCATTCAAAAAAAAAAAAAAACACCAGCTTCTATCCGCAAACTGTTTCTCCAAATGAGTCTCATCACATACTAACCCGAGCGCAGCGGGGTGCTAATTAAAAAAACCTGATTTTGCAAAAACAAATACACAATTTGAAGTAAATATCACACTAATGTGGTAATGACATTAAGCTGTGCTAATGACAGGAGGCACCGGTTATTGAAGTGCATAGTGGCAGCAAAGGACAAAATGATCTTGTTGAAACTGTGAAGAATTAGTTTAATGGATATTTAGAATCTGAAATACATGAAGATATAATTTAAAATATTTTCCAACCTTTATAAATTGTAGGGGGGCTGTAATAACATAATTTCCTCCCTCTCCGCGAGTCTGACTGCTGCAGTGGTGGGAGATTAGCTTAGTTGTTAAAGCATGGGTTTGTCAGAGCAGCAGGGGACCCAACAACATGGAGGGGAGTTATTTTCAGGGTCAGTCGACTGTCAGTCTAGCTCCTCTGCTGCTGCTGCTGCTAAAAAATAAAATATATATATTTTTTTGTAATATTATTTTCCTGTAAATACGTTGCCCTGGACTGCATTAACACATCCCAAATGTGAGCGCGTGTGAGTGTCAACTCGTCACATTTCAGGAATTCATCTCTCTTAGCACTGCACATTCTGGTGATTGTTTAATATTTCATACTGAGCTGACAGTGACAGGCTGATTTTTTTTATTCATTTTTTTTTCCTTGTGCATAAATTGCAACCCATCAACCCGACTAAAAAGCACAATGCTACCTTGAGATGCCTGTCAAGCATCTGAATTAATAGAAGTTGAGCTCTCGGTGTAAACAGGGTAGTAAACATGACAGAAACACTTATTCCTCACACGCCCGGATTTTAATCTGCGCGGTATATGTTCATTTTACCCCAGCGTTGAAGGAAAGAGCTTCATTTGTCAACATTTGTGTATCAGAGACACAAGATCCTGCTCAAGGGCGTAGTCGTCTTACTGCATGTACATACTATAAAACATGAACGTTGAGGAATGCAATGTAGTTTACAATATGGACGCTGTCATCTTGTATTGGTCATTTGTATCCGGAGTCACCAGAATAGTGATCAGGGTGTGGAGATGTGGCGGCTGTTGTTCATCCAGCAATTCATGCAGAATATAATCTAATACCCAGAACTGTGGGAGGGTGAAAACAACTGTATGGTGTCTTTGTGGTGGTGTGCACTTCTAGAGCAGCTAAGACGGCCCTCAAGCTCCGAGGCCTCTGTAGCCCGGAGGCCGGCCCACCACAAAGACACCAAACAACTGCTTTCACCCAGAAGAGTCGCTGTGTGGTTGGTTTCACCGTCAATAAATCCAAAAAGCACTCACTCGCTTCTCTTTGTGCACACGGGATGGAATTATTGACAAGAAGGCAGAAAAGAGAGCACTAATGAGAGGCCTTCTGGCCACAATGGCCCTTTATCTGCTTCGTCGATCACTTGTCAGAGTGTGAAACGAGTCACTTGTGTTAATTGACCGTGTAGGCTTTACTTAGCTCACATGGGTACAAACTGTTTTACTTGAAACTCATCGTGAACTTCGTATTGACTCCTTTTGTTCTCATCTACTTTGCAGAATCAACGTGTCCTCCTGTACATTTTTAGAGGTGATCCCATTGACTCCCATTGACTCTCGTCCAATGACAGCTGGGATATGCTGCAGGCCCGCCACGACCCTCCAGAGGACAAGTCTGTTACAGAAAATGAATTCAGCTACAATAGAGGCTATAGCGTAGCTGGTTCACTCGCAAGAGCAAAAAGCTAATGCTAGCTAGCATGCTATTTATAGAGCAGGACTAAAAAGTAAAATATTCCAGTGGTAACTGACTTAACTGGAGACTCAATAATGTAAATGTCCAGGTAGGACACAGCTGGACATTGAGTGGAGCACTTGGACTAGCTTGATGCTATAAGACAGAGAAACTATTTCTGTAGTGTCTTTGGGTTATTTCTAAATAACTTGTGGTAGCTCTTTACGTTACGTTTCTTGTTTTCCCCCCAAAATGGGTGCAGGTACATTTCCCAAGGCTTTGCCTGCAAATTATTTGTGGCAGAAAGTTGGTTCAGTGTCGTGTAGTTGAACTGGTTCACAACAAAATGACTCTGATTGGTTGGAGGAACATTCCAGTTGTGTGCAGATATATTTTTTTCCTCTGATTTGTTTGTAATACGCCCCATAATGAAATCCAATGGTGTGTTACAAGGCTCATACTCTGATAAAGATAAGAATTGAGCGCACAGCGGGCTACGGTCCTCTGATAGAGGACCAGAGCTTGAAGGAAACATGAAAAAAGACCGCCCACAGAGTGTGGGGAGTGGGTATATGTTCACAGTATAGACGATATACATACTGTATATAGTACACACACACACACACACATTCTGCATCTCAGAGGATTATCAGCACACCTTGATGCCTGATAATGAATTATTAAATGAATATGCATGTAAATGGATTGTTCCCCTGTGTAGAAACACTTGGGTGTATGTCCTTGAGAAATAAAACAAACTCCTCACAGCTTTCTTTGGTGAAAAGGATTTTTTTTTACCTTCTGAGAGAATTTCATTTCTTCTCATCAAAACAAAAACTAGAATAAGCGAACCCTGCTTGAAGATTTTTCACATGAAGGTTAATGCGAAGTCCTGCGGCTGTTGACAGCACTGTAAGACGGTGACATGCCATTAGCCCGGAGCACATCTACTGCACGGACACACACAGCCGTGCACCAGTGGACCCTAAAGGCCACATTTCATTAGCAGCACACCCCCCCCCCCCCCCAGAACACTTTATCTGTGTCGTAATTGTTGTGGGATTTGGCGAGGCGGGGGCAAAGGAGCGCTGAAAATGAAATTGATGTTCAAACAAGGGAGCAGCTGTCAGGAGCGAGTACCTGGGGGGGGTGTTACAGCGAGCGGGGTAGAGAGAAGCAGGGCTTCTATTGATGAAAGTCTCACTTCATTAGGCGTGACTTGGTCCTGTGGTTTAGCTCTAGTTCCACTAAACTAACTAGTGACTCCTCCAGTCAGCGTTAATGAAGTCACAGCAGACGCGGTGGGTGCGGTGCATGCCACGTTTAAGAGCAAGCTGAGCTGAGGAATGCAGCTGAACAGAACTCCCTGCGTCATTTAAAGACACACGCCGGCTTCTAACAACCATGAAATGGTTAATTCAATTCAATTCAATTTTATTTATATAGCGTCAATAACAATACAAATCGTCTCAAGACGCTTTACAAAAACCCGGCCTGAAACCCCCAGAGCAAGCCTGAAGGCAACGGTGGCAAGGAAAAACTCCCTTTTAACAGGAAGAAACCTCAAGCAGAACCCAGCTCATATGGAGGGACCCATCTGCCTAAGGCCAGCCGGGTACAGACAGAAGAAAGAGAGAAGAGAACAGCAAAGAGAGAAGAGAAGAGAACAGCAAGATAAACATACATCTGTCATAGATACACATATCTGACTAAAGTGTACATGTGGAATCTTATGATACAAACTGATGATGTTACATGACAGTTTGAAAATGTAAGAGGAATCATAGGCAGGTTGGAGAATTGTTCATTCAGGTAGGAGTGGATAACTTCAGGATTCCATGAAGACTAGGCAGGCTGATGAGACCACGACAACAGATGTAGTATAGAGCTCCACAGGAAACACACCACTCCAGGCCAGAGATACTCACAAGAAGAGGGGGGAAGGGGGGGAAGGGGGGGGAAGGGGGGTGGGACACACACAGCAGTAAACATTCTACATAGTAATAGCACAGAATTGTATGACTAGTAGTATATAGGAAATTAGAGGGCAAGAGCTCTGTGCCAGAGAAAAGAAAGTGGAGGATGCGAGAGAGGAGAGAGAAGAAAGAAGGAGGACATGTGTTTGGTGCATCGTCCCCCAGCAGCCTAGGCCTATAGCAGCATAACTAAGGGATGGTTTAGTCCAGCCCTAACTATAAGCCTGATCAAAAAGGAAAGTCTTAAGCCTGACCTTAAAAATAGAGAGAGTGTCTGCCTCCCGAACCCAAACTGGGAGCTGGTTCCATAGGAGAGGAGCCTGATAGCTGAAAGCTCTACCTCCCATTCTACTTTTTGAAATTCTAGGAACCACAAGTAGGCCTGCACTTTCAGACCGAAGTGATCTGCTGGGATGATATGGTACAATAAGGTCTTTAAGATACGATGGAGCTAGGCCTTTAAGGGCCTTGTATGTAAGGAGGAGGATTTTAAATTCTATTCTAGACTTTAAAGGGAGCCAGTGAAGAGAAGCTAAAACTGGAGTAATATGATCTCTCTTGCTAATTCCTGTCAATGCTCTTGCTGCGGCATTTTGAATCAACTGGAGGCTTTTTAAAGAGCTATTTGGACAGCCAGACAGTAATGAATTACAATAATCCAGTCTGGACGACACAAATGCATGAACTAGTTTTTCAGCATCACTCTGAGACAGGATGTTCCTAATTTTGACGATATTACGCAGGTGAAAGAAGGCAGTCCTGGTCACTTGCTTTATGTGACATTTAAAGGACATATCCTCATCAAATATAACACCAAGGTTTTTTACAGTAGTACTGGAGGCCAAGGTAATGCCATCCAAAGACACCATGTGATTAGATAATGAATCTCTGAGATGCTTAGGACCGAATACAATAACTTCTGTTTTGTCTGAGTTTAAGAGTAGGAAATTACAGGTCATCCAAGCCTTTATGTCTTTAAGGCATGCTTGGAGTTTAACCAACTGATTAGTTTCATCTGGTTTCATAGATAAATATAGCTGGGTGTCGTCTGCATAGCAATGAAAGTTTATGCCATGTTTTCTAATAATCTTGCCTAATGGCAACATGTATAACGTGAAGAGTATTGGTCCTAGCACAGAACCCTGAGGAACTCCATAACTTACTTTTGTATAAGTAGAGGAATCATTATTGACATGAACAAACTGGAATCTGTCAGATAGATAGGATTCAAACCAGTCTAATGCAGTTCCTTTAATCTTGACCTCACTTTCAAGTCTCTGTAGTAAAATATTATGATCAATAGTGTCAAATGCAGCACTAAGATCTAGCAGAACAAGTATAGAGACAAGTCCACTGTCTGAAGCCATGAGGAGATCATTGGTAACTTTAACCAGAGCTGTTTCTGTACTATGATGAACTCTAAAACCTGACTGAAACTCTTCAAACAGACCATTCTTGTTTAAGTGGTCACACAACTGATTAGCAACAACTTTTTCTAGAATTTTGGAAATAAAGGGAAGGTTGGAGATTGGTCTATAGTTGGCTAAAACATCTGGATCTAAAGTGGCTTTCTTAAGTAAGGGCTTAATTACAGCAATCTTAAAAGACTGAGGCACATATCCTGTTAATAAAGATAAATTTATCTGGTTCAATATGGAGATGTTAATTAATGGAAAAACTTCTTTGAGCAATTTAGTTGGGATTGGATCTAGAAGACAGGTTGATGGTTTAGATGCTGTAATTTACAGCAGTTACAGCTCTGCAGACTGATTAAGAAAGTCTGAGGATGCAACGTTGCGGTGCAATGCTGATCACATCAATTTATCTAATTAGACTAAATGAAAAGGACACTGACCACTTGACTGCTTTATTTACGCTGCATTTCTCCAACATGTATAATATTAGCTCAGCCTGTTACGCGCCTATAATGTTGGCACAATAACATGTAGATGTTTTTACAGGGTGGAGACAGCGGGAGAGTGGATGGGTTTAAAATAGCTGGCGGCTGCCTGATGGGCAGAGACAAAGAAAAACAAAGAATGAGAACCACGAGGAAAACTAACTACGGCACGAGGGGCGACACACTGCTAACAAACACACGGTGTAAATGATTCACAAAGACAACATGTGGTCGACCACGAGCGCTTTGGATTAGAGTCTGCAAGTTACGTGGTAAATTTGTAAGATTAAATAGAAAAGATTAAAAACGTTATACCACTCACCCCTTAGTTTTCCAAGAAAGTATTGTTTATAGGAGAAAACGAGCCAATATTACATATCAGTGAGGTGCTCCTCCAGGATTACAAGTTAATTTTGATCGGTCAAATCGGAGTCCATGTGTTCAGAAATGTTTCCGTCAATGTAATGAGACTCAGGTGTGGTTCAGTTCCTGGTTTAGTTTAAATAAATCAGGGTTGGGGCGGCACAGCGGTGTGGTGGTCAGCACTGCTGCCTCCCAGCCAGAAGGTTCTGGGTTCTAATCCACTGGCCATGGACTGGTTCCTTTCTGTGTGTAGTTTGCATGTTCTCCCTGTGTCTGCGTGGGTTCTCTCCAGGTACTCCAGCTTCCTCCCACCGTCCAAAGACATGCTGGTTAGGTTCATTGGTGATTCTAAATTGGCAATAGGTGTGACTGTCTCTCTGTGTTAGCCCTGTGATAAACTGGAGACCTGTCCAGGGTGGACCCCGCCTCTAGACCAATGACAGCTGGGATAGGCTCCTTAGTCTGATCTTCACAACACATGTTTGTGGACAAAAGAGCTTTCAGAAGAGGTTACAATACCGTCTCTGAAGAGTTCGGAATCCACAGATCCACAGTCAGAGAGACTGAGAACAAATGGAGGGGATTTAAGAGAAGTGGTCCACCAACAAAGATCACTCCTTAATAGTCTGAGAGGTCCCAAAGGAACCCAGGGGAACTTCTAAGCAGCTAAAGGCCTCTCTCACATTGGCTAATGCTAATGTTGATGAATCCACACCAACCATGGTGTGATGGACAAAGACACTGCGAAGAAAGAAAGTTTGCGTCCCAATAAAACTGAAATATTGAGCATGAAATTGGATTAAAATCTAAACTCACTTTTGCATTTTTTCCACTGACGGGAACAATGCTGCTTTTAGGGAGTGTCTAGCACCTGTTACACGTGGGAGCACATTTATTTAGACACGATTTTAATTTGAAATGATGCTCAGTCAGATAGAGCTTTAATAAAAAAGAAAAAAACAAAAAAACGATTTAACACCAGAGCTCACTGAAACAAGGCGGACTGCCTAATCTCACTTGTGTGGTTTCCAACACAGCTCGCCTCATCTTTTCATTTACTGCCCTGCCAGCTCCCTCATCCTCCCCCTCCGTCTGCCTTCCATCCTCCACGACTGGCTGTCTCTTACGATTGACTTATGACTCCAGCTTAACTCTTGGCCACAGTAAATGTCCTGCTGATAGTTTTGCCCGTAATATCGCAATTTGTCTTGCCAGTCACGGCGGGCCCTTTTGGAAGACAAGTGCACGAGAGGAAGGCCCGGAGGAGCGCGGGTGCCAGGCAGGTGAAAGATGACAGGCGGCATGTCTCTTTCATTCGGCCGAGCCGCTCCGCTCGCCTCGCTAAGCCGAACAGCAGGCGCAGACACAGTGGCACTTCACCTAAATTAATAGTTGACCTGCTCACTGTGTCGCAGAGTGAAGAGTTATGGCCGCAGCGCCGCAGCAGGACAGGCAGCAAACATGGCTAACAATAGGGAGGTGGGATGTTTGATGAGGGGAATCAAAGCGGAGGCCAGGAGGTTAAGATGGATGGATTAGCTTTGTTATCAGCGGGGCCACGGAGGCGCTGCACTGGCCGTCCTCACTGGCTTATCGTCACATCCAACTGGCTAATCCAATTTCGGGCCTCCTCTGTCTCCCTCCTCCATATTCAGTCACATTTCTAAATTTAAAGGAACAGACTGAGGCATTTAAGGATTTTATAGCTTACCAAGAACACAGTTTCCCTCGGCGCTTGGTCGCTGTCACGTCCAGCTCTGTGCCACCTGATCATGGTTAATGCTTCCTGTTTTACTTTGAAAGTCACTTAACTCTCTCTGTCTTCACTTCCTGTCCGTTTGTGGTTTCTGTTAGCCCTGATTCATCTCACCTGTGCCTCATTGTCCCTCTGGTATTTAGCCTCAGTGTTCCCTTTCTCCCTGTGTCAGTTTGTCTTTGTCCTTTGTGTCAGAAGCGTAGCAGCCTGTTCCTAGAGTGTTTAGTGCTTTTGGGTTGTTCCTTGCTTTTGGGGGGGGTTTGTCTTTCTTTAACTTTCAATCCACCGCCTGTGTCTTGGGTGTTTGAGTCCTCCTCAACCAGTTCTTCCTTTCAGTCAGTCGGTTTATTTTAAATTTAAAATGCACAGACCTTTTGAAACTGCAATATTGCAAATACTAGCCAATCCAGCACGTAGCAGAAGGATGCAACATGCTAGCAGGCAGGGTGCACATGGAACTGGTATAGTTTAAAGTGAAAATATGTGCACCAAGTATGGACTGGAGGTCAAAATGGGCCACATCCACATGGAGGTGGTGGAGAATTACCGCCAAGATCCTGTGGGACTTCCAGATACACACTGATGGCTAGCATAATAGTAGTAGTGGACAAACAGCAGCATGTGATAGCAACATGAGAAGACCCGAGAAACACCAAGGGCTGAATAAAGAACTAGAAAATTTGCGGAAGGTGAAGGCAACGGCGGCCTCCGTGATGACATGAACACTTGAGGCAATGGGACAGTGGCTCCAGCAGATTCCAGGAGCAGCCTGGCCAGTCTGAGATCTCCCCACACATGAACGGTCGAATGCACGAGCTGCTGCAAAAGTCTAGCGAGCAAAGTGGTTAGCGCTTTCAATTTATGTCAACTAAAGAAGTGGTATAAAAAAAAAAATTGTGAGAGTGCTGGACCAAGTAAGAAACCAGTGCAGTGCAAGAGGGTTCATGTAGTTAATCAAGGTCATTGTAAGAGAAGTTCGCAAGCCAAAATAGTGTGTCCACCCCTGGTCTAGAGACTCTACCCTGACGTTACTGAGTCCCTATTCATATGGGACTAGTTTTACCTGGGGACCTCCGGTGATTTGCAAAAACTGCAGAGGTCGTCTATGATCTTAATCAGCTGTGTCCGTAATTTGTAAAGTAAAAATGAGGCCACATATTACCTGCCCTATTTCTTGTAATCCAGACATTCTGTGATAATCTCTGTGATTTGATTTTTTTCCAAGACTTTTGTTTCATTCACACCTTTTTTCTGCCTCTTGTTTCTTAAGAATAATGGAGGATGTGCTGTAAATCAAAGTCTGGACAGATGTTAGGCTGCAAAGTGGAGATGTCTCTGACCCATTCTCCCATTTAGACGGATGAAATCATTTAATCAAGCATTAATGTGTTCATCAGTTAAGGTAGGGCTGATTTAAATACCGACAGGTCGTTGGTAATTTCTTCCTCAACGTCAAAAATATATTCTTTGTCACCCATTAGAATTTGCAAAGTAACTAAAGCTGTCAGGAAGTGTAAACTGTCCTGACATGCAGTGGAGTTTCTAACTATGGATAGTAAAACACAGAGTCTGTTTATCCCGTGAGAATGTGCAGTAATGGTAGATTAATGGTACAGCTGTAAAGATTGTGAGCCAGTACAAGAATCAGGGCACCATCTTGGATGACAAACTGACCTTTGAGGCCAACACGGACTATATCTGCAAAAAAAAGCCAACCAGAGAGGAAGCTGAGGGATTTTAATGTCGACAGATCCCTTTTAAAAATGTTTTATTTATCCTTTATTGAGCCCACAGCAGCTTGAGCCATTCAGAGGACAGAGGTCATCTTAGTGGTACGCTGAGTTTCGACTTTTGCCATCTGGAAAGAGGTATACCTTCCTAAAGAGGTCTAAATCAAACAGATATCTCTGATCATTTGTTCCCTCAGCAGTAGGGTTTCTAAATAAACTTTAGTCATGTCCTTGCACTGTAGGCTACATATATGGTCATGATAACTCACCTGATGACATTTCATTCATTCATTCATTCATCTTCTGTAACCGCTTGTTCCTGTGAACGGTTGCGGGGTCTGTTGGAGCCTATCCCAGCCATCATTGGTCTAGAGGGGGGGTCCACCCTGGACAGGTCTCCAGTCTATCACAGGGCTAACACAGAGAGACACTCACACCTATGGACAATTTTAGAATCACCAATGAACCTAACCAGCATGTCTTTGGACGGTGGGAGGAAGCTGGAGAACCTGGAGAGAAGGGTTAGGGGTTAGGGCCCAGTTGGCCCATGGATTCGAACCCGGGACCTTCTCGCCGTGAGGCATCAGTGCTAACCACCTCTCCACTGTGCCGTCCCCGTGATGACATTTATTACTTATATCTATGTTTCTGTGTACTGTACTTTACTGTTTTATGGTATGAATGTGGCAAATTGGGACAATAAATACTTTCTAATCTAAAGTGCCACATGAAACTAATTTCTGAATCATGTGACGTCCCTGGGTAAAACTAATCCCGTGTGCATAGGGCTTTAGCTAGTTTTGTAGATAAAGGTTGCGTGGTGACACTAAAGCAAAATGCACACATAAGCGTCTGACCTGCGCTGGCAGACATGGGAGGACAGACTGTCCCGAAAAGCTTTTCCCCGTCCCCGTCTCTCAGTGGCTGAACAGGCACAGAACATTCCCCCCCTCCTCCTTCTGCCTCGGTCGGTTCGCTGGTCATACGCACCATCTACCCTCTCTGTTCGGGCCTCGCTGTGATTTCAGTAAAAGCAACAGTCGTTCAACATTTATTAGCTCCGGCATGATCCGCTCGGGTTCCAGTCGCCACTCATTCATACGGAAACTCAGCACAGTGCCACGGGTATCCAGCTGCTGACTGGCGTTTAGCTGTGTAATTACAGAACAACGCTCACAAACCAACTGAATTCCCCAAAGGTCACATTTAATCCACTGTTAGAAAGACGGATTAATGAAACAAAAACATTTCTTTGTGAAAAAGTAAAAGTAAATCAATAGGATGACCCTGACCCTAATACTTTGACATTTCCTGTAATTTATTTGTATTGGTCTGTGTTGGACTAATAAATGAATAATCTAGTACAGTATAAATGGTGCTTCACTCACTCTCCCTTCAAGCATATTAATACATTTTCCATTAGCTTGGTTTTTTGCAAACTATGTCTAATTTTTTCACCGCTCTCTCTCTATCTCCGAGGGATCTCCACACATTTATTCTATTTGATTTGCTCTCAAAAGAGCTTTTAAAAGCGTATTCGGGATTTTCCGTGCACATGAAAAGAACAGTGCAGAACGTTTCAAATCCCTGAGAGGACAATTAATATTGTACAACTGATTTTTTTTATTATTATTATTTATTTTATTATTTTTTTTTAATCGAGCCAGGTTAGTCATGCGAGCATGAAATCGATATGACGCGTAAATCTGAAATAAATTAGGTTTTCTTTTGTTCTCTATGAACAATCATTTCAAATTAATTGCGGAGCAGACTCCATGCTTTAAAGTAATGGTCCAGCTCAGCTCCGGGACTGCTTTACATAATGCATATAGCATAGCCTGGATTTAAAACAATTTACTTCTGGGGTTAACCAGGCTAATGACATATTCATTTTCTGTAAGTGGAAGCTACATAGTGCATAAAAGCAAATGAGTTATCCATTGTCCATTGGCACCCACAGACCCCTCTGTGAGCTGGGTCTTAGTACAACAAAGGCTTCGAGGGCTGAGATTTAAATGATAATAGGATTGAGCCCATGACTTTTAAACTATGGTGTGAATGTCTAATTAATAGTTTGTGCCATCTGGTTGAGGCTTTCTGAAGGACGTGAAGGGGAAAAACAAAAACATGCACAACAACGAAGCGATCATAGGGCTTGTTCTCTGTTACAGTCCAGTTTTTTGATATTCTGTTGATTCCTGAGGGGAGATCTTCTCTTCTGTTGCCCCCCTGTTGAGGAGGGAAAGTCAGTGGTCAGTCAAAGTAGAAAAAACACTTGTTTTCTGAGACTTGGATGTCTGGCTGCCGTCTGTGTCAGTCCCCAAAGCCAGGAAATTCAAATTAGGTCATATGTCTCTGTGAACTCAGACAAGTCTTTAATAATGAATCTCAAAATATAAAAAAAGATAATTAGGACAAAGTGAATTTTTAACCTTACTTGGTCAAGACAAACCCCAAACCCAATAAACTTTGAAAGAGAAACGAAGCTAAGCGTTATTAGATTACAGACCTGAAAGCCCCGGTGAGTGTTGCCTGTGCGTCCATGGGGCTATATTTATCAAACCTCTGAGAAGTGCACTTCAAAATGCACTAAGGTAGAAGAGGGGAGAGCATTCAACATATTACTTTGACACTGAACTGAACCACTAGTCAGAAAGAACTGGAAGTCCTGGTAAACAACCTTGCAAAATCCACTAGAAATCATGTCCCTTCAACAAATATGGAACTTGAGATCTTCATATTCAAGATGATTTGGCTCTAAAGGAGATGATGATGATGATGATGGTGTGAATGATGGTGATGATGATGATGGTGATTAGTGAATTTTTAAAACCTTTTTTGTATTCATATTGCACCTTTTTGTGGACTGGTTGTGCATCTTTGATTCACTTTCAAGTAAGGACAGTTAACAACCCAGAGACCTGATGAAGCTACAGGAACCCAGGCCAGCAAGACCTGTGACAGTGTCACCACGGAAACAGGTAAAGCAAATGCAAATGATTGGTTGACACATCATCAGATCAGTAGAGCAGTAATAAAAAAAAGTTTAAACCAGCTCAACTTTTATGTCGTGGGTCTCTCCGGAGACATAGCGACAAGTGTCGGACGTCAATTTGTAGCTTGTTGCTCTCTCGCCGCTAGTCTGAACCTAGCTTGAGCCTTTGTGCTATTACCGTTGATTGGGCAGCAGTGCTTGTCTTTTCAGTGTTGAGGCACACAGGAGTTCCACTGTACTTTAAAACTATCCTATGCCGTGAACGTAGCTTCAATACTTCTCCAACTTCCGGAAGGTTAGCGTTTCCAGCAGTTCCACCGATGTCCATGACCAATCCCCAGTAACCAGTCATTTTGTTGGTCCACATAGTAGAAAGGTCTGATTTTGTAAAGCTATCCTGGTACAGTATTATGGTTCTCGGCAGGAAGATAAAACAAGATGAGAAGATGAACAAAAAGCCTAAAACCATTTAGAATTAATTTAAGTAATTCATCCTCTAAGCTCAGAGAGGAACACATTGTAATTCTGCAAGGACACTCTAACAAGACTCCACCACCCAAAGGATGGCTCGTGTACCTTTAGTTGATGGACAGTCTGCTCTCTCAGCTCAGCCGCCTGTTGGCCCCCAGAGGTCCAACATTGAGCTCCACATTTGTTTTAGTTATTCCTGCTAATGAGGAGCGAGGCATTAGAGGCTGGAAGAGGGAAGGATGAAAGAAGATCGTGACGAGGGAGTCAATAGTGAGAAGGCTTCTAAATGCCTCTGATGAAGAATTAAACATCAGGCCCTTGTCTTTTGTTTTCTTTTTTTTTTTCTTCCAACCTTTAATTCCTGAAATTTCAAAGGTGTCAGTGTGGAGATATCTTAATGCCACCTGTGTTGCGTCGGTGAGGGAATGCAGCGAGCTCTGTGTGCATGACAGCGTTTGTCCCTGGAAAGTTGATCCGTCCACTCCCATGGCTCCCTCCGATTCTTGTTGCCACATCCAATTTATACTTCGTCTAAGAAGACTGCAGGGGCGGCATAATCACTCCGAGCTCCTTGCTATGCGATCTGACACAGGAACTGCCCAAGACGTTTACCTTCAACAGTGGGGCCCACACACACACAGTAACACAGCAGAGCAGAAACATGGGGGGAGGTGAGTAAAAGCTGCAGCTCTGTACGGCGTGGAGAGTGACACAGAGGAGGCTTTAGCCATGTTTAAGACAGGAGTCCATATAAATGACCTGCTTCCATACAGGACTGGGTTAGCAGTCAGTCACACAGCAGGCAGCTAGACATCTTGCGTCCTCACATTGGTTAAACTGACGCTAGTATCCCGGGGATATGGGTGGCGCCATCTTGCAAGTTTATAACCAGAGTCGATGACCTGGCCACACTTCTTCTAGACTCACTGCTGATTGGTTATACTTCCTCCACCAATTACAAAGAAATGTTGGATTATACTCTGCACCTATATCATTTATTTAATGTTTTTCCCCTCTCACATTCCTATGGGACCACTTCACAGAGCGGTTGTCAGTGGCAACTATCAATAATGATGTCACAGCCTGATTTTACAGTGTCAAATAACTAACTTAAACACAACAAACGACAGACATTTTTATTTGATGTAGTGTTTTAGTTTGACCCAATCCACTATAATGGAGGATGTGGAGCTTTTGACCTATACTGCAGCCAGCCACCAGGGGGAGCTCCTCATGCTTTGGCTTCACTTGTTGAGGAGCTGTCATGGCGTCTGCTTATTTTACAGTCTATGCTACAAGCACTAGAGGAACATAGGCAACAACATGATGCATGTTAACAGGTCAACAACTGAGTTACTGTGATGTTTGTGGCCTCCTTGTGTTCTCAACCATTTCACCAGGCACCAAATGGGACAAATACGTGTAGCAGAGCATGTTTTGACACTTTTTGTTTTATTGTCCGAGTCATAAGCTTTGAGACAGAAAAGTTTAGTTTTAATTTCATGACACATGCATCGCTTGAGGAGGAGCCTGAGAAGTCCTGCATTTCATATTCCACCGGTGAATTCATTCATTCATTCATTCATTCATCTTCTGTAGCCGCTTAAGGGTCGCAGGGTCTGCAGGAGCCTATCCTAGCTGTCATTGGTCTAGAGGGGGGGTCCACCCTGGACAGGTCTCTAGTCTATCACAGGGCTAACACAGAGAGACACTCACAACTACGGCCAATTTAGAATCACCAATGAACCTAACCAGCATGTCTTTGGACGGTGGGAGGAAACTGGAGAACCTGGAGAGAACCCACGCAGACACAGGGAGAACATGCAAACTACACACAGAAAGGCCAAGTCGGCCCATGGATTCGAACCCAGGACCTTCTCGCTGCGAGGCCATCCTGATTTTATAGTGTCAAATAACTAACTTAAACACAACAAATGACAGACATTTTTATTTGACGTAGTGTTTTAGTTTGACCCAAGTCCCATCCACTAATATGGAGGAGGTGGAGCTTTTGACCTATACCATAGCCAGCCACCAGGGGGAGCTCCTCATGCTTTGGCTTCACTTTTTGAGGAGCTGTCATGGCGCCAACTTTTCCTACAGTCTGTGCTTCAAACACTAGAGGAACATAGGCAACAACATGATGCATGTTGTGTTCTCAACTGTTTCACCAGGCACCGAATGGCACAAATACATGTAGCAGAGCATGTTTCAACAAAAACGAGTCACTGAGCCAAGTGTCTTACAAAGCATTGCGTCTTATTGTCTGAAACGATGCCGGTCAAGTCATAAGTTAGTTTAGTTTTAAGTTCATGACACATGCATTGCTTGTGGAGGAGCCTGACAAGTCCTGCATTTTGTATTCTACCGGTGAATTCAGCTGATCAAAATAAACTAACACCTGAGGTATACTATCAATACCAGAAAACTCCATCCATCACCGTAATTGGTGCGAATTCGGATGCACGACCAGGCGCTTATGGTTTTGTAAATGAGGCAGAGGCAGGTGTTTTACTTGCAGCTCCATTGATTCATTGATAGAGCAACAGTGGATGTTGTCTGTACTTATGACAGGATTTGTCTCCTGCCAACAACCCAGTGAAGCCAGCAGATGCTTCGGCAAGATATGGTCTGCACAAGTCGAAATTACCCAGAGAACACATGTGAAAGTACTCTGATAATGTGACTTGTAATATGTTCACGCTATTCAGAAAAATAACTAAAGTGCAGTTAAAATGGTGAATGTAACACCGGGGAGAAAATAACAGCTCGTATTCAGCAGGCTGCAGCTATTAAAAATAAAAGCCTCTCGTTCATTGCGTTACAATTTATGTTTCAGTGTTGGAGCAGACACTGCGTTTGTCTGCAGCAGACCATTCAGCATTAACCTAACCCAGTTTGTTGTTTTTGTTCATTGGCCTCCTGGCTGGGCCTCCGGTCCAGCTGCCATTCAGAGCAGCAGCTCATTAGCGGAGAAACCAGTCATATGAAACAAGACCCAGAACAGACTGTGCACCGGTAGGATCGAGACGCAAGCGGAGGAGGGAGCCACTAGACGTTGTGCTACTTCATTTTTTACTGAATAAATGAATTGAATTGAATGAACAATTCAGTGTTTTCTTTTCATAGTCCCCATATGACAAGCACATTAGCATACAATTGGCTAGAATCCTTAATTGCATTGTACCTGTTCAATGACAATAAAGACATTCTATTCTATTCTATTCTAAAACATCAGTATGAACATGACATGCAATTGTAAGTAAAATTGTGTTAAAAAGATAAATGGATCTCGTTGTACCCTAGGCTTCATTTGAACATATCTTCCAGGCTGAGCTGACCTTCTTTCGTTATCCACTGTATTAATGCCACACATGACAAATTAATCTGAACAACCAGGGTCCCTCTGGATGTCCAAGCTCTTCACTCGCTCATCTCTCAGGTTCGCCCTCCAGAAGAACCTCATTCTCTTGCTCCACTGTAGCACCACTCGTGAACAACCCCCTGAGATACTTGAACTGACCGCCAACCTGGAGAGAACAATTCACCATTTTCCGACAGAGCACCTCCGACCCGGTGGATGTGTTGACCCCCATACTGGCCGACTCACGCTCAGCTGTGACCTTTGTGCTGAAGTCACGGTCCGATGAAGCCAACGGAACCACATCTTTTGCAAAAAGCAGTGATGTGGTTCTTGCACCCTCTTCACTCTGGTTGCACCTTGAGATCTGGTCCATGGATAGTGTAAACAGGACCGGGGCTCATAACAACAGCCTTGGTATCCCAAACTCCTTCAGTACCACCCCTACAGAGTTCCCAGAGAACACGGTTGTAAGCCTTCACCAAGTCCAAATGCAGCATTTATTCTTTAATTTTAAATTGAAGAAATAGAAAATCTGCCTTGACTTTGAGTAGAACCATAAGCTCATATGGAGGGATCCGTCAGCTTGAGGCCGGACAGAGAGGGACACAGAGCTATTAAGTAGTAAGAGAGAAGACATTAGATTAGAAATTAGAGGACAGGTGCTCAGTGCATCCTGGGATGTCCCCCAGCAGCCTAGGCCTATAGCAGTATAACTGAAGGATGGTTCAGGGTCACCTGAGCCAGCCCTAACTATAAGCTTTATCCAAAAGGATCGTCTTAAGCCTAACCTGAAAAGTGGAGAGGGTGTCTGCTGGATGCTGAAAATATACATATTTCTATTGTCACTCACGTAGGTTGGGTATCCAGCCTCTGTGGAGACACACTGTAATTTCCAGCTGTTTCATTTGAATAACACAATGCAGACAGAATCCTGCTTCTCTCCCACATATTCATCGAAATGAAGTCAGGTTGTATGGACCAGCGACGGCAGGATGGCAGCAGCAGCAGCTCGAGAGCAAAGGCACTCAGAAGAAAATTGTTGTAATTCAGAAGAGCACATGTGACTGGTTCACACAAATGTCGTCTTCTGCTTTTTATTGTCCTCTCCTTTAGATCTATCGGCATCTGTCTATTTTTTTTTTTTTTTTGTCCCCATCACCTAGAGTGCTCCTTCAGCTCAACGATGGCTCATTATTACATAAAAAGAAATGACTTAATGTTTGTGCTTTCTCTCCCATGTGTGCTTTTATAGCTGACATTTTGTTTTTAGCATTTTCTTCCTCCTTTTGCTCTTCAAGTGTGATTTTGTCCTTGTGGGACAGCAGATAGAGAGAGAGAGAGAGACGGAGAGAGTGGTGGTTGTTGTTTAAAATAAGAAAGGTTGATGTTTTTCAAAGATGACACTTTCTCTGACACCATCTTTACGAGGCTTAAAGCACCAGGAGTCAGTTTCTCTCACTGAAATGGAAGACATTAAGGGAGGCAGAGGGAAAGATCAGAGAGACCCGATATGCATTCATTCTGAGATAGGGATTTTATATATATATATATATATATATATATATATATGTTCTACGTGTTTTCACTGTTAATTTTGCTTGAACTAAAATCTGTGCAGTTGTTGCCACGTTAATGAGAAAACCAGACATATCAGCTCTGATCTTTAATAATAAAAAAAGTTTTTTTAAAGTCTATTTTTTTATATGGTATTAACACAGTGATGATGAGTGCTAAAATATTTTATATCTGTTTTATTCACTTAATTAGCGCCTTTTGATGTTTCACAAGTTACAAGATATTAATCATAAATGCAAGCTTGGCGTTTTACACACTTGTATTCTAATTGTAATTTGAGAAACTAAATTTTAAAATGCAAAAAAATATATGCTGTAATGTTGCAGTGATCGGTGGCTGCAGTAATAACAGTGTACATATACAGTACATGGGAGAAAGCCACTGCAAGAAAACACAATGTGCAACTTCAATGTCACGCGAAACGTTTAATAACTTAATATGCAGCTATTCAATAGACAGGTTATGTATTCATACGCATTTGACCACATGTGTAGACCACATACAACAATCAGCCACAACATTATGACCACTGACAGGAGAAGTAAATAATATTGACCATCTACAGACATGTAGCACCCACCTAGACCAGACCAGGCACCCCCACCCCATAGCAATGACACTCCTTGATGGCAGAAGCCATCCCCAGCAGGATGCAGCCACAAAAACACTTTAGGAACAACTAAAAAAAAACATGCAGAACAGCACAAGGTGTTGACCTGGCCTCCAAATTCACTAGATCCCAAACTGATAAAGTATCTGTGGGATGATCCACAGAGGCCCTTCCCCTCAAAGGCCCCCCACTAACAACATTCTGTTGATCAGACACCACAGGACACCCTCAGAAGGCCCATGTCCATTCTCTGATGATCCACCACAAGGGAGACCTGCACAATATTAGGAAGTTGGTGATAATGTGGACACTCACAGACGTATCAGCAACTGCTAATTGTCAATCTAGTGACATGTCAGCTAGTCTTTTTTTTCACTAAAGAGTGGTTATGCTCTCACAGTAGTGTTACACTCCTCTGCAGCCCTCATGTCCTTGCAGCGTCAGTGCAGGTGCATGGGCCTAATTACCTCAACCAGCCACATCTGAGAAGGTGTGAATAAAGGACACTGCTGTAATTGCTCTTCAGCTGCAGAAGTTCGCCAGGCCTCGTTCTTTGTCATCTCTTAGAATTTTAATGTAATTAAAACAATAAACATTTATTTTTGTAACATGGATGTTCTCGCCTCCTCTTTGTTGTGTCACACCAGTCTGGTCTTTTCATTTATTTTTTCCTTAGGATGAGAGAGGTGATGGAAGTGTTTGAAGACACGTGTTCCCTGTTGAGTCTTAAGTGTCTGAGTGTCTTTTGGTCTCTTGGTAGTCGCCCTGGTTAGAGAGCGAGTTAACCAGCTGGACTGAGTGTCTCTTCCTTCCTCTCTCAGTTCATTCATTTGTTATTATGTGCACTTCTGTTTAGTTTAGTGTGCTCATTAAAGAATCATCAAACCTCTAAAAGAACCCTGGCCACCTGGTTACTCCCTTTATCCCTAGTGAGCCGGGTTGTAGCGAGGATTGTGAGCTGGTCCAGACGGTTGTTGTTAAGACCTTAATGCCACGCTTCTACCCCTGATCGTTACCAACAGGCGGGTTAGGCTTCTGCGTCAATTTGACGCTGTAGCTACGGCGACAGCCCAGACCTTAACGCTGTACCCTGACGTGCACCTCCCCAGAAATGTAGCTACGCGTTGCAGCGACGCAGACCACAAGAGCTGTGATTGGTCCACTTGGTAGTAGCGTGTTTCTGCTTTAGTTTTTACGGCCGCTTCTCCATCTCCGCAACTTTGGAATTGGATCAATAAAGATGGAACACATGGAGGAAAGGTTAACTGGGGGGGATACAAACATTGGTACGACTCGTCTTTTGAAAGTTTCAGTCGCCATTGTTGAAAGTGAAGCAGGAAGTAGAAACACAAATTAACCCAAATGGCAAAACAGACACAACGCCACCTAGTGTTAGGATGGCGTTGTTACAGATCAAGCCAGACTGACAAGCGCACAAGTATAAATGGCTCGCACCAGCGTAGGCTACGTACATAGGTTACGAATTCAAGACGTCTCTACTCCCTAGCAACACATTCCAGCGCTTCCCGCTGGATCCTGAAGGGTTCTAGGCCGGACAGGAAATATAATCCCTCCAGGTTAACCGTACAAAGTGAGGCGCCCAGGAGGCATCCTCACCAGACGCCCAAACCACCTCATCTGGTCCCTTTTGATGCTCAGCACCTCTGGGTTCAGTATCTTGCTAAAGACACTTCAGGATATGGTCCATGGGCTTTTGATTGAACTACTAACTCACTGGTTCTACCTACTGAGCCGTAGCTGCCATCTTGTGCTGTCACCAGAGCACTTATATCTTGGCGATATTTTGGCTTCACTTCTAGGAAGCTGCCGTGTCATCCATCTTTACATACACTCTGTCTTTTAAAATGTATGAGGAGGTGAACTTTGAGTCTAGACATGCATGAAGACGTTTCCACCATCTCAACCTGCAGCATACATAAAGAAAAAAAAAACATTTGGTTACTCACATGTACGTGCTGCCGCATATCCTCTGGGTAAGGAGACTTTTCAGCTTTCAAACAGAGATCTCCTGCTGTCACTTGAGGCCACTGCTAGCTTTGTTGAATTTCCCTGTCTTTCCTCTTTTGTTTTACCGTCCTGTTAGCGTCCACAGCCTCGGGCCTGTGTGCATTGTGCCTGAACAGCAGCAATGTCATGTTGAGGAAACACACGTGTCGATCAGTATCATACAGATTAGATGCACCTGAGCAAGAACAAGCAGATCACAGTTTCTCTTTGTTTTTTTGTTCTCTTCCTGTGTGAGGTGACCATTTTAAAAAGCAGCAGTATAACCGTAGTCTAAATTTCAGTCTGTAGTTTCAAACAATATAGTAATTCTGTTAGCAGGACAGACCTAAATGCTATACCTGATGAACACAATAAACCGTCAACATAGATTTGTTTAAATCCACAAAACTAAATTTATATGGATTCATTTATTATTATCTCCCATCAAGACAGCCTCACGTCAACACCAGATATGCATTTATGCAAACATCTGCAGCTGAAGGAACCTGGAGAGAACAACAAACACAGATGTCTTCTTCTCAAAAATGGTTGTTTTTCATTTAGGGAGGGCTCACACAGTTCAAAAGCCACTACATTGATCATTCAGTATCTGTCTGCAAGGACAGAAAATCATTATTTCAGCATCATTTAATTAGGAAACCGTGTGAGCTGTGATCGGTTTATGTGAAGATCAAGTAAGTAAATATTTACAAAGAAGCATAAGACCGACCCTGAATATAGATTATATGAGGTTGCCTTTGAAAATATAGTCTGAGGATAAATTGGCAAAATGACATAAAATGGTATCAACAGTATATTAGTTTGTAATAGTAGTTCAAAAATAAAAGTATATCTTGTCAAACTTATCATGATGCAGGATTATGGTGTATAATTATGGAATCTGTCCACAAACGCAATGATTTGTTGACACTCTCCGACTTCTGTCTTGTGTCTCTGGTACTCAGTGCCGAGCTCATCTGTTCCAACATGAGATTTCAAACTTTCTAAAAATCTCACAAACAAATGTCAGAAGGAATGAGGCCAGAGAGCGACAGAGCCACCATCCAGACTGCAGAAACCCAAGGAGGAACAGAAAGAGGAGCAGGAACCATCGTGGGAGGGAAGAAAACCCTGCATGAAATCCTACCAGTGGCTGGAAAAGGCTGGACTGAACCACAGCACGGAGGCGCTAATCATGGCAGCTCAGGAACAGGCTCTAAGTACAATATCAGTGGAGGCCTGGGTCAACCACACCAGGTGACCCTCAGGCTGTGCAAAGATGCTCCTGGGATGATCCAGCACACAACAGCAGCGTGTAAGATGGTAGCAGGTAGGGCATACATGGAACGCCATACGCAAGTTGCTGGTATAATGTGCAGGAACATCTGTGCAGGGTATGGACTGGAAGTGGAGAGTGGCTGAGAAGATCCTGTGGGACTTCCAGATACAGACTGAGAAGCTGGTGATGGCTAACCAACCAAACATAGCAGTGGTCAATCCCCGGTGACAGCAACATGAGGAAGAAGGAACGTGAGTAGGTCGATAACTGGAAGAGATGTGGAAGGTGAAGGCAACGGTGGTCCCCGTGGTGATAAGAACGGCTGCAGAGTGGCTTCAGCAGGTTCCAGGAACTACATCTATGATCTCTGTCCAGAAGAGTGCTGTACAAGGAACAGATAAGCTGACAGTGGGCAGGACCATGGACAGTATAAAGATGGAAGACAGAACCACTCCTCTAAAGTGAAGCCAAAGCAAGTAGAGCTCCCCCTGGTGACTGGCTGCAGTATAGGTCATAAGCTCCACCCCCTCCATGTTAGTGGATGGGACTTGGGTCAAACTAAAACACTAAAATACACATCAAATCATTTCTTCTTTCAAGGACGGTTTCTGTATTTTAGGTAGTTAATATAATGATGCATGTTCAAGCGTCAAATTTTCTGGATAGGTTTTGTGTAAGTTAGTTATTTGACGCTATAGAAACAGGATGTGACATAATGGCGACTACCAGTTGGCTCCACTCTCGGACCGTACTGCGCAGACTCTGGCTGGGATGGCACCGCCCATATCCCAGAGAAAATGGCGTCAGGTTGGCCAATGCAAGGAAGTGGAGGCGCATTGTCCATATTTATATACAGTCTATGGGCTGGACCCTAAAGCTCACAGGCCTCTGATATGGGAAGAGAACTTGAAGAGAACAGGTAGATACCAGAGTTAATATCATCATATCACCTACACAACAGGTAATTTCAGCTAATTTTGTTAATCTTTCTCAACGTAGCATGCTGTTCTCCTTTTATAAAGTGCTATTACTTGCTATTATTACTATACTGGAAGTGTATTAGCATGAAAGATGACCCCAAACAGTGAGCAGACACATTGCTCTGTAGTTTTAAGGGAGTACAGCAGAGTTGGGATCATTTTCTGTGTGATTATCACCAGTGACTCCTTTTATTTTATACTTAATAATGTCGTCCAGCAGGGAAATCTTTATTTTTCTGCCGTTCGTGATGAACGGAAACTTCTTTTTGAATTCCTACGCTTATAGGACTTTTTTTGTTAAATGACTACATGCATTAATTCCACATTTAGGTTATCACACAGATCTGACTCAGATTTAACTTGTAGGAGTATGCAAACATCCACCACATGCTAGTCTGTGCGGCAGCCTTTAAGCAGACTGCGTTGTTAGAGAATTGGTTCCCGGGATAACACAGGTCACCGTTTGTTGTGGGATGATAGATGTGGGGGTGGCACCAGCCCTCGGGTGACACAGGTGACGGGCTCTTTCTTATTACTGCACTAATGGGAGAGAGAGCTGCAGAAAGGCTTCAGTCGTTATACGCCGCAACCACCGAGGTCACCGAGGTCACACATCAACCAGCTTCTGTCTTCTCTGGGTTCTTTCTTTCTTCTTTTGCTCTTGTTGCTTTTTGATTTTCTCATCTACCTTTAGTTCTTCTTCTATCACTCCATTTACCATTTCCGTTTCAGCTCTTGCACAGTTTGGCTTGCTGGTAACTCAGGGAAAAGCATTTTATTTATTTATTTTTTATACTTTATTTTCTATTTCCACCTACTCAGACGATGTAATTCTTTAGCTCAGCAAAAAAAACAGATACACAGCAGTCGCATATCAACAGCAGGAACGATCAGTGTCTGATGAGCACTGCTTTCTGAAAACGAAGTGTTCTTAGGACATCCACCATCACTGACTTCTAACGTACAGATCAGTCGATATCCATAAAGGTCTAACGCCGTTTTACTGGCTCTACTCCATCCAGGCTTTTTGCTTTCCCGTCCCCTTCAGTTAATTACTGGCACATTTGTGTCGTCCTTTACTGCTTCATGATTATTTGCTTTGTGTTTTTACATTCATCACCATGGTGTGGATTAAGGAGCTGAATGACTTTGAGATATGAATTTAATTTTTCCCACCTGAGGATGGTGAAACGGTTGAGCTGGGGACCTTCCTGATTAGCCTTGGAGTTGTATCTCTCTGTACCTTTCTTAACGTATTCTTAATGAATGATACATTAAATCTGGTGCAGACTGCACAAATAGAACCTTACAGAGCCTGCATTTCAGGTCACAAATCAGTTGCCTTTGTATCTTGTATTACTCAATGCTAGGATGACCTCCAGCGTGCACCGGGGTAGTTTTCAGACACTCAGGATGAGAACCTGTACCTCCGAGTGTAAAGCCGTGCTGCTCTGCTAGAAAAAGGTAGATTAACCTGTTCAGGTTCGGGTATCTTGAGGTTCACGAGCGAGGGTAGGACGGAGCATGAGTTCATATTGATGTGAGGTCAGCGGTCAGGCGGTCGTCGCTCTGAACTCTGTTTTACTGTTTAACTTCGGAAAAATCGGAATGTGTTCTTGCAACGTAACAGTGAGGATGACCTTTGACCTTTTGCATATAACATGCCATCACTTTGTTGTATTTTATTAGACAGTTTTGCACAGTTTCCGTTGCACTTAGCACACGAGATGTTGAGTTACGAAAGAACAAAACTGTGCATCTGCCAAATTAAAGTGAAGCGAGGCACATAGAGCTCTCCCTGCAGCGGCGATGAGATCTGATTATTCTGCTGAAAGGACTCGACATCCACTCTGCCCTGGACGTACCATCAGATATGTTGAAGCAGTTGAAGGATGTGGTGGGGGTGGTGGAGAGGGGTGGTCCTCTCTTAGACCTTGATAGGTAGAAGCCTGACAACAAGCACGCTGCTGCCAAATTCCGACTTGAGATGTTCTGGCTTCTCTACAGGAATATTTAAAAGAATATATTTAATATATATTTAAATCAAGAGGCAGCAACTTGCTCGTAAACACTCTCTCTTAGCTTTTTAATACATGAGTAAGGACGCTCCCAGTATAATGAGGAATGGCTTCTAAGAGAATATCAATGCTGAGGACCTCACAGGTGTCCAAGGGTCTTTTTAACTTTGAACAAGGACAACACTGCTGCATGTTAACATTATTCCTTCCCCACCCTAGAATGTGTTGCATTGTGATAAATCAAGTACAAAAATGCATTTAATTTGGCTTTTATTCCTGGCAGTGGCAGAGGAATCTGTGTTCATCTGCTCATCTCTGCATCTTCAAACAACCGTATGTGTGGAAGTGGTGACAGAGCGACGTGTCTATGGACTGCTCTGACACTTACTTGCTGATATTTTGGCAGGAAAGGTGCAGCCAGGATCCAACATATCCATCTACACAGCTGCATCCTGGTTTACCTCTTTTCTAGCAATGCAAGATGAAAAAAATAAAATAATCAGACGTGCTCCATTTATACTAACAGGTCATCTGTATCTGCATATGTAATCTAGACAATACAAATTTAGTCCCGGGACCTTTGCATTTAAACACTTTCGCATTAATAGGTGCACGCAAAAAATGTAATAAATCAAAATGTAAATTAGTGCAGAAACCCTGGTTGGTGGGCTCATCTCAGGTCAAGAGAAACGAAAGCCACACGCAAAAATATGCTAAAACAATCCACAAGCAATAGAATAAAAAGTCCATGGGAAGCATTTTGTTTATCCCAGAGCTTTGCTCAAATGCACACGCATAAGAGAGAGACAAAATGATATTAGGGTAGATGTTTTTTTATATATCTGCATAACTGAGAAAAATGTTCACAGTAGAGATGCACATGTGTCCTGCAAGGACATTTTGTAATAGACCTCCAGTTGGAGAAATGAGAGGAACCTTGGTTGTCACCCGACAAGTTCAACGCATTCAGAAAAACAATTTGCACAAGCAATAAAGTAATTCCCTCTTTGTGAGTTTTGATCGGCCATTCTTTCCTGCCAGGATCAACAACTTCTCTCTCTTTTTTTCAAGCAGTCTTCTGCTGCAGAGCTGAGTTCCTGTGTAACTCCGATTCGAACACTTTGGTTCTGAAAGCACAAGTATTGTTTGGGCTCACGTGGTGTATCTAGTTGAGGAATTTTCCCCTTGAACTGAACGCCATGTACTGTGAGGTTTGTGATGAATGCAACCATACTCTCAGAAATCTTCTATTTGCAGCGTGTCATGCCGAGGCAGGCCCAGTGGAGGCTTCCTTCGTCAGTCTTCACCTTACCGCTTGCTCTGTCATCGCCTGGCTGTGTTTCTCTTGAACCATCTTCAGTGGTTTCATCAGGTTGTTATTTGTGTCTCTTTGTCCCACCGTCCTCCAGCCTGTGACCCAGGGATCGATTCGAGACAGGTGATACTGCTCCACGTCGTCAGTCATTGACGCTCCTTCACAATGCCACTGGGCTGACACAGGAGATCTCGGTGCCAAAAATAAATGGAGATGAATTTAGTCTGTGTTGGTCCACCATGATTGATACACTACACTGCAAAGACTCAACGTGAGAAGTAGAGGATATATCATTTAAATGTCTCCAAACTAGAGTCTCAGACTAAAACCAAGTAGATTTGTGTTGATCCAATGAGAATGTGACCAGAACAGTTTAGTCAGTAGCAATAGTTTCTACTTTCCAGTCAGTACTGTCATTGCTCTGGACTGGATTTCATCTCTGGACATATGTTAGTTGCTGTGCTGTGTTGTCAGACTGACAATGAATCAATGAATCTGTTTTTAACGTGTTCACACATGAAAAGGATCAGATGCTGGAAAGAAGAAACTCTGACTCTGACAAAGTAGTTGTTGCTCTTGTCTGTGTTCATCTAAAACCTTTAGAGTTGTGCTCGTTCTCATTTGAAGCTTCAACTGAACTAAGAACCAGGAAGAAAATCTCAACAAGTTAGAACAGATGATTAAGATCATTTAGGAGCTAAACGCTGCCTAGTGAGAAGAATTATCTTGGTGGACAAAAGAAACATGCCTTGATTTAAGCTATTTCATCTTAGTTAGATTTCAGTTTTTGCAGTGTAAACGGTCTCCAGCCTGTTTGGAGTTAAAGAAGTTTGGACGTGTCACTCTTCAGCTAGTCCCAGACTTCATATTTTACTGGTTTGTTAGACTATAGTCTTCTATAAAAGTCAGTTAGCAGCAGAATCTTAGACATTATCATCACCTGCCTTTAAAAACCCACCATGTGAAAGCGTAGAAAGCAAAGTCCTCCTCTAAAGTCTCCAAAAATAATACTAAGAAAGTGACTTCCAGATTTTAAATGGTAGCTTAATGCCTTGCCTTCCATTTGGTCACTTTCCACTCATACTACAATGTTTGAAGTCCTGCTGCTGACCATCAGGTTTTGTGTTAGATAGTGTGAACTTGTGCTCAGAAAACAGTTGGATTACTCGGGTGGACCAAATGTTCTTTTCTTTTGAGCACTCAGACATTTAGCTCTGACATGACATGGCCCCAAACCGACAAAAAGTACCATAAGACTTGTAATTTGTCATCTGAAAACCAATTCCTGCGTCCACATTTTTGCACGACTCAGTCTCTCACCGATGACACCGGTAACTATCGTCAGCCTGAACAACGAATTAAACGCCTACAGCCTGCAGCCTGGAGCCTGGGTTCATTTTTAGATTACATAACTGTTAATTTTGTCATTATTTGAAGTATGAAATGCCACGACAAAGACTAAGTTATACTTTAACCCACTTTAATAGAAGGTTTTGCAACACGTGGCCGCATTTCAACTGCCAGACTGCTTGGCAAAAAAAAGCACCACTTGTTCCCACTTAATAACCTCACAGAATGTAAGACTCATTTGCGAGGCGCTGATGTTCATTCGGGCTACGGCACATCAAGCAGCATGAGATGGATGTCATGTGAAACAAAAATAAATATGGTAAAACTGTGCGAGGGAAAAGACATTTTGTCTTTAATATAAACAGGTACAAATGTCCCGCTGACAGAGCTGCCCACCCACTGTGGCTTTGAAAGCCTATCAATGCCCCTCAGCTGCCGCAGCTGACACATCTCATCTCGGAGTGTCTTATTTCTGGCCCCTGATGTAACCGCTGAGAGCCACATGGGCCATTGTAGAACATATTTACACATTCAGTCTGACTCCTAATACACTCCTTGTCTGCCGTAGCCAGCATAAAGCTCTACACTGCCCACTGCAATGCCATAATATTTCACTAAACGACACAGTCAAACAGAGACGTCCTCCCTGGAAATGCAAAAAAAAAAAAGAAAGAGGATGTTAAAGGAGAAACATGTTGGATAATACATGCACACGTTGGCTGTGTTCTATTCTGGGCTTTTAGGGCTTATGTGTGTGGGACAAGGGTCAAGTGCACCCACCGGCATAAAAATGCAGCAGCATAACAGCTGGAGGCAGAATAAATGCAATTCACAATGCAGTGCAGGCACCAGGGCGTCCATTATAAAAGCTTTCACTGTGGTTGTTTCACAAACGGACCTGAAGTAAAGCAACTAAAGTCAATGACTTCATCTTATCAGTATAACATAAGTTATGAACTTGAATCGTATATGGTTCGGTTTGTTTCTTATGTGATTGTACTCACTTATTCATGCCTCAAAGTTTCAACTAATCCAACACAACTTTGTGCATTTCAAACCAAATGGTCAACTAGTTTATATATTAGTTTATATCCTCTGTCAACTACCACCAATGTCTCACAGCAAGAAGGTTCTGGGTTTGAATGGGTTTGAGTTTGCATGTTCTCCCTGTGTCTGCGTGGGTTCTCTCCAGGTTCTCCAGCTTCCTCCCACCGTCCAAACACATGCTGGTTAGGTTCACTGGTGATTCTAAATTGGCCGTAGGTGTGAGTGTCTCTCTGTGTTAGCCCTGTGATAGACTGGAGACCTGTCCAGGGTGGACCCCCCCTCTAGACCAATGACAGCTGGGATAGGCTCCAGCAGACCCCGTGACTCTCCAGAGGACAGACAGTTACAGAAAATGGATGAATGAATGAACTTGTCTTGTGAGTTAAAAAATGCTTTTAAAAATTAACCCATAGCTGGAACGAGTATTTAATCCCAGTTCATGGCCAACGAGCCACATGTCAGGCTAAACTTGTCAGGGTCAAAGAGTTTTTTAGCCTGGAAGACCCCCCCCCCCCCAGCCAGATAACAAAACTTTGGTCTGGAGTCTCTCTGTTGGGAACTGATTATGCTCCAGCAAAGCTCTACTGGACCAATCAAATCACTTTATGCAGTGATGGGTGGTTGAATTTGTTTCCAACTAAATTGCTCTGATTGTAGAGTATTGGATCACATGCAGAAATTATTTCTTTATTTTATTTTTATTTTCTGTGCATCAGCTGAAACACGACCTGATAATAAACCAAAGTGTTTCAAATGAAGTCCAACAAAGTCACCACCAGAAATGACCAAGACACGGCGCTATGAAACACCAGCCTTCGTTTGATTGCACACGCTCAACGTTAATCTTCAGATAAGTCTTTCGTGCCTTATTATTTTCTAATAACTTAATATCTACTTTTACATGACGCATTTGTTAATCATAAAGATATTGTCCTACGCCCATTTCCATTCACCTGTGATAATTAACTCAGCAGCTGACATCGGCTTTGACATGCACTGAGGAGCTTCTTGCTTTTCCATGCTCTGATGGTTTTCACCGGAGCATGGAAATGTCATGTGGCCCTCATTAATTAAAGGCTTTTTAACTTTTTTTGGAGCAGCGTGCTTTGGTATGAATTTATTTCGTTTTTGGTCTATCTCGCCTTGTTATGTCCTCGACGTCCCTAACTTGTGTGTTAAAGGGCGTCATTATATTCTCTTTACCACATTTAATGCAGTGTGTACAGAACAGAGGCTATTATGGCTGATTCTTCTCTCTCCGTGATCTAATAGATTTAAACAACTGATTAGCTGTTGTCACGGTTCAGTGAAGTTGATGGTTACTGGGTAAGGTAAAAAAAAAAAAAGCTTTTAAAGTCTAAAGTGACAGCCACTATCAACTACTTATTTAAATGTCCAGCTGTTCTTGATGCTTAGATTAAACCTAAATGAAACATTATCAAGGTGATTTAATCCACTAATTTAATTACGGCCAAGGAGTCCGACAGTCACTAATCCACTGCTTTTAAGCCAGTCATTAAATGTGGGCTCCCCGCTGTTTAATGGAAGATACAATCAGTGCAGACATGACACCTCAGGAATTACACTGATTTTCTATAAAATAAAAGGAAAAGAAATAGAAAGAGAGTAACTGATGTTTGATTATGAATGTTTTCTGTGACCCTCTTTGGTTTTTCTTGTGTTTCCTGTTTTTTATTTTGTAATCCTAATCCTTTGGTTTGTGTTGTCTTGCTTTACTTCCTGTTGTTTTCCCTCCTTTGATTGTTGGATTGGTTTCCCCTTTGTGTGTTCCGCCCTCATCAGTTTCACCTGTGTCTAGTTAACCCTTCAGCACATGCGCCTACATAGCCATGCCTTTCCCTTTGTTCTCTGTCAAGCCGTTGGTTGGCTTGACGGACTTCTGTCATGTTGTCTGTTCTCTCTTTGAACTCTTCCTTGCGCTTCATCCTTGGTTTTTGGTCTTCGCCAGTTTCTTTTGGATTTGTGTGTTTGGCTTACTCTGCCGTCTGTGCAGTTAGTGATGGCCAGTCGAGGCTTTGTTGGAGCTTTGACACTTGTTTCAAAAAAATGGTTCATTACTGGAGGCTTCAACGACACAGTGCTCGATTGGGACATCTAGTGGACAATAGAATGCAATGCAATTGAGACGTGTCATTTATCGGTTCATGCTTGTATGGGATTTGATTTGCCATGCACATCCTGGCTACACTTCATAGTTGTACGGTTTCAAGTTGACACAACAAAATGTTAAAGTTGTTTTTATAAATACATTTATTTTTAAATTAAATAAAAAGTAGCCAATAGTCTCTGCTTGCTTCGTAGGCTCAGCTCAGCTCTCCCAAAGAGCAGAGACAACCAAACCAGTGACAGGGTTTTGATGACGAACGAAGCAGTGAAGTGGTTCATACGTCACTAGTCAAGTGACCCAGCCACGCTTTGGCACAGTGATTTTATGTTCGACTGAACTTCTTCATGATGTGTCAGAGGACCATCATTATATACAGTGCCTTTTGTTCCTGTATTGTAGTTTGTGCACCCTCCCTTGCTATTAAACATGACATATAGAAGACTAAACTGCTGTCCCCGCTATGTTTAAATGTTCACAACAAGAGCCCATCCAGTTTGTATCTTGAGGAGAGCTCAACAAAGTCACGCAAAATTCAAATGGGGTTCCTTGTCTGGGGAGAATGTAATAGTTCTTCAGGTTTCACACCAATAAACCACTTTAGTAATGTTTTTTTTTTAATAGAAGTGGAAAACTGCTGGAGGGCCGTATAGGTGGAACGCTGATCCTATGACACACTTTAAAGATGGCACCCTCATTTGCATCACGTAGCAGAATAAAGAACAGATGCTAAAAAGGGGGAAAAAAAAGAAACTAATCTGACTCAACTGGCATTTTACTAACTAATACTTCAAGTGGTGCAACAACAGCTTTAATGAAAAGACTTGCAATCATTAAAGAAAGACAACAAGATGCACGAGAGAGTAAAATTAGCAACATCCATCCAGAGCTTCTATTGTTGGATACAAGCTGTTGGATGCATTGTTTAGCTTTCTATGTCTAGCTGTCTGATATCGTGTTTGTCTGAATGACTAAATGCCTTTTAGTCTGAATGTCCAAAATGTGCTATGGGATTTTAAAGCTTTTCCATCTCGGCTCTATGTTCCAACACTTCCTTTATTTGCTCCTAATATCAGTGAAGGGATGACATGAGGAGCTCAGAGTTTCATTCTTTCCATTCCACTTAAAATGCATTGGGTTCTGGGCAGCAGTGATTGGCCTTTCGTATTAAAATGCCAAATGTGATTAACAGTTTAAGATTCAGAGTTTAAGCCCCATAAACCCAAACCTGGCACAAACTTTGGTACAAGCAGTACTCAACAAAACATAGAAAAAGCATCGATTCACCATTGACTAAGGGCAAAGGCAAAGCCCACAGCCCCTATGCTCATTAACAGTGAAATTTATTTTGGCATTCACATCGGTAACAACCTCAAGTGAACCCCATATCATCCAAATAAAAACCCGACGAAAACTGACTGCAGACCGCTCAGAATAAAATAGAGCGAGATAAATCTACCTGTTCAATTTACTGCAGAAACTGGAAATCCCCCTAAATTATAAAGAACAAGCTCAGATAGTCCCTAAAGACTTCAGAGAACTGTCTATAGAGTACATCATTGAAAAACATTGCCTCCTTCTTCTACCGGTAAAAAGACGGAGCCTGAAGTGGCACCTCAGCGGTAACCTGATCGACGTTTGTAACTTGTGTGCCATATGTTGTGACATGTGGATGTATCCATGAAAATTATGTCTGAGGTCGTGTGAACTGGAGTGCTATGGTAATTTCCAGTTGCCCAGACTAGTTTGTGAAAGTGATGCTGACAATGAAGACTAGAAGTATACATCAGGGGTGGAACGACTTCTAAATGTTTAAAGTCGGCTGATAAGTGGTGAAAGTTGAGTCCACATCGACTAGTCGATGACTTCACACGTTAACACATATTGTAGCGTCTCACACAAAGGAAGATATAGAGGTTTTTCTGGAAGGTAGCTGAAGCTTGAACACGGGCCCACACCAACACCATAACACCAACACTTACTGTATATGTGGCTCTCGCTCGGCAGACTCTCAACTCTACCATAACTTCTGTCTCTCGCATGGTGCATTCACTGACATCAAGGACAAAAAACACGCTCTACAACCACAGCAACAATGTCAACTAATAGAACTCAACAGAACTGAACACAAACACATGCCCTGCAGATATGTATAGCCTATATAAATCTGCACCATCAATAGCATTTAATAGTTCTTCACAACATGTTGTAAGATAGGATAATGTAGCTGGGTTAAAAACAAAGTGGTAGGCCTATATATTTGAAGCCTTTTCCATGTTTGGTGAAGTTGTTAACTGACTGCTGTCCAGAGGATTTGGACCGTTCCTCTGCTAGTTTTAGCCCTAGCATGTATTTTTTGCAGTAGTACTTTGGTTGTATTTCAGGGCTGACATGTCACGTTACTATTGGCTTCATCTTTAGTGAAGTATTTCCACACACTTGATGAACCGCTGTTTGGTGCAACGACCCACTGGGCTCCTCACCTGTCTTCTAAGATGCGGCCATGTTATTGTCACGTTAGATTAGTGACTAGTCGACATGATGATTAAAGCATCATGGCACAGGAGAGAAGTCGACTAGTCGGTACAAGCCCTAGTCTGGAAAAAGCAACTGTCTTTTGTTTGTTGGGGGGCGAAGTACTGACCAAACTAGTTTCATAAAAACTGACTGATGCAGCTATTTGGCTAAGATGCATGTGCAGAAAACTTTGTGGGATATGAGGTCACCAGGTACTTCAATAAAAAATAAAAAATGAAGGCAATGTAATATGTTTTTTTAAAAGAAAGACGACAAAGAAGAATCTCCCACTGAATCCAATTAAGCTGGAACAATGTAATTTTAATTGATTTTTTAACTTTAAATGCCTCACAGTGACCCGGCGTTGACTTGGCAGCTCACTTATCCAGTTTGTGCTACGGTGAAAAAAAACAAAAACAAAGAGAAGTTACATCAGCATGCTCGGTGCAAGAAATGCATCATTTAAAACACTGGCCATAAATGATGTCTGGCAGGAGAGGGCTGTGAGTGATGAAGACAGACCAGAGAGGGGAAATGACAACACACTTGCTCTCTAAAAACCCTCCATTAAGTGTCTCAAGAGGAGAACAAACACAGACTCGGTGTGTGTTCGGTGTGTGCACGGGTGTGTTTTGTGTGTGTGTGTGTGTGTTGCAAGCATATGTCCTGTCAGCTTCTGTTTTAAATTTAAACCGTTGCTATCATCTTCTTAATGTATATCTTGACTGTTTGGCAGGGAACATCAAAGTCACATTTCAGCCTCGTATCTGAACAAAAAGTCATGAAGTTCTATTTCTTACACAGAGACCAAATAATTTATATGTATCTATTATTATACACTTAAATGACTCAGGCCTTCTCAAGTCTTATATTTACCTGCAGATACTGTCTTTGCACACACATCTACATATATGCTTGTACAAACATCCTTCTTCCTTCCAATATCTCTTAATAATATAGAAATAAAAACACCATTGTGAACCATACCATCCTAATGGGAACATTTTTTGCCAAACAAAACATTACTGAATGAATTGCAGTTGACATCTAAATGGTCTTCACTACCTACTGGTACTCAAAGCTTCTTAACAGTCACAGTGACGCATCTCCCCATTCGTTCACACAAGTACACATTCAACCACCAGCGTTGAGCACTAGGAGCAACTGGGGGTTAAGTGTCTTCTTCAAGGACTCTTCAGCATGTGGTATGTACCAGGGATTGATCCTCTGGTTTGTTGACAATCCACTCCACTCTACCTACTATAATAGCTATCCCGTGGCCAGTTCAGTGGCAGTTGATGAATTGGGCCAATGATAATAGTGCAAGAAATAAATGTTGCATCCCGGTGCACTTTCAGAAATAGTGATGTTCATTACAGCGAAGGTGTTGCCTGTAGCTTTATCTCCACTGTTGCATTCTTACACTTCCCAGTAGGATGACTCAAGGATGCAGGATGCTCCTGTTTCGCGTGCTCAGTTGCAGAATTCATTTTGATAGAGTCCTGTCTCTCCAGGTCACTGTAGAGTTAATTAAAAATGAAAATGGATGAAGCATTATTGTACCTCACCTGTCAGATTTTCATGGGTTCAGTTATTTTAGAACTAGTTCAATAACATCAGTGTTTACCAGTGCCTTGCTCAGTGGTTATTCTCTTACACTCATTCCCAGTCCTTTGTCATCTGTTGGTTTATATTTGTTTGTGAGTGTGATGCTTTAACAACAATCACATTTAATACTATAATGCACATATTATTTGTCCCCAGAGGTAGTCTCCCTCTGGATATAATAACCCCTGACCTCTGACCTCCGACCTCTGGTCTAGTGGCATCAGTAAGTTTCCATTTGTGCTTTTAAGTGAATTAGTTCAACAACTATTAGATTTACTGCCACACAGTCATGTCCTCTTCATAATTAATCATATTCATCTTGGCAGTCCCTTATCTTTTTTATTCAGCTCCCACAGCTAGTGAAAATTGGCCGTTGGAAATTAAGTTGATCATAAACCAAGAATCTGGGTTATGACCAGCTGCTCGCAAAATAAAGTTCCCATTAGCCTCATCTGTACTTTGTGTTTAGCACTAATGTTGCGTGCTCGCATACTAATTATCAGGGCTCATGTATGAATTATGCATTCACACAATTTGACTTTTGGAGCGTTCGTTGACTGAGCCCTGGAGCTGTCACGGACGTAGGGTATGTTACACTTATTTCGCTTTTTTTTTGCTGCATTTGGATCTCTTCTGTTTCGTCTATTTTGCATCCAATTTACAATCCCCAGCGTACTAAAGTTGATAAGAACAGAATTTGCTGTGAATAAATCCTGTCGGATTCCCTATCCCCCAAAACAAAGATCATATCACTTTCCTCACCATTATTCTATTTTTTTCCCCCTTGTACTGTTTGTACTGTCTTAAAGAGAGCAGCAGCCAAAGAAAGATATGTATCTTCAGCTGTCAGATACAAAGAGGAATAATCCCAGCCGTCCAACTTGTCTCTTGAACTGTGGACTCAATACAAAGGTTTTAATGGATGCATTCTACATACGGTGCATGGTTGTGTTGGTGTCTCATCTTAGATAATTCAGATCTCTGTCTGAATGTCAGAAAAGTGTTTTCTCAAATGTGTTGCTGTGCTGCAGGACACACAGAGGGAATCGCAGAGCTGAGAGGTTTGGCCTTCAAACTTCTCAGCTCCACAGTGAGAGGTAATACATCTTGCTCTGAGTCTATCAAGCAGATCTCTCCCCTAAATGTGTTTTAAGGCCCTTTGATTTCGTCTCTGTCTTAGCCCACTGTGCCAGCCCAACCACAGACAATGAGCTGTTTTTTCATTTCTGTTCCTGGCGCCTTGGCAGAAGACTCTCAATTGTATGTTTTGCTTAATCACATTGTCCAGAATCTTAAAAATGGAACAAAAGACTTTATCATAGCCGGATAGTGTTCCAGGAAATTCTGCTAACAGATCATTTTCTCCTGAGACGACAGCAACAACAACAGTCTTGGCAGAGAGGGTTTTAATCATGAAAGGGAATCATTTTCTTACTGTGAAGCTGCTGGCTGCATGGTATATGTTTGTATTGAAGTATTTTATTTCTTTGTAAATGGGGACTTAAATCCCTACTAACATCCTCAGACTGCCATGTTATTTAAAGTGAACTATAAAAACACATAAATTCCAAGGTGTCTCACAGAAAAACAATCTATATAGGATTTAACGTTTCCTTCTATATCCTGCATATTCAGGAGAACTTCCACTAATGGCATGCAGTATACAGAGTCTTATGTCACACAACACACAACAAGCGACAAAGATTACAACCTGGTCAGCTTTGCCAGATTTCCATGTATAATTCTCACCACATGTGGGTGGTCTGTTTCCTCCTTCAAGTTTGGGTCCTCTACTAGATGCCTGGGAGTTTCAGGATCCTGTGCAGTATCTTAGTTGATCTTAGTACTGGACTCTTCTAGACAGAGATCTCAGATGTTCTTCCAGTGTTCCTTTCACCACTGCCGGATCACTGTTGCTTTCACAATCTGCATCTTTTCTAATCCCTCTTTAAGTCCTTGGTGTTTCTCAAGCTTCTAATGTTCCTTCGTCCTCATGTAGCTATCACTTGGGACTGCCACATCTACCACTAAAGCCCTCTTCTGCCCTCTTAGTTTGTCCTATATCTGGAATTCCCACGGGATCTTCTCCACTACCTTTGGATGTGTCTCCCGTGTTGATTCTCTGCACAGATGTTCAATTAAATTAAATTACATTTTATTTATATAGCCTGAAAACCTCAGAGCAAGCACTAAGGTGGCAAGAAAAAAACTCTCATTTCATGTTCCTTTACTCTATTCTCATGGATGAGAGATGAAAACAAAGACCAGGTAACGGATGAAATAAATTCAGATAAATTCAACTTTATTTATATAGCGTCAATAACAATACAAATTCTTTCAAGACGCTTTACAACATCTGGTCTGAAACCAGGCCTGAATCCCCCAGAGCAATCCTGAAGGCGACAGTGGAAAGGAAACACTCCCATCTGAAAATTGAAGACACCTCAACTTTCATGTTGCCAGACGTCACCTTCTCACTTCCTGTCACTGGCTTCTATTGAAAATGTGTTTTAGCGTATCGCTCCCTCACAGCTAGTGTGAACTCACCATTAGTGGTTATAATAAGTCAAGTGTTGTACCTGGGTTTGATTGTGTCCATGAGATAATTAGAACTATTTAGATAGTGACTATGGTTATTTTCTATGTTTTTCTAACAGAAACAAGGTGTCCTACTAACAAGAATTGATTGAATCCAAAGTCACCTTTGTTCTCTGATTCTCTCCATTGTTGTCTGCAAACACATCCACAAACAAAATGTGATTATAGTCATCAATTCTACATCAAAATGTAAAGAGGTATTTAGGAAACAGATAATAAGAAGTAATAAGCCAGCAGCCAGAGGCTGTTTATACTGCATGTGTACCTCAACAACTGTGCTGCAGAGCATGTCAGATCTTTTTGTTCCTGTTAAGGTGATATGAGGTCTGTACAGCGAAAAGCACCAAAGCTAAAGGTCAATCATAGCCAGAGGGCAAACGTACACTCATGCACTGAAGCCTCAGCTGCCCTTTGGGCTTGAATGTTTGAAGAATCCCCATACAGGTTCTGACAAAAGATGCACTCCCCATATCAAGTACTACAACTCAGCCCAGCGTACTCCACGGCAGCTAGTGACTGCTAAGTAAAGAGGGTTAGTTGTGTGTCTTGAGGGCTTTTATAATAATGGCAGCTTATCAGGGGAGTCCTCTTTGTTCAGCGCAAAAATTACCAAGTAGCCCCCAGTGTACACACTCTGCAACACACCACCACCACAAGACCGCAAAGTTCAGTTAAACACTCGGTGAAAACTTCCTTTACTGCTGACTAACGGGAACAAATACTTTTTTTTTACTGTTTGATCAAAAATGTTGAATTCAATTTTGTGAACAGAAAAAAATATGGTTCCTTTCGCTCAAGCATGAGACATGAGGAGTAGTCATTTTCTGAAATATAAAAATGTGTTTACAGTTGCATTATAATCACAGCCTGGTCGGGAAACCCAATAAGTTCTATTAAAAAAAATAAAAATTGAAATTGTAATTTGAAGAACAGGAAAAAGCCAAATAAATAAACGTTAAATAAAAGACAGATGTGGATACACTTCAGTTATTGGAGCTATGAAAAAGACGTAGTGTGACAGTGCCTATTGAATACTGTTACTCTAATATGTTATGTGTATTTACCAGGTCATCACATCCTATAGCTTCTATTGTTTATTTTGGCAGAAGCCTTCTATAGGTTGATTATCACCGTGTCTGTAAATAACCTGCTTGTAACTTCATGGGATGCTTTTTGTACACAGTTATTATAATCTTGTTTTAAGTTACAGGAAATTACAGATTTCCCATCGATTGACAAAAACTATTTTATGTTTACAACATGTATCCCCCTCATTGAGTTATCTCATGTAGAGAAGAGAAAGCGATCCTGTCCCAGGTATCTTGCCAGTTCCACAGACCAGTCAAGAAGACAAGTGGTCAAGGAGATGCGCCTTTGCACTGTGACACCCATCTGCAAAGTCATTACATTCCCAGATTAAAACCTATTACTAATACTGATTGCTAAAACCCAATGAGGCATGAAAAGCTGTTTTTTTTTTTTTTTTTTTCTTTTTTCAATCACGGCGTAGGAGAGATGGACTCAAACATGGAGCCCGGGTGGAGTGGTTGTCTCCAGCAGCCTGCACAGAGAGGCTTCAATGCCTGATTGATGTTGTTTTCCTTCTTTTTACTTAAACACATAGGCATACACAATGTTCTGTATACAGCATGAATTATGTAAGAGTGTTCCCATAACATCACACCACCTTGTCCTAACTAATAAGGAGCACAGCATTTCATGCACATGTGAATAACATTAAAATTGATCCAGAACTGTGGCGGTTCTAACTGCTGACCCTCACAACCCCTAACCCTGCCCCCCCAACCCTAACCTTCTCAAACAAGCGCCCAACCCATACCCTAATTCTAACCGTACCCTAACACCAAGTATTAATCCTCAAACAGCCAAAATGTCCTCACTCTGCAGAAATGTTCTCACTTTGATGGTGTAAAACTCCAATCTGATCCTCAAAAAGACAGCTGTACAAGAACTCACAAACACACACACACAGACAATGTTTATATAGCTATCTATGTGAGGACATTCATTGACGCAATGATTTCCCTAACCTAACCCTAACCATTCAACCAAGTGCTAATTGTAATCTTTACCCTGATAAATAAGTGAGGACTGGACAAAATGTCTTCACTTTGTAGAAATGTCCTCACTCCGATGTTGTAAATCTCCAACTGGTCCTCAGAAAGATAGCTGTACAAGCACAAACACACACACACACACACATTTGTCTCTTGGCCTGAATTCCAAATTGATGACTGGTCATTAGACAAATAAATGCAATCATGTGTGAAGAAGCTGAGGCTCATACGGGCCACAGGCTCTTTAATGTGGGTCAAGAGATGGGGCTGGTTTATGATTATGACATCCACACAAATGACTGCACTGCTGTCAAACCATGAGTTCTGCTGTATTTTAAAATAACTTTCAGTCAACAGATCCCATGTCATATGTGCGTGTATTACTGACGAGTGTTCTCCTGTGCCATAGAGTTCCACCGTTGTCCAAAAACTGTGAAAACTGAGCAATGGGCCACATTGTTGCATGGTTCCTTCAGTCCATTAGAGCCCCAAATGTAGACTAATGTACCACTGAAAATAGGGTTAGGGTCCACATGCTAAATGCAATACAAGTTACTGAGCATAAAGTGCACATGTGCATTTAGGGTGCTGTAGAGTATTTTAGCAGCAGCTGTCTTAATGGGTCGCTACTGCTGTTTCAGAACCATGAACAGCTTATTGATCTCCGCCCTGAGGTTGGTTAGACCTGCACAAAACTCAGATTGTAACTCCAACCCTGGAAGCTTCCACATTACCAAAGAAATATTGTGACATCTCCAAATGTGGCCAGAGATCAGATCTCTCAAATGAGTCCTCAGTGTGTCCTGGGTGTGTTCACATCTGGACTTTAAAGGTGACAGAGAATGAAAAAACGTTTTTACCTTGTCTTAGTTGAATAACGGTAGTCTGCCCGCATTCACGAACATACGAAAAGTGCTAGACATTCTGAACATCTCCATTTCATAGAAATTCCTCTTTTAGAAATGTCAGCCAGAAAATGCCCCAATCTGAACAACGGATACATATTACGTAACATGTATCTTACTGCCCCCCCACTCTCATTCAATTCCCTCCCCTTCAAAATAATTTGCATACATCCGCCCTCTCGCCTCCAACGGGAAGTACATTGCAGCAGTGCTTGCGGAGTTCAAGGCCAAATGGCGAGTCGCGTTCCGAGGTGTGCTCTTCCAGGCTGTGCAAGCGGTGTGCAAACTTTCCATTACATTCCCACCGAAAGAAATGCACGAGATGCGTGGCTGCTGTTCATTTATAATCGGATTCCAACTACATTCAACCACAGACTGCTACTTCGTTTGTGAACGGCAGTCTATGGCGAAAGATAAATTATTTTCTGGTCCCGATCGACTTGTGCCTTGGATTATACATATGTTGTTTTTCAGAATAAAAAATGATTTTACATGTCAAGAATGTCACAGTTTGTTGCAAGATAGTTAAGTAAAACGCTATGGAAAATACGTAATTAAACGAACTACAAGTCCCGCATGCTGGCGCGTACAGAACCGACCAAAACTCCCTTCGGTTAGTAGAGGGGCGGGACTTCGGCTCTCTATAGCAAAGTTTACATTCTTTTGAGTGGCAGCAAATGCAGCCAATCAGCGTCAAGTGCTTGCATTTCATAATGAGGTTGCCAGTTAAGCCCGAAGGGGCGCCAAATATGTGCAAAACCACGCGTTTAAAATCCCCCACCCTAATATAGCTTTCTGAGAGAGGTTTTTAGGAAGCTTCTAAGGCATTACAAACCCAACCAAAATTTTTTTGTCTGCATGTCACATCACAGATCAAGGATAAATACCCCGTTCAATCATTCTATGTCACCTTTAACTCTTTATAGGGCACTCATTGAAATAACTGGAACTGACCATTAGAATATCGGTGATGATTCAGGCACTTGTCAACATACACATTATCACATTAAACAACATCAGGCCACTTATTCATGGTATCTAATGAAACAGTTATGCTCAGCGTTCAAGCAGAGGTGGACCTTGCAGACCACGTTTGACCCGAGAACGTTGTCTTGATCTTCTCTGATTGGCTGAGTGAAAAACCACATGCTTCTAAACCTCACTGAGAAGCACCAGGACTCAATTTAAAATGTGTACTGAAGTTACCAAATATGGTTCCTCGCCCTATAAAGGGTTAAGCTGATCACTTGTGATTAAATTCCCCAGGACAGTTGTTAATGTGAGGTCTGAACTGGGCCATGGACCTCAGCAAACTACTACAAGTACCAAACCCAAAACATCTAGCTCCACCTAGCTTCCACCACATGGGCTCACTGTGCAATAGGTGCTACATGATAAAACATATGATAACCTAGACATTGACAGTGAGATTAATAAATCAGTACACTGAGGCCTGATTGGATGGGAAAACAGGAGCCACAAAAGCAGCGGAAACCGCCACGTCTGCTGCTCGGTGACACCGCTGTGTGTTGCTGGTGTCTGAGTAAGAACACAGGGATTCAGATATACTGACAGAAGACAGGCAGTGTACGTGTGTGTGTGTGTATGTGTGTGTGTGTGTGTAATGGTGCAGAGAGAGTGATAGGCAGCCTCACACCGCATTTTCAATGGAGAAATCCCACCATATATTGCAGCTTAAACTGAGCTAAGAGACGTCACCGTGTCCCATTTTCAGGGACAATATCCACATTCTTTCAGGCTAAGCGGCTCAGCACAGGTGTCACTTTTCAAAGGCTTTTTTAAATATTTGTGGAAATAGATGATTGATTGTTCCAGTCTTTGGACTCTATGGTTTGTGTCCTCACTTATAACATGTAGCCATAACTGACATATTTGGGGATATTTTCAGATCATCACGTGTATATATGAGAAGAAGGAAGATCATCTCTGCATGTTACTGTAAATATCTATCCGTTCGGTCACGCTGCAGCAGCGCCATAGTCAGGGCTTTCATATCAGCTGAAGTCCAAGCAGCTTCTCCATCTCAAGGCGGTTAGGAAATATAACTGCACAAACTTGTCACGAAACGTGGCGTCCAAGGACATGAATTTTCCGTTTTATTTCTTGACAGAAAGAAGTACAACTTTAAAAAAATAAAAAGTATTTCAATTGGCACTACTTGTCGGACTTGGTACCATGGTATTTCCTTATTTACAATGAAGCAGCGACTCAAAGCGACAGAATGAAATCAAAGATGAATATTCCTCCATCCACCAAAGACAGATATTGAATGTCTCTCTACTGACTGGGGATGCACCTTTTGTAGGAAAAATGAAAAAAATAATAAAACGGTTACAGTTTAATACAGTTTCACAGTTCAATACATTTTCATTGCCAAACAACCATTAAAAACTGCCTTGGAAACTGTGTAAAGGATAATTGACTAAAGGAAAAGCTAAAGTTTAAATTATATTGGAATTTACTTTTAAAACCACTGCTTTCTGTTCTACTGTATGCCCATTAGGCACCAGTGTCAGATACAGTTGTAGTTGAGTCGAAGGTTCAGATAAGTAGCCAAAACATGGTTGGATTCTTCCATTGGGGCGATGCTACACCAAAAGGAGAAAGAAAACTCCAGTGTTAAGCTATATTTCAGTGACTTTTTTCCGTTTGCATCTGAATATAGTCTAAACCATATCCCAGTACTGCTGACCAAACCCTTTGGAGTCAATTGCAATATGGCTGCAAATGACCCAGATGGTTCTTGCTCATATTAAGGCAGTTGATTAAGGCATATTAACTGCAGACGCTGCAACTCAATCTTATCAGGTTCAGAGAGGGCTTGCACCCTAACTTACATGCTTTTTTTCCTTTTTTTTTTTAATCGATCCAATTAGCTGAGCTGTGTTCCCTGTGAAACACGACAGGTCAAGAACGCCTGAATGCCACTGGCTGTGCTTTCTTTCCATGAAGAGGGCACTAGTCAGTGATTCCAATGAGGGAGTGGAGATAGACAGACGACCAAGGCTTTAGAATAAGTGAGTTGTGTGAATACTGAGTCATGTGATGTATAATAGCTGCAATCTTTGACGTTCAAAGCTGCTGAACTGACAGATGGCGGCCATCTAGTGGTTTCTGGTGCTACTGCTTCCTGAGTTGAACAGCAACAAAGCAGTTGTCTAACGGTATGTGCCTCGTGTGCAGCAGACTGTCCTTGGGCCTGTCTGCTGCTGCTGCAACACTGCAAATCTCCCCACTGTGGGATAAATAAAGGATTATCTAATCTTATCTAATCTTATCTTAATGTTTAGTTAGACTGCTGTTAATCACCCATAAAACAGATCCCTTTAGCCGTCATAGCAACATTATCCAACATTGCCCTGAAAGATCTGACCTTTGTTGTAGACTGAGTCTATGTTAGCCCACCAGTCCTGTTTGTGATCCAGATGTAGACCCAGGTACTTATAGGTCTGAACCACCTCTACACACTCCCTGTTGATGGTTACAGGCTGCAGGTGGAGCCTGGACCTCCAGAGATCCACTACCATCTCCTTGGTTTTAGCTGTATTGATCAGAAGATGGTTCTCTGAGCACCATGAGTTGAAGTTGTTCACCAGATTCTTGTCCTCCTGCTCCCGTTCATCCCTGATACACCCCACAATTGCAGAATCATCTGAGAACTTCTGCAGGTGACACGACTCTGTGTTGTACTTGAAAACCAAGGTGTACAGGGTGAATAGGACAGGGGAGAGCTGATGTCTTCAAGTGAGATGGTCCAGTATCCAGGAAGTGAGGTGTGAGTCCACTCCCATCTCTGTTAGCTTGTCTCTTAGCAGCAGGGACTGGATGGCGTTGAATGCGTTGGATAAGTCAAATAACATGATCCTCACAGCAGCATCCCCCTGTCCAAATGTGAGAGAGTCCGATGGAGCATGTACAGGATGGCGTCCTCTACCCCCACCTTCTCCTGGTACGCAAACTGCAGTGGCCAGTTAGAAATCCTAATAGATTATACTGTTATATGGTACATGGATCATTTTATGCATTTCTTTTTCTTGAATAAATATGTTCACAAAATATGTAAACGAACGTGAGCCTCCAACAAAAATTACCTCACAATCTTCTAGGGAATTTTAGTAAAGCACATCAGCAGCTGCTGTTCATAAATGCAGCACTCCATATATTTAAACAGAAAAGAACTAAAGCGGGCCCTCTGAGCATTCTCCCACTCCGTGATTACGCCGCACCTAAATGTAACTGGGAAAGCAATTCAGTTGTATGGGGACCTCATTTACGGGAGACGGGGGTTTCATTACGCCGGCGCTCGTACGTAAATAAATAAAATCTCCCAGCGTGGCCCCGGAGCTCGCAGTGGCTCCACACAGGTGTGACATTACACACAACGCAGGATGTCTGTTCACGGCTCCAAGATGGAGGCTATCACCGGCACATCAGGAAGCGGAGCGTGAGGGGGGTTTCTATCACCGGATCTCAGATTAGATCAGAGAACACTCCAATTATGAGGAGGCTTCGGGGCACGCGTCTGCCAGCCCGGGCGAATTAGTCTTCCAGCTGAATCACGCGAGCTGTTGTTGCAGTCAGTGATGAAGGGGGCTCCATGCTTATGCGGTGCTCTTTCTGAGGGCTTGTTTGTGCCACAACTTGATTAACATAAATTTCTTAGCGAGCGAGACGAAATCCCCGCGCTCTCGAATGGAGGAACTAATGCCAAACAGAAAACAGAAAAACGCAGCTTCCATGTGAATCACAAATTTTAAAGGACGTCTCTTTCTCCGTGCGCAACTTTTCCACAAACAGCGAGGCGGTGGCAGTAATACTGTAATTGGGCACCAGATGTTAAAAGCATCTGCCCTCTTTTATTTGTTTCTTTTCCTGAAACTAATAATAAAAAAAACCCTCAACCTCCTGAGCAGGGGAATATTTTTCTATCAAATTAATGAACTGAAAACACGTATCCTGGAAGGAGTTTTTCACTCTGATGAGCAAGTCAAGTTTTCTCCCTTATTAGTAGCATCTCTAATGCTATACTATGTTTAGCAGGCCGCCTTATTATGCAGGGATCATTGCAGAATGTGCCACTGTTTTGGATGAGCTCGTATTTGTTTGTGTAATGAAGCCATCTGCTTTCTATTCTCTTTGTACAATTCCATTAATTAGTGCCACAGTTGATATTAGAAACACAGTATTGAGAGATTGCGGGAGGGGGAAATCTGGAGAGATGAAGAGATGACAGAGATGGGAGGGGTGGGAAGGGGAAGGCGCTGCCGGGGGGTGGGGGTGGGGGTGGTTGGAGGTATAGCAGGCAGAGAAGAAAGAAAGGGAGAGGAGAAAAGAAAGGGGAAGGAAAATGAGCGTGGCTGGGAGTGATTGCAGATGCAGATGGTTATGAAGCTGAGGCAGATGGCGTGTCAGATTGATTATTGTCGCCAGCGCCGCGTGATGGATACAAGGCGAACGCCGAGCTCTCCCCTCATTTCAGATGACACAGAGTGATAGAGACATGTCAGCTCGCTGGGTTAATCCGAACGCCATTCAAGCCGTTCCGAACCATTTAGACCCATCCACGTGTGCCAGCCCCCCCCCACCACCACCCCTTCGCTCCTGACAAGCCGATTACACCTGTAAATAAACATGGCTACCTGCGCTCGAGATTACGCTGCAGACAGGTGGAAATATTCCGGGCGGGCGGATGTGCTCGGCCACGGCGATTTAGCGCTATCTCCTCGCAGCAGAGGGGAGCGCTCTCCGCGGCCCCCATCGTTTCGTTCGGCTGGCATTTCAGCTGACCCTTCTGGGAACAAAAGGAGCTTACGCCTGCGTCTCGAGCTCCAGCGTGAAATATCAAGAGCCAAATGACATCTGACAATATGTCGGATGTAAGCCGGCCTGTACGTGCCACGATGCCAGAGTGACATCCACTTTAATTTCTCCAAGTTTTATGTGGGGGTGGGGTGGGGTGGGAGCAGTGCACATCAAAACTGTACACATCGGTCCCACACAGTGAAGCAGTCATTAACAGGCCTGCTGCGACATGTCATGGGCTAATGGTTCAGTCTCTGTCAAGTAGACAGACCAATTACTCCTGTGTGTTAGTTTGAATTCTGGAGTTAAAAGAAGTAGAGGAGAGACAGCAGTACAGTAAAAGACACATAAACAGGATATGGAAATAAATAAGCTGGCATTACATTCTGTGAAGTCAGAGGACCTGTGTGAGTAGATAGATAGATAGATAGATAGATAGATAGATAGATAGATAGATGGGAGGAGCAGCCTCTCGCTGAAGGTGCTTCTCTGGCTACTGATGGTCATGTGCAGAGGGTGGCTGGCATTGTCCAGGATACCCGTTAGTTTTTTAAGCGTCCTTCTCTCTGCTACAGTAGCCAGAGGACCCAGCCTCGTGCCAACCACCGAGCCAGCCCGCCTGATCAGCTTCTCCAACCTGGAGAGGTCTGCCTTTGAGGTGCTCCCACCCCAGCACACCACAGCGTAGGATAGGACGCTGGCGACCACAGACTGGTAGAAGATCCCCAGGAGCTTCTTACAGATGTTGAAGGATCTTAACCTCCTCGGGACTTGGGCCTTCTTGTACAGCTGCCCCGTGTTGCTCGTCCAGTCCAGTTTGCTGTCTAGCCACAGCCCAAGATATTTATAGGTCTGCACGACCTCCACCTCCTCCGCTCCTATCAGAACCGGTCTGGGGTTGGGTCTGTCCCTCCCAAAGTCAATGACCAGTTCCTTAGTCTTTGAGGTGTTGAGCTGTAGGTTGTTCGTGTGGCTCCAGAAAGCAAAATCCCTCACCAGGCTCCTTTACAAATTTAAAATTTAGCATCACAGAAGTTGGACTGAACAGAAACAACTATGGTGGTTAGCAGTGATGCCTCCCAGGATGAAGGTTCTTGGTTCTAATCCAAGGGCCGACTGGTTCCTTTCTGTGTGTAGTCTGCATGTTCTCCCTGTGTCTGCGTGGGTTCTCTCCAGGTTCTCCAGCTTCCTCCCACCGTCCAAAGACATGCTGGTTAGGTTCATTGGTGATTCTAAATTGGCCGTGGGTGTGAGTGTGAATGGTTGTCTGCCACTCTGTGTTGACCATCCAGAGGATAAGCAGTTAGAGAAAATGAATGAATGAATACAAAGCTGTTAAAAACTGCAGTACCCTGAATGGCCACTGGAGGCAGGCTCTGCAAGTTATTTTAAAGATACAATACAAGTCTAGAATTAAATGAAAAGCTAAGCTAAGCTAAGCGTTGCTCGGGTGGAACTGATTTATCTACATGCCACAGAAAATTCACCATGGCAACCAAAGAACCAGCTGAGCCACTGTAGGCAGCACCTGACATTTATTTATTTATTTTTTTTAATGTGACGTGGATGTTATGTTATACTTTCTGTCGGATATCTATCTATCTATGCTGCCATCAGACAGAATGAGTCATAAATGTTGACGTTAACCAATGGTTTGGTTTCTCCTCTCAAGCTCAACTCAAACAGTGTAAAGTATCTCAGTGGAAGAGTGAGTCAGTGTGTTTGCTAAATGACATTTAAGGTCCATCCATGTGTGCCAGCCCCATTACTCCTACATTTTATGTTTTGTCCAACACAGCAAGGAAAGATTATTATTTTATAGAATGAGGTGTGCTGGAGCGCATTATACAGGAGCATTTAGCATTTTTAAAAATGCTTGTAAGTAGTGAGCTAAGTAAGTGGAAAAAAACCCATCATTTTGATTCTACTGTCGTCATATTTTTGGAGGGCGTTCTCGCTGTGTCGACGCCACGTGAGCAGGACTCGGTGAGGGAGGGGTTTTGTTTCAAACGGAGAGTGGGAATAGTATCCGGATGTGCTCGGGATAATTAAAGCCTGTGATATTGCTGCAGAGCCGAGACACATGTGAAGCCGAGGCATTTAGTGTGGTCTTCACAGTCCACTGAAAAGCTGTGGGGGGACCGTGAGCACGCTGTGCTGCCTAAAAATATCTCACAGAGTGAAGTGTTCTGCAGGAAAAGTGGCTGAACGTTACTAAATTAAAAAAAAAAAGAATCCGAGCCGGATAGAGGAAGTATTTGCAAGCAGCGATGTCTGCTGATGGAGGATTACAACGTACATACCAATTAGCTTCTATTTTTTGTTTTTTTCAGAAGGAGTCAGAGTGCATTAACATTTAAATAAATACTCATCTTTAATGCTTTTTTCTTTAATGCAGGGGTTGTGTTTCCTATTTTTCACTTCAGAAACTGATGAGAATCACAAAGAGATGTCCAAACCTTTATTAAATACAAGAAATACTTCTCATTCTGTCATGATGTGGATTTGAATATTTTCTGTGACCCTGTATGGTTTCCCTTGTGTCTCCTGTTCTTTATGTTGTAAAGTTCTTCTTTGGTGTTTCTTGTTTGACTTCTTGTATTTCCCCACCATTGATTGTCAGATTGGTTTCTCCTTGTGGCTTCGCCCTCGTTGGTTTCACCTGTGTCCCGTTAACCCCTCAGCCCATTTGTGTGTGTATATAGCCCTGCCTTTTGTTTTCTGTCCAGTCATCTATGATGTTACCCCTGTTTGTCCTATTCCCGTGCCTCCTTGTGGTCCTGAGTTCTTGTCTTGGTTTTTGTAGTTGTGTTTTTGGATCCCCTGCCTTTCCTACAGCACCGTTTATTTTGTTTCCAACTCCTGCCTCCCCTTTGTGTCCTGCATTTGGGTCCTACTTCACCAGAAACACACCCATTAAATACTGTTCTTAAAAGTGTAAAGCAAAAGTTGGTATAAGCATTAAAAAAAAAAATGAGCTTTGCTATAGTATTTCATTTAAAAAAATAAATAAAAATGAGGAAAAGCTCCATTTAGTCTGTCTTTCCAGTTAACTGCGTGTCAAACTCTCGTCTCCTGTCTGTTATAAACTCATGACTGACAGTTAAGGTGACTGGTTTTGAGGAAGGTCTCTGGTCTCTGGAAAAAAAGAAAGCTGTATAGAGAGAATGCAGAATTTTTATTCTCTTCACTCAAATAACAAAAACTTTTGAAAGCTTAGTTTGGCGTTAATGACACATTTCAGAATGTTTGAAGATAACAGTCACGATTCTTAAGTAAATCGATTATTTTTCTTTTACTCACTCCCATCCAAAAATAGTCAGCGGGTTGCCTTAGTAACGCCTCCTGACTGCTGTCATTAAGCGTTATGCTGCATTCAGAAACCACTGTAACCAGCTCTGTACTTTTAGTTGGAGATAAAACGGAGATCAAATAAAGCCATGAATACCACTGTGTGCGTCATGCAGCAGTGGAAAGTGGAAACAGACTTTGCATGTCATGGAAATATCTAAAATGGACGGTATGCGTAATTGAAAAGTATCCATGACGCGTCTTTATCCTGCAAACATATAGCAAATACTGCACATATCAAACACATATCGGAAAGTTTGTCTGTAATTAACCTTTTATGTTTCCTGGTTCTTTAGAAAATGCAGAATATTTATAATAATATTTGCATCTTTTTTTGTTTGTTTTCATAGTCAAGTTCTTTTAATGGAGTTTATTTAAGAAGGATGCACTTAAGGACAAAAAGACAATAAAACTTTTCTTCTATTTTTTTCTGTACATCCATTCATGCACTGGTGCAACTCATTTTCAAGATGCACCCAGCTAAAACACACTGTGATTAAAATAAATATTGCAAATTCAAATTCACTTGCATGGGTTAAAGAACTTTACAGCTGCAATGAAATGACCTCCTCTAGCTATTCGTTCACACATGGTATAGTGTGAGCAAAGCACTGGGGGCAGCTCCAGGTTCGGTGTCTTGGTCAAGGATACGTCCGTATGTGATCCGTGTACTATTGATTGAACCGTTACCCTCTGGTTCACAGACAACCTGCTTCACCTGCTCAGCCACAGCCGACCCTTGTGCACGATGTGTACTGCATATACCTCCATGGACATCCATAGGACGACAGGACAGTGTGTGTGTAAACATGATTTATCTGTCTGTTTAAATGAGGCCAGTATGGTTTCTACAGTTTAGATTAGATGTGCACGTTAAAATGAAACTGTGATTTAAAGTTACGTAAAGGCAAGACAAACCAAAAAAAAAAAAAAGAGTCAGTCCTTTTCTTTTGTTTTATAACTGCACAGCCCAGCTACAGTACATCTGATGCTCAACAAAGTGTGTGGAAACTTTCCCCCTAAAGTATAAAGCACAGAGGTGGCAGAAAAAGAAAGCTGTTTTTCTTCTTTGTCTCTGGTTTCATCAGCGCGTCTGCAGCCAGCTTTCACAGCTGCTCCCGAGCCGCCAGAGACAAACAAACACTACCTTTAGATTTGTTTTTCCTCATGAAATATGTCTTCATGATAAACTTGACTCCCTGATTAACTGATGCTGCTGATTGGGGTTGCCAGGAGCACCCCCAATCCCCCCCACCCCACCACGCACGCGGCTCCTCGGTCTCTCTAGCAAAGGCTGTAATCAAAGGAGCAGCAGAGTACAGTGTTGTGTCCCCGGGGACCTTCACCGAGTGACTTCTCTGTCATCAACAGCATGCAGTTGTTGGTTTTATTTTGGTTTAACCCATTAGTAGGGTAGACTGTTTCTCTGTGTTTCAGCAAAAAGACCTGAGGTAGGTGCTACATAAGGGCCTTAGTATAAATAACTATCATAAAAGACTCACTATCATGCTAATTACATTGTATAGGTTATGCATACAGTGAACAAGGGCCAAAGAAGTACATGACGTGTCTTTTTTTGTTTTAGTTTGGCCCAAGTCCCGCCCACCAACATGCTGGGGGTGGAGCTTATGATCTATACTGCAGCCAGCCACCAGAGGGAGCTCTACTAGCTTTGGCCATCTTTATACAGTCTATGGCTGTAACTAACGCTAGAATAATTATGTTTTACAATAAGTCAGATCAAATTAAAATGAAATTGCGGATAAAGCAAGTCTGAATTAGCAACCGGGGTAGGGCATCAAACCAAGATGCCAAAAATAGACTGTCCAAAATGTGGACAATACGTCTCCACTTCCTTCCACTGGTCAAACTGACGCTAGTATCCCGGAGTTACAGGCGGCGCCATCTTGTGAATTTGGAGCCACGTTATCAATGACCCGCACACACTTCCTCCAGACCGGGGGTGTCAAACCGGCGTGCCATAGGGTCTAATCCTGCCCTATTGTTTGCATATGTGAAATTACCAAAGCTGCATGGGTTAGAACAATTCTTTGCGTTTCCTCAAGAATTCAGTTTTCATGTGTTGAAAGTGAAGAAGGCTCATGGATTAAAGTCTCCTCTGCCTATAGGCTGCTGCTTGGTGTGTTGTTTTAATGTTTGGGCAATAGTCATACCTGAGTAAAGTGGCAGCGGCAGGGCACGCCAAGTGTCTGTTGATCTCATGTTCTATATCCATGCATGGTTGAATGTGTGCAGCCGTACCTTCATTACTTCGCCATTGCTTCCAAAGCAGAAAATACTTGAACTGTTGCAATAAATTGACTGAGAATTTCACTGAACTTCCATATTCCATCAACAATGGTGTTTCTGAGTGACTTTCAGCTGTCATTATTGTCAGGAAGCAGTCGTTTCCCTGTCAGCATTCCCTGCAGGGGAGGTTTTTGTAGCAGTTTTCTGCGGCATTGTCTGGGGCCACACTCACAACGGCATCATGGGTCTCTGTAAACAACACTCCTGTCACTCTTGTCAGCAGCCCTGCTTTTCATGTCTGCTTACCCAGGTTGGAAGGTCTGTGCGCCACCATTCAGCCTCTGAAGAAAAGGGGCGAACTTGCTGAGAGGATCCCCGCTCATTTGCAATTTAGTCGACATAATCTGTCCCACTGTGGATTGTCATTCAGAGCCCGCTGAGCAGAGGACTGAAGTGCACACATTGTCTTCAAGTTCAGGGTCCGTGATGAAAATGTTTTGTTTGCAATATTGTTGTTGTTTTTTTTTTCTAGAATTTAATTCTTGTACCCATATGAATATAGAAACATGTTTTGCATGTTGTAATCATTCCTCCAGCTCAGACTGCTCATTATAATTTCTCATGTCTAATATGTTAGCAGCGATGCAAGACAAAAGACATTTTTTTTCTATTTTTGCAAACCCAAAACGTTTAACAACACACAACAAATATATGTGTAATTGTTACTAACCAATCATATTGTGCGCATCCATAATTTGCCATAATTAAACTTTTTCTTTTTTAAATATCATAAATTCTTCAAAGGATGGGTTGATGGTGGAGCACTGCTGAAATTTCACTAATAACCCTATTGTATGAACGACAGTAACACTAAGTTAACTTACATTCATTTTAGATGGTAGTTTTAATATATTTACTGTATATCTTGAGTTTTTTGGGCAGTTCCAGAAGCCATTAGTTGTGTAACAAGGGTCCCAGAACGCTTGGACAAGATGTGATCTCCTCAAGCCCAAGGACTTCTGGGCATATCTACGAGGACTGGACCCTTTCTGCACCCTTACCTTCCTCTAGAGATCTATCTACGACCCTTCACCAAACCATCTGCACACACTGAGGCTGAGAGAAGACATTATCTGCTGGCTCTGCAGTCAGAAGACTCTCATATGGTCCGGCTACAAACAGCCCTAAGCCGAGGATGGGACAGGTGGCATCACGACGATGTGTTGTGCTTCCATCTCAGGCGGACACAATTGAGTCAGCGTGGGTACCAAGAAGACCGCCACCTTCATCAAAGAGGGAGCAATGCCTTTCTCAACCAAAACACCAAAGCCCAGTCTGCTGCAGGCTGTCAAGTCCTAGGAGATGAGGGTCAACGTGGGAAGGAGTCTGCAGTTCCTGCAGGTGGTACATGCAACCCTCTGCCCAGATATTGTTTTGTGGTCAAACAAACATCACAAAATAATATAACTGGTTCTGTGGGAGGAGCTGAAATTGACCGAAAACAAATCTGCGTTCTTGTTAAAATATATCCAGTACCTACAAAGGCTTACAGATTTATTGCATCTCATATATGATGTCGGGTTTTTTTTTGTGCGTATAACAGCAAGACAAACTGGATAAAAATCTACAAACAGAGAGGATGAAAGTCACAAATGCCTCCCACTAACTGACGCATTTTATTTTATTTTACATTGTGTAGATAAATTGTAAGTCTGTCATTGAACACCACCTGAGAAAATAGCTTTGTTCCAGTGCAAACTACAGGTTGCCTTCAATTTTATTTTATGCAAGGCTTTTCCAAGCATCAACAACTGCTGGCTTCATATCTTCATATCGTATCTTCAGACCTGCATTGTCAGGAGTCTCTGTGTTTGGAATAACACTGTTCAAACTTGACCACATATACTGCATTTATTGCATAAGTAGGTTTGCTTTGCTTAGCGTTTTCTCCGGTGAGGTCTAATGAGCCAAAATATGTCAAGCCACCTGAGTGGGTGTTCCATGGGTACAGAGCTGGGGAGAAGGTTAATTAAATGGTAGTTTGGAGGCCCATTAGCCACCAGTGGGCTGCAGATGCAAATTAGAGTGCTCTTTTGTTAGGGCCTGATGTCTAGTCTTAATTATTATGAATTTTCTATCATTTACATCAAATTATGTGCAAATCATGCTGTATGCATTTTGTGCATCATTGAATTATGGCTGCCCGAGACATCATTCAACATGTAGGTCAATTAGCAAATTCTGACTTCGATGAGCTAATATAGACACCCTTCCTGGTCCATCAAACCTGGTACAGTGGTACGGCACGGAGGAAAGTTGCAGTCTGTGCAACACAGCCCTGGGCAATCTCCATCATGTCCTGTGTGGCCGCCAGACGGCCTTAGCACAGGGTTGCTATAGGTGGAGGCACGACCAGGTGCTAAGGAAGTTGGCGGAGCACACAGAGACCATGAGGCTCCTGGCAAACGAGAAGTCAGCATCCCAGCAGAGACATTGTGTCCAGTTTGTACCAGCGGGACATGCCTCCAAAAGCTGCCCACAACAGGACAGAACATCGGTCCTGACCCCGGGCAAAGACTGGATAAAGTCAGCAGACATATGATAAGCAGCTACGTTTCCCTACTGACATCACCATCACCACACTAAGACCCAACATTGTCCTGTGGTCGACAATGGAGAAGCGTGTCCTGTTAGTGGAGCTGACCGTGCCATGGGAGCAGGGCATCCAGGAGGCATAATGAATGACAAGAGAAAGGCGGGAGGGCAACAACATACCCAGATGAAGTCGGTTGCTATGGCTTTGTGAAGCTCTCAACCAACCGCTTCCTGAGAGACGTTGGCCTCATGTCAGCAAAGGTCAAGAGGGTCGTAAAGGACCTCTCAGAAGAAGAGGTTTCTGCGGCAAGTTTCTGCATTCAAAGTGTTTTTGATCTGTGTGGCAGCTGCAACCCAGAAAGGTTAAAGTAAATGTCCAGTGTCCATCCGGGGACACCAGACATCAGATAAGTGACTCAAGTGAACTGGATCACTTCAGAGAGTGACTCAGTCAATAAAATTAAAAGAGTTTACCACCACTACTGAGCACTAGACCCCCACTTATTCAGCGCCCAGTGTTGCCAGACACAGTTAACGGTTTCGGCCCAAAAGCTGCTCGAAAACCATCCCACAAAACCTGCAAAATGCAGTTCACAGCTGCCTATTTGGGCGTGAAACTGCAGTTTAGGGTTAGGAGCTTGCAGAAGGTACCTCAGCCATGGACATGAGGCGACACGAATCTGTGACCATTTAGTCCAAAAGCTACCCCACGGCTCCCCCGTAATAAAATAAATAAATAAAAATGTTGTGAATTGTATGATAGCCAAATATATGTATTGTATTATAATTACAACAATTCAACTACCGTCCAGAGTAATTCCAGAATAACCTCAAAGGAACTGCATGCTCCGAAAATAGGCTGTGTCCATGTTGCGGGATGCCACAGGTGTTCTGCCTTTGGTGAGGGGGAGGAGGTCTCTCTATAACAGCTAGGTGCTAGCGGGTGGTGTTTGGGACTCAAGTGGTCCGGCCGACACTAAACTCAGGTGGCTCTGTTCTTGCTGGAAGAACCATCGTGGCTTTGGGTCTGAGCTCGCCAGAAGATCAGGTTCTGCTCGGGGAGGTTTTGTTTCTGCTTCATCTGACACCACGGTGCCTCTTATAATGCTGCTGTTATGGAATATATGAAGAAAAAAGAGCAAGGTCTCAGAATGTTTTATACAAGAACTTCATGATCAATATCAAATGCATGTGACACAAAATCACCCAAAACATCCAAAAAACAACTTTCTTTCTGCAAGACTTAATGCAAGTCACTAAATGCAAGCGCAGTCTAATCTAACATTCTCAGTTCTTTTACTTGATTTCAATGCAGTATAACCATACTGTAGACATTGTGCACACACTGAGCTACAAAGTGTAGCTGCTGCATTACATTTCATGTGAAAAAAGCCTTTTACCACAGTTAGTAAATAGCAGAAGCAAGAAAACATTGTTTTTCTAAATAAATGTCTTAAGACTTTGTGCTGGCTGAAAGCTGTGGAGGAGTGTTCTTGTCGTATACATAAGGTTTCTTTCACACAACTGCCTCTGGGGATTTCCTACCTGCTGAGAGGTTGTCATTGGCAAAGGCAGAGCTCTGATTTGTCGATGTTTGGCGACCGCAGGCCCTAACTCATCCCGCACTCTCACCGTGGAAGAACAAGGAGAACGGGGACCATCACGCAATGAGCTTTCAGAAGAGCGAGATGGTAAATCTGCTTTGCATCGCCCTGTCCGACACGGCTCGTAATCAACAACTCCCACTTGATGTGTGACCAGGAACAGCCCACGTCACTCAGACTGTAATATACAGCTGGGAGCCGGGAGCAATAAAAGCGGTGGAAATGGTCTCAGCAGGGATAGAGGGGTGGTGGGGCGAGGGGTAGGGGTCCTCATGCAGGTGCTGCTTATGTTTGCGGCACCTTGGGCAATTTACCCAGCGAAGCCTGTGAATCATTTACATGCAAGCCTAGAATAATCTCTCCTCATTTTCTTTCAGTGAGACCACATATATCACACAGAACTGCTGGAATCAAACGGTGGAAGTAATGAAATACCAAGGCATTTATCTCAGTCGTTACACCTCTCCTTACATACATACATACATACAGAACACTGGAAAAAAACTATGGACTATACCCTCTGTCAAATTTGATTGATGACCCTGACTGAACTAATGAACCCGGAAGGGATGTGTGGTGGGGGGCGGGGGTGTGGGGGTTGTGGACAGGAAGGGGTGTGGAAATGTGGTTTGGAAGAAAGCGAAAGGGGCGGAGAGATGGGACGATACCGGAAATGTGTGTAGAGTAAAAGGATGATATATTGATAAAGGTCAAAGGTGAACATATGGGAGTACTTAGAGCGTTGTGTGAAACTGGTGAGAAGCTCAGGTAATTATTTATGAGGTGAAAGGTGAAACAGTTGAGCGTATGAGTATTTTGATAAAGTTGTGAGTGAGTGGATCCATATGGGGGTGCCCCTCTGCCACGCAGGCACCCACGCACACACACACACGCAGACACCCCCCATACTCCCCAGGAGAGGTCCAGGGACTAGTCCGGACATGTTTAACCGGAAGTTTATGAGCATGCGCGGACATATTTCTATATAGTCACGTGATGCCAACCGAGCCCTCCCATGTTCTGAGCGCGGTGAAAAGATAACGTTAGCTTAAGATAGTTTCAGTCGAAAAAAAACAAAACAAAACAAAAAAAAACCATCTGGCTATATATATATATATATGTACCTCGATATTGGTCTGGCATTTTGGGGATGGGGTGGGAAGGGTGCATGTTATGTTTGTCCGGACTGTATCTGTCCATGTAGTGTTGTTTTGTTTGTATTGTTTTGTGTAATTGAAAAATTTGGAAATTGATAATAAATAGACTTTGATCAAAAAGATAGTTTCAGTCGATGAGGTTGTTTCGGTGCTTCATGCTTCAGTCCGAGCCAGATTTTAAAAATAAAAATGCTCAAGAGAGCGTACACGTCCACGATCATTAGTGAGTCGCCTGTGAGCGTCATTCAGGAAGCCTCAGTGTGGAAGGCGCCGAGAAAACTGATGGTGTTTAAGTGCAGATTTCAGCAGCCGCCGACGGGCCCGCTCCTGGAATAGTGGGTTTTGGAGAGGGGTGAGAAATGGGGGTATTCTTTCAACTACCACACCTGTGACCTGTGTATGTATGACCTCTATCTGGGGCAAACCTTCGGTCCTGACACACCAAAAACCGTAATCACTTCAATACACCAAGATACCTCAAGTGAAGTATATTACAAGTTTCAAGTGATGTCCGCTTGTTTTGGCAGAATATATTAAGTTAATGTGACACAAAGCATTTGAATTGCAGCAACTTGATTTGAATTTAACTGTACTGAGATACATTAAGTTCTTACAACTTCTTACAAACAAGTAAAGCTCACTTAAATATAATAATTTCACACTACTTCACACAATTAAATTTGTTTACTTACTTTTCCCAAGGTAATCGGTTTCCTAAATTTCTTTAAGTAAACTTAACTTGACCAAAACTCAATAAAGATAAGTCACAGTAACTTAATATACTGTGCCAAAGTAGGAGCGCAGTACTTTAAATAAATGCACTTAACATACCTTAGTTTAGCTAAGTCAAAAATAATAATTCACAAAATGGCATTACAAACATGTTTTTTATTTCAGTATCTGTAAACAACAACAACAATAATAATCAACATGCTTTTCATTCGGAAGCTTGTCTAGAAAGAGATCATCAAAGGCTGAGTTTGGCTGAACAACTGGGGGGGATAGATAAATATAAGGTCGGAATATCTCTTTAGCACCACACGTACTTAGCTTTTAAATGGGGTTTACCAAATTTGAATGTGCAAAAACACAGCTGATGAAGACATGGTATTGGGGAGGTTCTTGTGAAGCCACCATGCTTTAATCTATGATGCTTTCATAGCTGGCCACGTTCTGGAGAGATAAAAGTGATGAATTTACACGTCCACTGCATCCCTCTTCCAGTAGACACTTAAAAAAATTACAGGAGAACAATAAATTAGACTAAAAGAGACAGTGACCACCTATTGTAATGTCTAAGGTTGAAGTATTTGGGATTAGCAACCTGCCCATTGAGATGTTACTAATTATTTATCATTGTTATTATTCGTCATCATATTTTATATTTAAATCCAGTGATAGAAATAAAAACAAGTGTAAAATGTTTTATATTAAGACTGTTTAGTCACCTATATGTCACATTTGTCACATTTATCATCATTTTTTTTTTTTTTTTTACAAAGGTTTTTAATGTAATAGTTTGATTCACCATTGCAAAATTAAGACACAAAAATAAACATGAAATAAAAATTACTAAGAGTGACAACACTGTCTCTGAAGGATTCTGGTCCAGTCTACTGAGAAAGCTTCTTATCAGCGAAGCAGCAGTGAGGGCGGAGGTGTAGTGGGACGAAAAGCTGCGCTACCAGATAACTGTCGGCCGAGACAGTTATCTGTCCTGGTGGCCAATAAAGTCTTGGTGACCGAGGGTACCTCTCTTCTAACTGCCACCAACTTCTCTGCCACAGACACCACCTAAGGTAGGCTACATGGAAAACAAATAAACATAAAAAAATTATTAAATCAGTACAATTTTAACAATCATGTGTTACCACATTCTCATGTACTTCATATCAAAGCAAGATTAAATGATGAACTCATTAATATTGTTTCAATAATGTTTCCAGATTAGTGTATAAAACAAACAGCAGCAATGTATTACCTAAGGATAGGCACCGCTAATTAATCTGACCTGCAGTTTTGAATGTCTAAATGAGATCTTCTGCATTGGTTTGTTGGTTTTAGTATTTAGGGTCATACCACCTGCATGAAATAAACCAAACTGGGTAAAGTCACTAATCTGTGCCAGGCATCAGCATTTTTTTAAAAAATACTGTAGTTATATAATTATTGGGTGTAACATGATATTTTAGAAAAGTACGACGGCAGCGCTCGACTTCCGTGCTTACCGTGTGGACTGGCCCGCTGCTCCAGCACTTCACTCGGACTGTATTACCTTTCTCTACTGGGTCAGTTATGACTAGAGGTGTGCGATACCGCTACATTTGGTATCGATCCGATACCAAGTAAATACAGGGCTGGTATACCGATATCGATACTTTTCAATAATTACGGTGGATGTATTATCAGTCTGAGTTAATCTAAATCTGAATTGAAGTGTTTTTGTGTTTATAAGTAAATAGAAAATACTTTATTGTCACAACAAAAGTTTTTGTTCAAAAACAACACAAAATTATCACTTGAGGACAAATAAAAACAAATTATTTTTTCAGGCAGAGTATTCAGAAACTACAATACAATTATAAAACTAAATCTCTCCCTTCATTGCACTTCTTTCTGGATTTGGATGTACTAAATTATCACTCCACAAGAAATACTATAAATAATGTAAGGAAGTGTTTAGGAAGTCCACCACTAGTTATGACCGCTGTCTGGAGCAGTACTGAGCCCGAGAAGAAGCGCTCAGGTTGAATGTTGTGTCTAACTTTAACAAACAAACCTTACTGACATTACACACACACCGTCTGGACTGACCTTAGCTAATGTTTACGTTCCAGCACCAGCATGACTGCACCCTGACACACTTATAAATTCTGCTGCCTGGAGCTGAAGCAGGAGCCGGAGCCAGAGCCGCCACCCATAGATGTTAAGCTAACTGGTTAACTCATACAGCTAAATTAGCAGCGCGTCGTAATCCAGCAGCTAACAGACAGGAACTGGCGGAGACATGTTAAATGTTAACACTACACTGGGGCTCGCTCCAGACAGAGTCAAAGCACTTTTAATCGGATTCGCTAATGTTGAACTGCTGCTTACGTCTGCTCTGTGAACCCACACAGACATACACAAGCTAACAGAAAGTCGTAAAGTCAGAGATGTCGGCTTTCTTCGAACAACTCTCATTCCAAACATTAAATTATATTGACAAGATTACAAACAAAAGCTTTAAACTTACCGAAATTAACGTTAGAGCCAGCCTTCGGTGAGAGCACTGGGTCCAGGTTCATGGCTTTCACCTCTTGCGTTTGAATCAGTTTGGCGCTAGCGGTAGATGCGTGCTAACCGAAAATGGACATGCACACTGGGCTGCACAGCTCTGCAACTTAAGTCTCATACCAGAAACTATGCTACACACTCAGAAAAACCAAGTTCATATAACTTAAAGAATCAAGTATGCGGGTAAAAAGTGCAGAAAACTCAGTGAGAGAAAGTGAACTTAAAAAACTATTATGAATTAAGTTAAATGCACAATTTCATCATAAGTCAGGACATTGTTTGCATTTACAGTGTATGCTGGAGTGTGTCTGAGTAGGTGCAGGCATACTTTCAGTGTGTGTCTTGCCATGCATGGGGAGGGACAGCCAGGGACCAGGGAACTTTCCAGTGGAGGAGGAGACTGACACCAGGACCACTTCCCTTCATGGGAAATGTGTGGCCAGAGGAGGTTATAAATTCCTGCCCATGTTTATGCCTGTTCCACAGTCTTATCAATTCTCGTGTTATCAAGGCCGCAGAGAGGAAATGTCTAGGTCACATCTTGGGCTTTATTAGAGGAAAGGGCTGAAGCTTTTCAAGAAATTGACTGCGAAATCGGGAGGGTGGTCTGAAATACTTTTGCGCTGTTTCTTTGGTTTATTTTTTTTTTTGCGGATTGTTGGTGTCTGGCCATGATATAGAGCACAGAACATTATTTGACCGTGGCAGATTGTAGTAATTCTCAAACCTCAGACTACACTGTACTTACACCTTCTTTCCGACCATGTACAGCAGCGGTCTCTCCAAAGTTTCCAAATACGGACCACAGGCCCAAAACAAGATGCATCGCTCGGAAGGCCAGAGCTGCAGCTACTACATGCGCATCGTCTTCTTCTTCTCGTCTCTCATTCAGTCTCTCATCATAGTTAGCCTCGTGCTCTTTCTGGTCTGTGGTAAGACACGGGACTCGGCGTCAGAGGATCGCATCCTGGACCTGGAGCAGAGCTTCAGCCGGCTGTCCATGGAGAATGTTGCCCTAAAACAGCAGAAGAAAAACCTGACCAACTTACTCAACGCCACCATGACTGCAAAGGCTAGCAGTGATTTGGACCTGATCAAGCTGCGTCACTTATGCAACATAACAGTTCTTTATGTCCAAGAATATGACAAGAACCTGGTGAGAAACTGTGCTTTGGCTTATTTTTTTGCTGTCTTTAGTATGACTGTGTTCCTGCTGTACCTGTGATTTAATTTCTAGATATTTTCAACAGCAAGAGAAAATAATCTTTTATCTTTTTTTGTTTTTTGGCAGGGCTCACTGACTAAGTAATTAGTTACAGACAAAGAGAAACACATATCAGTATGCAATGCTTTACTAAATCATGATGAAAATGGCTATAAAAGCTTTAGTCATCTAAAGAGGTGTAATGGTCTCATGCTGGTTTCAGATAGTCAATTCACACCACTGATTGCTTCAGTGCAAGTGAACTGCACTTCACCAGTATTACCAGTTTTAGAACAAGAGGCAATGCAACTGGTTATTTGAATTTAAGAAAGGATTCATATATAACAATGTATAACAAATGCTTATGTTTGTGAATGATATGATGTTTTCCCAAATCACACAACTGGTCGAGAACAAACCACTGAAACAGAGATGTTTCTTTTCTTTCTGTGAACAGCAACTGTGTAAAAGGGCGTTGGACTCTTGCAATGCCAGATATTTGACCAATCCCTAATGCCAAATGCGTAAGTATGATATTTCTTTAGTGCTAACCCAAAAAATAATCAAACAAATCAATGAAACATTTGGGTTATTCTCCCTAACACTCACATTTGAAGCAGTTGCCTCATTTATTTGAAATTGTTTTTGTTTTCTTCTTTTTTTGTGTGTGTGTGTGAAACAGCACGATATTCACCCTGTAACTGTGGGGCTGAGGTTGAACGTCTGAAAGCCAAGCTTGACCTTGTGGAGTCCAGCTTCACCCAAACAACTCAGAGGATGAGGATGGAAATGGTCCAGATTGCTAAAGACAGGGACCGCCTTAACTTGGATGTCATTCAACTGAGGAGGGAGAAGTCAATACAAGAAAAGGAGTTGCAGCTCTACAGGGAAAAATCAAGAGAGGAGTTTTCCAAGTCTGTGAGTTCTGTCTCCAGTGTCTCCAGGGCTTTCCTACAGAAGATCGAGTCTCTCTTCCCTTCCCACTTAGCCTTCCAGCTCAGTTGTTCAAAGCAGAGGGAACACCTGGAGCAGATCCGCTCCAACTGCACCAGCCTATCCAGAGAAGTGGAGGACAAGCTTCAGCATTACCTCAACACTGTGGGGAACCAGGTCTCGGACATCCAGACTGAGAACAACCGCTTGAAAGCAGAAAACTGGGGACTCTCTGGCGTGATTGAGCAGCACAGACGGAAAGTGGAAGAGCTTCAGCTGAAACATGATCAGGAAAAAGAGGGACTCCTGCTGGAAAAGATTAAACTGATTGGAATGGTCGACGTCCTGGAAAACACTGTCAAATATAAAAATAAAGAGATTGATCATCAAGTGGAGAAACTCAAGCTTCTCAACATGTCATGTGTACCAAAGGTAAGAAAAGCATACTCAGTTGTGTTTTCCATTCATCTTTTAATTATCAAGCTTATACGCAGATTACTCAAGATACTGATGGAAAATGCATGTGAAAAATGTTGCCAGAAAATAATGATCAAGAATCTGCTTTTTACCTTCAATAACATTGGTTTCATTTTATTTCAGACAGCAAGTCAGTTTCCTTTGGGCTCATCCAGCTCCTCTAGGGTTGGCAGTCATGGTAGGACAGTGTCAGTGTTAGGTTCCACTGCATTTAATAAGCCTGCATCAACTGGAATAGGCTCCTCAAGTTCCTTCTCTTCCCCTGGGTCAGGTCCAAGCCTGGGCTCAACTGGGTCAGTGTTTAATAGGCCCGCATCAACTGGAATAGGCTACTCAAGTTCCTTATCTTCCCTTCGGTCAAGCCCAGGTCTGGGCTCCTCTGGAACAGCAGTCAATAAGCCAGGATCTGGAGGAGCTTTCTCAACCTTTGGATCAACAAGGTCAAATCCAAATTTGAGCTCAGGTGTGTTAGGTTTGAATCAGCCAGCACAGAATGCAAGAGGTTCCTTTGGCCTGGGATCTTCCGTTGGGTCAATAGGATCAGGTCTAAACCTCGGCTCAACCTCGTTAGGCTCAAACAAGCCAACAGGCTTTGGATTAGCCTCATCGTCTGCTGGATCAGCTGGGACAAATGGGGCAACTGGGGCAAGTGGATCAGCTGGGTCAACGAGTAAAAGTGGATCACCCAGCTCTGGATTCTCTTTGTTTGGATTTGGGAGCAGTAACTCAGGACAAAGTAAGACAGGAAGTGTACCAGGGAGAGGAGCGTCAAGTGGACGTGGATATTCATTTAATACAGGACGGACAAATGGAAATCTTCAAAGTAAGAATCAGTACATTCAGTAGTTGCAGTAGTTTGTCTGCAGTTTATCATTCTTATTCCAGGATTTTTATAAATAAAGGTTCGATATATTCTCAGATACATGTGGTGGTATCAAACCATGCAGATAATTGTAGTTTTATTTGCCCCAATTAGAGATCACAGTGTTTTTAGAAATTGTGCAGCAACACATGGTTCCAGAAACCGTGTGTATTCTGGATAGATTTAAGGGAAGTTGGTGGATTATCTCGGGTATCTATTCGGTCACGTGGCCCTTTAAGAAAACACGAAATACAATGAGCATGACTGCATATTATAGTAATTCCTTCATCACACTTCAAATGATTGTCATGTTTCGGTTTTGTGTGATTTATCAGAAAGTTGCTGCAGTTCTTTAATGACAAATCAATGTTTTCTAATGTTTAACCAACAGCGAGCTTGAGTCAGCACCTTCAAGATATGCAGCGCCTGCTCAACAGCCCTAGCAAAGAGTAAGTACGCAGTCACTTTAGTCGTGGTTTTTAAATGTTTGATGTGAAGTTTTCCTCCTGTTTTTGTCATGTAAGAAGGCTTTAATCTATATTTATATCACTGAGAGAGTGAGAAAAAAGACAAGTTATGTCGACCTTTGCCTCCATAGACAATATTTGTTTGTAGAATCAGATCATTTATTTATTATAGCGGTTTTGGTCCCTTAATTGGAAAAAATACTGTGTAATAATTTCTTTCTTTCTTTCTTTCTTTCTTTCTTTCTTTCTTCTGCAGGGACAAAGAAAGCCTCACAAGAATACTGGGTTAGACCTTATGGGAATGACATGTATTTTTTATTTTTTTTTCTGTCTTAATGCAAACTTTTCTCGGTGAGTTAGTGTCTAGCAATAAATGTACTGATTAACATGCACTGGCAGTTATGACAATTAATACAGTATACCAATATGCATGTATGGAAGTATTTTGAATAACTTTTGCATTTTTGAATTTGAAAAGTTTTTGGCTCACGCATGATTTTACACTTCAATTAACCAAAGAATAAATAAAATCTTTGTTTGAACTTGATTACACCAACTGTCCCTGTCTCTTCTTGTTCTTTATAAACAAAGCTATTTAAAATATTACTCTGTTCAAACCCGGAAATAACTGTTTGTCCCTGGCTAATTGTCTTCAAATGACTCCTCGACCCCCCCTCCAGGAGGCAATTTACTGGCAGTACGATTTAATCCGTCCAGCATGTTTATGTTTACCTGCCAACCTGTCAGTAGGCCTGCAGATGCATGTGGGAGCTTTGGAAAAGCTCTTGTATGTAACAGTGAGAAAGCTCTTCACTTCTGAAAACACGGATTTCCATTGCCTAAATAAAATCTAAAAATATCTCTAATGAAGAATATGTGAAGGAAGAACAATGGAACTTGTCATGGTGTCTTATGACCGATCCCAAAGCAATACTAAAAACAACAGCCAGATCATGTCTTCAGTCTTCGCTGAATAAATACTCCAGTCTTTGAACTATTGTGGGATATGAACGACATTTCCCTTACAACATCAGTAATTAGTCAAATGTTTAGCATTGTGTAATTGACATGCAGGATCACAGCCTCACTTCAGGACAAACGGCATGTCATTTTGTTTAGCTTCACACATCACGGTGCCAAAATGGAACGGGGAAAATAAGGTCAAGTTCTTCTGGGAGACGTGTTATAGGATGGACTGAAACACAGGATCTGTTAAAACTGCTTTGCTGAAAATTCATCCCATTGACACTGGTCTGTGCAAACACGTTTCCATGCCATCATTTTCCTGACGACTCATGTCATTTCTGTATTCCCTGTGTGCACATGACACAGATCCCCACTGCTATTGTTGAAACTGGAGCAACAGACAATAGCAATAACTGAATGGAGAGGGAGATGAACTTCTACACCTTCCCTTAACTTACATCTGGTTTAAAGGTTCAATATCCTAAAGTTGTGAACATTTAGTTATTTACACATTATTAATACTGTTATAATCATCATAAATAAGCATTTATTGATTTGTTTAGTGCTAAGAATTGGCTGGTTTTAAAACAGTAATGTGATCGTAATATAAAATGTCTCTCATTCCAAAGTTTTGTGGTCACTAATCTTGTGCTTGATCAACTAGAGTCTAGTTGAAGACTAGGGTACATTAGGTCTAGTTACTAGACCTAATGTACCCTTACGTTTCATCATATGAACAAATAAACATGTTTATATCTGAGATATTATCAGTGCCACACTGTTGGGTAGAAAAGTCAAGCTTCATGAAAAAGTACTTCAACCCAAAGTGTGTGTGTTGTTTAAAAGTTCTTTAGATGGTGTCTGTTTAATGAACTTTTAAACATTTAAAAAGTCGATTGTCTTTGTCTTATTTCTGTTGTGCTAATTATTCAAGCGGAAGCAAGCTCTTTCAAAGAATTGTGATGTTAAGTCTAAATGACTGCCTCATGCTATTAAACTCAGGGTGGGCTGCTCTTTGGGGATCTTACCCTTCACCATAGTGGAGGGACAAATACGAAGAAGAGCTGGGGCCATTGTGTCTTAATGTACGCCCACCTCCCTCTCCCTCCGAAGGCAGGAAATAGAAAGGGAGGTTAAGATTACGACCTCCTTCCTCACCTGGGGCTGAAGCTCTATGACCTATTTTGTTTCTGGCTGCTAATGTCCCCTCTTTACTGTGACTTCTAATTGCATTTCCTATCTGCTGGGCCTCACTCACTGCAACATGACTGGTTAAGACATCATGGGGTGAAACTCTTTCGTGTAGTATGGCTTCAGCGGCGCCTTGAACTCTGGATTCATCAGCGGGGATACAAAGCGCGGTTAGCAGCTTCTGAAGGGCCGGTATAAAGGTGTCCAGAGCTTCTTCATCAGCTGGGCAAAGTGAGTGTTGTAGAAGAAGGCCGAGGGCTCATACAAACATTCATGGTTCGTCTGGCTGGGGTGGTTAACCTGGCAGCCGATGCAGATCTCACGACGATACTCGTGCAGAGTGATATTCAGCAGATGGACGATGGCGGCTTTAACGTTTTCTTGGAAAACGTTAGACAGCAAACCGTCTGGTAGGTCTTCATCCGAGGCGATGGAGGCGATGTGGACATCTGGTCCTCCTCTTCCTCTATAATGGGAGATAATAGAGGAGATGAAGGCGGAGTCCAAGGTGAATCAAACGTGAGAGACATGATGCTCCGAGACGAAGTTGTGGTCTTCTTCAGGTTAGGGGTAAGGGCGAGCAATTTTATGCTGCTTTTCAGCTTTTCAAAAATCTAAAACAGATGAGAAAGGTTTCTTCTAATCATTGTAGCGTCTTTCCAGCAGCGACAGTCGTGGAATAGAGGGGTAATGCGATCGGCTGATTTGTCCAGCATCTTCATCCACTCCGTCACCGGCATGCGCAAGGTCCTGAAAAATACTCTGTTTTCAGAGATGAAACGCTCCAGGTGTCGGATTTGGTCTCCCATATTATCCTGATCACTTTTCTGATTTCTTCACCTTCATGGAGCTTGACGGCTTCCTCCTCCTTCAAATGGGCCTCTCCCTCTTCATTTAACAGGACAAAAGATGGAATGGCTTCGCCTCTCATGCATCTGACCACCAAGCCGTTCAATACTCCCCAGTCATTTGAAGTGATTACGGTTTTTGGTGTGTCAGGACCGAAGGTTTGCCCCGGATAGAGGTCATACATACACAGTTCACAGGTGTGGTAGTTGAAAGAATACCTCCATTTCTCACCCCTCTCCAAAACCCACTCTTCCAGGAGCGGGCCCGTCGGCGGCTGCTGAAATCTGCACTTAAACACCATCAGTTTTCTCGGCGCCTTCCACACTGAGGCTTCCTGAATGATGCTCACAGGCGTCTCACTAATGATCGTGGACGTGTACACTCCGAAACAACCTCATCGACTGAAACTATCTTAAGCTAACGTTAGCGTTTCACCGCGCTCAGAACATGGGAGGGGTCAGTTGGCATCACGTGACTATATAGAAATATGTCCGCGCATGCTCATAATCTCCGCCCCTTTCGCCTACTTCCACACCACATTTCCACACCCTTTCCTGTACACCACCCCCACACCCCCGCCCCCCACCACACATCCCTTCCGGGTTCATTAGTTCAGTCAGGGTCATCAATCAAATTTTACAGAGGGTATAGTCCATAGTTTTTTTCACTGGCTTGAGCATAACATGCAAGCACCATCAAACCGCTGATCTGCTGCACAGTTAGTACATTTCAACAGAACAAATAATTTGGTCTCTCTAGATAATATGATGCAAAGCTTGAGTAAGATATCGATTCACCCAGGTTCACTAAAGTTCATCGTAACTCTTTTTTATTCTGCAGGAAAACGGATTAAAGATAATGGGGGTAGGTCGTTTTTTTCTAAGGGGGTAGATGTGATGATATTGTGAGATGGTTGCGTTTCGTGTTCTCACATAAGACCTGCTCCACTCAGTACGACCTGGTATTAATATCTTAATCCATTCATAATTACTTAATTCATTCAGTTATTACCGGACATGGTGTGAAAAATTGCTGACACGGGCTCAGCACTGGACCTAAATCACTGATCCGGTCTGAGTGGCTGCACACAGGTTTGACTGGATGGCGACGTTCTCCAAAAACAAGTGAGCGATCAGTTTGGATGAAAACCGGTACTTTACTCAGTGTTACCAGCTTTCAGCTCAGGTACTACAACGAGTGAGGTCGGCAGCAGGCCACTTGAACACAGGCCAGGGTTTGGTCAGCCTCTATTCTGAAATTCCATAAACGGATACCTGCATATGAATATTCAGAATGTGCATGCTTGTAGTTTCTAGTGCTTGTAGAAAGGTACTAGAAGCTAGACAATCTAGAAAGGTCAAGAGTGCAGCAGCACTTGTAGTGCATGGATGCCTGGTCAAGATGCATACACCGATCAGGCACAACATTATGACCTCCTTCCTAATATTGTGCAGGTCTCCCTTGTGGTGACTCATCAGAGAATGGACATGGGCCTTCTGAGGGTGTCCTGTGGTGTCTGGTGGGGGGTCCTTTGAGGGGATCATCCCACAGATACTTGATCAGTTTGGGATCTAGTGAATTTGGAGGCCAGGTCAACACCTTGTGCTGTTCTTCATGTTTTTTTAGTTGTTCCTAAAGCGTTTTGAGGCTGCATCCTGCTGGGGATGGCTGCTGCCATCAAGGAGTGTCATTGCTATGGGGTGGGGGTGCCTGGTCTGGTCTAGGTGGGTGCTACATGTCTAAGTAACATCCACACCAATGAATGCCAGGTCCAGAAGTTTCCCAGCAGAACATTGAACTGTCACAAGATGGTCAGTGTTATCCACTTCTCCTGTCAGTGGTCATAATGTTGTGGCTGCTCGATATATATGAAAGGTGAAAGTGGAGACACATCTTGAAAACTAAATCCATCTTGGATCAGACACATTTATCGTCTCTGTTTTTAAAACCCAAAAAATATTGTTAGTTTTCTCTAAAGCTCGGTCCAATTCACACTCGTCTCTATTGTCTCGATGAGTGTGACGCGGTCGTGTGAACGCATTGATCTGAGTTTACAACATATTAACATGCCAGGAGTGCACTTCATGCTGAATATCAGAGGGGTCATCAGTGATCACGAGGTTCTCAGACGGATGGAGATCTGTCGGCGCTAGCGACACGCGCCGCCACTTCTGTGCAAAGCAAGTGGCTCGGCAGCGGCAGCGTGGATGCAGAGGTGTCCATGGCAACGAAGCTGGATGCCTCGTCTACCTCGAAGATGAAAAAGGTATAGGAGAGGCAGCACACGCTCATAATGTCATTTAATTATGCATGAGCTCTTGTGTTCAGACAGCATGTGACACACACCGACAGAACACCAAAAAAAAAAAAAAACTTTCTCCCGGGTTGCTTTGCTTGGATGTGTTTGACACAGAGAAATAATACTGTCACTGTGAATCTAACATCATACATCATGTCAGGAAATGGACTCTAATGATAAAGAGAAAAAGCACATATCACTTATCGTCGTTGTATAGAGCAGCTGATGGCAATCTCTCTCTCTCCGTGTTGAATAACATAGCGTGACCACTCACAAACTGTCCTTTCTCACTTCCTGTAGACTGGGCACTGAATATTTCACTTCATTTTTATTTTATTTATTTATTTTTCCAGCCTCTCCTACTCCTTGGGATCCTAAAGACAGAGCTGCTGCATTTTGTGGCTCATTTGAGGACTCTCACACTCTGCAAAATAGCCTCTCTTGCGCTGTTTCTGTGGCAATTTCATGGCCTGTTGATCCTATTTTGGGTCAATTTCACCACAACGACACTACGCAGCCTCTAATCTGCTCCTGCCCATTATGAGAGCCCAAATATGAAAGCACATATATGGATTGTTCTTGTAATAATTGTTGTTGGAGTTATTTTGTCGCTCATTTATCAGAAAACACAAGTCTTACAAACACACAGTGGATTTTCCTGGTGACCAGATGGCCGCTGCTTGTCTGGTTTTAGAAAAAACAAAAAAAGAACAAGCTGAAGACAAAGGTGCATAAATATGAATAAAGGCTAGCTGTCAGCCTCTTAATGGGGTTAGTGAGAAATGGGCTGCAACATGGTTGTTTGTCACTCCTTGACGTGTAGCATGTGGACAACTTCATCTAATCCAACTGTATCTATTAGATCCTGCTGCTCCCGACTGCTGGTGATCCATGGGATGTATAATGGTTTCCGAGTGGTCTATTGATTTATTGAGGAATCCGATGCCTCAGTTTTGCAGAGCACATGGTGCTGTAAAATGTCAGCGTGGCGCTGCTTTCACAGCATTTAAAAACTTTGAAATCAAATATGTGTGAAACAGTTTAGAGACTGTGTGTATAGGCTGGACCTTGAGGTGGCCTCATCGTGCTGGTTTCAGGACATCTATCGTCTATCCGTCTGTCCATATCTTGGTCTATTACTTTGAAACTGCTCGCCACAATGCCAATTCATAGACGTCATAGCACAACCATTGTCCACTGCTACCTCACTGAACGTAACCCTAACCCTAACCCCAAACGTCCTTCCTACCTTCAACAAGGACTTAGACAGACTTTAATCTTCCTCTTTCTCCTGAAGTCAATGACCAGCTCCTTGGTCTTGTCCACATTCAGGAGTAGGTGGTTTGCCTGGGTCCAATCAGTGTCCTGTACTCCACCCCCTGTCCATCTCTAATACATCCAACCACTGCAGAGTCATCAGAGAACTTCTGCAGGTGGCAGGACCCAGATCTGAATTGGAAATCTGAGGTGTAGAGAGTGAACAGAAATGGAGATGCCCCGACATTACTGTGGGCAGTCAGGGACCCCCCCAACCGCACAAACTTTGCACCCAAAAACTTGTAAAGGTACCGTACCTGGTTACATTCTCTTGATAACCGGCCTCTTGTGGTTATGCATGTTCTGTCAGTAGCAAAGCTGATACTGCACCTTACATTAGTCATATGATTGTGGCAGTATCTGTAACCTACAGACATTAGATGTGCTAGCAGGCAACATATGAACAAGAAATACGTGTGCAGTGTGACTTCTTGTTTTTCCTCCAGTCTTTTTTCCTTCTTCTAAGTTACTAGGCATCAGGACACGTGCAATAAATTGCCATTAACTGAGTAGGAGTTGCTGCAGTGTTACAAGCTCTATCCACTGCACCTTTAAGAAGGACAGTTGTCTTGAGTTGTTGTTGATGTTGTGCATGGCTGTGGATGTGTGCTGCTGAACCGAGGGCACGCTTGCTGTTCGTTCTGGAGATGCAACAGATAAGTGATAAACATCTAACATCTACCCACACTACCTTCACGATCTACCGGTTGATCGTGATCGACGTTCTGGGCACCCCTGCTGTAGAGGGTCACCATTCACAGTCACATTAACCTAACATGCATGTTTATTTGAGAGGAAACACAAGGAGATCATATAAACTCCACATAGGAAGACATGCAATGGAGTCATTCCTTCTCAAAATGTCATTTTGCATGATTTCTGACCAAGACTTTAGGAGGGAGGTTAACTCCAAAAGTTGGACATACAAAGACAAGTTTTGACACATCGACCCTGTGTGGATGTGCCCTACAGTTAACATTGGTTTCTTTTAGCCAAAATATCTCTGTCTGACCTCAAACAAGGACTTTCAGTTGAGTAAACGTAACCAGGCCTCATATAATTGTTTTCATGTGAGTCGTTTTTGAAGACAGTGGCACCTTTGCTGTCTTGCAGACGGAAGGAGTTCAATCAGGAGAGGCTTTCTTCCGAATGATCAGTAAAGATTTAATTGCACCATAAGAGAAATGTGAAAAGTCTTGATGAGGTGATTAGACCCCGTCACGACGTCATCACATTTAAAGAGGAGAACATAAGGCTTGGCTTTATGATAGGGAAATCCCCCGGGACAGAGATGTGGACGGGATGAGGAGAGGATGCTGAAGACTCTTGGTTAACGGGGGTGGTGGAGGGTTGCAGCAAGTTTGAACTCACAGATATCGGGATGAGTCCTTTGAAAGGGTTCTTGATCTCCCTGTGCTGATGCTTGATCCTCATCTTGGTCATGATAGGCTGGAGATAGATTAGTTGTTAGAATGGGTCTGACTACCCACTGGAGGTGGACCCCCGACCTGAAACTATTTAGTTTAGACAGGGTTGTCAGTTCCTTTTGGAGAAGGTTCTCCGTCTGTCCAGTACCATGGTGTAGAGGGTGGTCAGGGTTATCCATGATCAGTAACAGTTTGTCCAGTGTCCTCCTCTGCAGAGCCAGCCTTTCAGATCAGTTTATTCAGTCTGTTGGTGTCACTGGCTGCAATGCTGCCCGCCCAGCAGACCACAGAGGAGAAAATAGCATCTTGCTCAGTGCCAGCTTCCTCAGGAAATAGAGTCTGCTGCACCCCTTCTTGTGCACAGCTGTGTTGCTGGTCTTCCAGCTCAGGCTGCTGTTGATGGGCACTCCCAGGTGCTCGTACTCCTCCGCAACCAACACCACTACAACTTACACTGAGCTCCTTTTGTGGAAGTGTGTTGTGTGCACTTCTGTTTTCCAGAGGATGGCCCTCTTACAAGTGGCAACCGCATCCTGAAAATAATCCCACACAAGCAACTCCATTTAATTAATGATGCTCAGGGGGAGAACTTTGTTAGATTTTGGTGATTCAGTGTTGTACCAGCGTGCTAAGTCAGACCCTTTTTGAAAAATGTCTCAAGTAAACGGTCCATGCTGCGTAATCCGTCTCTCCATCCTTTAGTGGTAAACAAAGTTTGCCACTCTTCTTACCTGTTGATCATCTGAGACATGAGCACATTCATGGCTGAGAAATATGTCTTCTCCCCCTCCAATCAATCAGCATGCAATTAAACGGCGCTCCTTGATCGATTGATTAATGTGAATTAATGAGGACGGCTCGCTGCCGCGTGTTAAATGACAAATGTCGAGCTTGGGAGGGGCGCTGAGGCTATCATGGTCTAATCATAATGGACTAATCCATTAACAAGGATTCAGCAGCAGGGGTTCATTAACTGAGGTAGACGTGTGCGGCCCCAACTTTTAACTCTCTGCTCGAGCATCTTCAGAGAGACACATTAGTCCTCCGGCGAGCTGCAGGAACGCCGGCGGAGAACGATGCAGCCGGTGATGTGTGTTTGCGCTCATGTGCATGTTGTATAGTCAAACGGCAAGTTTTGAAAGAATTACCAGATGGCTGTGTTCATAGGGGGAGACTGCCAAGGTTAATGATAATGAAGAATTAACAGGATTGATGTGTAATTAGACTGATGGATGGAGTCACAGGGCTCGCATATTCGTGAAAGTGTGTGCTCACACACACACACACACACAGGCATGAATCAATGCCGTTACAGAGCACAATGCTCCCAGGTCTATTATAGTCAGCTCATCTCCAGACTGCATGCAGCGTGAGTTTAATGCTACGGAGGACGTCGTTTTAATTCCGTAGCGTCGTCGTATGAAATGGTGCATTGAACACACACATGCAGACACATTTCCATGACATGTGAGCCGCTTTGAGGCCGACTCGTCAGGCGTGAGTCAAGTGTCACCTCTGTGAAGGGACGTGATGCAGTCAGCTGGTAATTGTCGGAGTGTACGGATAGACTCTGGTTTCTCATGCGCTCAGAAATTCAAACCCACACAGTTCAAATATATCATTGATTTTGGAAAAAAAATAATAAATCCAGACAACTTCATTCGGAGCTAGACTAGTGTAATAATAGTGTGAGGCCCTGGTGAAGCCTTTTCCTGCCTCACCCACACAGCCACCTCCAACCAAGAGACATTCCTCCTCTGGCTTTATCTCACTCTAATCTCCTCTGTGCTTTCACCCCTAAATAAAACAATCTGTTCTTCGATAAGGGGCCTCCCTGGATACTGTAATTGGCTCCCCTCTGATTGAACCTGGAGCGTCTTATTGGAAAAAATGAGCCATGTATGCAGCCATGTATTCAGGCTTTGGGCTTTATTCTCTGCGAGCACACTCATCAAAGGGTGAATTATGTTGGGAAGTTTGCTCAGCTGGGTTCAATATTTGAACTTTTTCCTTTGTGTTGGAATCCAGTGGACTTTGTGGCTGCACTTGACACAGTGATACTTTGAGCTAATTGCTAACATCAACCCGTCAGTATGTAAAGAAATACGTCCTCTGGGCACAATGAGTGTCTTGTCATAATGCACTGCCTTCTCTCAAATAACTGTTGAGGAATATTAATACAAGGATGCTTTCACAGCTACGTAGTTGTTACGATACCAGGAACAGTTTCCCACTAGGTTGGTTTGTTTGGGCTGGTCCGAACACAGTGATCACTCTCCATTCTGCCACAAATGAACCGAGCTGAATCTGGTTAGAGAAGGTGGTCTGAACCAGACTGCAGGTGCAGTTCATTTGCAGTGTGATTTAATCAGTATTTTACCTAATGTGTCTTTGGGACAGAGGTGTCTGGCAGCAGCAGTGAGCCTTCTCATCTCACAGTATATATGCAAACTTTGTTTTCTACCCATAGCCTAGAGGTTTCACCAAACTGAACATATTCAGAACACTGGTCCACGAATCAGAGAACAGAGATAAATGCCAGCCTCCACAATCGTTGCTGATGCTCCATTTTCGATTTGATTATTTCCTGATTCCCTCAAATCCAATTATTCATGCAAAATTTTTGATTGATTTCTCAAACCATCAATCAAACCAAGGTTACATTTAACATTATAACAATACTGCACCAACTACTCCATGAATCGGAAGAAAATACAGGCGTGGAAGCACATTCATTTCAAACATAAGCCTCGCTGAATGACTCTATACGACAAGTATTTTAATCCATGTGTTTGGCCCAATTAGACGGAGACTCGACTCATGCAGGTGGTTGCGATTGTTCTTGCATATTAGACATCTAATGGGCGGCATCATGAGACTCATGTAATGGTTTCAAGTTTATTGTACCAGAAAAACTTTAATCTGTACTTACTCCCAATTTACAGAACCTTCTACTTCTGCCACATGCTACAAGTCACATTCAAGTCCAAACACCTGGCAAGTCTGAGCTGTGTCCAAGCTAAATACCTACACAGGTAGGCAGGAGTGGTCATAGTGTTAGGGCTCTGGAATCTTCCGTGTGATAAGCCCTGACCTGACGTTAGGAGCTGAACACTAGTGGAGATACAGATACATATGTGAACATCTGGTTAGCCTATTGCATTTCTTTTATCGAAAACATTCTTGGATGGATGGATCCTCGACTCCCTTATTTTAGTGGAATTAACCTTGTGTTTGCTTATACAGCCTGACTTGTATATGACTTGTGTGCTTTGCTGTTGTCGCCCTTTTCATGTGAGTAACCATTTCATCTGTGAGATAACCAATTATTTTTTCTTTGAGTTAGAAAGTGCAAGGTGATCCTGATTCATTCTTGGTTGAGCATGTCCGGTTGATTGGAGTTGCGTGACCTCAGTTGTGTCAATCTCCTTAAGTGGCAACGACAAGAATGAGTTCCCATTTCGCTTTTTCTCTGAGCATTTCATTTCGTGACTGCCCTTGAGACATCTTGGTGCATAACTACAGTCTTTGCCACGCTGAAAGTCATATTGCAGCTGTTATGCTGAAGTTTATCTATATAACTTGTAGCTAATAATTTCTTGTATTTATTTGTATACATCACACCAACTCAACAGTCTCTCTATTGTCTGTAGGAGTCGAGTGCTGTCGGAGCAATTTTCAAAGCCAGAAAGCATAGAGTCATGCCTCGGGGCTAACACTTCATTAGCATCTAAATCTGAAAGCTGCTCCACGGAAAATGAATCACTATTAATTTTGCAGATACAAATGTTTTACTTTTACCCAAATGCTCTTTATTATACAGTAGATTTAGACGTTCTGAGTCAGAAAATATCTCCGTATACCCAGTAGTATACCCAGTAGCACGGCTTTGAACTGCCACATTTACAAGAGAGCTAAGACTGTGCTGATATTAAGAGGAGACACTTGCTGTGTGCATGCACTAAGTCTGGAATTAGCTTTCTGTGAGGCTGGTGTTTCTTTTCCACCTTCTATGCTCTGGTTCAATTCTTACTCTATAGCTAGGAATGGAGCAAAAAACCAAGTTCCTTTTTTCATGTGGTCTTGAATTCAGGTTCACACAATAAACTTGCACGTATAATTGTCGTGTTTGTTTTTGAAAATAACAAAACCATTCATATTTAACAGTGGTATTATTACATTAGACTTCCAGGTGTGTGCAGCGGTGGCAGCTGGCAAGGGTCATTGAAACAGAGGGGTCATTTTCAGGGAGGAAGTTACAAGAGAATGTATTATAATGTGAGGATGAGTGTCTGTACTTGACTTTGGGTAAGAGTATGCAGTAAAGAGAAGCTAATACAATAATCCACTTAGAAGCCTCAGTTATTTCATCTTACAGTCTTTGCAGTGAATGAGTTTTCTTTGCTCAAGTGAAGGACGAGGTTAACCCTTTAACGCCTAAAACTTTTGCTTATTTTGACTATAAAAAGGTCAGAAAATGTCCTGTAAGTCTAAGTGCTTTTAGCCATTTTTTTCCAGAATACCTGGAACTTTCAGTATCTGGCAGTTATTTGCAATTTACGGCACATTACATGAGTGTAATGACACTCCCGGAGAGGTGCAAGGGAAATGACCGTAATGACACCATACTGGCTGTAAATGCAACGTCTCGGCTTTCAGAAACCATTGGAATTCTTCCGATACAAACCGTGATGTAATAACGGTAATCCAAACTACACTAGCACAAACGTGGTGCCGCCTGGCGCAAAACGTTCGATTTCAAAAGGTTGAGGAGAATAGCATGTTCTTACTTCACTTAGATCTCGGCAACATTAGTAAAAATGTGCCAAGAAACACATACTGTCGAAAGGTTTTCTCAACATTTTTGAAGGAAAAACACACTAAGCGTCGTCATTTTTGCATTTGATCTCGAATTCAGGTTCACAAAATGAACTTGAGAGCATAATTTTCCTGTTCTTAAATGTGAGAAGGAGTTACAAGAGCATGCATTATAATCTGAGGATGAGTGTCTATACTTGACATATTCAGTAAAGAGAATCTAACACAATAATCCACTTCGTAGCCTCAGTTATTTTGTCTCAGAGTGTTTGCAGTGAATGAGTTTACTTTGCTTAAGTGAAGGACCAGGTTAAGGAGAATAGCAGATCTCAGGACTTGAGAACAAAATGTGCCAAGAAACCCAGACTGTCAAAGGGTTTTCTGAACATTTTTGATTGCTGCTCTAGTGGAACGGAAGGTGTGTACAAATATTCATAGAAGCAGAAACACGGAAAATCTGCCACAGGGTGAGTGATCAATATCAGCGACAGATGGTTATTTTCTGTTTCATCTGGTCTCTGTGTTTTTTTTTTATTTTTTGTTTTTTTTGGGGGGGGGGGGGGGGTCAGGAGGAATCGTAAGACTTTTGTCGCTAATGGACAGACGTTGGCTACGCAGCTTTATCACTCAGTGAAAAATAGGACAGGATGCGTGACATTTACTTTTCCATTAGTAATGCCCTGTCTTTAATTAATAATTAAAGTATCTATTTATTTCTGTAATGACACCAGTTAGGCAGCATAGAGGGGAGGGGCCTCTGTGGATCATCCCACAGATACTTGATCAGTTTGGGATCTAGTGAATTTGGAGGCCAGGTCAACACCTTGTGCTGTTCTTCATGTTTTTTTTTTTAGTTGTTCCTAAAGTGTTTTTGTGTGTGTGTCTGTGTCAGGCTGCATCCTGCTGGGGATGGCTGCTGCCATCAAGGAGTGTCATTGCTATGGGGTGGGGGTGCCTGGTCTGGTCTAGGTGGGTGCTACATGTCTAAGTAACATCCACACCGATGAATGCCAGGTCCAGAAGTTTCCCAGCAGAACACTGAACTGTCACAAGATGGTTTTAATGTTATTCACTTACTGCCGTGCAGAGGCAACAATGGAAAATATGTACTTAAAGAATTACTGAAGTCAGTTATGGAGTACCATGACAACGTCACACACAGCAGTGTATGGAGGGTCAGACAATCAAGAACTCTTTTCCTTATTTCTCATCTCTTACATGCTGTTGACGTATAGGTTTTGGCTTCAGTCCTTGGTTGACTTACCATCTGCGTCATGATCTGTGCAATCTTCTCTTTCTTTTCATTCACATACTGTCTTCACTGCCAAACACTCAATACCTTTGGTGTTTCCGCTGCGCTGCCCTCAGATGACTGTCTGGCAAGCTATCACTGCTGGGGTGCATTTTCCCCTGAGCTTTCTGTTAATGAGAGCGGAGTTTCTGTAGGTGGCCTCCAGTTAAAATCTGGGGCTACACATCAGTGCTTTGGAATAGAGTAATACAGTAATACTGTAAATATAATCTTAGCAGACATGGTGGTAACAGGTAACACTTACCTGAGAGTTTAAAAATACCTTTTTAAGCTTAGTGGGATGACAAGCAAGCACACTGACCCAAAACAACTGCCGTGCATTCACAGTGAGCATGCTAATATGCTACACTTAGCATATAAGCAGCTTGCCAAGTAGCTCAGGGAGGCCAGTGTAGGACAGGTTCCTGGTTCAATGGGTAAATTAACAGCAGGGTAACCTGACACTGTCACATCAACCATGAACAATCGGTTTTTGCAGTTCAGATTTGATCATCTGGATTGATAATTTAACTCCACACCAGTCCTTTAGAACTGAAGAAGCCACTTGGATGAAATATGTTCAATAATCTCTACAAGTCTAGTTGTCTTTCCTTAATGTTTGCTTTCAGTGGACAGTCACCCCATGAACCCAATGCAAATTTGCCCATAGGTATAATTGTGGTTACCATATTAGTTCAGCATGTTAGCAAGATATCCTATGCTTGTCTAATATTTCATTTCATATACATTTCCCTCATCATCAAAACCTCTTTTTAAGCTCTAAAAGCAATAACGATGAACACAGAAAATTAACATAAAACTGGTAACGCACAGCGTGGAAGTCTGTCCCAAACTGCATAGTCACTGTCCGATAATTGTTGATATTCAAGGTTTCCAAACGACACACTGCCATTTGGAAAATAAGATTTGAAACGGTAATAAAATAAAATAAAAAGACTAAAAAAACAAAACTGTTATTTATGAAAATGTCACGTTACATCTCAACAGCCTACAGTGCAATTTAATGGCCCCGCCTCGGAGATGGATCCAGAACAGAACAACAGGTGAGAACACACCAACTGGAGAGAGAGAGAGTGAGAGAGAGAGAGAGGGAATGAATGCGAACAGAAAGAAAAGAAAAGAAAAGAGAGCTATGTTCTTATCATGCAGCAGAGTGTGTGTGGAGGAGAGATGTCATAAAGGTGTTGCAGCAGCAGCAGCAGCCGTAACACCTCTGCACCTGCACAGTAACACAATAACAAAGCCTGAATGCAAACAGATTATGCAGTTACATAATGCATGTAAGGCTGACGGTGATCTTTATTGAACAAGTCATTCTGCATGTCTTATAATTCAAATATGTGCTATAGATAATCAGTATTTAGTGTTTCCATAACCATAGTTTAAACTGAACTTATTCTGTCATTTTATTTCCTGTTTAACTGCAAAGAGCATGTGGTGCTAAAAGCTTTCCCCTCTTTGCAATTTTCACAGAAAAATACTTTTTTTTCCTCCTATTTAATGATTTTATTCTCAACAGATTCTGGTTTGCAGCTCCTACACCTGTGGTTGACAACAGTTGTTTTTTTCGCAGATCGTATTTTTAATATCATCCATCCTGTTGTCTGCTATGAGGTTGCTGAGGTTCAGACCTCAGACTTAGACTTAGACTTAGACTGACTTTATTGATCCACAAGGGAAAATGCTTGGTCACAGTAGCTCAGTTACAGATAAAATAATAGAGAACCACAAGTAAAAAGATAAAATAAAACAGTATAAGCAAAAATTTACAAAAATTGTAAATTTTTGCTTATACTATTTTATTTTATCTTTCTTTGTGAACAAATGTACAAGAAGTAGACAGAAGTAAAAAGGATTAATAAGGTGCAATAATTTGAATTAACATTAAAACATGGAGTTATCTGTTGCAGGAAGGTGAATGGTTGTACAGCTAGATAGAGTTTCACTGTGGGAGTGGAGCTGGATCAGTCTGTTGGAGGATGAGCTCCACTGTCCCTCTATAGTCTGGTCCATAGTCTGGTGTATAGTCTGGTCCATAGTCTGGTCCATAGTCTGGTCCACAGTCTGGTCTATAGTCCGGTCTATAGTCTGGTCTATAGTCTGGTGTAGTGAGTAGTGACCAAGATAAAACAGAAAGAAAACTTTTGCTCGTAGACCAAACTGTTGCTTGGCTCCAGCCCTGATTATGATCTTATTTTGCGAAGCCAATTTGGCTCCAACTTGACCACTTCTTTAGAGTTTCTACATCAGAGGCATGCCCCGTCTCATCTGCTGTCTGCGTGTCCATCCTCAGAGAGCAGAAAAAGAAAAAGAAACAGAAAAAGCTTGAGAATGTCTGAAACATAATGATGGTGACTAATGACAGAGGGTGGAAGGGTGCAAATGGAATGTACCCCGAATCCTTAGAGAGTGATGAATGGCTTTATCATGCAAAGCAGCATACTTCACCATCGATAAAAGGAGCTAGTGTGCACAGCCTTTCCATCCCAGAGAAACTTTGAGTTTTTCAGACTCTAAGTCAATGTCTTTGTTGGCGCGACGAACCTCATGACTGATGCCAGATGCTTTCCACAGGTGAGTGTTGCCCAAACGAAACTTCGCGACTGACGCTTGTATGCCTCGCTGCTATGGTTTCATAATGGGCTGTGAGAGCTATGCACTGAGTGCACAAGGGTACTGTGGCTGGATGAATGTTATGCAGTCAGTGCTGGCCAACTGCGCCTGCTGCAGCAAACGTGCTGTTTTTGCTGAGTTTAAATAGCTAGCTTGCCTCAGCCTCAAATTTCTGACATCAAAATAGTGGGGGTTGTGTATGTGACCACTTCTGTGACATTCTGAAATGTGCCAGGGGTTGAATTTCTCTCTCTTTACCTCTCTTTTCTTATTGTCGATGGAGCGATTTTTCACTTTTCAAACAAACAACATAGTGCAACATGTTGAGGCTGTCTGAAAATGTAAGAAAAGGATTTTCACGTCGCTGTTCTGAGTGCTTATTCTGGACCACAATGAAATACTTCTACAGCACCACCCACTCCTTGACTGCAACCACAGACTTGAGTCAACCTCCAATGTATTTGTCATTGTGCCCGTTCAACAATATTCGTGTAGGAAAATCACTTAGCCTGCTAAGAACATAAATGGATTGTTTTGAAACTGTAGAATTTTCTGAACATAAGCTGAGACACTGGTGGCATGCAGCATGGAGGGTAATCTGTAAACAATGTGTCTTTTATCAAGAGTATCTGAAACTTCCAAAGTTTTTTGCACCAGAGGCTCTGAAACACTGAAGGTTGCTGTAGCCTACTCCATCTCTGTCGCTTCCACAGCCCTGTAAGTGGATCCGTACAAGCCTGGAAGCCAACTTGAACATCCCCCGTTGTTTGAAAACTCATCTCAGGCTGGTCCAGGGAACTGATTATGCTCCTGCAAAGTTCTGTGTGGCCAACCAACTTGTTTGGGCAGGAGTAACAGCTATGCAGTCGGGAAAATCATCTGAGCCCCGTTTGAGTTTTATGCACAGTATATCTTCTCAACAAAATGGCTCTTATTGGTTGGAGGACTATCCAGTTGCATGCAGGGTTCATTTTCTCCTTCAGTGTCCGTTCAAACATGCCCCACAATGAAATCCAAATGTTTTACATGACTCTTGTTTTGATTTGAATTGAGCCTGGCTACACTAGGCTGCATCAGTACCAAGTGAGATTTCACTGGTATGAACGTACGTGTATCTAAATGAAGAAGTGTATCAGTATAGAAAAAGGAGAAAGGGAAAGGTTGCTAAGATTTTTCTACTTGCTCAGTTGGTCAGTTCAAACTAAACAATTCGGATTTTGGTGTATTTACCCAGACGCAAACTTAAAGACATATACTGGAAAGGAAATGTATGTTGCACCAAATATCACTGGTCAAATTCAGAACAACTGAACACTGTGCAGCGTTGTTGTTGGGCTGCTAGTGCATTCAATTAAGCAATGAATGCATGAACGACAACAGCAAAACACCACCCTTACACCTAAGCAACAAGTGAACAATCCAGAAATCAGTAATATACAGAGATATCTAAAGACGCCTTCAGTCATTACTGGATATGTTAAGCCTGTGCATATTTATGTGCGTGCTCTAATTGTGTGCACAAAGTGCTCAGATTAATGCAGCAGATGTTTCGCTGCATTATTCTGAAAAATAAAGCTGCTATCTCACCAACAGCTGAACATCCATTATGTATCTGTCCGTGGGGGCATCTATGCATCGAGGAAGCATGTCTGTCAAGTGGTCAGTATTCTGACTTTAGGAAGTAGAAAGTGCCAAATCTGAGAAGTGACAGACGGTCTGGAATGACCTCTACAGTTTTACAAAGGGCCAGCGCTGGTGTGAGCCAGGAATAAGTTTTAAAGACTAGAAAGTTTTTAACGCGGGGCCTTGTCAGATGCTCCCGCCGCCTTCCCATATTTCAGGCTTTTGTGTATCCAGGAGCATCACAACAGCCGCAACTGAATCACTTGACGGTTTCACAGAGTAGGAATTTATTGTCTCATCTTCTGTTTACAAGCCCGGTCCCACACGGACCTATAAAAGCTCGCTGCAGCTAGCACAGGTCAAAGTCAGCAATTTTGTAAGTAAAATAGAGGTCGAGAAACTGTCAAGTTTTCCGCCGACCAAGTCATTAAACAAAAGTTTAGTCTCCTCATCTGGTGAAGTCAACCACAACGATCACATGATGTACAGTGCAGAGTATCCACAGTATAAAATATCACAGTGCTCTCCTGCAGGTTTAATGCCAGTTTCTGCTGCAAATGACTTACATGACACATGCCCTTAATTCATGCACTCCTGAAGGTTAGGCCAAGCATTCATTTAGGCAAATCAATATCCTTTTATTTAGTATAGTGCTCTTAAATGCCGACTGTTGCCTTGTGGGGGGAAATATCAATGTGTCTCTCCCAATAATGCTCCGCAGCACTCCAGCTTGATCCCTGAAAATATTTATCAGAGGGAAACATTTCACTACACACAAGCGTGACAAATGGATGTGTCAAAAGAGAATGCATCACCGGGGCAGGCTTTTAATATAATTATTAACTTTGACTTGCCCTCATTTTTCAAAGGGTTAGGATGGGGGAGGCTGAGCCGGTGGTGGTTTCCTTTAACTTTATCTGGTAACTTGAACGGGGTGCTGCTCGATGTTTTGGGAAAACTGCTATTACGGCGAAATTGCCTCCGCCCGAGCATTTTCTGCCACACTCGAGCCTCTGTAATTTCTCTAATGTGCACATATAGAGGCACGTCTGCTTTTGTGGCTGCCGAATCACTGGGAGGCCAAGTTAAAATCAATGCAGCGCTTTCTTCAACTGAAAATGTCAAATTTACTGTGAGCCTTTGTCGTATTGTTGAAAGACGAACGTTTCTTTGACATAAACCAAATGCAGACAGAAATTGTACAGGCACAATTTTCTGCTGGAGCCTTTCCCCAAAGGAAATTCTTTACATATTCTATTTACATCATAACCAAACAACATCCACACACCACAGTGACAAAGTGTTAATAGAATATTCTGGTATTAGCTCTTGCAGCCTTTAACTCCTTCAACTATCTTTTGTAAAAGGCAGGCATTGTAATATTTGTGCATATCCTTTTGATATGTTAGTGTTTGATAATGCACAGGATTAAAGTAACTGTGCTTCTCCCTGTGATTTGAAATGTTGGCTTTTGGGGGGCGTGCACAGAAGCTGACCATGCAGCTAATTCCAAATACCATGTGTTGGCATATCCCAAATCCTAATTGGAAAATATTAAATTCTGAGAAAGACCAAAAAAATTGAGTCAATACTTTCCAGTCTAGTCCCGAACCAATAGCCCAAGAGCAAACAGATTAGACACTGTGTTTGTGTGTTCTAACAGAAACTGCAATTGTTGGTCTTTGCAGCTGGTTAACCAGAGTATAAACCAAGACCACGGAGCATATCATTCATTCACTACACAACTTATGAGAGTCAAAGACACTTAGGGCTGCAACCTGTGCAACACCCAGGGAGCAGTTTGAAGATTAGGAGCGCAAACCCATGACCCTATGGTCCCAGAGGTGCTTTGTTACCAGAAAATGCAAATTCTGATTCTGGTTTTCTCATGCACACAAATTAGCAAGAGCAAAGGTTTGGTGCCAGATTTGATGCTACATGAAAACATAAACATTTACAGTATTATTTCTGGTTACCCTGGTTTTACAGTCCTCTCATAAGGCCTGAAATCTTTTTCGTCCGAGTGGAATTGAATCAAAGGGTAGTGTTAAATCGGGGTGTCAGAGTGACAGTAACGGTAAGAGAGGGAGACTTTCCAGTCAAATATAAAAAATAAAAAAAGGAGGAAGAAAGAGGGAGGAAAAAATCTCAGCATGTCTTCCAGCTGCAGTGCAGTCAGGTCTGCCGAGGCTACTGTCAGAGCAGAAATTGGTATGTCTGCCTCCCGCGTGATGGATGTTCCCCGGTATGACTGCTGAACGCCAGCGCGAACTGACAGCTCCAGATAGAAGCTTTGATTCTGAGGCTGACACCGAACCCCTGGTGTTAAATTTGTGTTTAAAATAGATGGAGGGGAGAAAAAAAAAAGTCATCTAGTTCTATATCAGAAATGTATCAATTAATAATGAGTAGTAATTTAAAAATAGGCAGCGCACTGTAAAAACCTCCCTCTGTTTGAATGTTAAAAAAAATACTGTGAGGGCATTTTAGAGAGACATCTGCAGAAATTAGGCGTTAAAGTGATTAACCATGAAGTAAAGTTGCTGAGGGGAGGCAACACGTCATCAGCTCACAGTTTATCTGCCTAATATCTACATTTAGTTCGTCAAAAGCTGTTGAAACAGAGCCACTGATTTGCATTTTGCTCTATTGATGTGCATTTTCTTAATTCACTTTTATTCAGTTTGGATTTCTATGTAAGTTTTTTCCTGTTTTACTTTGCAAGTTACTTCTTAATTTGCATTGTGATTACTTCCTGTTTTGGACTCATTATTATTGCGGCGCCTTGGTTCTTCTGTGAGCTAAACGCAACAATCAGCCCAGTGTTGCATCACTGCGTCTCTCACCTTGACACAGTCAGTTTCATAAAGTTCAGAAATGGCCAGATGTGGAACACATAATCCTACATCTGAAAAGAACGGGGGGATTCTACTTACTGCTACCATACTTCTTGGCACCATAATGACATTTTGAGCCTTTTGTAAAATACTATATTTCCTCAAACAGCAACACCAGGTCTTTTATTTTCTGCATCAGATATTTTATTTGAATCTGATGTATTGCTCATGCATCTAATCCAGTCCAATGTGATTAATATAGATGGTCACATTTGTTTTGAGCCAATATCTGATGTTAAAGTTGCTGCAGTGTTACGTCAACACTTCCTTTAAGTGTTTCAAATTAAGAGCCCGCTAGTGTTTCTGCTTCTAGTGCTGAGCGCAACATGACTGTACGGAGTTTAATCAAGTGTACCTTATCAGTCTTTATCCATTACCGTCAGGAGCAGTAAGCAGCCAAGACAAGTCAATGCTTGTTCTTCTGGGGTACAGCAGCAGTAATCTTATAAAAGGAAAGCTGCTGATATAGAACCTGAGTAAATTTGTCTTCACTTAAACTGTTTCTGGTCTAATCTGACTATAAATGACAGCAAAACAGAATGTCATCTCTCATACTGAACTGAAACCAAATCAGTGCACAGACTACTATTTTGTGGCTTGTTTCTCTTAAAAAAAAAAAAAAAAAAAAAAAAAGATTTTGTCCATATTTTTAGAATAATTATCCGACCAAAACTGTGATTAATACAATACGTTTAATTCAAGACATAAACTCTGGCAGATGGCATTCCCATGAGCCTCAGTCGTACACATGGACGGGAGCTGTCACAGGGATTTACAGAGTACACAAGCTTTGGATTTGCGTACTTGGTAATTTGGACTTGAAAACTTTGACTTTGAAGTAAAGGCTCTGGAGGATGGGTAATTTGGAGCAGCAGTGAGCCTGACAATGCGTGGCAAGCCAAGCCCACACAAGTTAGCTCCTGATGCATTGATAAAAAAAAAAAGTGTGGCGCAAGAACACCTCCAGGCATTTGGACTGGTCAGATGGGTGCTTTGAATCGGAACAGCACTTAGGAAGCAACTGAGCACCTTCAACAAGAATGCATTTATACATTTGTGTAGGTTACAGGTTGCATTGGTGCATAGGTTAGCTGCAAGTCATTGGTAAACAGTATATGGTCTTATATTTATATAGTGCTTCTCCACTTATTGGTACTCAATGCACTTTATAGTCACAATGACACATCTATACATTTGTTCACACAAGCACATGCAATCACACACCAGCGCCAAGCACTGGGAGCAACTGGGAGTTCAGTGTCTTGCTCAAGGACGCTTCTGCATGTGGCATGTCCTAGGTAACCCTAACCCTAACCCTAACCCTAGGTACCAAATTGGGGTTCTTGGACAACTCACTCTACCTGCAGAGCTACAGCCACTTAGGGGTCCACCGACTGCCTCAGCTTCCAACGCTCCAACTCTTCACCTAAATTCTGCCCAATCCAAAAATGGGTGGAGTCAGGCAATGCCATGTTGGTCACGACTGAAGCCACCACAAAGAGCTTCAGAAAAGCTCTGTGCAGGCACTTAATGTACAGGTGGTAGCTTGCAATAGCAGATTCTTGCAAGCACACAAAATTGATGAGAAAAAAACTAGTCCTTTATTCAGTCAACAGACAAATTCAATTCAATGCACACATGTCCATGTCTGCACATTAGTGTTTATTATGGATTTGTTTTGTATGGAATGGCATCCTTCACTTTGCTAAAGTCTCATTTCATCAGCCGTCATTGTTTAATTTCCTTTAACTGCAATTTAACAACAATTTAACAATTATCCCCGTGAAAGAAGGAAACAATGCCAGCAGCTGCTTGTTTGCTGTTTCCATCTTGGAGCTGGTTCAGGGTGGATTTTACCTTTTAGCAGCAGAACGTGGTCACGGTTGCGTAACGAAATTGCCCGAGCGTAAACCTATTGAAACGAAAGCTCTTGCTGCACATCTGCATAACAACCATGCCATCATTCAAACCCGGGTCCATCAGTGCCACAGCGAGCGGCTGTGTCAGGGGCTGTGTCTTCATTAAGCGTTCCTGTTTAGCAGCGCCGGCTGTCTATTATTCACAGGCATGCCGCAAAACATTTCCATTGGAGATGCTGAAAGGATGACGGCTGATTGCTAAGTGACAGTAAAGCACACAAACATAGCTTTAGGCAGACACAAACAAACACACACACACATAGTTGCTAGGTGACAGTAATGGCATGTAATGAAAAGATGTGTACGGTTGGAGTGGGGACACGTTGTCACCTGCATGACTGTGGAGCTGTCAGCCCTCTAAACAGAGGAGCTGTGTTGACGGGTTGCTGTTGGCTGCAGAATGGAGGGGATAACTGCTGCACTGCTGAATCACTCATGTCCTGTAGTTTTCAAAAATCAATTAGACAGGCAGTGGTGGCCGTGCTTTATTTAAATATGGTAGCACAGTGGGAACCGAAGAGGCAAACAGCGTGTCTTAGACCTGCATACTTGGTAGTTCCAGGCTCTGGAGGACGGGAGGACAATCATTCTGGAATTGGACGCGGAACCTGACCACTGCCCCAAGTCCACACAAATTACCTCCAGGTGCATCCACAATAAAGCAGGCAGGGCAAGAACACATCTGGGCATTTGGACCATACTTGGTCAGATGGTGGGTTGAAGTGTAAGAGTACTCAGTCAATGAATGATGATGTTTCTTAAGTCCACAAGAACACAAGTACAGACGAGGGCGTATTTTGATAAATGCACTTAGTGTCTTTGAGATTTGTGGTCGTCCTCCAGTAGTCTCACCTGCATCTCATTATCCCATCATGTGTATATATAGTCCAGTCAGTTCGTCTGTTGATTCCCAGATGTGCTTACCTGTGTTCCCTGTTTTCCTGTAGTTTTTCCTCTTGTGGATCTCCTGGTGTTTCCTGGTTCCTTGTGTTTTTCTTGTATTTTTAGGTCCCTATTTTCCGCTGTGTGCATTTCGTTGGATCTGGATAGACCTGGCTCCCAAGGCCCACAACTCTTTTTCCATGGTAGCCTTACCTCTAAGTCACTCCCAATGTCTTAGAGTTTTTCAGTGATTCAAAAATTAAAAAAATAAACTGACAGCAGCATCTCCCTCCTCAGAAAAAACACCGTTCAATCGGAGCTTACACCGAGGATTAAGAAACAGGGTGTGGCGACTCATTTTACAGGAACTATAAATCTTAAAAGTCCCTTAAGAACCCTGGAGGGCACTCGGGGAACTATTGGGAAAAGAGAATTGTTTCACTTTCAGAAAAGATCATCGGGTCAATAAAGCTAAGTGCCAACTTAATGGGAGGATCATCAGGGGAAACAGCTCAAGGGCCGGCTCAAATGTTGAACGCCATCACAAAATTGAGTGTAAAAATAACAATGCAGCTGGATGCCTTGTCCACTTTCCTGTACTTACAACTGTCACTTCCCTTCTCTTCATCTCATCTTACTATCTGACCATTTGCTTATCACCAGCTGCATGGGAGAACATACGGTTGTTTGTTTCAGTGCAGTAGAAGCCTGTAATACCTCGTTTAAATGATAATGGTCCAAATCTATTTCGTTATTCCTTCCAGGACATTTTCAGTGACCTAAGGCCGGTGTATCAGATGTGGATTAGACCCTGAGCTCCTTCCTACGGAAATCTCATTTGTGCTAATCCATGGCTCCACCTCTGGAGAACAAAAACAACTGTTGACCTTAGAGAAAACGTGAACGCCTTTCTCTTTAGAAATGACTTGCATTTTTAAGTTTCTATAGCTGTTGTACTAAGGCAAACACAAACAATGCTAAGTCTAAGCCTTTCAGTCTGGTGAAACAGTTTTATCCAGCCGGCAGCAGACATGGCCTAGCTCACATTTCCACTTGTCAAACCAAGACTTCATCGAAACACAGTTTACATTTTGTGAAACTTGCACAAAAGGTTGAGAAAATCTACTTTATTTAGTAGTCGAATAAAGGTTTCAGAGGAAGCTCTTGAGGTTGGTTTCCCTTTGTATTCACAGTGTGAATAGGGACACTGAAGCTGTGCAAAAGGCAACTGGGTGCAACCATCACCCCAGGAAGGATTGTCAACTCAGAGAGTGTAGTAGAAACATTCTCCAACAAGTTGCCCAACTGCTGACTTCTGTAGCTGGAGTACTTGCTGGCTCTCACCTTCTACTGGTATTGGTTAGCACCACTGTACTACACATCAATAATGTATTCATCCATGGTTTGTATGTTTAAATGAATATACAAATTGAATTTTAGAAAAATGCTGAGATTTGCAAAGGGCGATGTTAGAATATTATGGTGTCCAATAATCTGAATTAGAAGTTTTAGAGGACAGAGAGGCTGCAGTGAGACTAATGTAACTGACCCTACAAGGTCCCATTAGCCCTGATTTCCACATAAACACAAACCTGGATGGACTATTGATTTCTTTGTGGTGCTATTCATGAAGTTGTGCTATACTCGTAAATTGTTATAATCATGATAAATTGCAATTAGGTGGAAGGCGGTCAATACTTTGTTATTAAAAACGGTGCAAATAGCAGCCGACGGATTAATAACAGTCAGCTGAAGGCCCAGCTTGGGCCGTGACATTAGAGAGGTGGTGAGAATCAGTTTCTTTTCTAATCACAAAGGATTATCACCGCAGCCAGTTTTCAATAATCATTACAGGGGATTTGACACCGCGCTCGAGCTGATGACTTTATTGACTTCAATCCCGTCGCTCTCCGCTGCAGTGCATCTGTTTTCAGGTAAGCATTAATGTACAATATCCAGCAGTATCAAGGACCCTGTCTTTGTGACATTGTTTGAATAGGAAACTCCCGCATCAATAGAAAGATGCAGTCTGTGCCTTGTGCACAAAATAACATAATGTAGCCTTTGGAGAGAGACTTCCATTAGGTGGTTGGAAATAGTCGGTGAGACGCTTGGCTTTAATACCAACGCTGCTGAAGTGGATGCACATTTAAGTGCACCCTCGCTCCAAATGTCAACCCATCTGCCCTTGTGCTTCTTCATTTTCGCTGTTGAACGAGGCGATGGGAAGGTAGGAGATGTCAGTGGTTCTACCGATAACATCTATTCACGGAGAAGGACAAAAAAAAAAAAAAAAACACTGATGAGGGAAACTGATAAAGAGGGCCGGCTCCATCCTGGGCTGTCCTCTGGAGGATGTTGGCTAAACTGTCACACATCGAGAACAACCCCTGTCCCCTCCTGCATGACACAACTGGGACTTTAGGAAGCTCCTTCATCCAGAGACCGCTGCAGCCATTGGAAGAAGGAACGCTTCTGGACGTCCTTTGTCCCTTCAGCAGTCGGACTCTTTAACATCAGCCTTTCTTCGCTCTGCTGCTCCTGAGCTTCTTTCTTGGACATGGTGCAATACTTGGTGCAACTAAACCTTGCAATAAAACCTGATGCAATATGTAAATATTCTTTGAAACTTAACATATTTACTTTCAGATAGTTTTTCTTGTCTTACCTTATTATACTTTCTGTATTTTGCAATATCCAAAAAAGCAATATCCAAAAAAGGTTTAAAAAAGGCAACAGGACTTGTAGAGTTTCACCACTCATCCGAGTATCTTCTTGAGTTCTGTGCTGGCTGACTGAGAACCTTCACAGATGTATTTTGTAATGTTGTTCCCTTGCCGCTGTAACACCTAATTTCCCCACAGGGATAAATAAAGTCTTATCTTATCTGTAATCAGAGATGGTGAGAGTCTCTGCCATACTCTCGTCAAATAGAGTAAATCTAAATCAATGTCAAGGCATTGTTTACGAGATATAAATAAAGGCAAAACAGCCAAAAAGATACAGAGAAACTACAATGAAATGTAAAATGACTTCAAAAACAGATAAAGTAAAGGCGACTACAAACTGTTCTGCTTCACTTTCTACCTGGGCGTCCTCCTTCTACGTAGCAGAGGCGAGGGACCTTCAGTACGTCTCTGCCCTGGAGCTAATTTACTCACAATCTGTCCAATTCTGACAATCGTCCATTGATTTCAAATAAAATTAAGCACATGCCATGTTATATTCCTTTTAAGCTGCTTTAATTTCCCACTCGGAGTGAGATTAGGAACCAGCTCCATGAGCAAATTGACTTCCACAAGTTTTCAGATAAACATTCACAGAAAGTGTTTACATCATGCACCAAAAAAAAAAAAGGAAAAAAATTACATTTCCAAAAGCTTGTGTTCTCCTTCGCTACGCTCCATAAACTAAATTAAATATAAATAAATACATGAGGTAAATTACCTTTGTGAACAACTGCTACGTAATCAAGCGTGCCTTCCCGCTGATCTCTGGGCTCGTCACGGGGGGGGTGTTTTGAAGCGTGTGGGATATCTCTGGCTGCACCTTGAGCTGAGAGGCAGGAAAAAAGATCATCCCACACTGAAAAATCCAGCAGGTAACGCGGCAGTGTCAATAAAATGAGATTAAAGCACAAGTTTGTGCACATAAACAAGCACGGGCGGGGGGTGGAGGAAGGAAGGGAGGGGGGCTGCAGGAAATGTACGTGCAGGAGACCCACGCATGTAACGCGCGCTAAAGTCAGGAACACACAGAAACACACACGGCAGAGTTGCAAAGACAGCGAGCGAACATGTAGCCTCGGGCTGTTTTTCAGCTTCTCAGCTCAAACCTTAAATCTATGCAACTGCCTCTTTTTCTTTGAACAACACGTTTTATTTTTATTTTTTTATGAGATGCTAACTGTTGCTTTTATGCAGAAACATGCAAACCGGCATGCACAAGCCAAACCGAATCAGGAAATTTAGAGAATAACGTATTGTTTTGTTTGTGGCTTGTGAACTGACTAAATTCAGCATGTTTACAGCATCGCATGCCCCTGGGGGGAAAAGGATGTAAGGGCTCACAGAACATACAGGCTGCAGGGGAATTACATCTCAGGCGCTAAGCCAGGGATTAACTGGCCAATGCGAGCATCATGACAGACTGTAGGTGTAACAAAGATTTTATTTTTTGCTGTACTGACATACCTAAATGGAATAAAAGGTTTTGTGTGTACATATATATTTTTTTAAAGCATCCATAATCCTCCGTTGTTAGAGATCCCACGGCCGTGCGAGTGCCCAGCACTTTCCCTCACATCATCATATATGAGTGAGTGCACGGCACTGAGGAGAGAAATTCAATTAATCTGAGTGTCGATAAATCTGAAGTTATGAATAATATTAACTGTAAGCAGGAAAATAGCGATGGAAAGAGACTCCAGGGAGAAGCGGCTGACAAATAATTTTTCCCTAAACAGACAGCCTCTGTGCAGTCCATTGTTTCAAGGGGAACACCAGTGGCTTTGCACATCAAGAACCGAGTAGCGTTTTTTTTTAAAAAAAGGCTCAGCAGTGCACAGAATGAAATAGTGCATTTATCGTAGGCTATTTAAAAAAAAAAAGCAGATTAATCCATATTTGTTGGAGTCCCTTTTTGTGATTTACAGCAGCAGACCAGAGCATGTGAGTCAAAATAAACACGTCACCCACATGAATCAGAGCTATTCAGGTGATTCCCTTCCCTCCAGGAAATAGCAGTTTATAAGACATGCTGTCAGAACTAATCAATAGCTTTTATTATAAAGTCAGCCAAAGTGATAGCTTAATACACCGACATTATGAACACTGACAGGAGAAGTGAATAACATTTAAACCATCTTGTGACAGTTCAGTGTTCTGCTGGGAAACTTCTGGACCTGGCATTCATTGGTGTGGATGTTACTTAGACATGTAGCACCCACCTAGACCAGACCAGGCACCCCCACCCCATAGCAATGACATTCCTTGATTTCAATTCAATTCAATTCAATTTTATTTATATAGCGTCAATAACAATACAAATCGTCTCAAGACGCTTTACAAAAAGCCGGCCTGAAACCCCCAGAGCAAGCCTGAAGGCGACGGTGGCAGGAAAAACTCCCTTTTAACGGGAAGAAACCTTGAGCAGAACCCAGCTCATATGGAAGGACCCATCTGCCTAAGGCCAGCCGGGTACAGACAGAAGAAAGAGAGAAGAGAACAGCAAAGAGAGAAGAGAAGAGAACAGCAAGATAAAGATACATCTGTCATAGATACACATATCTGACTAAAGCGTACATGTGGAATCTGATGATACAAACTGATGATGTTACATGACAGTTTGAAAATGTAAGAGGAATCATAGGCAGGTTGATGGCATGAAGAACATGAAAAACAGCACAAGGTGTTGACCTGGCCTCCAAATTCACTAGATCCCAAACTGTTCAAGTCACTGTGGGATGATCCACAGAGGCCCCTCCCATCACAAGACACCCTCAGAGGGGCCATGTCCATTCTCTGATGAGTCACCCCACCTGGACCAGACCAGGCTGCTGCTGTTTGCTCCCACTAAAATTACTACCAGCACTAAAGGGCACTGCCACAACAAAACATAACCATGGGTCACAATGAGCTGCTTGCAAAAACAACCAGTTGGGACGTATTGGCAGTAGGGAGAAGCTACTGAAAGATCATTAAGTTCCCCAAAGTCTCCCTTGTGGAGTTTAATGGAAGTAAAAATGAGACTTTTTGTACTTTACAAAGTGGCTTTCATAAGACATAAACGGCATTTAGGGAAGAAATACAAGGCAGCATAAAGGGAGGAACGGTAAAATATGCGCGCTAGATGCAAATAATACTAATTTGTATGCTAAAATGTCTGGTGCCAGCATCTGCTCGGTTCAGTTGGACTCAAGTTACCGAAGCTCACAACACAATAGAAAGCTGGTCTGCACTCAGTCCAAAGACCACGTCCCTGAGAGAGTATCCAGCTCGATCCTACACCATCTTTACATCTCCACTATACTCTCTGTGCACATTAGCGCTCCTCTGAGTGTGATACTAATGAATTATTTAATGTGGTGGATTCTTGAAAATGCAAAGAGCGGCATGCATATTCACACACGCAAAATAAGTCCACGACTGAATTATTTTCCATTGTTGTCTCGTTGTTCATCAGAATATAGGCTATTGTTGTCATTCAGGAAGGTTAAGAAATGCAGCTTATTACTGCAAATCAATTAAAAGCTGAGGAGAAAAAAGCAGAAGTGCATTCATTTCAGCTCATTTGAAAAAAAAAAAAAAATAAAGTTGTTTCACAGTTGTAAACACATTTTTTTTTTTAGGCTGCTTCTCCCATACACTGAATCCAAACTGGCACTGAAGCTAAACATGAAAAAAAAATGTGCCTCTCATCTGTTAATTCCCCCGTGCTGCCGGATGCCGCTAAGCAGAGCACATCTTTAATTTTCCTCAGAAATGTAAAAGAATCTGAATGTTTACACACTGTGCACGGTGCAGCGAGCGCAACCCTTTCCATGGCGCTGCGTAAAGTCTGACGTCTTCCCTGTCTCGTTATAAATCCGAAAAGTCCATTTTTAGATTTGTCAGTTTGCACAGATTTACCGTTGAACATGAGCCGCTAATCACATCCTGGCTTAAGCTTCATCTTTATTTGGAGTATCAGTTTTTGGATGAAAGGAAGAGAAGTTTCAAGGTTTTTCAAATCCTCATCATAGACGCAACAATTTTCTGTAGTTTTTACACTTAAAAGACATTTTCATGAGGTAATTTTCAGTATTTCTGCAGCACACAGTATATTTTGCACTGTAGGGACAAAACAAAGTGCAGTAACAGTTAAGATCTCTTTCATCAGTATCTAAGTATGTCCTTACATTTGGTCTTAGTCTACATCAGAAACATCCTTAGACTGCAGAACTGTTTGAACCGGGGTCTTCTTTGAAGGATGAATCCCATTATTCTCACACATTCATTTATCTCCTGTAACTGCTTGTCCTGTGAAGGGTCGCAGAAAGGGGGAGGGGGCTGGAGTCTATCCCAGCTGTCATTGGGGCGGGAGCCGGGGTCCACCCTGGACAGGTCTCCAGTCTATCACAGGGCTAACACAGAGAGACACTCACACCTACGGCCAATTTAGAATCACCAATGAACCTAACCAGCATGTCTTTGGACGGTGGGAGGAAGCTGGAGAACCTGGAGAGAACCCACGCAGACACAGGGAGAACATGCAAACTACACACAGAAAGGAACCAGTGCTGCCCACCCTACTACTTGCAATCTCATAATGACTCTATATAACCAAGCAGTTTAAATAATGCATACGTGAGAGAATCCATTGCTAGATCACGTCTTCTCCTTCTGAGGTGTCCGATTCAATGCTTTGGGACTGTGGTGAGGTTACGCTGTGCATGTGCCGTGCTCTCTTGGTTGTCCACAGCCACAGATGGGCCAGCTGAACGGGACCCGAGCATGGGGGCACTGCTGCAGAAAGGTTCTTACTCCCGTTGTGGCTCCTTCATGGGTTCATCTGTAAATAAATGCTGAAACTGAAACCACTGCAGTGACCTTTTATTTCTGAATATTTGAATACAAACTGAGCACTGAGCAAAAAATAAAGTAATGTTTGACCTGGGGAACACTGCTGTCCACGTGTTAAATAAGTCAAAAGATCCACAATTTTACAGCTGCACCTTTAAATAAATAAATAAGATGTTCTGTCAAACTGTATTGATTCTGATTCTGAGACTGGAGGTGGTCCAGGAGATCAACCCGCAGGAATCAGGTCTCTTTCCAAACGCTCAGCTGATTGCACACCCAAGAGAGCGCCAGTCTAATAATGGCCCCGATGAGCCGGTAGAAGCTCAGATAACTTGCAGGCGAGCTGTTCCCCAATCAGTGGTGTCTCTCTTCTGTGTTGATTATTATTTTTTTTGTGGGGGGGGGGGGTTGGGATCAAACCATCAGCAGTTGCACTCGGATACGGTGTTCACCGAATGACTAACAGCACCTCGACCATCTTTTATTAATGTTGTTGTTCTATATGTCCACTACTAATCCAACTTGCTTGCAGCACCGCCTTCACTTCAGAATTGCTCAACTTTTTCTTACATTTTCGTATTTTTGTTTGGGTATTATTGACTCCTCTCTAAACTATTCTAATTCTATGTGTCATTTAAGTATGAACGCAGTCCTGCAGATTCTTCCAAAGGGGATTCTGCAGGACATTTACTTGCACTAAATGGATCAGCAAGAAGGTTCTGGGTTCTAATCCATGGGCCGACTGGTTCCTTTCTGTGTGTAGTTTGCATGTTCTCCCTGTGTCTGTGTGGGTTCTCTCCAGGTTCTCCAGCTTCCTCCCACCGTCCAAAGACATGCTGGTTAGGTTAAATTGGCCGTAGGTGTGAGTGTCTCTCTGTGTTAGTCCTGTGATAGACTGGAGACCTGTCCAGGGTGGACCCCGCCTCTAGACCAATGACCCTCCAGAGGACAAGCGGTTACAGAAGATGAATGAATGAATGAAATAGTAGGTGGTATCAGTCCCAGATCTCTTGAGGACGCGATTGCAAGGGGGTTAAACCCTCTCCTACTTGTCACAGCTTGGTTTTGGAGCAACAAAAAATATGTAAATGCGCCATTAGAAACTGAAACATGTGTCATTATATTGTGTTTTGTTACTTCACTTGTAATCATGTTTGGTTTTCATTGTGTTTCCTGTTTCTCTTCTGTAAGTTTCTTCCTTGGTGTTTCTTATCCTGCTTTACTTCGATCATATGATTGGTTTCTCCTTGTGGCTCCGCCCTCATTAGTTTCACCTGTGTCTCGTTAACTCCTCAGCCCATGTGTTCATATATAGTCCTCCTTTCCCTTTTGTCAAGTTGTCTGTTGAGTAACTGTCTGTTTATTTTCCTCACTCTTCTTAGCCTGTTTTCCCTACAACTTTGGTAGCAAAGTAAAAATACTCTCTCCTGAAGTACTTAATTATGTTTAACCCGTCTACTATTTCTGAACAGACTGTTGAGGAAGGCTCTGGGTCAAAGCTGGGATGTCCCGGTATCACTTTGCATCAAACCGCTGCATAAATTTCGACTGAATTACAAATAATCTCTGCAAAATGACATTATCTGCTCATTTCCATCCGCTGCAGTTTGTGAATATTAGGGGTCGGTCATTGAGATGCGCAGCTGGTGGCGCCGTCATTAAGCCCAGAAGAGCATCCATCAAAACCCAATCAGAGAAAATCATCGTAGAGAAAAATTTTTAAAAAAGACAGAAATATTACATTTCTGTCGGTTGTGTCTGTTACTTAGAGTCAGTTTCTTCACAGCTCTGTACAGGTCTGATGTTTAGATAGATAGAGATGCTCTAATCTTGTACTTTTAAGTGTGTTTCCATTGTATTTTTCACATATTGCCTGCACTGATTCACCACTTACTCAACTTTTTGCGAAATGCCAAAATAAAATATAGGATTTTCAGTTTCCAGTTGGTTTTTCTGTGCTCTTAACAATTATCAGGCCAGAAATGCACCAAATAAACACACATACACCACAGATATGAGTGGCATTCATCCGCTAATTCACTCTGATGTATGCAACTACTAGAACTCAGAGGACAGGCTTGCATGCAGGAGATGACTTTCACCCCCAACACAGAGTTCTGGTCTTGTCAGTTAAAATGAGTTTTTCCTCCCAGCCACCGGGAAACGCTTGCTCACGTCAGCTGTGCGATATGAACGAAGCCCGAAGCCGAATTTTTCCTCCCTGAAAACGCTGCAGCGTTTACAAGCGCTGCATATTTCCTCCCTGGAGCATATGTTTTCCTACCGTTTGTGTTGTTGAGAGTGGGCAGGGGTGCCAGGCAGAGATGAATCATGTGTGTCTTGAAGGCGGCGCCTCCTCCTCCTCCTCCTCTGCAGCAGCAGCAGCAGTGGCAGTCTATGAACCCTCATGGACAGAATTAATAGGACACATGTTGCCCAGGCGGTCTGTTTGCTTGGCTTTGGAAACAGCAAAGCGAGCCGCTCTGAACAGCTCCGTCACAAGGGGCTTTTCTGTAAACATATGATTTACTGATCTTCTCATTAAACCAGATTTTATGCCCCCCCCCCCTTTTTTTTTTTTAATACACAACACCTGTTGTGTCTGCTACGAGCGGACGAAGGGAAGGAGGGGAAGTGAGACTGTAGCCGAGGCAAAAACACGTGCTGCACTGAATGGACAAGATCTGAAATTCAAATACGGAGGAAAATGGTTGTAAATAATTAAACAGGAAACACTCGGAGGTGCCTGATTTGAATGAAGGTTCTCCATGAAGCAATAAAGTGTTTGTTTTTAGAAAGAAAGCTTTGAGATAATATAATTCCCTCAAGTGAAGAGAAAAGAAAAGCAGAAGCATGTCTAACACGGTGAGACGTCATGGTTTAGGCCATTAGCATTTGCTAATACACACAGATTGCAAAAAAGCATTCTAGGAGTGCCTGGTGTACAGCGTAAGAGAGCCACCTCCTTTTCTCCACCTCATCCATCTAATTCTCCAACACGTCTGCCTCCTTTCCTTCCATCTGTGTTGCACTCTTTTAATGTTATTTTTTTTCTTCCTCTCTATCCTCTGCTTTCCAATTCCTTTTCTTTCCTCCACTCTGCTGGAGAGCTTGATGAAAGAACATCTGCTTCCCTCTGGGAAGTCCTCCTGAGCAACGTGGCAGCCTCTACCCCCACTGCTTGTGAAGTGAACACAACTCAAAGACGGCGCAGGTGTCGACAATATAGCGCCGTGGTATAGGAGGGTCCGCTGGAACCTGTGGGTGTTTGGCTCCATCAAAATATTTTGTTTCCCCACTGGATCTGAAGATGTGATTCAATATCTGGAGCTGAAAGAGACACAAGTGAACTAATTTACATTCAAACGTTGCTGTGAATAGGTGAATCTAAATGACATCATGACGACTTGTACTGAATAAAGCGTTTGGAGCTAAAGAGAAGATTAAAGGAGGCTGGCAGCTGAGCAAAGATCTAAAGATAAAGGTATGCAGAGTGAGTTTAGGCTCATAAACATACACAGATCAGCCACAACATTATGACCACTGACAGGAGAAGTCAATAACATTGACCATCTTGTGACAGTTCAGTGTTCTGCTGGGAAACTTCTGGACCTGGCATTCATTGGTGTGGATGTTACTTAGACATGTAGCACCCACCTAGACCAGACCAGGCACCCCCACCCCATAGCAATGACACTCCTTGATGTTTAGGAACGTCTCAAAAAAACATGAAGAACAGCACAAGGTGTTGACCTGGCCTCCAAATTCACTAGATCCCAAACTGATCAAGTATCTGTGGGATGATCCACAGAGGACCCTCCCCTCAAAGGCCCCCCTACTAACAATAGGACACCCTCAGAAGGTCCATGTCACCACAAGGGAGACCTGCACAATATTAGGAAAGAGGTCATAATGTTATGCCTGATTGGTGTACTGCCGGGAAGATTTTGACCATAAATGGGTTCCAGGCTAAAAAGGGGAGCCGAGATAATGTGAGTCCAGGGGGAGGACTTTCTGGAGTACACAAGGAGAAGGTTTTTCAAGTTAAACTAGTTTTTATTCTCTATACTTGCTGCTTGATACTCAAACTCTCGTCTCCACGTCTGAGCCTGATTGTTCCAGTGTCCTTTCTGCACAAGACACTTACTAAAAATCTTCACCGGCCTTGTTTTCCGGAAGATTAGTGACGACAGCATCGGGGACGAAAATATCTCAAACGGTCGTTGATGTACAGAACATGAGATCTGTTTTTCTACGATGCCGCCCAGAGCATTACAACAATGAATCATATAAAAGCTGCTAAGTTTATACTACGAGATGAATGTGTTATGTGAACGGTGCCACCCACAGAGAAATGTCGTCTATACGCTTCACAGTCTTCGCTTTATTGCTTTCGTTGAGTCTCATCAACCTGATAAAATGACTATATACATTATACCTGTTAACACAAAGCTGCAGATGGAGTTAGCTCCATCCATCCATCCATCCATCCAATCATCATGCATTACTGCTTAACCTAAGAGGGCCACGGGGGGACTGGAGCCTATCCCAGCTACAGGGGGGGGGTAAAGGAGTGGTCGTCAGTCTCTCTCAGACCTAACAAACACTGAGAGACAAATAACCGTTCACACTCACATACACACTTATGGCCGGTTAACAACCTGTCTTTGGTGTGAGGGAGGAAGCTAGAGCACCTGGAGGAAACCTTCCCAGACACAAGGAGACCATGCACATCCGAGATAGCAACAGCCAGATATTTAGTGGAGAACAAAACATTTTAATCATAAATTCAGTTTAAAGTTTGCAGTTAAACTGGTCAGTGTGGTTTATTGGGCAGACAGGGAGATGTTCTTCAATTGGATTGTGAATCCCAGTTAATAAAACATATACATGTAGTCACTGTTAAATATCTTGTTACAGACATGGCTTGGTCTGGGGTATATTTTCCTCATCATTAAATAGATGATACTAGAAATATGCAAGGAGTAAAATGGTGGATGTACGTCCCTCGTTCTACTGCGCTAGAAGTTTAGCTTATTATTGATAACTTATTTGTTTTCATGAGACGTCGGGCAGCGGACTGCCACGGCTGTTACGTGGTGCTCATGGTGCATCTTCAGGAGAAATTGTGTCTTATCTTCTACTTGAGTTAATGCAGTAAACTCCATGTTGGTGAAATGTTATTTAAGACGTCTTGATATCCCATACCCGTAAAGAAAGCGCTCACTTTTATGGAAACTCTTCGCTGTCTCATGACATCTAGCGTTAATTAGCAGTTTTGGTGTAAATGGGCTAAAATAAAAAAAAACATCTGTGACGTTCTCTGAAGCCCCCTGGGTGCAGGGCTGGCACAGCCTTATTTGGGAAATGCTACTCTAATGCACATACTTGGTTCAATTCACTGGGAGAAGAAGCATAAAAAGAACCTTAAGGAAAAGACAAAGAGTTGGTTTATTGTCTGAAGGTAAAGAGGAGCTAGTTTATAGAGGCATCTGTAGGCCCACGGCATGGATGTACGGTCAGATTAACGGTTTGATAGCAGTGTACGTCGTCTATATGTAGCCGTCAGTGTCTACCTGCTGCATTAGAAGTAGGATTCAATGTTGAGGTAAGAGAAGGCTCAATGGTTTCTGCTTGTTCTGCAACTTTTCGGATAAAGATTTAGTCTTTTTTTGAGGCACAAAGTTGGTCCGTAACCCCTCCAGAACTGGAACTGGATCTACTGGGCCGATCAAATCACTTGGAAGGGTTTTTATTTCTGGTCGGTTGCACCCTGGACAGGTCTCCAGTCTATCTCAGGGCTAACACAGAGAGACACTCACACCTACGGCCAATCTAGAATCACCAATGAACCTAACCAGCATGTCTTTGGACGGTGGGAGGAAGCTGGAGAACCTGGAGAGAACGGGTCGGCCCATGGATTCATCAAACCCAGAACCTTCTTGCTGTGAGGCACCGGTGCAGACTGAATATATGGACGGTTTAAATGACAGCAGTTGTTAGTCCTCGCTGTTAGTTTGCCTGTGCAGCCGGATGGGGCTGAGAACTGGTTCCAGAAAGGGAATAAATTGACTCTAGAGTGGTTGCACTATGACTCCACTTAAAAAGCACAGACTGCTGCTCATCTATCTGTTGCAGCACTTGTTGTCTTTAAGTAGCCCTCTTAGCTCAACAACAACAAGAGGTTGAATTCACATACTTTATTTTTTTTTCTCCAGAAAACAAGTTGAACTGAGAGCTTTTCTCATTATTTTATACGTTGCTCCATCCCTCTCCTTTCACTAGTAGTGTCACCTCAGCTTCAGGAAACTGCTCTGACATTAAAGGTTGTCCGTCACGGCTACCGTCCGTCATCTCATGTCAGCGTCAGTGACTTTAAAGACGTGGACGTAGCCGTTGTGAAGCTCTGAGTCTTTTTGCTTTTGAGTCCAAGAAGTGACCACATTTGTGAGAGAGGAGAGGGAGCTGGATCAGACTGCAAACCAGATGACACTGTGCCCCTGTCAGTCATACCTGATGTGACTGATGAGCTCCACATCTGGCCCCGCCCCCGAGCTGTGTTTAGACAGTTCATGTTTTTCTTCAACTCTTTTATCTCCTCCTTTCCTTTCTCTCGGCAAGTCACTGTTTTAATTGAAGTAGGAGATCAGACTTGGATGTGCACTTGTTCTGAGTCCTCTTTGTCTAGATAAGATAACAGACGCCACATTAGAGAAAGTTGGAGAAGCGTCGGCTTAATTCACAAGAAAATTATAAATGCATTCATCTCTCGACACTTCAGATCTGAGGCATCTTAACATTTAAAATCCATTTTGTCGGTCAGAAACACCATTTCCTTTGACTCTGTTTTGCTACGAAGCTCCTTTTTGTTTAAATGAAAAGCTGAAGTCGGATTTAATGAGATTTTCTTCCGGGCCTCAAGGCGGCTAAGCTATAAGATTTGAAAGTGCATGCAGACCCTTAATATGTTCTGTGTGGTACAAATGGGAAATAATGCTGTATGCAGAGTCACACACACAAACAACAGAGACGCCGGCAGTAGACTCGGAGCAAATGGGTTGCTGTGTGCACGTCCAGTAGGTGCTGCTTCACACTTTATTATTCACAGCAGCCAGAGGGCTGCTCCGTGCGCTGGAACAAAGAATGAGTAATGTGGAAAGGTTTTAGACACTTTTAATGTTTTGTTTCTTGTCTATCACGGAGATGGCTCACCGGTCAGAATATTCATTCTGCAGCAGGACGACGAGGCCACGCGCACAACATTTAACCTGTAAACTTAAGTCCCGACAATGAATCCTAGTAAATATTCCCCGTCTTAGGTGAGTAGGATCTTTGTTTTCAGACTGTGAAGGAAGATTTATTTCAGCAGTTACTACTCTCAGTATTTAGTAGCATTGTCTTTAAATTGTTTAACTTGGATCAGACGTTTGGGAAAGCCTTCCACAGGCCTCCTTATGATAGATGAATAGATGAAGAATGAGAATTTTACACCACCCATCCTGGCTGGTGTACAAGCCTTTTCATTTCTGCATCACATTTCCCATTTGCAGCGGGGTCAGGGTCATGTTTTCAAACATGTATTTGCAACATCTTGAGATGCTGCTGTGAGGGAAATTCTCAAATGTCTCTTATTATTTTAATATCATATATGAAACCTAACAATTGTGGATGCAACATTAGATTGTATGTAGGGTGGAAGCTTGTGTCTTGGACAGAAGCTTTGCGTCATGATAATCATGTGGTTGCAAGGTATGAATGGATATGTTGTTCATCCTGAAGTGGGTATTTGAAGTACCTCTTCTGTGTATATGTGTTCTGAAAATGGGTCACTGTATGACACACAATAATGGTTAAAGTGTAGGAGAAGTCTTATGTGTGTCATAAGGTGTATGTTGAGATGTTAGTATATTGTGTTGTGTTGAGTTATATGCAATCTTATGATTTAACCACAGATATGAACTACTATGAAAGCCAAGGTCAGTCATCATCTATGCATTGTTGATGAGTGGCTCTTGCTTGCAAGCAATAAAGGTTTTCTAGAAAAGAAATATTGTGTTAAAACGTGGTATTTTGACCAACTCTCATCTGCTCTAGACAAGTGACTGGTTTTCAGTTGCTACGACACTGCAGCAGTATGTCCACATCACCTTCGTCCTGTAGCAAAGCACCTGCACAACACGATGGTGGTGATGGTGGTGTTCTTCTGTTCCGTGACATATTTTTATGGGGAATTATCCAAGCAGGCGCAGAGTGTATGCAAACAAAGACCCACTGGAACTGTGATATAGTGAATTATAAGAGAAATCATTTCATTCATACCATTCTCAGTCCAGCTGTACAACAACTCCCCTTTCTGTAACAGATAACTCCATGTTATTCATGTTGATGCACATTATTGCACCTTATTAATCCTTCCTATGTGTAATAATATATATCATTCCATCTCTATTTCTTGTACATTTGTTCATAATCTAATTCTGTACATTTTTTTTGTTTATTTTACTTATATTTTATATAATCTTTCTTTTACTTGTGGTTCTTAAGAGTGTTTTTTTTTTTTTATGTGTAACTAAGCTACTGTGACCAAGCAATTTCCCTTGTGGATCAATAAAGTTTATCTAAGTCTATAATGTCTCTGTAAACAAATGTAGGAGCAGTTCTTGTGTCACGCATGAAGTAGATATCTACTACATCTTGTACGACCTGCAGGGACTATGACTCGTTAACATAAAAGTGTTGCCTTTTGACACAGGATATAGTCTTAATATCAGTTTGCAGAAATAACTGCTGATGAGAGCACCGGCTGTTTTCCGTTGCATGTCTTCTTAGTACTCAAATTCACCAGCGCTGACGTTTCCATTATGTTGTTGCTGTAGAGTTTGGAGCTGACACATCTTTGGCTTCGTCACGGCTAATTAGTCGGAAGTTCGGGAGCTAATCTGAGGTGACGGCTAAGTCGTTCTGTCAGATGAGCATCTCACTGCTCAGCAAAAAAACAACAACAAAAAAAAATGATGCTTTTCTCAGAGACAAATTAAAATGGAGTTCAAACCCACTTCTGGAATTTAACCAGATGTAAGGCTAAGATAAAAATCACCTGAGGAATGTGCTTTTATTCTGAAGCAAAATCAGCGTAGACAGCTACTGAAACATGAGGACGGGGGACATTATTTTCATGACGTCTTCTCTAAGAACTCTCAAAGAGTAAAACTCACCCAGCTGCCAGTTTATTTTTACTTTATGGCTGGACTTTGCACCAGCTCCCTGCAAAATGAACTTTTGTGCTTCTAACAAATTTCTAAATACCTGCCACAGCGCTGTTCATTTCTATAGCTGCATTATTAACTGCTGGTCTAGTCGGTGTGCAGTGATCGTTCATCCATGCATTTGCAAAATGTTTGCACAGATTATTTCAGTGCAAACATTTTCCAAATGAAAGGAAAAAAAGTTAAATTGCTTTTAAGTATTATTTGTGTGTTTCTGTTTTTTTTTTGTTTTTTTTTTTAAACTGCATTATTCTTCTGAGCCTGAGGAATATGTCTGACTAATTCCTTTCAATTTCACTGATGTATTGTTATGGATGCACGTTGCATAATGCATTGGAATCAATACTTGCCCAGTGCATGTTTTTCAGTGAATACACATAGATCTCTGAGGCCGCTGAAAAGGTTCCTGTCGGAGGTAATCAATACGAAACCATGTTTGCTCCTATTCATGTCCGAGCTCTTACAACAGAATGCAGGTGCTTTTCTTTGTCTCTGGCAGAGGTGAGCATTGTGCATGATCTGCTGACTAAGCTCAGTCTGGGGGGGGGGGAACAGCGTGAAAGGAGGAAAGCAGTGGAGTGAAAACTCAGGGAAACTTTATGCAAACTAGTGCCTTGCTTTGTTGGATCTGAATCGAGCCTTTGACAAACAAAGGCTGTGGAGCATAATGCACTTCTCTCTCTGTGGATGTCCTCTCTGGTCTCAAAGAAATCTGCATATGTTGGACTTTTTTACATCACTTGTGCCATAATCACCGGGTGTGTTCACACAAATCAGAATGTGTGTTTCTATCTAGATTTGTTGAGAGAGAAACACTGAGTTTGTGCTGTACCACATGAGGAGGCTGATGGATGCCACTGTTCCAGTTGTGGTTCCTATAATTAAACACAACAACAGTTGTCTTATGAATTTTCATGGTCTTCCAACTCTGATCAGCTGCCAGCTATAATACTTTGGGTTTTTGAAGCTTTCGCCAACACATTGGAACTCAAAGTAGTGCTGCTCACTGTCAAAAGAGAAGTTTTAGTGTTCTGACCTGAGCAAGTTTCACGTCTCTGCAAGCGGCTTTAAAACATGTTTTGAATCGAGAAGCTGTTCGTAAGAAACATTTCTGCAATATTTTCCATTTTAAACATGGGGTGGGACTTTAACGTGTTAATTACAATTAATTAATTAATTGCAAAAAATGTTGCGCGTTAAAGAAAATTCACACATTTAATCGCAGTTTGCATTCCAAACAATACGGAACTTTTGTCAGTGCACCATTTCCTGGTACACCGATTACACTGATGCACACGCCAGAGCTCGGCTATCGGCTACCAAAATGGAGGAATCAGATGAAAGCACGTTGCTAGGACTGATGAAAAGAAAAACATCTGATGGAAGCCTTGATGAAAGTGGAGTTTTGTGCAAATTGTTCCAAAAAAAAAAAACAGAGTTCGCATACGGTGCCATCTAAATGCAAAGCATGTTGCAATGAGCACAGAAACCGCCGGAGCTGTTAGCGCTAGCAGTCCCGGTCCAAGACGTGTCCGCAGCCCAAATTGTTTTATTTGCCATTTAAAGTCAATGCTGTTCTGAAAAGTACTCAAGTACTTAAAATGTCACTTTAACTTTAGGTCTGTTCAGTTCTGGCCAGGGATATTTTCTTTCTTTTTCTACTGTTTTGAATTGAAATGCAATTAAATGCATTTTTCCAGACATTAAAAGAGCTTGAGTTTATAATATTCATGTCTGTGTCTATTATTTGATTCAGTCTTCAGAATTTGGAGACACTGTATATACTGTATTTACGCCTAGCCCACTGCATTCCAGTGTGTCCAGCATGTATTTGCATCTGCTGTTAATGTACCAGGTGTAAATCTTCAGTCCGGTCCTTTTTTAAGGCGCCTCCTCACAAGAAAATATATTTTCCTTCTTCTTTTTTTCTTTTGTTAATGGTATAGAACAACAAAAGTGCTTGTCTGCAGGATTATCACTCTGTATATAACAACGCTTAGACCTGCAACACTACCAGGATTCAACGAGTTTATTGTCACGTGCAGTGTAGCAACATGTTTATCTGCACAATGGAACTTTTCTTTTGCCGTCCATCCAAATGCCTAACCGTATAAAAAACATCGTAGAAATAAAATATAAAGATACACGCAAATGGGAGTGTAAGCAATGAACTGATATGTAAACAGAAACTGAAATTGTATGACATGAACTCGTCCATGAAGCAAGTGATTTCCGAAGCTCCAGCTGCATTTGCTTTTCTGAAATTCAACAATTCTCCAGATGACTGATTTATTTATTATTATTATTTATTTATTTATTAAATTGGAGTATTGTTACACCTTAGTGAAAACTTTGGGGGAACAAGCAGAAGCTGCATTGCTGACAAGTGCGTGTGCAGTTTTATTTCCGTTAGCATTGCCGTCATCCCGGTTCAAGGACCACTCCAACAAATGTACAGTACACAGATGTAAACAGATACATTAAATGTAGACAAGTGGTCATTAGAGCATCAGAACATGTAAACCACTTGTTCTTCTTACTCTCTCTTAGAGCACATAGTTCTGTAATTAGGACCCTGAACTGCTGGTGATGGGCTCGTCAGGTTTGTTGAGTTTATCCGTGTACGTCACACTATGGCATCAGGAAGCAGCTGAGCGCCTCACGTGGCCACTAATACACGTTGATTACCAGTTACTTTTATTCTTAAATCACTGTGACTCAGGAAAGGGAGAAGGCTTGTGCATTTAAAAGATGCTCGCATTGTCTCGGAAACGTTCCCATTTGGTCACAGTCTGGAGTGGCCTGTACTTGCTCAGATTTGTTCCAGAGCCTGCAAACGACCGCGCAGCAGATGTTCTGACTGAAGTGTTTAACAAAGCACGTTGCATGGAATATTTAATTCACATTAAACCCTTTGTAGGGCGCTCATTGAAATACTGGGAAATACTGGGAGACTTCATCCCTAGAATGTTATTGTAGGACATAGGAGGACATTTTCTATTTTTTTTTCTTTTCCATGTAGAAAATCAAGATCAGTGAAGTTACTACACATGGTCCCTGCCCGATAAAGGCTTAGTTTGAAAAAAAGGGTGTAAGGAAAGTGTAAAAGTGCATTTTACTGTATAAACCATAGACTGTATATAAATATGGACTATACGTCTCCACTTCCTCTCATTGGCCAAACTGATGCTATTTTCCCGGGATACGAGCGGCGGTATCTTGCAACTTTGGCACCAGAGTCTGATCAGTACGGTCTGGGGGTGGAGCCACGTGGAGCTGCAATATTGATGCCCCGCCCAAACTTCCTCCAGACTCACTTGCGCTTTAGTTTAATTAATACTACGCTCTGCTCTACCTCCACCAGTTACAAGAAAAAGTTTGGAATGTTCACTGGACTTATTATTAATTGTTTCTTCTGTGCAACTCTCACGGTCCTACGGGACCAAATTATTGAGCAGTTGGCATGGCAACTGGTAGTCGCCATTATGTCACAACCTGAAAATCAAAACTTATCCAAAAACACTGATACTTGAACATTCATCAACATTATATTAACTACCTGAAATGACAGAAACCATCTTTGAAAGAAAAAAATAAGAATTTGACGTGTATTTTAGTGTTTTAGTTTGGCCCAAGCCCCGCCCACTAACATGGAGGGGGTGGAGCTTATAACCTATACTGCAGCCAGCCACCAGGGGGAGCTCTACTTGCTTTGACTTCACTTTTAAAGACCTTTTCCAACGTCCATCTTTATACAGTCTATGGTATATACACAAGATGTAAGGCTCAAGGATGACATTTACAGGCAGGAGAGGCAAAGAGAGAACGGAACAGTTAATCTACATGCTATTTCAGGCTTTGACTCAAGAAAACCAAAATTACTTGAAATGGCTTTCTTCACAAACTTCTTAGTACAAACTAAGTGTGTTAAAGTGCTAAATATCACATGTCCCCCCACATCCTGAACCAGCAAAACTTCTTAACTTTAATTTTGTGTCATTTCTTTACATCTTTACCTCCAACACCCCCACCCACCTCCACCTCCACCGCCTCCTTCTTCCTTACGCAGCAGTTTGTTTGTTGTCTCCCTCTTTTATTCCACGTGAAAATGGCACTAAAGGCAGGACATGGGAAAACTAATGAGACTATCAATTGCTGTTTTGTTTTTTTTTTTTAGTTTTTCTTTTTTTTTTCTGCCGCAATGCAGAGAAACGTTGTGATTACGTTGGGTGGAGGGGAAGGAACCAAGGAGTTGGAAAACCAGCAGGGGTAGGGGTGTATGGGGGTGATGGGTGAGAGGGGGGAGTTGGGGGGGTTAGTGTGTCCAGCAGGGACCAGGACGGGGGCCGGTAATGATGCTGTAATTATATCTGGCATGAGGAGGTGGCCGAGGGGCTAACGTTAATGTAGCGTTCGGGGGAACCTCATCAGGCTTTCACATGGCCTGACAGTTTCATTAAAGCCCAGCCGTCGCCGTCTGCCAGCACAAGTCCAAAGTATTTATAAGATAAATCTTTAAGCCTCCGCCCCTCCCATCCCTATCCTCCCCCACCTTTTTTTTTTTTTTTGCCCGGCTGCTTCCTCTTGTTCAGTTTGTCTATATGCATATAGGCCGGAACATCGGTTCTGACTAATCGATGGAGAAGGCAAAACAGCCCTCTGTCTGTCTCCGCCTATCTCCCTCATTAGTGTTAAGGTCTCTTTTAATTTCAGCCCCTTATCTATCAGTGTAATGGTCGGGCTGCTATCGATCGTCTCTTTATGTATTGCCCGCTGTGGGCTGAGCGAGAGGCCTGGTGGTCAAACTTTTAGGAAGTGCTGTGCTGTGCTGTGCAGCGGCTCATTTGTTCATTTTAAACAACTCTGGGTGACGTTTAAAAATATAAATAAATATCTCTCCGTGCCACCGAGAACCAGAGGAAGTTTTGCAGAGGCTGTAAGCCCAGGTGATCGAGTATTTAACACACACTATCCTACAGCAGAAGAAGAAGAAGAAGAAGCGTCACATCTTGGAGCAATTCAAGAGGACGAGGCAATCAGCTCCAGCTCAGCCTTCCTCTCTCTCTCTCTCTCTCTCTTTTCTCTCTTTCTGTGGACACTTCTGACTTGCTTTGAGCACTTGAATCGATCACCAGCAGCCCCCCCATACCACCCCACCCCTCCGACACACACTCCACACTTAGTTTGTCTACTTTGGAGGGGTGTGAGAAATGATAAAGCACCAGTCAAACCTGGTTCTGCAATATATATAAAAGAAAAGAAAAAAAAAAACTCTGGCCAAACCTGAAAGAAAACTGTCAGGTGTTCAGACACAGCAGCCACCACATGGATGCTGCAGAGTGTTCTGTCTTTTTTAAAAAAAAAATTCTTAATAATATTACTATTATTATTATTATTGCATATTATTATGCAACAGCGCTACAGAAAACAAAGAAGAAAAAGAAAAATCCAGGGATTAGTTTGTCAAGGAGCTGTTGCACGTATTGGTGTATTGCGCAGGAACATTAGGGTTAGTGTGCGTGCTCTGTAACCCCAGATGCATCCAGATGAATTCAACGACGTAAAGCACATAAAAGTCTGGCCTTGTGTTCATGACGCATTTAACTATCACTGTAGCAGCACTACAGACATGTTTCCCTACATATTTCTGTGAAAAGTTTTCACCTCTACTACCATCCATCAATCCATTAAAGTCTCAGACTGACTCAGAAGTCCTGCAAGAAGAAGAAGTAGAAGAATTCTTATTAACATTTTCTATCTAATTCAAAAGTGTCTGAGCCTTTGAGGAATTGAAAAATGTTCAGTTCTTTTAACCAGTCTGTATTCAGTCTATTAGCATGCTTACCCTATATATATATTATTTTGTCAGATGTGAAAACCGAGCTACGATCAAGTTTTTGTCTGTTTGTTGACAAGTTTTCCACAGAGAACAAATCCACACTGGCCACAACATTAAAACCACCTGCTTGATATTACGTCAGCCCCCTTTTGTGCATCCAGCAGATCTCCGTGGGCATGAATACGGGACCTCTAGGCGTGTCCCGCGGTATCTGTCAGCATGAAATTGACAGTGAAACATCAGTAAAGTGGAGCCGCATGTTGCGCGGGTACAGCTACCTAGAACCGCCGGCTGGCGCCGTGACAGGGCCAATACAGATCCTTGACAGGTCCCCGCTGGGTCCGTGGCTGGAACGATGTCCCCCGCCGTGACGTAGCGAATGCAGCCCCGGCTGGCGACGCCTCCTAAGCAGCGTTTCTTCATCCGCCCACAAGAATGAGCGGTGATTATGGAAGCCTAAATGGTTTACTGGCATCAGGCGGCTGCACGTATTAGGTTTAATCTTTGAGATTAAAGCCCAAATGATGTGTGATTCAAGAGAACTGCATGAAAAAATAAAAACACAGCTACAGGTGGAATTTATGGCATGAAGGAAGGAACAACAGTGTGCACGCTGTTCTTTTCTTTTTGTATTTTCCAGCTTTTATCCAGATGCATGTCCCTGAGATTATAATTTTTATTCACAATCCATTTCCAAAATAAGCTTTAAAAAAAAAATAAAAAATGCATTAGCTTTTATCGTGCAGTAGTTACAGCATGCAACATGTTTGAATTTACATAAAGAAATGAAGATTGCATAGACTTTTAAGGAAACCTACAGATTGAAGAACTTCTCTCAACCTTTTATCTGCACTGAATGAGCAAACAATTCCATGTCTGCAATGGGATGGGCCACTGAATAATTTATTAAACAACTTGTTGAGACACTCCATGGTATTCCACACAGCGCTGATCAATCTAAAACAAGCCAGATTGCTACAACAGATTGTAGACAATACTCTAGAAAAGGCTGTATTTGCAATGGCTGGTTGAACTTCATTCATTCATTCATTCATTCATTTCCTGTAACCCTCTTGTCCTCTGGAGGGTCATGGCTGAGGGGGCCTGAAGCCTATCCCAGCTGTCATTGGTCTAGAGAGGCGGGGTCCACCCTGGACAGGTCTCCAGTCTATCACAGGGCTGACACAGAGAGACACTCACACCTATGGCCAATTTAGAATCACCAATGAACCTAACCAGCATGTCTTTGGACGGTGGGAGAGGGTACTGACCTGATGCTACCTGGATTTTATTAAGAGGTACCAGCGTATGTGTCTTTTAGTTTACCTGGCCTTCAGGTGAGATGCACTGTGCAGAGCATCCAACACCGTCCGGCCCAGTGCATTGGAGAGAGGGTTGACAGGTTGTTGTTTTGCTGACACATCACCTTGTCAGTCCAGTTAACTGAGTAGATAACAAAATGAGTTCTTCTGGAGTTTAAAGTGCGTGAATGGAGTCACTGCATCACAGATGTACCTTATATATTAATTATACTCATGATAATCCACTGTATATTCTGCAACCTTCCACAAAACCATCATAATCTTATACTCACCATACTGCATTTACACAGTGATGAGCACATGTACAGACGTGTTTCATAGTCCAGGATAATGCTTATGTTTGACATGCAATCAGATATTTCAGCAGTATTTCAGCTCTTTGAATTATTTTGTCTTATTAAAAACCTGCAAACCCTGCACTACAGGGCACTGACGGAGGGTAAACTCTGACTGAGACCCGCTGAATTAAGGAACACGTCTCATGTTGCCTCCAAATGCAACCGCGTGTTTTTAGTTAGGCCAGCCACTTTCATGTTAAAAAGAATGTAAATGTAAGCCAGTGTGAAAGCGTAGGAGTGATGTGGTGAATGTTAAATTAGTTTTGTCTGAGGTGTGCTGAAACTCAGCGGGGATGTGGTGAACTGAAAACTTAAAATGACATAATTACAGGACGATAAAGAAGCTGTGCGTGATTAGGTTTACAGTTTTAGCTGTCGTTCAGGGTTAGGGTTAGGGTTAGGGTCAACCAATCAGCCAATCACTGCTCATTTTTATCCACTGTTCCTGACCTGGGCACTCCTGGAAAATGACACATCAAAGTTCATCCATGTGTCGTCATAGAATAAAAGCTGCTGGTCGCCTGCTGATGCTGTCACTACCTGCAGGGCTCCAAATACATGTTCAAAATCCAATCGACAAAAATTCTCAGTGTCTCTTTGAAAAAGTCCAATTCAGCTGAGACTGAAGAGCTGCTCCTGCTTCTTAGAATCTTCATCCTGAACCTCATCTGCTGCCTTTGATACTGTCAGCTGGCAGATGCTCCTCATCATCCATGCTGACCTGGGATCTCTCAGGGACTGCATCCCACCTGTCACATCGCACTTATCAGATATAATTGTGGGGAGCTCTCCGTGGCTGCATCGCCTTCATCGGGTTCCCTGAGGGCCCGGTCTGGATCCACCTCCTCCCTCTTTCTCTAATCCGTGCTGCTCAGCCCTGTGCTGGATTCTCTCAGCTCCTCTACGAGATGTCTTTTTTTTTACTCTGTGTTGATGGGAGCGTGGTTTGTTTCTGCCCAGACCACCGAGAATGTCTGGTGGTACTCAGGAAAGCAAGCTGTCAGTGGAGGCTGACTGTGGGAGCAGTTCCTCTACGTAATCAGCCTCAACATCTGCAGACACTCAGATATTTTTCTTTTTTTTTTTGCTGCTCAGTAAAAACAAATGCTTTCATATTCGCTTTGGTTCTAATTGGTAGGTGCGCAGCAAAGCGGACGTGTCTGGAAGAGAGAGGTCCTTCATCCCGGTTCATCTCAGACAAACGGTCTGTATCACCATGACAGCCACAAGCGTGTGTCTGCATCTCACCTCGGCTATGAGGAGGCTTTAATCACTTCTGTCATTTGGTATTTTGCAGAATAATATGTTTTTTAACATTCAAATCATCTTTTGATTCATCCATTGGAACAAAATTATTAATTATGATGGATAAAAGGATAGCTTAGTCCTCATGTTCCCATCATCATTTGTGCTCCTCTACCAGATTATCTTTAATTATGACAGACGTAAGCTCTTTTAGGCTGACAGATGACTTTGCTTTGTGGAGTTTTTTCCCCAAATGTTTGGTCATTTTGCCAGATGTGTTCAACTAAAACTCTTTACGCCTCTAATAACCTCAGCTATACATCCTGTGCACATGTCAAAGCTGGTGCATCACGCCTCATCTGGCTCTGGTTAACAATAAATCACTGCGTGACAAAGACATGACAATGGCGAATCATCTTTTGATTCATCCTCTGTAACAGAATTATTAATTATTAGGGATAAAGGGAAAGCTTAGCCCCTGGTGTTATTTGGCGTGCACCAATCATTGATGCTCTTCTACCAGATTATCTTTAATTATGGCGTTTGTTCACATTATTTGGTCGTTTAGCCAAATTTGTCCGACTAATAATCAGTTTAGGGCTCAAATCTGGTGCATAATGATCTGGTTAAACGTGTCTTTGTACCTGAGCAGTTTCACCACTATGGGTCGGGGTCTGTCTCCACCAGGGTTCCCTGCTCGGTGCGCCGTCTCCTCCTCCACCTCCCACTGCAGCTGCAGCTTCTCAGACAGAACTTTCTTTACTTTGTCCTCTGTTTTGTACCAGCTCTCTCTGGGCAACTCCTCAATCTCATCGAAGACCTGGTTGCTTCTCCTGGACTGCCCCTCCAAGTGCTCCAACTTATCTGTGACAGATAGCAAGCTGTCACGTACTTTGAGAAGGTCCGACTGCATAGCGTTGCAATGTTCAGTCTGTTTCGTGATGGACGTTTTCATGTCGTCCACATCTTTTTGAGTGTATTGAAGACTTGTCTTGATTTCTTGCAGCTGTCTTGTTAATGCTTCTGGTCTTGAGTTAGTGGAGTCCCTAATGATGTTGATGTTATCCTGCTGATGTTGCATAAGTGGAATCAGCTGCTCTGGAACCTCCGTAGAGCTGGTTGCGCGCTAGCGGTTCATACTTTCAAAGCTGAAGTTAAGCAATGTGCTGCACCTCAAGGGTTTTCGCATCATCGCAGAGAATGCATTCACAACATTCCCCTTGAATACGGGATTCCTCTCAATCGGCTCCTCCAAAACCAGCAGCGAAAACCTGGAATTGTAGGAGAAGAGAATTGCGTCTGTAGTTTGTGAAGTTGCATGACAACATGTAAGGGGTCGCTCATGCATGAACTTCCGGCGACTTGTCAAAGGTGGCTGTAGCACAGGTGGTAGAGTGGGTTGTCCACTAATTGCAGGGTTGAACCTCATGTTGCTCCTGATGGCAGACCAGCACCTTATACCATGGTAGCTCCTCTGTCATTGGTGGTGCTGGCGGTGTATGTGTGTGTCTTGTAAAGCGCTCCGTACTGCTATGTTTAGAAGACGTCATTAAACACACTCAGTGAACGCTGTTCTGTGTAACGCCTACGATGCGTGGAGGAGCTGTATGACCTTGACAAAACTAATTTTAAGGAAACATGCCATCATCAGTTTCCGCCCAGAAGAGCTAGCATTCATATCTGCCCTGTCAGAGCCGTGTCTGTATTACCTCCGCGCCGGAGCAGTGTATTTAATTTGAACAAGCCCAGAGTATACAGTATGTGCTGCTCGGGGTCTCACTTCGGGGGCTTATTCCCAAGACACTGCATGCTTGTTTGTTGAGACTATCTCATCTAACACCTCACAGTGCTCTTTCAATTTCTGCACAGTGCACACCGTGTTTGTCTTTCATATGTTGCAGGAGCAAGCAGCTTAATTCAGGGAATAGCCGCGTCCCTCCTCGATTCTCTGTCCTTATTTGTGGCTAGTCTGAAGGGGGGAACAAAAAAAAAGGCTGCTATTGAGAGATTTTTTGATTGTGTTTGTATTCGATTACACGAAGAAAGGTGCAAATAAAGTTTGTTTCATTTTTCTGCCCGTGTTTGTGTTGCTTTTCGTCCACATCTCATTTATTTTGTCTGGTTTAACTCAAATAGCTGCTGTGTAAGCAGTGTTACTGCCGTGTCTGTCGCCTTCATTAATTGCTCAAAACGAAATCTGCCTTTTCCCTTCAGTCCATGAGCAAGCGTGGGTCTGTGTTCATGCTGCAGGTGCACAGTCGTTGCTAATGTGGTTTAGACTGGTTATTTCTACTGCGACAGGTACACGGAAATCAGAAATAATCATTTATGAATGACCGACTCTAATCAGAGGTAAACGCTTCGAAAAATTTATATTTCCCATGACTGTTTCATAGGAAAAGAAGTCCGGCTTTTTACAAAATAAATGCTTTGGATATATAAAGAGATATCAGTTAATGCAGCTTTAATCCAGAAAGGCTCCAGAAGATAGTTCAGTGTGATAGTTAAGAATAATGACATGATTATTTTGAGGCTGTTTCACTCTTGTGCAGAAATGGCAGATTCAGCCACTAAAAGGTAAAAAATAAATAAAGCATAAAAGGTCAACGGCACACTGTAAATTTAACACTGGCCACATTATAGTATGAATCTTAAGGAAGTAACTAAGAACAGGTTTTAGGAATCTGTGTCGACCATTAGCTCGTACCAAACCTGTGCTGTGATGTTCTCTTTGAGGACATGCTGCACCAAATGTTTGGGTTAGGGGAAAGACTGAGGTACCTGTGTTGTGCTAAAGTTCGATACTACATGCTCCTAAGCGAGCCAGCTCTTTGCCATGTTGGAGCAGAGGCTTATCACCCACAGACAGGTTAGCTTGAGGCGCTATCATATCTGGGAGCTCAGCCCCTGTCCCGACCACCAGACCCCCCACCCCCCCACCCCACAAAACCATCCATCTGATGAGCACCAGGTCTGAGTCAACATGGGTCTTCCTGTCTCCATGTAGCCTCCGTGCGTGGCTTTAATTTCAACGTCGAACAAAGTCCTCTCTTCAAATGCCACATGTAGCGTCTTATTAAACAGCTACGGCCTCTCTATCAACTCACACACTGTTCTTTACACCTTTTCTTTCCTTTGCCACGAAATGCGTAGAGGTAATTACAGCATGTCAGAGACCAGGTTAATGATAGAGAACATGAGGATTTTGATACCAGTTGCTAGGTAAACAGTCTCCAATGAGAAGGTATATATTCATTATGCAGTGCAGTGTATCGGTGACAGACATTTAAAGTTCCCCTTGTGCAAATAGTGCCACACAATGAATATCACCTTGTAACCACAACTAAAGTACACTATTAAAATTAGATCAGTTAAGTTAAAGTTCACATGCATGTATATGTGCATGTGCATTACATATCGGTGCTGAAAGGCAAATGCATTTGCAGTGATTATGCGTCATCGTGTTTGTCTTTAACCGAGCACACACGGCATGAAGGAACATAACCTGCTCTATATGACCAGGCGAGGATAGAGACACGTTATCAGGTCTAACAGAACGGAAATTAAGTATCACATGCAAAAAAAACAGTCTTCATGTTCACACTGTGGAGAAATCGATTCTTAAACCCCCGTTTTCATGCATTCAAGGGATCAGCTGAAGTTAAAGAGGCAATTATTTTACTCAAGAGCTGAGGAGACCACAAACTGCGTAGAAGATAGACGACATCTCCACCTCACCACCGCCTACAAATGCACAAAGTGAAGCCAAATTGCGGATATGGTGCTGGGGATGTTATTCCCAGTATTTTCTTATGGTGGAGACCCAACACTGAGCAAAAAGAGAGTGAATACTGCATTCATGAGGCAGACACAACCATAACTCCAAAGGGACGATGGAATTAATGAATTAAGTACTGCTTTCTAACATGATATTACATTTTTTATTATTTATTTTTGGCAGATGCTGGATAATTGGTGCAACTGTTTGAGATTTAAGTCAGAAAAAGCCTTCTTTGTTTGCTACTGAAATTATGCCCCAAAGCTCTTCTGGCTAAATCTCAAACATCAGCCTTAATAAGCCCACAACCCGCAAAGAAGGGTGCCCTGGCAGCGCTAATGCAGCTGCAGTGGAGTAAACTTATTTCCCCAAATTAAATTCTTGTGTCGGTTTGGGCACTGGTGGAAAATCTCTGCAGAGGACAAATTAAGTCTGAAGAGCAGAATTCAACAGTGTTTCCCAAACACCAGTGGCAAGGCAGCTCTGATCTGGAGAAAAAAAAAAAAAAACACAATCACCTAACATTCAATCATTTTTCCCGCCCTCATCCTTTCGTATAAAGCAATCACACAGCTGCCAAGGCTGTGGCAGTGCACTTACATCACCTTTCCGGATTCTCGGGTATTAAAGTTCACATTTTTCAAAGGGTGATCTCTCGCGGCCATTTGAAGCCACAGAGGTAAAAAGTTTACCCGCGTAGCCTCCGACTGCATCACGTATGCTACTGAAATTTCAAGAGTCCAACACTGACCTAATTTGACTGCAGTCTTTCAGAATATTGCTCCTGTATGTTGTGTTGCACGAACACAGAGTGAATACCCCGGCTGTAAAAGGTGAGCGCGATACAGAGAGCACCAAAAAGACAAAACAGGACTTTATCACCTCCAGAATCTCCCTTGATAGATTGTTTGGACAGGTTCAGCTCCTTCACACTTGTGTGTGTGTGGGTGTGTGTGTGTGTGTGTTTGTGTTTGCCAGCTTGGACTCCACGGACTTATTCTATTTTGAGAGTAATAGCCGCTGTATTCAGGAGAGCCTGTTTCTGTCTAATCTCCTTGACTTCTAGACAGGCAATCAGGGACACAGAGATGTGTTATCAGGGGGCCACCTTGATGGTGTGCTCTGATACATCCTTACATGCTCACTGCATTTCCGAGAGACTACAAATGACAACGGCCAGCGCTTTGCACATCATCACGAGTCGGATCGCTGAAAGAAAAACAAGAATGACAGCATAATTATGATAAAGTAAAATACTGTATAGCGTTCAGATAAAGAAGATGGGCGGCGCAGTGGTGCAGTGGTTAGCACTGACGCCTCACAGCAAGAAGGTTCTTGGCTTTTCTGTGGGTTTTCTTTTTCATCTGCCCCTGGCTTCCTCCCATAAGACATGCTTGTTAGATTCATAGGTACACTATATTGCCTGAGGTATTTGCTCATCTGCCTTTACACTCATATGAACTTAAGTGACATCCCATTCTTAATCCATAGGGTTTAATATGACGCCAGCCCACCCTTTGCAGCTAGAACAGCTTCAACTCTTCTGGGAAGGCTTTCCACAAGGTTTAGGAGTGTGTTTATGGGAATATTTGACCATTCTTCCAGAAGAACATTTGTGAGGTCACAGTTTTCACTCTAATTCATCCCAAAGGTGTTCTATCAGGTTGAGGTCAGGACTCTGTGCAGGCCAGTCATGTTCTTCCACACCAAACTCTCTCATCCATGTCTTTATGGACCTTGCTTTGTGCACTGGTGCTCAGTCATGTTGGAACAGGAAGGGGCCATCCCCAAACTGTTCCCACAAAGTTGGGACCATGGAATTGTCCAAAACCTCTTGGTATGCTGAAACATTCAGAGTTCCTTTCACTGGAACTAAGAGGCCAAGCCCAGCTCCTGAAAATCAACCCCACATCATAATCCCCCCTCCACCAAACTTCAAACTTGGCTCAATGCAGTCAGAGAAGTACTGTTCTCGTGGCTACCGCCAAACCTAGATTGGTCCATCAGATTACCAGATGGAGAAGCGTGATTCATCACTCCAGAGAACACATCTCCACTGCTTTACACCACTGCATCTGATGCTTTGCATTGCACTTGGTGATGTATGGCTTGGATGCAGCTGCTTGGCCATGGAAACCCATTCCTTCCTGTTTTTGAGCTAATCTGAAGACCACATGAAGTTTGGAGGTCTGTAGAGATTGACTCTGCAGAAAGTTGGCGACCTCTTCACACTATGCTCCTCAGCATCCACTGACCCCACTCTGTCAATATACGTGTCCTGACACTTCATGGCTGAGTTGCTGTCGTTCCCAATCACTTCCACTTTGTCATAATACCACTGACAGTTGACTGTGGAATATTTAGTCGAGAGGAAATTTCATGACTGGACTTGTTGCACAGGTGTCATCCTATCACACCACGCTGGAGTTAACTGAGCTCCTGAGAGCGACCCATTCTTTCACTAATGTTTGTAGAAGCAGTCTGAATGACTAGGTGCTTGATTTTATACACCTGTGGACATGGAAGTGATTGGAACACCTGAATTCAATTATTTGGATGAGTGGGTGAATACTTTTGGCAATATAGTGTAGTTCTAAGTTCGTGCATGCAAGTGTAAATGGTTGTCTGTCTCTCTGTGTTAGTCCTGTGATATAGTGGCAACCTGTCCAGGGTGTACCCCACCTCTCGCCCAATGACAGCTGGGATAGGCCGGGATTTTCATAATGTATTTGTTCTTCTTTGCACTAAAACAAAGGGAAACATTTGGAGTTGTCGTTATTTAGAGGTTATTATGCTGTTATGTTACTGGTCCAGCCCCCTTGAGATCAAATTGGGCCGTCTTAAACAAAATGAGTTTGACACCCCTGCTCTACAGGATAAGTGATAATAGAATGAATGAGCAAGAAATCAGAATGCAGTGGGTTAGGCAACCTCATGCAGGGGTACAACATTGTGTTCAAACTGGGGGCTGAAAGTAATTCACAGATCTTGAACGGTGCAGTCGCGCTAGCTGCATGGGTAAATATGTTGCTGCCTTGGTTGTGTAGATGGGATAAGGTTTTCTTTCTTTATCACACGGCTAACGAAGGTCTAGAGATCGGTTCATAGTCCCTGTATGTCTTTTTCATTGCTTGGCTGTCTGTCTAGACAGTTAATTGTACTTACTTGTATTTACTTCAAAATACTATTGAATACCTTCTATCACACCACTGAGGCATCAACGTAGCCCTAGACTCTTATTTAGGCACAGTTACCTTAGAAAGAAGAAGTTCCTCCAACAGACGTCCAACTCTGAGGAACAAGGACACCAAAAAGACACGCTGCTGTTGGACTTTCTTTTTCATTGCTGTGAGCACCATAAACCAAATTCCATTTACTTCCATTTGTATGGGGGCGAAGATAGAGATAAATATTAAAAAATATAAAACCTGGAGCAAACAGCCTTGGCAGAGGTTTATTTTATTGTATTGCAGTCTAAAAGAAACATAAGAAACAGATAAGCTTTGTTTGGATGCTCTGTTTGGAGAAAATCCTTAAAGCCCAAACCTTAGCACTTGAGTCTTTCTTCTTTTGACTAAACCCCTTTTCCTGATGCCACTAACAATGATGTGAGGTGGGTAAAAGGAAGAAGAAGAAGAAAAAAGCATGCATGCTGCTTCCTCAGATCCTATTTCTCACTAATATAATGGTCTAGCTGAGGGGACGTGATACTGGTTTTAACTAGAGACACCGGTCTAATTGTCAGTCATTTTTACGGGCCGCTTTCTCATATGCAACACTCGTTTGGATAAAATTAAAATCCTCAAGTTTTCAATTACATCACTAAGCCTAGCCCAAATTAAACCTCAATAGAACCTTCCCTTTACTTGAATAGTTCCCGTGTAAAATGCAAATGTAATCACTTTTGTTTTCCTAATAAAGTCATCCAGCAGTCTGATTATTAATTAAGTATAAAACTGATTCTCTACTTCTCTTCATTCCACAGACAATACTGGCGTCACCTTAATTTATTATAGTCTTGAATGTGAAACTTTCTGTAAAGAGAAAATTCGTGCAGCACTTAAAGTAAAACTGACTTTTTGCTCATGAATGCAGAGGACATTTTTCCCAATCAGAGACACACTCGTCTCACGCGGCTGTTGCTTCTCTCCCCGCAGAAACTTAATAAAGGTGATCAGTCTTAACTAATGGACCGTTCTGCAGCGATGTGAGCAATTCTAATAAAACGCTGCTCCTTCTCCTGCGGTACATTTATAAAACATGGGACCCTGACAGCGGTCACATCCCGGCTCTGCTTTGAAAAGAAAACCGTGGGAAACGTGGCGTACGGCGACGTGCTGTTTGCAATTCAAAGGACATAAACGGTGTGCTGGCTTACAGCTATACACATGTACAATCCAAAGACCAGTCCACATACAGTAATGATCCGGCTACTAGTTTCACTGTGTTCTTCTCACTCAATAGCAATAAAACCAGTGAATCCAGACAGAAGACGGCGTCTGATTCCTTTGGCCTGAGACTATACGAGAGGAACATTTATCCGCTAAATGTATACAGCCAATCAGAGTGCTGTCAGTCTTCTCTCAGCTCCTCTGCACTCCTGACAGACAGGCAGCTATTTGTTGGGACAGAATTGAGGTCAGAGTGTGGACTAACATCTTGCTCTCAATATGGATTCTCAACAGTGCAAACCATCCAGCACCGTCATGAATCGTACTCCAGCAAAGATGAAAAAGTTTCTATTCCCAAAAATGGGCTGTGTGCTAAACAGGGTGGATTAAATACACCAGGATATTAATGAATTGCAATGTTGGAACAATGCATTTCAGTAAAACCCTGATACACTATTCTTTTAATTAGAACTGGGGCAATACTACTGTATTAAACTACAGACTGTTACAGAAGGTGTACATAATAAAGTGGCCAGTGGGCATATAAACTCAGCTTGAAATGAAGATAGCATTTAAATGCGTGGGCATGTCCTGAGAAACAATATCTGCGCTATTCTCTGCAAACAGCTAAGCCCCATCACACATTTCCACCAGATGACTGCTGACTGAACTATGTTTATAACTCTTGAAATGCACATTATGCAAAACCGAGCTCCGCAGCCTGGTGTGTGTTCTGTTACTGGGTCTATAATATCCTCTCACTTCTCCATTTCCACCACTTCCCCACTGTGAATGGTACTTAAGCCACTATTTTCAAGCTAGTGTGCTTTTCTCCGCTCGCTGCTTTTGATAAGAGCTAAAAATACACCGTGAATGGTTTTTGTGAAGCATTGACGACTATACCGTAATGACCGAGTCTGTTATTGTGTAAAATAAAAGCTATGACAAAGAAGTGGTAATAGATTAGCTTCATTTCCTGAATCACCTAATACGGTACGGGGCACGGGGTAGGTGTTTTAAGTTTGAAAAGCGAGGTGGTTCTTTCTCAAAACCCCCTGAGGGATTTTGTTCCGCCAAGATATTCAAACTACTAGACGACCGGTTGTTCCTTAATCATTATACAAACTGTACAGCTCCTCGCTTTAATCCGTAAAATAGTTTTATTTCACCTCACGAGCTGAAGAATACCTGGTACATCTGTAAAATATGCAAGTTGCCTTGGGACCTTTGTGGGGGTATTTGCAAATCAAAACAGGCGCACAACACATTTAATCCTGGTAATTGGTGCTGCAAAGCAGAAAATGCATTAAAATATATTTTGACACAACATGTGGGACTGTGATAGAATTGCCATTAGCGGCTAAATAAGTAAAGTCTCAATAGTAACATGCGACAAGACATTCTGTGAAATTGGGGGGAAAGTCCACCATGCCTTTACGCTCCATCACATCAAACCAGCAGCAAGAGACACACTATATTTTAATCATAATATTGGACATCAATCCCATTTAATGCACAACAAAGGCTGCATACTGCACGACACATGTGCAAAGTAAAGTGTTATCACCTGCATCCGTGTATAAATGAGCAGGACACAAGTTTTACAACCCAGAGGTCGACGAGCTCAGATTATCAGAGCTGTGTGTTCATTATAAGATCAAAAATGTAAAACCAATGCATGTTCAGAGCTGCAGAATAATGCAAGACCATGCAAGTTATTCTGACTGAAAGACGTCAGCGTCTGCACAAGCAGAGGTTAGTTCAGTGTTCTGGTGCTTTAAGCACTTCTTTAAACTGAGTATGCAACATGTCGGGGCGTCTGAAGTATATCAAGATGCAGCGGCAGCACATCAAGCTGAAACCCCGGCCTGCAAAACGGCCACTCTGCTTCTTCCTTACGTTGCATCCTTTATGGCCATTTATTCATCATCTACTGTCCAATTTTCATAGATATATAAAAAAAAAAGAAAAGAACTGGTGGCCTTCTAATAAAAATGAAATACAAAAACCTGAGAACTGATGTTATTTGCATTATTTCAACTAATGTTAACGTATACCTTATTTTATTTAGCTGGTTATTTAGGCAGGAACTTGAACAACCTGCTCAGAAAAGAGTTAATTATCCTTTTGCCGCCAAGGATCTGATCTGGATGAGCTGATGGCTGAATCTCATAAAGCTGCTTTTAGCTTTCCCCAAGCTGAAAGCAGTGGTGAACTGCAACGTATGTTTAAGTATTGTAGTGTGCAGATGATGGTATGGAAACTGTGGTCTGTTAGAGAAAAAGTAGACTTGGGACGGGATGCTCACTGTTTCACATCCCCTCTACATCCATGTGTTGCACCTCCAAGACCTCCAAGTTTGGAAGGCTTGAAATTCATCTCCTGCAACAACATGCAACAGCTCAAGTCTACTGTCTTTCTTAAAGGTGCAGAAGTTGTTGGCTCCTTTGGTTCTAAACAAACTGGGGGGGGGGGGGGGGGGGGGCTCTGATCTCTGCTGCATTATCTCCTCCCTCTCATTGGTTCATGTCTGTGGATAACACCTGGGTTAAAAGGCTTCACAGACCACATCAACGCGGCGGACAGCAACATTGAGCCGACTCGGGAGGGTGCCAGTGGAAATCGTCTGGCCCAGCTGGACCGTGTGGTGCACACTGAGACTGATAAAAGCCTCGACATCAAAATATACAGAAAGCCCACACACAGATCAATATTTAATATTTGATTCACGCCACCCTCCCTTGGCACACAGGCTGAGGGTTATCAGAACTGTACACCATGAGGCTCAGAACATGCTCACGTTGACAGGTATGTCAGAGGAACACTGAGAACTTGTTGTTACACAAGAGGACCTCAGAAACGTCAGAAAACAAGAACAATCTTAGGAGAAATATTATTATTCCTTGCTTAAAAGGAGAATCTTCAACAAACATTGCATCCCTGAGGTCTTCCAGTCCAGTAACTCCCCAAGGATACTCAGTCATGAGCAGAGTAATGTAGTGTAGGCGGCTGAGTGCAACTAGGAATGTATAGACCACGGATCTGTGCACTGGAGAAACTAACCAACCTGCGTCACAAGTGCACAGCTCAACACAGGAGGGCCAGCTCATCAGGTCAGGGCTGGGTACTCCACCCACATCTGAAAGACAAGGGACGCTCTTTGGAGGACAACAATGCACAAATACTGAGAAGAGAAGAACGGTGATTAGAAAGAGGAGTGAAAGACACCAGTGGCAAACATAAGGGGTTCTCCAGTAGCCACTTAAACAGACAACTTAAAACTCCTTCACGCCTTCATCGAGACCGCCACAAGAAGTTTGGAAGGCTTGAAACTGAAGAGGCCTTTTGGAGTGGCCTAGTCCAGATCTGAATTGAGTTGAATAAACATTAATGTCATTATTTAAAGTACTCTCTAAACAAAGAAGGTTCTGGGTTGTAATCCATGGGTCGACTGGTTCCTTTCTGTGTGGAGTCTGCATGTTCTCTCTGTGTCTGCGTGGGTTCTCTCCAGGTTCTCCAGCTTCCTCCCACCGTCCAAAGACATGCTGGTTAGGTTCATTGGTGATTTTAATAGACTGGAGACCTATCCAGGGTGGACCCCACCTCTTGCCAAATGACAGCTGGGATAAGCTCCAGCCCCCCACTCCTGTGACCCTCCAGAGGACAAGGGGTTACAGAAAATGAATGAATGAACTCAAGAAAAAGACGCGACAAGACAGCTATCATTTCACTGTACCCTGACCTTCAGGTTTTCCTCTTAAAATGTATAATCAGACGTAAATATAATCTGCATCAGAGTATTTTTATTTGTCGTCTTTTATGATTAGCCCTCCTCAACCTCCTCTCCTTAAAGGGAGCGCTGAGACCTGCTTTCGTTGTCGATGTCTGCGCTCTGTTTACAGCCTGACCGCTCCCCAGGGGGAAACTCCGCTGCCTCTCCAGATGGCCAGCCCAGGTGCACCCACATAATATTCTTTTCCACCCTCGTATAACACATTCACAGAAGGCCTTTCACTGTAACGGATTTAACTCTAATCCACGCTGGTAGAGCTGAGCCACCGAAGAGAAAGCGCGCCGCGTCCGTATTGTACGTGAAGCTGTCGTAAATTAGTTCCCCGCCTTACGTCTGCGGCGCCGCTTGTGTCTAACGTAGCTCCGGCTGAGCCTCGCAGTTTTTTGCTCCGTGGTTGTTTACAGCCGTTGGTGTCGACAGCGCCGTGGTCTGAGTGTTTGTTAAATAAAACATGGTGCTCAGGAGGGAACTTGTTAGTGCCAGCTTCCACACACACACCCACACACACACACACCCACACACACACACACACACACACACACACACACACACTGTCTCTGTCCATACCAGTCTTACGAAATAGGCAGTCACATTCACTCCAGATTAGTGACCGGGGAAATGTTGAGCAGATCGAATAAAACTCTGCCTCGGGTCAGAGTTCTGAGTTTATCCATGTGTCATGTCAGCTGCCACGTTGGACACTGAATGTAAATATGTTGGCATGACTCAACAAACAAGCAAGTCACTGTGTAGGGCCTGGTATGTGTCACGTCCTATGAGCCTGCATTAGTGGTTGGATGAAGCTCTGACGGAACATATACACTGAAAAAAAATCAGATAAAAGAAATGAGGGATATATTACTCAAATAAACCAAATGATCTGCCAATAGAATAGGAACAGTTGACTAATATGTAAATCTATGTCTCCTCCAAGAAGGCTCAGATTTGTCCAAACTAGAGTCTCAGACTAAAACCAAGTAGATTTGTGTTGATCCAAGGAGAATGTGACCAGAACAGTTTAGTCAGTAGCAGTAGTTTCTACTTTCCAGTCAGTACTGTCATTGCTCTGGACTGGATTTCATCTCTGGACATATGTTAGTTGCTGTGCTGTGTTGTCAGACTGACAGTGAATCAGTGGATCTGTTTTTAACGTGTTCACACATGAAAAGGATCAGATGCTGGAAAGAAGAAACTCAAAGTAGTTGTTGCTCTTGTCTGTGTTCATCTAAAACCTTTAGAGTTGTGCTAGTTCTCATTTGAAGCTTCAACTGAACTAAGAACCAGGAAGAACATCTCAACAACAAGTTAGAATAGTGGTGTGGTGGTTAGCACTGATGCCTCACAGCAAGAAGGTTCTGGGTTCTAATCCAGACCGACTGGTTCCTTTCTGTGTGTAGTCTGCATGTTCTCCCTGTGTCTGCGTGGGTTCTCTCCAGGTTCTCCAGCTTCCTCCCACAGTCCAAAGACATGCTGGTTAGGTTCATTGGTGATTCTAAATTGGCTGTAGGTGTAACTGTGAATGGTTGTCTGTCTCTCTGTGTACCCCGCTAAATAACAGCCCAGTGACAGCTGGGATAGGCTCCAGCCCCCTCGATGACCCTCCAGAGGACAAGCAGTTAGGAACAAAACACTGACTGTATGGATTTCAGTCAATCCAAAGTATATTTTTTAGCTTACAGTCTGTGTTTTACTGTTGTACTGAGCTCTGTAGAGATGTGTCCACTGGAGCTCCTGCTGCTCTGCTAACATCTTCTGCTTCTGGGACAATTCTACCAAACGCCACCCGATGATATTTCCCAGCACTGAGACATCACGTTGTGTGTCAAAGGACATCTTTTCACAAAGCTGAGCATGCTTGAATCCAAAAAAAAAAAAAAAAGAAAGTTATTGCCACAGTTAATGCGGGACACTGGGAAGGCCAACCGGGGCGTCAGTTCTATGCTCATAAATGCCCATTCACAGTCAACACAACAACTAAAGGAAAGTTTCCGCGTTTAAAGCTGACATCACTCGTTTTAAAAGCGGAAAGCTGAAGGAAAATAAAAAAACACAAAGTGCATCTCCTTTATGGGGACATCTTGGCTAGTCTCTACAACTACTGTATGTCCCAAGACCAAGGACCAGGGGCGGATGGTGTATAGGGGCGATTTGGGCGACGCCCTACCAGCTGGGAGAAAGAGGATTTTTTTTTTACAAATTCTATCACAGCAAAAGTAGTTTTCAGTGTTCTAGACATATTATCTGTCATCAGAATCGTCAGGTTCAAGTCGCGTTTCAAATGGTCCCGCCTCTCTGGGCGAATTCATCAACGTGGAAAATCGCCCCAGCTTCTCCCATTGACTCTCATGTTAAAACTTTTTTTTTCGGAAAATGAGCCTTCAATGCATTTTCAATGAGGATTTGGGGCTCGCCCTAACGCGCTTGAGTCATACGTAACTGAGCAAAGAGATGGCTGCTTGATTGGACAATTCATCAATCAATCACGTCCATCAGGAAGCATTCGCGCAATTTTCGTCGGTCGGCTGAATTGACTGTATATACTAGGTCGGCTGTGGAGAAGAAAAGGATGAAGGAGTTGGGACCCGACTGTCCGGACTTAAACATTTCGCAGCAGGCTACTGATCGTGGGAGGACATACACAAGGAGCTTCACCTCAAACGTGTATGCTAAACGGCTTTTTTTGTTTCCCCTGCGTGCTGTTTCAAAGTCCCGGGACAGAGATGTTATGGACTACAACGGGGATGAAGGACTTAAAACTAGGGCCGGGACTTTAACTTGTTAATTAAGATTAATTAATTACACAAAAATAACGGGTTAATCATTTTTTACGCATTTTAATCACACTTATTTTTGCACCGCGGAACGTATCTCACTGGATGAGTTCGGCGGACCGATTATACTGGAGCACCAACTAGCGTCATTACTTCAGACTACAAACAACAATGAACATGAACGAAGAAGCTGATGAGACCGCTTTGGTTGGCCCCTTGGATGGGAAATTTCAGTCATTATTCAATGGTATACTAAAAATCCATATGAAAAAATAACTTCTCACTGTTCTCAGGTCAAATATTTATATGCGATTAAAATGTTTGATGTATTAGCATTTTTAAACTTGCTGGATTTTACAAGGCAAATAAATTAAGTTAAAACTTAGTTCCATGGCCCCATTTGTCTTTGTAAGGAGATGTTCTATTTTGTCTTTATTATTTTGTCAGAATGCACCAGAATGCTTAGTTTGTACGTGAAAATCACAAAAATCTACTGGGGGAGGATGCCCCCAGAGCCCCCGACAGGGGTTTGATTTACAAACTTTGCGCCCCCCCTAATACAAAATTCACCAGCCGCCACTGCCAAGGACCCTGCAGTGACATCCAGGTTACAATAGGACTACACAGACATCCTGCTTCCTGCCTCTCTCCTGCATGAACTCTGTGATGTAATAGACACATCAACCTTCCTCCACCTTTATAATGTGACAACTGGACTTATGGTGTTAGTACTTGTATATTGCTTCTTCTATATTTCTAAGACACTAAACCTTTCTATTAAGTCTTCTACTTTATTATCTGACAGTAACGGTTGGTGAGGATCCTAGCGTCCTACTGTTTTCCTTTTTCAATCTGCCCAGATGACTCATTCAAAACTGGAGCAAACACGAGGTCAGTGTTATATGTCCACAGTCAACACTGCCTCTGTTAATTAAACTCAACTAAGCTCCTATGCAGAAGTAGTCGTGATTCTGGACAAACTAAAGACTTGCCATCGGTCAGTTTTTGGAATTGGAGGCACCGTTTACCTTTCCTCCAGATGTGGCCACACCGGCTCAGTGGTCGCATTTTCAAAGAGTGTGAACTGTAGCGTTTCCCAAGTTTGTCCTGGAAAACAGTTTGATTAAACACCATCTGAAGTCGAGTACTTCTGGTCACAGTGTTTTTAAAGACTGGGCCTTGCATTTAAACACTTTTTACTCTTGATAGTAGTTTTTGTTTAGACACATTTAGGTTTGGGGTGTTGGCTTTGGGTAAGGAGAATGGTTTTTGAGGTTTTTACTTTAGAAAAAAACTGTTTAGTTTGACTAATTTCTCTGTTTTAACCACATCGTCTGCACCTTCAGTTTATTCCACTTTAAAGACGATAAAACCTTCACTAAAACCATTAACATCTGGTCTAATGTTGCCTCCCTCTTTCTCCTGTCAGAGCTGGGTCATATCAGTGAAGTTATACCCAACGCATCCACTCTACAAGCAAAGCTTTGGCTGGAGAGGAACTTCTTTCTTATCTTTCTCTTTTGATCATTTAGTTTCACTCATAATTTTAAAATACTCCACCACAGAGTACCAGGCCGGTCAGCTCTCCTCAAATCTTAAACGTCCCAGACTGCAGCGCCCATCAGAGGGAGGATGTTAATGTGGTTGAGGATCCAGCCTGCATGTGAATGCATAATGAATGCTGGAGCTGTGCGGCTGTCTGGATAGTAAAATAACCAGGCGTAGTATACATACACCTGCAACCTACACACACACACAGGTTTCAGTTCAGGGCAGTCCAGCCCTGTGGAGCTTTCAGCATCATGCTATTAGTCTTATTTACTTTTAATGCGACAGAGACAGAGAACACCACGCCGCAGCCTTTTATTACAAAGCCTTGAGAAATTGGGGGTCATGCATCACTCTCCCTTTCTTTCTCCCCTCTCTCTCCCTCCCTCTCTCTCCCTCCCTCTCTCTCTCTCTCTCTCTCTGTCCGTCTCCTGCATTGTTTCTCCCTCTATCCATCCATCAATTCGGCTCCTTTCAGTGCTGAGAGGATGCATTGTCTTAAGTTCACACATGGCATAAAGCAGCTTCCTCTCCAGCCCTGCCCTCTTATCCGTCTCCATTTTCCACCATAATTCACTTAGAGGTGGCATCTCCGAGTTGACAAATGGAAGAGATTTAATTGGAAAGTGTTACAGTGGAGGCGGGGCTGTTTATTGTCTGCGGTGGCGGCTGGAGGAGAGACATCCCCGTGATGGAGATGGAGGGACTGACTTTGCAGAACAGACTGTCGAGAGAAAACACACACGCTCTGCCTGGAGGTGAGCTGCTACAAAAGAAGAGCTATTGTAAATATGAAAATCATCCCCAAAACCCCACCACCACCACCACCACCACCACCACCACCACCACCACCTAATTCCTATCTCCACCCAGCTAACCCACTTCCTATTGGGAACCGTAATAATATTTGGACCCCTGTATTATTTATCATTTTCTCCTGGTTAAATTATTTATCAACACATTTCCAGCTAAAGTGAGAGGAAATTGATGATCCAGAGCTTTCACACTGGCTGGATTATGGAGCCAGAAGAGCTCGGGGCTGTTAAGGAATGGGTGCACAATGTCTGCACACTCTGCACACACTCTTTATTATCTGAAGGCCTGAAATGAAACCCGTGACATTCTAATTTTTTTCTCAAGTAAAGCTGACATTAGTTTGGATGGATTCTACCGTGTCAAGATGCTCAGATTATCTGGTGTCCTGGAAAATCTGATCGCAAGTGTCCAGTTTAAGTTGCAGGCGTGAGCTCACCCAGGACACATTGAGGACACATTTGAGAGATCTGATCTGTGTGGAGGTGGTCTGGGACACATGTGACCTCCTTCCTTTCATAATGTGAACACACAATAAGTCCTGGGTCACATTATAGACCACCTACTGATGGTGATAGATAATCCAACTAAAAGGAAAAAGCACCGTCAGGGATGTTTTTCCATTCATAATAAGAGTCTTTTAAAATATCCTGTACTTGTAGCTGTTTTTTTTTCAAGCACCTTTTCTTTAAAATGTATTTTAATTTTAATTTTTATTTAAATTGTATTTTCGTTTTTTTTTTTTTCATTTTTTTTTATTTGAATTTTAAAAAAAAAATTCATTTTTTATTTTCAGTTTTATTTAAATTTGTATTTATTTTTTACTCATGCTACCCCCTCAATAACATGTAAATATATAATCCCTGTAATTCCTATTTATTCACTTCTTTAGTCAAGTTTACATCCTCCATGGACAGTTTGGACAGTTAATACATTTACGGCATAGTTCTTTCTTTTCTTTTTTTTTTTTTTTTCCTTAAAAGTGTCTTGGACATCATCCTGCTCACTTGTGCCTTAAACTGCCCCCCGGGGACGAATAAAGTGTTCTCCCTGTGTCTGCGTGGGTTCTCTCCAGATACTCCAGCTTCCTCCCACCGTCCAAAGACATGCTGGTTAGGTTAACCTGTGCAGGGTTACATGAGATTTAACCCTCCAGAGGACAAGCTGTTACAGAAAATGAATGAATGAATAATGTGTATTTATATATATATATATGTATATATATTTATAGTGTGTATTTGGAGTTGGAGTCTAAAATGATTAACATCAGTAAGAGAGGGACAGATGCTTGTTCCAACGTATGAACTGTTTCATTTCCTGACGCTGTTTGTAGTTCTGAAGCAGCAGTAGGTGAAGATCCATGACCGACAGCGACAAAAACAAGAGTTAGTGTTTTTTTTAAAAATGTTTGCACTGATCTGTCTCCAATTTCCTTTTGAAAAAGTTTACTTGTCAAATGCATCAGCGTTTGATTTCACTAACCTTGAGAGGAGCATTTGAGAGCGTGCGTTTATTCAAGGACTGACTCGCTTCAAGGGGCCTCGTTAAGTCTTATTTGAGCCTTAAAACATTTGCTCTCGTTCCTCCTCCTCCATCTCTGATCAAGCCTCCGACTAAATGTCCTCTATGAGCTCTGATTTCCCCTGATCTGCTGCACATTTCATGCGGCTGTTAATGTAACCCACGACAGCACACTGTATTGAGGATGTCTCCTGACTTAGAGGTAACTGGTCTGTGCGTGAGAATGAAGCGTACGCGCATGGAAGCAACACCAGCGTGTTTAAATTTAAACATTTCTTCATGAACCCATTTTTATGCTTTCGTTGATTTTAATTTGTCTCACGTTAGTTCAGGTGATGTTGAAAGCAATTTAGCTTTGGACATGGTTTAAAATGTGATTACTCAAACCTTAAATGCAAATATCCACAGTGTGTAGACGAGGTATTTAAGCTTTCCGTTTTTATTATAATGTTTGAAATTACTTTCTTTCTTTCTTTCTTTTTAGCCACAAGTTTAATTTTGAAAACAGACTGATTTCATTTGTAGCCCTCCCAGGCCTCAGGGTGAGGAAGCTGCAATATGTGAACAAAGCCTGACGTAGGAGACGCCCGGGCAAACGATTATAAAAACATTTTCAATCCACAACTGTAACTGCAGGCGGCACAGTGGTGTGGTGGTCAGCACTGATGCCTTCCAGCCGTAGGTGTGAGTGTCTCTCTGTGTTAGCCCTGTGATAGACTGGAGACCTGTCCAGGGTGGACCCCCCCTCTAGACCAGTGACAGCTGGGATAGAGGACAAGCGGCATGAATGACCAGCACAACCTTTTGACTTGTAGCTGTTCGTCCAGAGAGACTGAGGCAGCACATAGCTGAGCAAGAAAAAAAAAGAATCGGTTCATTTTTAGCATCTGTGTTGTTTCTGTGGAGTCAATTTACAAATTCTGCTTTAAAATAGTTCTAGTAATTTGATTTTATTTAGTACGACTGTTGCAGTTCTCTGTCTGCAGTGTTTCTTGTTATCTTGTACTTTAAGCGTCACTGGTGCCTATCATTTAATTTTGTGGCCTATGAAGACTGAAGGGACGACACGTTAGAAGTTGGAAAGTTGAAAAGTTGGAAGAAGTTGTTTCACCTTTTATTTCTGTGGACTGTATCTTAAATGTCAACGGGAGGAGATTTGGAATGATTAACCTTCCACAGAGCCAGCTCCACTGCTGCCGTTCCCTCCGCCCACTTTGGTAAATGTTTTAGCTCGGTAGCCAGACAGACTTCCACATAAGTTTTGTATGTGTGTCTGTTGACAAAGATCTGCAGGGCCAGACAAATCACTTTATGTGGAGATGAAGAGAAACAGCAACGTGGGTCATACTAATCTGAGCTGTGGAGGTTAATTAGTTTCAACAAAAGAGGTATTTTCTGTGTCAATATCAGTTCCCCATAATTAAATCTCATGTAACTGAGACACCTGGGTGGACTGACCCTTTAAATCTGGAGCCTAAATCGTATTCCTGTTCCGATTTTAGGGTTTGGATTAGGTTTGTGGGTTTAGGGAACGATGGCGATAAATAAAGGTCCTTACAAGAAAAGTTCTGTTGGTTTTCTGCAGCTCTCAGTGCTTGCAGAGCCTGCTGTGTGTACGTCCTTGAAAGCTGCACGTACTGCAAGATGCTTTCCACGTACAAGCCAACACTCCTTCACATACATTTAAGTCTTCGGGTGATACACACACACACCCAAACGGCAGGCAGCCCCCTGCAAGTCCCTTAAGGCTTGTTATCAAGCCTGATGGAAATATCTTTCCTTCCAATAAATCCTCATAAATAGATAAACCAATCTCTATTAAAAGGTCTCGCTCGGTGGCCGGAGTCCAGACGATAACGCGTCGTCTCACGGCGTCGTCTACCAGAGGCGGCCTGTTTTATGATCCGAGGTCGCTCACGTTGTCCATGTGCGGTTGCCAGATCGGAGAACGGCGCTGCGCATGTTAAGCAGCAGACTGTTTGCCTCCACAGATTACGGTGTTTACGAGCAGGACTGGGCACCAGCGACGCTTCCAAACTGGGACTCAAGGACAAGTGCCAGCGGATATGATTTATTTTGCGCCCCTGCTGCGACGGGAAGAACTGCCACCGCTGAAACTTGAGCCAGAGCGGCAAATCATGCTGCTCTATTTTTATTTTTTTTTTCTTTACACGAAAACTTTAATTTGACAATCTCCAAAAAGCTGAATTTACACATTCTGGTCAATTCATTCAACTCCAAGGGCAAAGAGTCCTCCAACTTTGTGGGAGGATTAAACTAAGCCATGGAAAAGGTAAAACTTTTCATGCATGAGTCCACTGATCCAGAATGGGACTGCTATTATGAAATCCAGAGGAAGGACACGACAGCATGAATACATGGATAATAAAAGCCGCTGGAGGGAAGTAGCCGCTGTAACAAATCTCTCATTTGTGGGTCTTTTTTGTTGACTGTGTTGGAGGTATGTCAGAAATAAACTGCTACATAAAAGTGTGGTAACAAGTGAAGTGGGTTGCGCAGCCTTGGTATAAACGCGTCTTCTGCTTTTAAAGGAAGGATGTGATTTAAAAAATAAAAAATAAAGGAATCTGCACCTGGACCCAGATCTGCATCAGAATGCACACGGAGAAGAAGTTCAGTAGTTCATGGTAGCACATTAGCACAAATGTTCCTTGGAGAAAGTTACAGAGCGTCAATAATCAAGTGTTTCACTCAACCGTAAGTTATTGAAATCCGTTTTACACACGTCCTGTTAAGAAGCATTCAGACAGGACAACATGACTGGAGCTTGACACAGGAAACGACTAATGGCACAAGTACCACTCTGAAGAGTCCTTAAGGCCAGAGGTTCAACAGTAAGAGCTGCAAGTAGACCTGGAAACCTGATAGGGTTTAGCCCCCGTGCAAAACGTCCTGCACTGTCTCTGCCATTTCAAAGCTGTAAGCTTGTATTTTTCCTTCACTCCCATCCCGTGAGTTTGTTGCCCATACAAATAACCTAAATAATAAAAGTCTCTAAAATATGAAAACTAGCTGCTGCCATATTTTGCTAATCCGTGTTACCTTGGCGAGTCCTGTGGAGAACCTCAGCCCGGCGCCTCAAGGCCAGTCAGATGAACTGTTATGCCTCATTATTGTTTGTTTGTGGGCGGCTGCAGAACGAAAGGTTCCTGCAGTGGGGAATTCCCACCAACGCCCAATAATAATCACAGTTCACTCACATCCTTCAGCTGATTTTGTTTTTGCCGTGAATAGATTTCAAATTTCAGGTTGACAAAGGTCACGTTGCCACCGACTTTGTGCTGTGAATGTGAATCGTTTCTTTCGTTTTGTGTGAGCGCTGTTAGTAGAAAAATAAAACCTTCAGATCCTGCGTGAATTGGACAGAGATGAGCCAAAACACAAAGTATTTATTACCTAGTTGCATGTCAGAGATGTGTTAGAAGTTAAGTGAGTGATTGGTCCTTGTAGCTAAAGTAGTGAATATATGAGAAATGTGGGCAGGTGGGAAGACCTGAGTGAATTTGACATGGGTCAGATCTTTGGGTCAGAGAGTTTCTAAAATGACATGACTCTGCAACAGGGTCTTGATCCAGAGAAACACAACTCACAACTTTCAGGACTTAAAGGACATGTTGCACAAAAGGTCCCGTAGAGCACAGGCCTCAGGTGCTCTGAGCTGTGTCGGGAACATGAGAAGGACAAACGGCACATTAGACAGAGGTGGTCAGAATGTGTTGTAATTTATATAACAAACGGTCTAGAGACATTTTACATAAACCAGAGTCTGTAAACCCCAGAGCAAGCTGTTTGGAAGGAGAAAGTATTTATTAATTGGCCCAAAAGTCATCAACCTTGAGTTTAACTCATGGAAGCAGGCTGTAGAACGTCGGCGTCACATAATCCCTCCAGGTTACTGAGACTCATCATTGTTCATTCTGACAATTCAGATCAACTTAGAAGATTCACAAAACTCTTGTGAACATAAATGATTGAATTCATGGAGTATTTAAAGCGTTTTTAATTTAATCTTGTTTGGATTTGTTCCATCATGCAACTTGCAGCCATACTGCATCTTCCATACTAGCTTCTGTCGTGGTTTAGTGTTTAGTTTTTCTGTTTCCTGTTTTATTTTGTTAAGTTCTTGACTTCCTGTTATGTGTTTTCCTTCTGATTAGGTCATTGCTTTCTCCTTGTGCTATGTCTTGATTAGTTTCCCCTGTGTCTCGTCACCCCAGGTCTTTTATATACAGCCCTGCCTTCAGCTTTGTTCCTTGTCGTGTCGTACTGTTTCTTTGCCACGTTCATGTCTTCCCATGTCATAGATTTTCATGTCTTGTTCTAGTCTTCATGGTGTTTTGATTTCTTTTTTTTTTTGTTTTTTTTTGGATTATCCTGCCTCGTCTGCAGCGCCTTTGGTTTTGTGAGTTTTGTCTTTTTTTTATTAAATACCTTTTTTTAAAATGCCTACTCCTGCCTCAGTCCTCTGAGTCCTTCATCTGGGTCCTAACCCCCTTACCTCGCAACCCGTTTTGACAGCTTCAGCTGCTGAAGCCACTTGGTCGTGACTTATCTGATCACCTCTTTGCCTTTCCTCTAAAAGCAGCGTCCTCTGTTTCCTCTATAGATTTAGTAACGGGATCTCACTCTCCAGTACGGGTGCAAAGAAGCCTTACCCAGGAGTAACTGAGTGGGTGGAGAAGAATCACTTTCTGCGGCTGTATAAAACCTTAAATTAACTCAGCTTGATGGGGATGACACTTTTGATTATCTTTCTGTTTTTTTTTTGTTTTTTTTTACTGTCTGGAGCTGGAAAAGATTTTGTGAAACTACACAAAAAAAGAAGTTAGTATCAAACCCCAGGGACAGTTTGATTAGGACTACTTTTACATTATCAGCGTAGACCTTGGGTTAACATCCATCCAGGGCAATCCAGTCACAAGTGTTCAGCTACATATAAGTATCTGTGTTCATACCTGGCACTAAAATGCGTCTCTATGAGTCCCCAGCCAGCAGATGGGATCCGACCGCAGGCAAATAAACCCCAGCATAACTGTGGGTGCATTAGAATATTATAAGAGTTACTGTCTCTAATGGATCTCTACCTGCTGTCTGTTTCAGGACCACGGACAGCGCTGTTAGTTCTACGTAGCTCATGACTTGTTCACACACGTTAACTTATTATTTATTTATTGATCTCTGTTTTAACATTAGATATTTTAGAGACCTGCACTAAACTCAGATTCTAACTCCAACCCTGGAAGCTTCCATACGCACCATAACCTCTGGTAGTAAAGAGAAATAAAGGGGATTATAGATGGAAATATGTAACTGAACTCCCTGTGGCTCCTTATACAATAACATGAGTGCATCCCGCTTGCTGGTACATTGTTAAATGACAGAGTCACACACAGTGAACTCATATACAGTAATTTAATTTGTTTATTTGTTGTTTAGATTTATTTATTATTTAGTAACAGTTTTTATTTCTCCTTTTCATGTGATCATTTCTACTAGTGGTTGAATGAATGAGTTAAACTCCTCTTCCACGGATCAGCCCTGTTGAGTAGGTGGTCTTTAATGTGACCCAGGACTCATTGTGTGTTCACACTACCAAAGGAAGGAGGTCACATGTGTCCCAGACCACCTCCACATGTGGACTGACACCAGATCAGTGTTCACACCTGGACACTTGTGGTCGGACTTCCCAGGACAGATATTAATGTGAGGTGTGAACAGGGCCTTGGTGCAATGAAGACACTTGTAAATCTGTTTAAATATGTCTCAAAGTCCCTGTGATGGACCCTGTCCCGTCTCTTGCCTGCTGCTGTCCCTCTGCTGATTCATTTCTTAATTCCTTCCCGACACTGCCACCAGAACAAGCTACTGTCACATCACATCTTGAGTTTTAAGTTGTTCCTTAGAATATAATCACATTAGTAGAGCACGCCTGTGTCCGCTAATAGAAAGAGGAGTGTATGTTTTTGACTGACAGGACTGCCTCCAGTATTCATTTATACCTTCATACTGATACACCCCCATAGCATAATAACTAGCTGCTAAAGAAAACTGATCAACGATAGAGACAGAACTTTATTTTTTATTTTTTTATCGTGTGTGTGCATCACTCTACTCCGGACAACGGTGAGAAGCAGCAGCAGGAAACACTCTCTCAGAGGCCTCTATCAGACGCCACTAAAGAAAGGACATGAAGCATAAATCTCCTGCCTGTGCTGCCTTCTCCTCAATAATACACACCTGCTGCAGGCGGCATAAATAATAAATAAAGAAATCAAAATAAGCAGGTCTCCTCTCCCAGCCAGAGCCGGTTTACCTCAAGGATCGCGTGACCTCATCGCATCTCGTCTGTATCAATTAAAGTATCTGCAATAATTTATGCACACACAGCTCAGGAGATCTTTACGCAACAAGATCTGACTTTGAGGCTGAATGCTTCCTGGTTCCTGACAGATGGGGGAAGTATTTAGTGTGGACAGTTGAAGCCCGAATAAGGTGATAGAAAACTATGAAATTATAAAATGTGCAACTGCATGAAAATAAATAATGAAGAACCCTTGAAGACACTCTGAATGTGAGTTTATCGCCATCATATTCTGTCTAGAGAGCACAGTTTGCAATTTACCATGAGAAAAGTCCTAATATAAGACTGTCACAGCAATATAGTATATAGTATGGTGGAGTAAGCAACATCAGTTAAATTAGTTTTTCTTTGGGAGGAAATGTTGTTATATAGTTCATTGCCAACATGTGTGTGTCCTCTAATCGTCCATCTTTATAGTCATAGTTGATTACATTTAGATTAAAGTTTTAGAAGTAGGAAAACACTCAAGAAACCTGTGCTGTGTTTGTACGCTGCAGGGGAATGCAGAAAGGAGGATTTTTAAGTCGTATCACCAGTGAATCATAGATAATGTGATTTTAAAATGATTTTAAACAAACCCAGCAGTGAACACAGATACACCACAGCATCACCACTTCAGATCAGTGATCCTTAACAACAGCCAGCACCAGTTCAGGGTCCTAAAGATCCTGGGGATCTTCTCAGAGAGCTCCTAACTCAGCCTAAACATTCCTAGCTAGGAGTCTTAGCTGAGGAACTCTGATCAATTAATGGACAGAAACTCTGATCTTAGTGAGGAGGTGTGGTTGACCCCGTTGTGGTTGGTTGATCCTAAAAGCTAGATAAAAATACACTGTTGGTGATAATGGGCCTAGAATGGAGCGTCACATCAGTAGACTTAATAACAGAATCTAACCTCTATGAAGACTGTGGAATTAGAAATAATATTTGACATAAAAATAAATAAATAGTAGCTCTACTTTAAAATGATCCTCCAACATGTGTGATTAAACTCAGGCCCACTACCACAGCATTCACATGCTGATAGTTCTATTTGTCTGCTTCCATTCATTTACCATGCTGGTCATGTTTCATCATCTGGTATTAATGAGGGTAAAATGTCTCAGCTTTCATCAGTTTCTGTGATTGCTAACCGGCCTAGAAGAAGCAGTGATGGTTGGTGTTCAGATCTTCCACAAACCAAACAGCAATGGAAAAGAAATGAAGTAGGAAACCCAACTGGACAGAGGAACAGGGTTGCTGTTGTGTTTTTAAGCTTCCTGTAGGCTGGACCACGATTAGAGGAGAGCTGATGAGGTCCCATACAAAAGGCTCTGAGATAACGGTCCATGTTTAGCCTAGCTTAGCCTAGCAAGACTCAATTCTTCTTTGAATTTAGGTCTGGTAACACCATTCCATTTCCACGCAGGGGGACAGTCCTACAGCCACAATCAGAGTATTGAATTAGGTGATATAAGCTTCATCCTTTAACGTAAGTCTAGACTTTAACTCAGCACTCGTCTACGTCATTGTTACTCTTCTGTCCATCACCACACGGGGCGACTCCAGGCCTTAAATTCCCCCGCCGCTGAAATTTTGCAGGCCGGCTTCCACGCCTGACCCACGCTGACATAGTTGCACAGATCTGTGCCGAGCATTCATGCAGCAAAATGTCTGCCCTGCTGCCGCCCCAGAGGTCACCACAGCGCTGCAACAACATAATCACAGTTTACAGTTCTCCACCTCTCTCATCAGTGGGCTCAAATCAGACTCTCCTTTGTTTTCTGTGCTAGATTTATTCCGTTCTGTTTCTTTGAAAAATCAAAAATAAATCCCCGCACAGTGCGTACACCGTGCATCCCTCTCCAGCCACACAGTATCTCACACCACTTATCATCCCCTGAGACTGGAGCATCAGTTCAGTATTAATGATCTGTTTCCATCTGGTTGTGGCTCATTAGGTTCGACGTGTCCCACCACAGAGCGAACCGTCGTCTGATGTGGCCTACCCTGCAGCACGCAGCTCTGCAAAATGACAGCCAGTCCAGTGTGGCGGTCGTAGCCCTCTTATCTGCTGCTGCTGCTGCTGTCACCATGAGGGGGGTGGGGGGTATTATGGGGGAGGGGCTGCCCCAACTCCCTGGTGACTCAGTCAGACAAACGCGGCTCCAAAAAGTTGGACAGTAACTTAATTAGTGACTTATTAAATTATAGTCCAAGGCAATTGATATTCTGCCCCGCAGCTAATGCAATCATATTTTGCATTTCGTTTTTTTTTTTTTATTTCTTCCACCAGCAGCTTGACTTTTGCTTGGTTCAATTATTTTCGCAGAGCGGCCATCTCTTCCTGTCTTTTGGTGGTAATGAACCTCTACAGGCTTTTCCTTGTAGGGTGGTTTTGCTCTCGTGTTTCATGTCTCGTCCAATTATTTGCCATCATTCTGCGTGAGGAAACTTTCAGAAAGTGTTCAGCTCCTTCGAGTCGCTCATTATCTGCGGCTCGTTCGCGCCGCGGCTTTCATAAGTAATTTGTTTTGTTCAGGTGCAGGCGCACTCGTGAACACACACAACAGAAGAGAGAGTCTATTACATCAAATGAATGCACGGGACCGGGTAAATGTTTAGGACCTGACTGACTAACCTGTCTCCTTAAATATATTTATATCTTATATTCCGAATTGGTGTACGCAGTAATGTTTTGCATGACACATAATGGCTGCCGGAGTCATTTCGGAGTCATTTCCATCTTAAAGTGATTCCTTTCAGTCTCATGGATCTGCATCTAAAGTTTGGAGCCAGTCCACCCAGCATCCAGTGGAAACCTGCTGCTGATACACTCAGAGGCGATTCTAGAGTCTGTGGGGGCCCCAAGCAAAAATTCCTAGGGGGCCCTACCAACCAGTGTTCATCACCATTATGTTAGGCTATAAATAATCTGACACCAACGAAAAATGTATGAAATAAAACCTTTTTTAATTCCAAATGTTCTAAACATGAACAACCTTGTTATTTTGGAAAATATAAAATAATAAAAGTAAAGAATAAATAAATAAAAATAATAATAAAATTATTGTATAATAAAATACAGTAAATTGCTTTAACAACCCAATATAAACTTTGTACAAAATTTAAAGTAAATCATTATCTGCTCCACTTACCACTGTCTTTCTTTCTTTTTGCTTCTTCTTCTTTTTTTTCTTCTTCTTTTCACTACCAGATGGATAGCTCCTCTTCATTTTCCTGCAGCTAATTTTCCAATTTAGGTTACTGAATGATACAACGTCACCCATTCGCTACGTTCATTTTCGAAACGGGGAAGTTATCCACCTGGGCTGGATTTTGACTGAGCAAAGCCAATGTCAATCAACATTCCATCCAATCGGAATTTTGATATGCACTCGTGTTAAGTAGGCCCTTTCTACGTTGGCCCTTGATACGTATTCGCCTGTTGCTATTTATCTACCGGGTGTAGCTGGCCATCCGAGAATCAATGTGTTCATTAAAAGATGTTTGTGACAATCATATTCATATCGATTACATAAGTATGTATCATGATACTTCACTACGATGAGACAACATCTCTTATAATCACTACAACTGTGTGTGTGCACTTCAGCCATCTTGACCAGTGAACGTTAGCAACTATCTTCTAGCTTTGTTGCTAAATTAAGCAAAACATATGTTTTGCTTAATTTAGCAGAATATCACACATGTCTGTCGTTTTAAAAAAAAATATAGGCTATATGTGGATTCTTTGAACTCGTTTGAACACAGTCAGATAGCATACATGTACAGATGTATTGTTTGTACAACAGGACAGGAGCACGCAAAATCACGTAATCCATCATTCAATCCCTATGGACGAAATTCTCGTTTGTCCCACCGGCAGTCGGGGGCCCCCTAGCGGCACGGGGCTCCAAGCAGTTGCCTGCCTTGCCTGTCGACAAGGTGCGCCTCTGGATACACTAACAGGTGACCAGAATCATTCAGAATCATCCTCTGGAGGTCATGAATGTTTGTACGATTCATTCAACAGCTGTTCTGATATTTCTGGACCTGGACGAGCAGGTGCCGCCACTTCCTGTCCACGCCGCCGCTTAATGTAATCAACTGTGATGTAAAAAAAATAATCAGGTAAAAGATCAAATTGTAAACAGTCCCCTGCTAATCACACACACGTCTCGGTCTTACCCTGAGTTGTGGACTTTTTGGGGAGAGTGTATCTGATACCCTGACATATGGTCAAATAATTTCCTCTAATCCATTATCGGACATTTTTTGGCACCTCTCCTGAAACTAACCTCCCCACGGCAACAAAGCCAGCTTTGACTTTTGCGACCTTGCTAGTCTGGAGGTTGATCGTGTTTGACTGAAGGCTCACCCACCTCTCCCCCAAAAAAATTTTTAACAGCATTTAACATGCTGTACAGTAGTAGCACAGAATTGCATGACTGGTAATAGATAATAAATTAGATAATAAATTAGAGGATAGGGCAGCATAACTAAACGATGGTTCAGTCCAGTTCTAACTATAAGCTTGATCAAAAGGTAAAGTCTTAGTCCTGACCTTAAAAGTAGAGAGGGTGTCTGCCTCCTGAACCCAAACTGGGAGCTGGTTCCATAGGAGAGGAGCCTGATAGCTGAAGGTTCTACCTCCCATTCTACTTTTAAACACTCGAGGAACCACAAGTAGGCCTGAACTTTGAGATGGAAGTGATCTGTTGGGATGATCTGATACAATGAGGTCTTTAAGATACGATGGCCCTGGGCCTTTAAGGGCCTTGGATGGAAGGAGGAGAATTTTAAATTCTAGATTTTAAAGGGAACCAATAAAGAGAAGCTAAAACTGGAGTAATATGATCTCTCTTGCTAATTCCTGTTAATGCTCTTGACATTTTAGATCAATCGGAGGCTTTTTAAAGAGCTGTTTGGAGCCACACAGTAATGAATTACATGCACACAGTTATTTGATGCACAGATGACTGTCTGCTAGCGCTGGATGCACAACAACCCATTCATTCATTCATCTTCTATACCCGCTTATTCCTGTAAAGGGTCGCGGGGTCTGCTGGAGCCTATCCCAGCTGTCATTGGTCTAGAGGGGGGGTCCACCCTGGACAGGTCTCCAGTCTATCACAGGGCTAACACAGAGAGACACTCACACCTACGGCCAATTTAGAATCACCAATGAACCTAACCAGCATGTCTTTGGACGGAGGGAGGAAGCTGGAGAATCTGGAGAGAACCCACGCAGACACAGGGAGAAAATGCAGACTTCACACAGAAAGGAACCAGTCGGCCCATGGATTAGAACCCGGGAACTTCTCACTGTGAGGCATCAGTGCTAACCACCTCACCACTATGCTGCCCTGCACAAAAACTAATTTTTCAATAAAGAAAGTTGGAAGAAAACTTCAAATTAAACCATACCGCTAGAATACGACTCTCATGGATTGTCTGTATTTGCACCTAAGCACCTATCAATGTACATTTAGGCCCTCCCTGTTCACACATGGCACAGGTACAGGTGTGAACACACCCATGACATTGAGATGTGATACATCGTCTACACTTGACAGAGGTCTGAGCAGCTTACGACTTCATTCTTTGAGCAATGTCATCAGTTATAGATGTAATTTGCGTTCTGGCAACGTTTAGTTCGATGCTTGCAGCTGATTGGATGAGTCTTTCCTGTGAGTTTATTATGTGGGTGTCTCCAAAGAGGAAGTTGTGCGTGCATTTATGCATCATGACGCAGCAGCAGCAGTGCAGTAACATGCATCACTGTGAGTATAGATGCTGAATGTACTCGTGATGCATGGTGCACTGACGTGTGTGTCGCTGAACCCAGAAAAATAAAAAATGAACACAATTTGACTAACTATAAAAAATCACCAGCGTTCTTTCTGCCTCATTGAAGTGACAGGGTGAAAAGAAAGCGTCTTGATTTCAGCGCACACACACTGAGACAGCACACTGAGCTGCTGCATCATTCACCTGAACTCTTATCAGTTCTGCTGTGTAAGTGAAAATCTAAATCTCTTCTGGATTTATTCAGATCGTCTTTCTACGCCTCACAGTCTGTGAAAGTTTGCAAGACATTAAATGATGTCCCTGCAGCACCGAGCATAATCCTTACCCCTGGATTTGGGAACATTTGTCAGCTGGAGCCTCTCTTACTTAAAGGAAGTGAAACTGAGCAAATGCAGACAATGGTGCTTGGGTTGAGGATAGTTGCAGGTGTTCATATATAATGTATGTCTAAACCTTTATGGGCTTCATTGCCAACGTTAAATCACATCCACCCTGCACAAATAAGATCTCACCAATCTTCCCTGCAGAACTGGCAAAACATCCCATCGTCTCCTGGTAACCAACATTTTTATTACTGGGCTTAAAGTCGAGTATTTCATCTATCATTGACCTGGAGTTATGTAAGCTCTCGATCTGTCTAAATCATTCAGCTGAGTGGCAATGAGGATCATTTAACAAGATCCCATAAATTAGTCTGCAGAGGCAGCAACTCCTGCCTGGAGAGCCGCAACTCAATCAGCCTCAAACTGGCAATATTGCTGCTTGCTTCAAGTGTCCCAGTTCTTTGCAGGCCTGATTTTAACTAATGGATCTGAGTGTCAGTGTGGCCCAGCAGGAAAAGTCAAAGCTTTCCAATGACTAGTTGATGTAACTTCCCTTATCGTGGTGGATGAAGGGAACCTGAGTTATACAAATGCATCTGCTATGACCCATCACATTGATGACAAGCTTTCTTTTATTAATTTCTTAATTTTATTATTTATTATTTATTTATTATTATTTATCTCATTTTCTTATTTTCAAAATTTCACTTATCTCTTACTTTTAATTTGTTTTATGTCCTGACTATTACCTATCGTGAGTTTATTATTATTGTATAATTTTATTTTTATTTATATTATTGTTGTTGTTATTATTATTATTATTATTATTATTGTATAATTGTATTTTTATTTATATTATTGTATCTTTTATTTAATTTAATTTTATCTTTTATTTAATTTATCTTTACTTTTATTTGCATACTTTTCATTTTTTTTATATCCTGACTAGTACCTATCGTGAGTTTATTATTATTATTATTATTATTATTATTATTGTATAATTTTATTTTTATTAAAATTATTGTTGTTATTATTATTATTATTATTGTATAATTGTATTTTTTATTTATATTATTGTATCTTTTATTTTATTTTATTTTATCTTTTATTTAATTTATCTTTACTTTTATTTGTGTACTTTTCATTTGTTTTATATCCTGACAAGTACCTATCGTGAGATTATTATTATAATTATAATTATTATTATTTATAGTTTTTGTTTTTATTGAATTTTATTTATCTTTACTTTTATTTCCTTTGTTTATGGGTTTACTAAAGTAGAAATAATTTCTCTCGTCTCTTCATCAATTGTATGTTACTACTAGTACATTAGATTTTTTCTTCTCTCTCCATTTTGTTGTGTATTTTTTTTTTTTTTCATCATCATCACACATGCATCATTCCTTTATTTAAATGTGTGCTTCTTTCTTTCTTTCTTTTGCTGATTCTCTTCCTGTCCCCAGGGTTGCTCAGGCAGCAGGAAGAACGTCGTCACGTAGCCCAGATGTCATTCACATCTGGCTGAGATCCAGTCACTCTGAGCGCCAGCCCTCCTCTGGATGAGGTCGGGTCAGACACATCGTAATTCAGCTCTGGCGTTTATGCCCGTATGAACATTACAGTATTACAGTAGTTTTACCTACTCAAGCAATTTCCCTTTTAACACCTCTCCAATAATCCACGATTTTAGGACAAATCCAAAATATATGACCTCCCCCCACCGCACAGTCCAGCAAAGCCTGGATGTATTACTTTATTTTGAGGTAATAAGAGGAGAGTGCTAAAGTATTTTTACCTTCCAGTCAAACCCCTGCCATGGTGGACTGTTGGTTAGTTTATGCCCTGTTTTAAAACTTTCCTCCCGCTCCTCATCTTTTATGATAATGCTTGCCTCTACCTCCCGTTTATCTCTCACCTCAATATCCTTTCATTCTCCAGGTTTTTGAAATCAGGACGTGATGCATAAATGTGCAAATACAAAAGTGGCATACTTCAGCTCCATGGACGATGTGCAGACCCAGGACGTCTGTGTTCTACAGATTTATGAGCTATGACTTCATGTATTGATTATCTGGCAAAAGATATTACGGCTCTATACCCTGCAGACGGGACAAATACATATTTAATTGATGTGACCTGACCTCTCCTGGCTACAGCCTTAGGAGGACAATGGAGGCATCGTACGGGGTCTGCATTAATAACCAGTAATTGATGAATGAATGAAACGGTAATGTTGTCATAAACTTGGAAAGCAACAACATGTAAGCTGTACTGTATGTGGTGTTGTGGAAGACATCAGACATAAAGAGCTTTATCTGATACGTGACGTTATAACTGTGGAGTCAGTGCAGAGGCATAAAACCTGGGATAAATGTGTTATGTAAAAGAATGAAAAATAAATACGCTGCTCCACTCGGCAACTCAGTTCTACGCTTCAAAGGAAAGAAAACAGAGTCTGACTAAATAAAAGCACATTGCAGAGCAGGAGTAAGAGCTCTTGGGATGAAGCTCAAGTTTAGGAGAAGTGCTGAAGAAAACCCTTCAAACCAGGATCTCTCTCTTTCTCACTGGATCCACTCAACGTGCAGACACACAATGAATATGTGTTTATCAAGAACAGAGCATGCCTGTGCAGTAGCAATACACCCATCAGCCACAACATTAAAACCACTGACAGGAAGAAGTGAATAACATTTTAAACCATCTTGTGACAGTTCAATGTTCTCCTGGGAAACTTCTGGACCTGGCATTCATTGGTGTGGATGTTACTTAGACATGTAGCACCCACCTAGACCAGACCAGGCACCCCCCAGGCATGATCCACAGAGGCCCCTCCCCTCAAAGGCCTCCCCACTAACAACACTCTGTAGCCAGACACCACAGGACACCCTCAGAAGGCCCATGTCCATTCTCTGATGAGTCACAAGGGAGACCTGCACAATATTAGGGAGGTGGTCATAATGTTATGCCTGATTGGTGTATGCTTGCGTCTGTCAGCTATACATATGTTGTTGATTTGAGTTTAGTTTCGTCTTCCATTAAAGCTGTTTGCATGTTGCATTACTACTTACTCTGGGGATTATGTGTCCAATCGATCATTTGAGGAATAGTAATGTGCATTCATACATTTCATTATTAACTCATTTTGGCTCACTTGGCAGGACAAAGTGCTGAAACATCCATGACTCTGATCAGACCGAGTGAGGGTGCTCAGATCAAACTGAAGCAGACATATTCTGATTTGGCCTCATGAGCCACGACACATGGTTGCGGGGCTGTTTGCGGTTAATCATCAACCTGATTAGCCACCGGCCCTAAGGCCTATAGCTCATCTCGTTAAAATTAGAACATAATAGAATATGAATACAGACGTACACCAAGGCAATTTCCTCTCCCGTTTCAGAGCTGTGAAAGTAGCATGAATCATTACCGGGGTTGAGAGTCTGACGGTAGAAAGCAGCCCAAGGCCACTGCAGTACTTTCAGCTCATCTGTAGACCAGAGGCTGAAAGAGAGGCTGTCCTACAGCTACGGGATACCTTCAGATGGGTAAGAGTAAGGTGGATGCAGTTTGACCTTAGTAATAACAGAAAGTAAGTACATCAGCTGCTAATAAGAAATACCTCACAAATCATCCAGTTACACATTATTGGACTTTTAAGTTTACACTTTTAAGTGATTTGCCTTCTGAGTCTGGTGGACAGATGAAGATGAATGCATGGTGTGAGATCAGTGCCCTCCTCATCCCTATAATCATCATCAAAAGGCGATTTGCGCAGATCCAGCAACCTCAATCCAAACCCGAACTGTGCTTTTGATGTGGGCTCCTTCCTGCATCGTACCAGGTCCTATTTTACAGTGACAACATTCTGGTACGACCCCTGTGACACCTATTATGCACATTGTCCTCCCTTTAGATCCAGAATTGTTTTTACTGGGTAATCTTCAGAGCGTCAGTGGACCTTTGGCTAAATCCCAAATTAAATTTATAGATATTGCTTTATGTGTGGCCAGGAAAAGAAAAAAAAATGGTGACGGCAAGTAGGTTTTTTTGTGTGTGTCTTGTGTTTTTAACCCTTTATGTGGCGAGGAACCATATTTGGTAACTTCAGCGCCTGTGCCTCTCAGTGAAGTTTAGAAGCATGTGGTTTTCACTCAGCCAGTCAGAGAAGATCAATGCAACATTCTCAGGTCTAATCAGGGTCAAATGTGGTCTACAAGGTCCAACTGCTTTATTAGATACCATGAAGAAGTGGCCTGATGTTGTCTAATGTGATAATATCCAAAAGGCAACTGGAGTTTTTTGAGAAGATGTTTCATCTGAGTAGCTTCTTCAGTTCTAGGGGACTGGTGGGAAGTTGGAGGTTTAAATAGGAAACTCTGTGGGTAACCCATCAGAAACTTGCTTGTTTCTGTAAACAACCAGAAACCGGTGCAGCTAATTTCCATTAATGGCTAGATACTGACCTATCATTGAGGGGGGATTGTTTGTCCCTGTCCTCTTTCTCTATGAATGGTGCTCTAACGACCTTTAGTCTGCCAGAGTCTCCAGTCTCAAGGTGTGAATGGGGTTGAAACTTCTTGGGGATAGAAGTTAAAACTGTATTGTGAATTGATGGCAGATTAAATCTCAGTCAAATTTCTGCCATCAATTTACAAGTGACAGAGTTTCCTATTTAAACCTCAAACTTCCCACCAGTCCCCTAGAACTGAAGAAGCTACTCGGATGAAACGTCTTCTCAAAAAACTCTACAAGTCCAGTTGCCTTTTTTAAACGCTTTTTGGATAGACCATGAGCTGGATGACTGAGAACCTTCACAGACTAATGTGATAATGTGTATGTTGAGAAGTGTCTCAACCAGCACTCATGTTCTAATGGTCTATATTATATATTTATATTTGTTTACCACTTAAGGGCAAGGAACCATACATGGTAACTTCATTGACCTTGATTTTCTACATGGAAATTAAAAATGTTCAAAAGTTTGCATGCGACCTACAATAACACTCAAGTATTTCAAAGAGAAGATGAAATTAGCTTTTTTTTTGTGGAGGGGGGTTGGGCAAATGCTATTTTGTGTTATTTGTATACATATAAAACAATGCACTTGTGCATTCTCAGCTGAAGTGAACTTTATGCAAAAACTAAATGCATGACTGCTGTGTGACTGTTCTGTATTGATCTATGAATAGATCTGTACTCTGTAGCTACCAGAAAATTATGCTTTGTTACAAATTATACTCTACTGAATGCACTCTGAAGTTAATTCAACCTGCTCCTTAAATCCATGCCCCTGCAGAGTGTCACCTGGTACTGTTAGGGGACCTGTTCTCTTTATGCAACGTTTATTCAGATACAAGGTTCTTTGGATATTTTGTCTGTGTCGTCATTTCATTGTGACCTTGTTAGTTTTTAGTAAAACATTTGAGGCACTGTAAAACGTGCTTCCTTGCATCTGTTTATACTTGTGCGATTCCTTCTTTTAGTCAGATCATAACCAGGAAAGCACTATCTTTGTAATAATTTCTGAAAGATTTCTCCTAGGAATCATTCTAACCTGGAGGGAAGAGTTCTACCCCGCGGTGTCACTAACACAGGCCCCCCATGGATATTTGTTCTAGAGCTGACACTGGGTGAGATGATTGCTAATCAGCGGAATAATTTGCACTTGGTGCTCTAGTGAGTAATTAGTGCAGTGGACAGTGTACGTGACACACAGATTGTTATTACCCCCCTGGCATTCTGTCCATTCAATTATCTTGCTGCTAACTTAGTCTTATCACAGACTTCCATCTCAGACCACTTCTCTTTTCTGCAATAGCTTACATCATACTCCGCCGGAGGAGGTTAATTGTAACTCGGTCGTAACCTGCAAGAGCTTTGACTCACTGTTGTATGACCAGGCCTTGATAATGCATCCACGTTCTCTATAGTGCGAGAGCTGACCGCTGAACAATGCAGCCCTGATGAGGCATGTTGTAGACAATCAGCATTAGAAGACACAAGAGGACCACTCAGACGGGACTTAAGGCAGATGGTGGATTTAAGAACCTACGTTAATAATACTGATTTCCAACTGTTCGTGATTTTTTATAGACGGCTCAAAACAGCAGGTTAAAGGAAACGGGAGCGTCCAACATGTACTTGGAGTGTTTCTTTTTCAGATTCCCAGCATACGTCATTCACCAATCAGGTATAACACTTTGACCACCTTCCTAATCATCAGAGAATGGACATGGGCCTTCTGAGGGAGTCCTGTGGTGTCTGATCCACAGAATGTTATTAGTGGGGGGCCTTTGAGGGGAGGGGCCTCTGTGGATCATCCCACAGATACTTGATCAGTTTGGGATCTAGTGAATTTGGAGGCCAGGTCAACACCTTGTGCTGTTCTTCATGTTTTTTTTTAATTGTTCCTAAAGTGTTTTTGTAGCTGCATCCTGCTGGGGATGGCTGCTGCCATCAAGGAGTGTCATTGCTATGGGGTGGGGGTGCCTGGTCTGGTCTAGGTGGGTGCTACATGTCTAAGTAACATCCACACCAATGAATGCCAGGTCCAGAAGTTTCCCAGCAGAACAATGAATTGTCACAAGATGGTCAATGTTATTCACTTCTCCTGTCATAATGTTGTGGCTGGTTGGGGTATCTATACAGAAAACACAGCCTGCCTCTGCCCTGCAGAACACTGCAGAACAGCTCAGCCCCTCATGTTCTGCTGCGCCCTCATTCCATTTCAGTGTCCTCCATTAGATCGGGTTCGCCCCCAGCCCTTCATGACACCCTACCAAGCCCAAGGCCCTACAATCACCCATTCCTCCCAAGAAACAGCCCAACAGGCAGCCCTGCCTCCAGCGGTGGCTGAGATGTTGGAGCCCGAGCATATCCAGCCTCCCAAGACACAACCTCCCAACCCCATGGCCCTGCAGGCACAGGAGCAGAAAAGGGAACGTCCAGGTCCAGATGACTACTTTGGCAAGAGCCCCGTGTCTAAATAAAGAACATGACCCAGAGGAAGTGCTCCTTTTAAGTCCTGATGTCAAGGAGTCTCACCTCAGATATAGAGAGGGAGCTATCTACTGTAAATCTAGATACCTGCACCTGCCTCGAACACCAGTATTAATTAAACGGTAGTGCAATGAAAGGATAACAGCTACACGGATTTAGCTTCATTAAAAATGTACTGGATGATGTGTTTTGTTTCAGAACTGAGAAAATGGATGTTGTTTTTCATTAAAACCTTTCTCCAGATTCAGAGGAAAACAGCTCTTTGATTCAAATAGATGTGTTTCTTTTTTTATTTATTCTTTTAAAGTGTTTAATAGTTTCCCTCAACATCAGTAACACCACCATCGCGTCACTATGTCCGTCGTTGTTCATATTCAAGCATAAGAATGAACAAGAGTCAGCGCAAGCAGTTGTTGTGCAGGATTTAAGTAATTAAAAATGAGCTCTGACAGCAAATGTGTTTGTGTGGTTCGGTTTTTCTAACACGCTGTGCTTCCCATTGCAACTCCCCAAAACAATGCCCAGGCCATTTTAGCAGCTAACCTCGAGGGACAATCCGTGTAAATTCTCAAAGTTGAAACTCACATCTAAACCTGGCCACAACTAAAATCCAATATCAAGCTTCACCTGGAAAAGTATCTCATCATCCTGTTTCGTATTTATATTCAGCGTCACAGGTTCCCGTCACTGCCAAGCTCTCTCAGTATATTTATTATCAACATGTCTACACTTTGGCTCGTTGATTTGAATGTTTGACACAGCAGTATAGCACTGATGCGCACAAAATAGGCTCGGAAACAGAATATTGAATCTAGGCTATGGAAACCTGTCGCACATTTTGCATGGTGTCGCTCCTGCGCTGTCCTGGGGACGTTCTGGGAAGCAGGTGTCGGCCTGTCAGGCTCTGGACTGCAGGGCGCTGCAGTCACTGGGCTGGTACAGGTGCATCGGAGGGAGTTGTGTCTTTACCAGCTGAGCCACTTTGCCCAAATGTTTACACCTGCTGCTCTGCTGCACACCATTTTTATTTGTGCACTAAATGTAAATATACTCTAACCCTCATGTGCCTCTTTTTGTATTTTGGACACATGTCTTACATAGGCCATACACAATGTGCATTATTTGTGCATACTATTTTCTTTCTACATGCTTGCGGCATTGACTCTGTGTGAGCTGTGCATAAGGAGTAGATTTATAAAATTGACTTTGGTTTCGGATTCCAGCAAAGTTTGCAGGAGGTCTCTGCACAAGGCAGTGCTGTTCAGCGTTGGCCAGAGGAACACCGCCTGGAGAGCCCATTCCAAAAGGGGAGACAGCGACGGTGCATCCATTACTGCTCCGTCCGAAGGCCCCGACATCTGCCACCTGGAACAGGTACCTGACTCCAACACACACAGCCAGCAGGGCGATGGAGAGAGTTTCTTCTCAGTTGTTTTCCATCTTCTTGCATGAATAGTTCCACTGTGGAAATGGACTGGGAGTCTCAAGACGAAAGGCGTCTATTCGGGACACAAAGGAAGAGCAGTGGCTACATTAACAGGGAAATGCAAAACACGTTGGACGATGCTCAAGACTATATTTGAGATTTGCTGAGGTACAGGAGTAAGGGCGGGGTAAATAATACAAATTCAATAAACCATGCACACAATTAACAATGATGAAAGAGTGACTGTGTGTGCAGGGCCTTATGGTGTGTGTGGATGTGGGTGGGGGGGTGCTGTCAGGCTGTTATCACGGTGTCAGAGGGGTCTAAATTGGGAGCGGGGCATTCAAACAAACACAACAGAAAACATACAGCCATTAGAAAACATGATTCTGTGATAAGCCAAGCAAGGAGTTAAATATGTGTTAATTAAACGCCGGCGTCATCTGTTGGTGGTCCTCGTTCTTTTCCGCGGATCACAGGAGCTCAATAGCTCAAACAGATGCAACAGAGACGTTAATGTCACGCTACTAGCATGCAGCACAAGCTGTTCCCGCGGCTCAGTAATATCTACTCACATCTTTTCTGGGCTGGCTGAGCTGCTTTATGTGCGACTGCCACCTCAAGAGACCCTCCTCCTCCTCCTCCTCCTCCTCCTCCTCCTTCCTCTTCTCCTGTTTGGTTTATTGGCCATCAGTGAACCAGCTTGAAGGTGCAAACTGGCACATGTTGGGGTATCGGGAGCAGTTTTACAAATACGAGTACATGGACGCAGCATGAGAACGTTCCTATTTTAGGATAATTGCTTGGGATCATCAGCTTCATCTTACATTTTTATTCTGGACTGGACTTAGCTTTGAGACCCTTACATGTCTTAGAAGATGAAATAATGTGTTTGTGATTGTGTGAATATCATCATCCCATAGAAGGGACTATAGCTACTGCATGTGCTCTGAAACTGATATATTTCATAGTCAGTCTGATGGGAACAAGCTAATTTCCTAAATGATCTACTGCTCCTTTGACGATATAGTTACGGCTCTCTGCAGGGCAACTGTTTTTGGCTCGTGTTTAATCACTATAACCAGCCAAACCTGAGAAGATGGAAATAAAAGGCCGTGTTGAAGAGAACCTAAGACGACCAGACGTTCACTGTCTCACCCTTATACCCTTATTACCCTCTGTCATGTGTCTCCACGTTATGTTGCAGCCCTCAAGCCAATCACCAAGTCCAAATCATTCATTCATTCATCTTCTGTAACCGCTTGTCCTCTGGAGGGTCGCTGGGGGGTCTGGAGCCTATCCCAGCTGTCACTGGGGCGAGAGGTGGGGTCCACCCTGGACAGGTCGCCAGTCCATCGCAGGGCCACACACAGAGACAGACAACCATTCACACTCACACCTACGGCCAATTTAGAATCACCAATTAACCTAACCAGCATGTCTTTGGACGGTGGGAGGAAGCCGGAGAACCTGGAGAGAACCCACGCAGACACAGGGAGAACATGCAAACTCCACACAGAAAGGCCAGCTGGCCCATGGATTCGAACCGGTGACCTTCTTGCTGTGAGGCATCAGTGCTAACCACCACGATGAAACGAGGCCAGGTCTCCAGTCTATCACAGCTACGGCCAATTTAGAATCACCAATGAACCTAACCATCATGTCTTTGGACGGTGGGAGGAAGCTGGAGAACCTGGAGAGAACCCACGCAGACACAGGGAGAACATGCAGACTACACACAGAAAGGAACCAGTCGACCTGGATTAGAACCCAGAACCTTCTGGCTGTGAGGCATCAGTGCTAACCACCACGATGAAACGAGGCCTGTAGCCTTAATGTTTTCACCGTGAAACCTTTTCCAGAGCTGCAGCTGCACACAGCCACGTACAAACACACACTCCCGTTCCCCCGCTCCTGTCACCAGATTTGATACACTTTTCACTTCTGGTTTAGTCGTAGCAGCTTTGATACGGCTTCTATTAGCACCTGTGGAGCGCCATCCCCTTTAATATCTCAGTGCTGCAGTACGGCCGGATCAGCTGTTCAACAAAGTGACCCTTCTCTCTGCGGCTTCTTTTTTTTTTTTTTTTTTTTTACTCCCTCAACCTATCACATTGATGAGAATTAGCTGCCACTCCTCCAGCCGGGCCTGTCTCCTCCTTTAATTGGCATTTGATATTCTGCGGTTGTCATTTCGAGAGGGGAGAACAAGGGGTTGCCATTCATCGTGGCTCCTGTAAAAGGGAGGGAGTGAAGTGTCACTCAGCCTGATGGCTCTGTAATGTGTTTTGGGTTACAGACACTCCTGAGCCGCCTGTCAGTTAGCTGAGCCCTCCATCTTTTTTCCCCTTATTCAGGGGACCGAGATTTCATTTAGCCACCCCGTCCATCAGCGCAACGCCGTCCTCTTAAACCTTTCACTTATAAGCCGACTGGTTTTCCTGGACGTCCGAAGGTATAAGTGAGAATTTCTGAAACGCTCTCCACTGCCAGCGCCGCATGGATATTGGATCAACATCTCAGAGAACTTTGTATTTTCAGGCACAAGGGAGAGTCCTTTGTGCATGCAGAGTTCCATTTGGTGAAAGCCGTGGGGAGACGCGGGTCAATGACTGAAGAATGAAAAAGCAAAATGAGCTTGTGTGTGTGCTGTGTTGTGGGGTTTTTTTTCTTCTGTGTGCACAATAGACGGTCATTTAGAAACTGAATGCTGCAAAAGAGCTGCGTGAATCCAAATTAAACCATGAGTAAATGTGTCTTCTTTTACCTTTACTGAAGACATCCACATTAGCCAGCCTTTGAGACGGACTGTAAAACAGACACTTGATCTCTTCTGGAACCATCAAATAATTCAGTGCATGTAAAGCCTGTCCATATTTGCGTTTCTTAAATATCTAAATCCATCTTAAAAGCAGTCTGTGCAAGTTCATCTACATAATGTTATTTATTGCCCTCCTCTTTAGCTCCAAGGACTTTCAGGGCCATCTATTTGCACAGCGTATGCAAATAAATTACAGTAAAGCACCGACATTCTTTAAATATGCAAGAGGTACCAGCTTTCACTCGGGGCCCGGCTACGTACGAGCTGGCATTGTTTCATCTTAATTTTTCTTTCTGACAATAAATATTAAAGAGCAAGGCCGAGGCGGGCGCTTTAGTAATATTTATCTCGACCCATTACCCATTAGGGTTCACTACCTGCTGATCTTGTTGTCATGTCAACCGCCTTCGTATCTCAAACTAACAGTCCATGTCTGAGATGCTTATTGGAGTTTGCCATTATCTAGACTTCATACAGAAACATTAGCATTAAGGAGCTGAGCGTTTAGCAAATCACTGCACAGCTAGACCTGGTGGTAAAGGAGGGGCAGGTTGAGGTGTCAGCAGAGTAGAAGATAAAAGGTAGAGTCTGCACCTGCGTGAATATGTCTGGATGTCATCCGCGTGATTGCACGAATAAAAACGTTCTGCTGCTTTCACGTCTAATTAGTTTGGTTTCAACCGAACTGCAGCAGACAAAACAACCGAGAGGCTGATTTGAATGGAGGGCCTCAATCCATTCAGACTCTGCGGGGTGCGCTGTGTTCGCCGTCTAAAACTACATGTAGGTTTTAAAGTCTAAGCAATCTGTAAAAAATGTTTTGCAAATATTCTGCAACCGTGGTAACATAGGGCATTAAATCTGTGCGTCACTGACTAATCCCTCTGTAATAACTCATCGTAATGCCATGCAAGATGTAATGTCGTCATTATGCATGGCAATAACACTAATATATTTATAATAACTTAATATTTATGATGTTATTTCTTCTCATTTACTGGAAAACAAACCGATGGAGCCACAACATTAGTCTGTGATGAGTCATTCAAGAAAATAATAATCAGCCTGTGATGATCTGATGACCCTGTATTAAAAGGAGTTGATCAACAGCTAGAACAGCTAATTGGTTGACTCATCCCCAAACTGACCAATCATTGCTTGAGCTGTGTGGACTTGTGTGTTATATATTGGTACATATTATACATATATTTGACATTAATGTTTGTTGCTTTTAATTTAAGTTTTAAAGCATTTATTTGCTCCCATCCTTCCCCACAATGTACGTATGAAGTCTTTTCAGTGAGGTTTTCCTTCTACCCTCTTCGACTCTCTCAGCGTCCTTGGCTGTTGTGGGTTTGTCTCTAAATTCCCCCCAGTGCCACCAAGGGACCTAACGGGGGGGGGGGGGGGGGGGGGGGGGGGTGATGGAAGAAGGAGTGTGATCTGTGGTGGTTCCAAGTCATAACTTCCTGATTAGATCTCCTGATCAAGACCACGAGGAAACAGTTTAGTTGGTCTGGACAAAAAGTGCTGAAATACAGGTGTGAAGGTCCTAGGTGTAAGGTAATGGCAATCAAAACTGGAGCTGAGAATGAGACAATAATTATTTTAAACCAACATTATCGGTTCAGCTATTAACCTACAGTTTGGTCTTGTGATGGCTATATGAGCCGTATGTAGGATATATGCTGCTATGGAGGCAAAATGATGCACTGCCTTGACTATTACTTCACAGATAAAGGACTTGATGCTCGGTGCATGTGTTTGCACCAAGGACGGGAATACATCAGCGGCGGTGTCAAACAGATCCAAGGCTACAACGTAAAGTGGATGTTTTTACACAAGAAAAGTCTGGTGACAAAGTAGATGTCACCAAAACACAGTGAAGACATGGACGTGGCTGTGGCTGTTGACTATAGTATAAAAAATTTAAAAAATGCACACACAAGGGAAGGCGTTTGGCTGCTCTGTGTGAAAGAACATGAGCATCTGCAACTGTGCCAAAGTGGACTAATGTGGTGCATTTACCTTTTTTCACTGAGCTTTACTTTTGTGCACTAACTGGTCTAAGTATCAGATTTATTTCACCTCTAAAAATCTGCACAACACGTCAATGCAAGGCAGAAACAGCGGTGTTTTTCGGATCCATACAAAATTGACGGCTTCAAGAAAGGGAAAAAAAACATTCTTTGGCAGGAGAAGGACAATTTGACATGTTTTCACTCCGCAGTAAAACTTTGGCATCCTCTCCTCTTGTCAACATATCCAGGGCTAAAACCCAACGTTTGACTCAGTTATGACAAAAGTTTGCTTCCCAGAGGGGTCCACAACATAGAAACCTTTTAAATTTGAACGCTTTCTCCGTGGACCCTGCTTCAGAAGACGCGGCTGTGTTGGAAAATGAACTGATGGGACAATCAGCATGCAGCAGCCCGGAGCTGCAGCTCGCACAGGCCGACCTTAATTCTTAATTCTGGATACTGGGTGCCAGACGGCTCTCTGTCAAAACGGCCGATCAAATATCTGTCGCCTTTCACCACCACCACCACCACCACTTATTTATGCGAGTCAGGCTTTTCGGTGGTTACTGTCACCGAATCAAAGGCAAGAAACAAACGGGAGGCCACTTTGAATGCTGCTCTGTGTGTCAGCCTCGCAGCCATCCCACCGCCACTTGATCTCATTATTTTCCCAAAAGCAGGCAAGAGACGTCTCACTGTGGGTAAGCAGAACGTCTGGTCTGGTCGTTACGACTGGCAGTGGCATAACACATTTAATTTTTAGCATTTTGTCACTTTTAATGCTTAATTAGCCATCTTGAAAAATAAAGTCATCTTTATTAGAAGATCATTTTCATGTTGAGCCACAGACTGTATATAAAGTGGACGCTATGACAGCTCCTTCTAAAAGTGAAGCCAAAGCATGTGGAGCTCCCCCTGGTGGCTGGCTGAAGTATAGGTCATAAGCTCCATATTAGTGGATGGGACTTGAACCAAACTAGATAGACAGATAGATAGATAGATAGATAGATAGATAGATAGATAGATAGATAGATTCTTTATTAATCCCAAACTGGGAAATTTCTCTGTTGCAGCAGCAATGTACAGGCATTCAACACCATACATAAATATAACAAAAAGCTAAAATCAACAATAAAAAATACTAAAAAAAGAACAAAAATCTATACACAGTATTTACAAAAATTATAAGATACGTGAATAAGTGACTATTAAAAGTGAATATTAAAAAAAAGTTAAATTAGATTGCAATGAAATGTAATGAAATGACAAACAATAACCAAACAAGCATGTGCAAATGTGCAAGAAAAACAAAAGTCCAGAGTTGTACGGACTGATAGCTTGGGGCAGGAAAGATTTCCTGTAGCGTTCTTTGAGACAACGAAGTTGTCTGAGCTTTCTGGAGAAGGTGGTCCGTTGTCTGTCTATTGTGTGGTGGAGAGGGTGGTCAGGGTTATCCATGATTGATAACAGTTTGTTCTCTTCTCCACCACCAATTCAAAAGTGTCCTGTCTGCAGCCAATGATAGAGCCAGCCTTCCAGGAAATAGAGTCTGCTGCAGCCCTTCTTGTACACAGCTGTACTGTTGGTCCTCCAACTAACTAAAACACTAAAGTACATGTCAAATACATATTATTCAATGATGGGTTCTGTCATTTTAGGTAGTTAATATAATGTTGATGCATGTGTCTGTTTTTCTGAGACGTTTTATTTTGGTTTATTTTATGCTGTTTTCATACCCTGCTCTTTCCAGCTGTTCAACAACTCACCTTTCTGTAACTCCATGCTATTAATGTTAATGCATATTATTGTATTATGTATAAAATATATATTTACTTCTGTTATTATTTGTTCATATTCACATTTTGCACATTATTTCTTACTACTACTATTTCATTTTATTTTAATTTTATTATTTTATTTCGTGGTTTTCAAGAGTGTTTCTATGTGTAACTGAGCTTCTGCACCCAAGCAATGTCCCTTGTGGATGATTAAAGTCTAAGTCTATAGAAACAGGAAGTGACATCCATGATGACAGTTAAAAAAAATAAAAACTAAGTCCAGTGTCTAATCCAACATTTGGCTGTCCCTGGTGGAGGTAGAGCATGAGCACAGTATTAACCAATCACCAGTGACTCTAGAGGAAGTTTGGACAGGTCATTGATAAAAAAATTTTTTTTACAGTCTATGTGTTAATGCAACAAGATCATTTTGCATATTCTACACATGTGCATATTCTCATATTCCGTCTTATTAGAGCCTGTTTTTATGGAGTTCTTTATTTGACTTTCCCTACGCTCTGTGGCAGCTGAGATCCGTCCGTCAAGAGGAAAGTCTTTGATAGGGGTGCATGTCTCTCCCTGGCCAGGTACGGGTACAGGCAGGATCGAAATCACTCGGGGAGCCATGGGGAAGCTTTTTGTTTCGTTTCCACCGTGTTCCTGTCAGCAGTCAGCACTGTAAAAGAGCCCAACGGGACCTGTCAACGTCTGTCAAGAAGTGTGCACAGAAAAGAAGCCAATGCCTCACTCAGTTTAGCAGAGAAATTGGAAGGCTACACGCATTTACACCATTAAACTCAAATGGCTGCACCTTTCTGCAGGCCTATGCACACACACACACACACATATCACTTTCTCACACTAACAATACTCAGCCAAGTGTTATACCGGCTTGCCACGGAAGGCAGCACTGACGCTTTATAACCAATTGTTACTCTTTGACTTGTGAGAAAATCCTTATTGTATTTGGTTCGTTACACCGCCATGCAATTTCAATTACGCACAATGCATTACACAGCAGAGTCCATAAGTACCTTGCTGAGTTCTTTAGAGCACACCATCCCCTCATAATGTCCCTATTCATGCGAACCTTCAAATTATGAACACTGTATACTTGAAATGATGTTGAGTTTCAGCACAGTGTTCTCCTTCATCGCCAGCACAGCAGGCAGTTTGCCCTTCGTACAGTAATCAGACAATACAGCAAAGACATTGGGGTCAGGGTTAGCTGGCTAATGTAGCACACCTGAGAGTTTATATCACAAAGACATGATTGTTAATCCTATATTTAAACCTTAACCGAGATCTTTCCCTCACATTAAGATGAGATTATTGTTCCCAGGTGGAGATTCTGACGTTTACGACGGTAGGGCAAGACAGTGCAAAATACAATTTAGATAAAAAAAAAAAAAAAGAAGAAAAATGACAATATAAAATATAAATGTATAAAACTGTACCAAGCAAAATAACTAAAGTAAGGTGAAAGCCAACCAAAGTAAAGTAAGGACATTTAAGTAAAAAATAATAAATAAAGTTAACCCCTTGACGCTGAGTGTTGCCACTTCGCGTCACACCGCTTCCACTCAGACTGCAGCTGAGTTAACATATGTAATCCTCCAATGCCGGTTTGTGCACATTCAATATGTACCTAGGAACCTTTTGCAAGCACTAGTTTCTCGTAGGACCAGTCGGAGTGGGAACTACATCTAGTTAATGGAAGCTAACGAATAGGTTGTTCATTTGTGAATTAACATTTTAAAGTTTAGAAGTCCTAAGTGAAACGCTTGAACTCTGTTTCAAATTGGATTATAATAGTTGGTGTTATATTGTATAGTGTGTAATTTAAATTTGTAATGTATTTGTACATATGGATTTTGTAATTTCAGTAAATGTTTTACCATTTTACCATTCATGCCTGTTTTCTAATTTGCATCATACCTAAAATTATATCTATACAGTGTACTATAGACAAATTAACAATCTCCACTTAATTTAGCATCAGCTTCAAAGCAAAAACACAAATAATAATTTTTTTATATAACTGTAAATCAAATCAGGCGTCAAGGGGTTAAAGTAAAAGAGTATGAATATACACTATTGGGACAACTGGGGTATATATGCATAAGTCACTGAGTTCAATTATTAGATTAAGTACATACTGTATTTAATGGGGTGGCAGTGAGACGTAGTGGTTTGCACTGAAACCTCACGGCAATAAAGTTGTGGGTTAGAACCCACTGACCAGCTGGAACAAACTCCCGCTGTGCAGAGTTTGTATGTTCATGTTTCAGTCCAAAGACATGCTTGTTAGTTTAATTCATTTAAAACTGACAGCAGGTGAGAGGTTCCAGCCCCCCATTCAACCCTCTGATAATCAGTAATTGATAATAGACATAACTTAACGCTCTTCTATTTTAGGGACTGCTAATACCTACTTTGACATAATGTTGTTAAATGGAGCCGAGCTGAGGCCACATAAACACATTATTTCATCATGGTAGTGGTTTACAAATAGGTTTATTTTGAATAAGTTTCCATCAGACTGGTTTAAAACACAACAGATTAGAAAGTAGATCTTCCTACAGAAATATCTCAGATGTGCACATTATAGGACAATAGTGTGGCTACAAACGCACTTCTAAATTACTGCAGAAGTGTTGACAATTGAACATGCACATTATGTACTCTGGACTAAATAACTGGCTAGTTCAGGTGATATTAAAACCACTCCATCACACTGAACTAGAGCTGCACTCAGCAAGTATGATCAACACTGGAACCATCAGACAAATGCACACACTTGACTAATAAACCCCAGAGTTAAAATGAGTTACATCCCAGATCTCTCTCTCTCTCTCTCTCTGATTTCAGCAAGTTAGTTAAATAACAATTAACATTCGGTAACCCCCAATCAGTCTCCATGTGTGGTAGCAGCACCCGTTCACCAAGGGCGGCTAGCCTCGACCTGCGCCGAACCATACTGGATGTCCCGAGACTCAATCACTGTGTGTCTGAATGGAGTATAAAGGAAACAGAGCTCTAAGACACATGGTCCCTAAACTCAGGAACCAAAGCTGAATTTACCAACCAAGCAAAGAGTGTTAGCCGCAGGGCCTGAAGCTCCAGAGTCCCCACACTGTAGCTTTACTGTGTGTGAACTAGTGCTGGGAGGTTTGAGACTCCTTCCGCCCCCCGATGTATCCCATGTCACCATATATTTCAAGTCGTCGCCTTGTGTAGTGACACCTTTCAGGCCAAAGAACTGCAGGCAGCACTGACATATATACCATAATAATAAACTGCTGCCTCTGTAAAGCTGGTCATATGTGAAATATGAAACTAAGAAGTTTATTTTCCCTAAGTTGCTGAGATAAATTAAAGTTAAACTTAGTTTGTAATGCTATTTAAGGTTGCACTGCTCTCATTTATATGGCTGGGTATATTTTGTGAACACATAAAGACAGATCAGGATCCCAAAGGCAAAGGGTTTTGTCGTATTGGACTTTAGAATGAGAGCAGCTGGGTGGGTATTTCCTTCCATCAGCTAAATCATTAAACATACCACAAAAATTCAATTCAACTAACTGAAAATCTACAGCACAGATTCAGATTAAAGCACTAAGAAAAACCTCTGCAACCTCGCTGCAGATGAAACACAAAGCCAGCAAAAACAGACACTAAGAAGCTGAGATGTTTCTCCAGAATGTGATGAACCTGGCTGGGATGCTCTCTGCTGGCCGGCCTTGTCGCTGCGTTCCTGTCTCTGTGTCCTGTCTCCTTCAGGTGTGCTGATTGAAGCTGCTGCTGCTGCTGCTGGGCGTTACCCTGGTCCTGGGCTGCTGTCTCACCTGTGTCCAATCATCCAATCAGTCCTGTAGCTGTATTTAAGGACCTGCAACTCATCCACTCTTCACCAGGTGTGAACCTCTCCTTGATCTTTAGCCCGGCTATCTGTTATTTTTCTGGGCTTCTTACTTTGGCCTGTTTTTTTTTTTCCCTCTCTCTTATGTATCACTGTTTGCCAGGCAGCTTCAGCAGTCTCATTTCTCTCCTTTTGGAACTCTGTTCTAATTTATCTTCTAAACTCTGAGTAGCCTTTTTCTCCAGCCGTGGACTTCCTGGTCTTGGATTCTTTGATCACTGAACTCCTGTTTTGAAAACTTTTGTGCAATAAACTCCAGTTTCTTGAGTCTGAACCCAACGCGTTTGGGTTGTTTTCCTGGGATTTTTGAGTAAACCTCAAATGTGAAATAACTACAACAAAAGTACTACTGAAATGCATCTGAAAAGGCTAACGCTAACGCTAGCAGAGGAACGGTCCAAATCCTCTGGACAGCAGTCAGTTAACAACTTCACCAAACGTCCTGTGGTAACAGAGAGAAGGAGGCTGCACATCAACTATTTGATAAAGTTATTAGACCTTTAGCTGCTACACTATCCCATCTAACAACACTCTGTGGAGTACTATTAAATGCTACTGATGGTGCTGAGGTGCTGCCTGGGTTTTTATTAATGACATCATCAGAGACTTGTCGGTGTCTGCGTAATTGTTATCACATCAACCCCTGGTAGGTAGTTAGAAGCCCTGTTTGTTGACTGTGTGTGGTCACAGTAGGTCTTCCCAGGCGAGGTGAAGCAGAGAGACTCCTCCTGGTTCTAACTGTCTTGAGGTCTGCAGGGTCCAGTAAAGAATGTCTGATTGGATAACACCTCAACAGGGCTTCTAATGAGGGAGATGAGCATGAGGAGCGCCCACCGGAGCTGACGGAGGATGATGGGCTGATGCTCTGGTCTCTGTGTAGCTCCTGCACCGCTCCGCCTCTGGGGCCTCTTGGTACAGCATTAAAAGGAAGCATGAGAGCCCCCCCTCTGAGCTTCGGCTACTGACAGTACTTACTACCATTTACTTAGGGAAAGTGAACATAACTCAGTCTTACAAGCAAGCCTCCATGAATTTTGGAGAGGACGGAGCTAAAAATCACAGAAGATGCTGCAGAGGAAGTACGCTAAGCAAGAAACGGAGACTATCAAAATAAAACGGGAAGAATTTTTAACAAAACCTAATGTGAATAAATGTCCAAAACTTAAACTTATGACAATGGCACTGAAAAGCCCTAAACGTCCTCTGTAGAAAGCAAAAGGAGTTCATTCAGTAGTATGCAGCAGGTGGGAGACATTCAGGTTTACAAATGTCCTCCACAGAGGACAAATGTGAACTACTGGTAGTCAGGAGGATACATCAAAACTGGAGAATGCAAAAGGAAAAAAAAAAAGGTTCACAGGTCCGTTTCCATGCAAAGTCTTGTTTTAAATTATGCAGACAGTATGCATGAAGACAGGCAGAGAAAGATAAGAGAGAAGGGAAAGGAAGGAAGCTGTCAGAGCAACCAGTGGAAAAAGGAACAGAATAAAGGGCGTCATTAACGAGTTGAGAGAGGTCAGACACTGAATGTTCCCATGGCTAGACGAGATGCTGTGACCTTACTACAGGAAACGTGCGTGCTTTCTGGTGTCTTAACTTTTTCACTAACTTTTCTCAAAATGGTTGACAACTGTTTGACGCATATATCTACACATACACAGCAGTTCCACAAAGACAAGGGTGCACAGGGTCACACACCCGAGTTTATATTTGTTCAACCTTTTTATTGCATGAAATTTCATTTATCGTGCCGTTGCCGTGGCATCGCTACGTCGTGATTACATGCCTCTCTATTCATAGAACCTCGACGCCTGGATGCGTCTCCTTAAACGTGGCAGTGCACAGCAGGTGAGGTGCACCGACAGCGGTTGGGTAATCAGCTAATCAGCATATCGAGCTCATTCAGGAACAGATCATAGCGTTGTTGAAGAGGGTCCTTAACAGGAGGAAAAACTAGGCATAATTCCAAGACTCCAAGTGTGTAAATAAACAGCTCCACAGTCAATTAATGGTAAATGGTCTTGTATTTATATAGAGGTTTACTCTGAGTGCTCTGCAGTCACAGTGACACGTCTACCCAGTCCAGAAAACAAGCTGAAAGTTGAGTTTCTTGATGACGTTTTAGCCAAGGCTTCAGGTCTAAAAGACTGCAGGAGGAGTTGGGGTTTAAATAGGAACATCTGTGGGTGTAACTCATCAGATTAGTGTCTGTTAAGGACCAGATACTTATCTTTGGATCGGCTTTCCGAATTTGACATTTGACATTTAAAACTCTATCATCTATCATCTCTAAAAACAAATGGTTTCAACCATAAAGGAAGTAAAGGAAACCATCAGTCTTTTAAAACCAAGGAAGCTTCTTGGATGTACGATGAACTGTATGACTGAGAACCTTCAGAAATATTCATTCATACCATAGACTATATTAAGATGGATGCAGAACAGCTCTTCAAAAGTAAAGCCAAAGCAAGTAGAGCTCCCCCTGGTGACTGGAGGCAGTATAGGTCATAAGCTCCACCCCCTCCATGTTAGTGGGCGGGACTTAGGCCAAACTAAAACTAAAATACACTCAAATATTGTTTTTCAAGGATGGTTTCGGTCATTTTAGGTTTTTAATATAATGCTGATGAATGTTCAAGTGTCAGTTTTTTGGATAAGTTTCATTTTAGTTAGCTATTTGATGCCATAGAAACCAGTAGAGACCAGTTGCCATGCCAACCGCTCCGTATCGTGGGCTGTGAGAGTTAGAAAAAATTAATAAAAAATAAGTCCAGTGTATAATCCATCATCTCCTTGTAACAGGTGGAGGTAGAGCAGAGCATAGTATTAATTAAACTAAAACATGAGTGAGTCTGGAGGAAGTGTGGGCGGGGAATCGATATCACGACTCCACGTGGCTCCGCCCTCGGGCCGTACTGATCAGACTCTGGCTCCAAACTGGCAAGATGGCGCCTCCCGTATCCCTGGGAAGATAGCGTCAGGAAGTGGAGACGTGTAGTCCATATTTATATACAGTCTATGCTTCAAATGAGTACACACCAGCTCCAGGCCCTGGGATCAAGTCTGGGTTCTGTTTCTTGCTCGAGGATACTTCAGCATGTGGTCCACGTACCAGGTCAACCTGCTTTACCTACCGGCCACAGATGCCTCTTAATCAGTGTGCCATACACGTACAGTTTCTTTCTCGGCTCATGCGTATTGAGTCTGAAAGGTCTTTTTAATCTTTCAGCATTTAGGAAGCATCTGTACAGTCACTTATTAATCCTTCATGTCTTCCATGACTCATCTGATTTTGTTACGGATGCCTGATTAAGCCGCTGCCATACAGGGAACACGCACGCTGTAAAGCATGTTGCAGCATTGTTATGAAGAGCCCTGGTGAGTTATTTATGCTGCCTGGCAGTATTCAAGTCACAGCTACTTAACGTTAACTTGGCTCTACTTCAGGCTCATCAAACCACAACGCTTGAATCATGAAACAGTGCCTAAACTAATAAGCACACGTACAGTACATCCCATCATTTAACAACTGAGGAGAAGGATTAAGATATCAACTTGTGTCTACATTTGTTTGAGGACTGCTCTTGCTGCTGCAGATTGTAAATATTGTGCATGTCAGACGCCCAGTGCTCCTGGAATAAAACGTCTTTATTGGGCTCCAGTCGGGACTGCAAAGCTGAACTTCCTTGTGAACTCGAACTGACTGCGATTAGATTTCTTCTGCCTTCGTCTATCTGCCTCTGTTTCCAAACTCCCCGACTCTCCATCAGATCAGAGTGATGAAATAGTGGACTGCCAAGCCACAGGCATTTTAAGACATCTGAATGGCTGCCAGGCATTTCATATGAGATTTTCAGAGAGAAGGAAAAAGGCCTGTGATTCGTCAGATTTGGGAGCGCTGGATGCCGTCAGTCTCCTCCACATTCTGCCTATTAAATCCTCAGCGGGAGGGATTCCTGAACCCGCTGCTCACTTCCAAACAAACCTCATATCTGTACATGCAGCCAGATACTGCAGCGCTAATGCTTCTTTCAAATGTTTTTTTATTTTTTATTTTTTCTAGCAGCATAGATTCCCTTTCAGCTGTCTCAGTGAAGAGCGCATGCCTGTGGTGGATCGTCCAAACTCTCTCCTCGTCGCCATCCAGATGCCTTCAGGTCCTAACTCCCTCGAGCAACAGTCACATTGCTCCTTAATAAAGCAGGATCAGGGCAAACACACATCTCTATTCAGATAATAAATCTCAGATGTAATCTTCAGGTGAGATAATGGTCCTGCAGGAATGTGGTAAAGTTGCTTTGGCAACCATTCGAAACTAGAAGAAAATGAGCCAAAGTAGATGAAAAGAGCAAAGCTGTGTTATCTTACTGAGTCCAACGTCAGTGACAAAACACCTCTTAGTCATTCTGTTGCTGTTCAAGGTATCCTAAATGTTTTACCTTGCTTGGGCCTAGTCCCTACTCTTTGGAGCATTAGTTCAGGAATTTGTGGTCATACATTTCTGCATGGTTCAATAATAAATATGACCTTGTGCTGTAGATTGTAACTCGAACATACCACATTGTCATCCTAATAAACGTACAGTGCGCACCACCGGTAGCTGTTCAGTATGAACTGGATGAATGGATTGTGGAAATTGCAGCTTCTTTTCTGTATTGTTCTACTACCCAGTCTGTGACTCTACAAGCCCATGGGTTCTATTGATTTCTATGACCTTTTCTTTAATGGGCACTGACCCGTACACATCTGTCTCTCTAAATGGTTAAAAGCGGCCACCTCGTACTCCTCTGACCACTAAGTAAGTAATGTTTCATTCTGGAAATTGGTCTTCTTCTTAATGTGTGTTTCCAGTGTTGCTAGAAGCTTATCAAGAGGATCACCGACTTCCTGAAATAGACCTGGAGACGATGTAGATATTTCCTCGGCTTCTTCATCAGTAGGTGAAACTCTTTTTGCTCCTCAGCATTGGAAGGACTCCATCTTTCAAGAAGATAAGCACAAAGTCATCCATATTGTCTTGTGAACCGTGAATTTTTGCAGCAAAATTAATAATAAAGAATATCTGACTCGGTGTGAAAGGTTTCTCTGCACTTGGTGTTTTTCTCTTTTGAGTCGAGGGGTGAATCCTCCTCCATGTCATGTTTTTTTACACAAGTATATATATTATCTGATCAATTCTACTGTAAATCAGGTCAGAAAAAATATATATATTTTTTTAGAAATTAGATTTTTGTGTACTTTATAGGATTAGCCTGGTGCAACTGATTTTTATGGGGGGTTTTTTTGTCAACAATTTCAGTCCAAAAATCAACCTACAATAATGGATACGGACAATTTTAAAATATTGTTGTTGCATAAACACATCAGTGAGCCCCACTATATACTATCTCTGACTCTGACTTGTATTGGTTCTCTTCCTATCTCCCTTTTTTGGTCTGACACAGCACCTTTATGTCAGGTGTCCCACAGGGTTCTGTTCTGGGTCCTATATTATTCTCTTTATTAACGTAGCCTCTTGGACCGTTTACCAGCTGTTACAGTGACATCTTGTTATTTTAACGCTCATAATAATAATCAGTTCCACTACTAATGACAGTAAGGGTTATCATCTCTTTGCATGATTTAATGATTTGAATGTGTGACTTTAATTCCATGCAGTACATAGGGTCGTTAAGTCTTTGTTTCATCTTAACATCTGACATCTTGTTGCCATCTTTGATCATGTCAGCCACAGTACGTGCTCATGCTTCCTGCCAATTAGGGAACGTTGCTAAATTAAGATCACGGCTGGCCAGGGTTGAGATGAAGATCATTATTTATCCTTGAATTTCCTCTCATTTACATTATTGTAATGTTCGTTTTACCTGTTTGAGTCAAAGAATTTCTTTTAACTGTCATTAAACTGTCCAAAATGCAGCGGAAATAACAAGCGATCCAAATATATTGTCTCCGCTCTTGTTTCCAATTAAATGTCACATTTAAAATACTGGTGTTAACTTTCAGAGCCTTGCATGATCAAACACCACCTGTACCCGTTTTATTGATGTGAAGCGCTGTTAAAAATGTTAAATAAAACTTACTGAGTGGTCACAGAAGTACAAGGCGGCTACTTTTAATCATTGCAGAGACAAATGTGTACAGGTCAGAGCCCATCTCAGAATAGGTCATAGAAATCAATAGAACCAATGGACTTGGAGCTGAGAGTCACAGACTGGACGATGCATTTAGTTCCGTTAAGTTTGGTATCTTTCATCTTAGTTTCCATCGTTGGTGATAAACGTAGGTACATTTCTTTGGTGCAGCTTCAGAGACTCAGAGCCTTCATGTCCTGCAGCCATGTTTTCCATCATTCCTGTACTCAAGGGCGAGACACAAAATAATCACTCTGCTTTATTATCCTTAAATCAAAGACATATACTTTTATATTTGACAATAAAAACTGGACAAAAACTTGTGTTTTCCAATTATTCGCTTCATTTGTATGTGAATGTTCTCCAATTTAAATTGGATGGAATATCCACCTCAGGACACCCTGTAAGATATCAACCAGCTTTTATTATTTTAACTGGCCTATCAGCTCCTTGATGTGATGACCAAGGGCATGCCATAAGATTGAAAAACTGGACAAAAACTAAACTATTCAGATCACTGCTGATGGCTTAACCAGTACGATTAGTACTATTCTGTCATGGACAAATACTTTTCTAATCTTGCAAAGCTAGAAGGTCTCTCAAATGTGCACTCCTGGGAAAATGCTGGCCTTCAGGTGCTGTGGCTTGGATGAATAGGAAAGAGCTCCCACAACTTCCAAAATGGGTGCTCACAAGCCTTTAGTTTGTCCAGAAACACTGGAGATGTGTCATTGTCATCTGACTAGTGGTTATCGTGCTGACTAATCCGGGTCTGGGAGGTGTTACTAAGACGTTACAGGCTGCTATGTGCAAGAAAAGACAGTAGCAGCAAATAAATATATCAGTCTGCATAGAATACTACATTATAAAAGGCTTACAAGTATATGAGCTTAAGATATGGCTTCATCTCCTCCTATAAGTCTCACTGCTTACAACCTGAGGTATGCAATGGTGCAGACAAATGCATTTACTTAGTCTTTTTACAAACAGTCTGCTCCGAGCCTGACTTATTTAGTCAATTTATCAAAATAGAAAGCTGCTCAGAAGAAAACAAACAAAAACAAGCGTATAAAAAAAAAAAAAGCACAAAATCTGATCATGGAATGTGTCACGTTTTTCTGTATCACAGTAAACTATTTATACACACTCAAGGTCTTGTGTTGCAAGACTGGATTTTTTTTTTTTGGCAGAAAACAAACTGAATATGTTCTCAGTGAACGCAGATAAAGTCAGTATCAACATTTGTGCCACTCTGGTTGGCTGCACACAATAAAATCTTGCAGCTTTCCCGGCTCTAAAAACACTCCCAGTGTAGCTGAGTATAAGCTGTAACATGAACAGAGATGTTGTGAGGACGCAGAGTTTAAAGAATTCATACAGTTTTATAACATTTGCTCACAGTGCATCGACTTATTGACTATTTATGAGGTTATTAGACGAACATGATAACGGACTGTCGTATTGAGGATAAACAGTTGTTCTTCAGGGACAATTTACCTCGCTCAAATTTAAATTGTCTTTCATTTCTGTCGTAAATTACTTTTTTAATCGCCGAACGGCAGACAGCGAGAGAGGTTAAGGCAGCTTGTTTCCTCTCCTCGCTCCGATCTGATGAAGATTTAACTGAAGCGAAATGAGTTTGTGTCTATTTCAAACATCTTACCTGGTGAAATGAAGGCATTTTATTAAAGTCTCCACGAAACAGCATGTCCTTTGTGTCACTGTCTATTAGCAGAATGAACCTGACAAAATATATCTTGTTCTTCTTTAACAAGTTAAGCTACATTAGGAGATTTTACTTCTGAATCTTTTATTTTTGTATTGTTCAAGCATCCCACTTGCTGATACCATCAGATGGATAAAAGGACAACTGATTATCAGATGCTAGAGCCACACAACAACACAATCCGGAGCCGTCTTAGAAGCAAAGAGGAATGTCTGAGCATTGCAGCGGTTTTGCACAGACATGAAACAATCGTACAAGTGGCCACCGACATCCAATCTTCACTGTAATAACGGTTCCGCTGTAATAATAACCCTCCGCGATGTAACGGCAGGTTGTGGAATGGATGGGAGATGCAGCTGCACCATTTTCAAAGCGGTATCCTTTCTAGGGTCGCACACTCTCATCGTCTGCATGTCTGCAGCTTCCTGGTTGAGCTGACGCACTGAAATCCATTTAGTTGTTGAATCTAGTGTTTGCAATGCGTCAGCAGTACTGTTAAACACGTCAGTGTGTCAGATGAGTTCTAATTTTCTCCACAGTATTTCAACACACTCGCTGCCCATCTCATCCTTACGGCTGCTGTGCTGCACCCCCGGAATATATATATATATATATATATATATACTGAGCACAAAGGTCAACGGTGGAGATAGCGGTGCTGTAGGAGTGGTGTGACACCTTCTAGGTCACCACTCAAAGGTTATAAATGTGCTTCCTGCAAAGGAGACAATTGCAAACGTTAGACACACATTTCTAGCTCACATTCAGTGAGTCCTAAAAACAAGCTGAAACCAAGGCAACTGGACTTGTGGAGTTTCTTGGAGTTTCATCCAAGTCTTCATTTCTAAAGGCCTGGTGGAGGAGTTGGGGTTTAAACTGCTGAAGACCAGATACTCTCCTGTAATTGGAGCAAACGGTTTTGACGGGTGGCGCTCTAATAACCCATTAAGATGCAGAGACTCCGGTCTCAAGGTGTATAAATTGTAAATGGCAGATTATAACTCAGTCTACCTCCCCTAATCGGAACGATTTCCCACAAGATATACGGCTTCCTTTACTCCTCTTCCAAACCATCTGTCTTCTCTGGCTAAAATGTGGAAGTCTTCAGAGTCTGTTTTTCCTGTGTTGAGCCATGCGTTTGTAAAGGGGTTGTGTTGTTTCACCATCGTACAAGTCTGTTCACTCATCACTGCAATGATGTGTGCAAACTGCTCCGCTGGGTTTGAAGAGAACAGGAATGTGGCGTTTGTGATACCCCAGCACTGAAGGGGATAGTTTGGATATCCACATGTTCCTGTTTAAACCCCAACGCTCCACTTGTCTTTTAGAACTGACAGAGCTACGTAGATGAGTGTCGAAGCGTCTTCAAGAAACTCTACAAGCCCTGGTTTTAGCTGGGTTTCTTTGGGTTATACCGTGACCTTGGAAGAACTGAGAAATGTCACGATTTTCAGTCAACAACCTGGTTGGTCCATCATAATAAGTGAGGGTGAATGTACTGTTGTCATTTCATCTGCTTATGCACGATGCTGCTTAAAAGTATTTCTTGATTTCTGCAGGATGACCCTGATGAAGGCCACAAGCTGAAACACATCAGTCTATAAAGTTTTTCCATCAAGTGCTGCTGGAGCCTTGACCTTTCTACATTTCTACATATAAAATATAAATTCATTTTCATTTCTTTAACTGGCTTCTCTTTACTTTCTTTCAGGACTTGTGCGAAAATCCGCTGATGCTTTGAGTCGTCTTTGTGTAGAAAACTCTGAAGGGGCGCAAATACTTTTAAGTGGCACTGCATGTGAAATGTTCATACATAAGGAGCGGCATCAATATTTCAAGACTAGCAATGCAAATATACTCGTAAGGGTATAATCGCTGGTAATCAAGAGTTCCTTTTACATCTTTTCTAAAGGTCTGTTGTTATTGTGCAGATGAAAGAGCAGTTTGGTCTGAAAGCTTTCAGGGCTGGAGCACTGATCACTGTGTTTACAGTGTCTGGGAGTAGTTTATGCAAATTCTCTGTCTTCCCATTTAAATCATTATTTTTCTACTTGGCTTTTTGTTTGATGCTTGGTGATAAGACGCAGAAAGAAAGAACAAAGTCAAACATTGTGACAACACGCCACATTTGCAAACTATACCATATAATTATATGGAACCAGCTGAACAGTGAAATTAATAGCATTGTTGACGGTTTCAAGTATCTTATTTCTACATAACTAGAATGCATTCATCTCACTTTTGTGCCTTTCTACAAATCTGCAGTTCATACATGTTCAAATGTTTAAGAAATATGCCTCCCGTACACAAGATGACAAAATTACTGCATAAAAATCAAATAAAAAATACAATGACAACACATGCTAGTTCAGGAAGTCTCTTCACACTCCTCTGACTTAACCCTTGTGTAGTGTTTTCAGTGTTTGCTATAACAAAAAGGTTGCGACTGATCATTTTCTGTGAAGAACACACAAAATAACATTGACCTTAATCACTGCACATTTGGGACGGGGTCATAGAGCCAATGAGTGGGATAAATAAGTAGCCTTGACCGTGTGACTCCTTATCGCGATCATTGATGAAGTTTTCTCTGCTCAGAGGGTGAGAAAGCCTTGGAAGACGATGAAGAGGAAGAATTTACAGAATATGGAGATCACATTTCTGATATAAAGACATGTAGCACCCACCTAGACCAGACCAGGCACCCCCACCCCATAGCAATGACACTCCTTGATGGCAGCAGCCATCCCCAGCAGGATGCAGCCTGACACAGACACACACACACAAAAACACTTTAGGAACAACTAAAAAAAAACACATGAAGAACAGCACAAGGTGTTGACCTGGCCTCCAAATTCACTAGATCCCAAACTGATCAAGTATCTGTGGGATGATCCACAGAGGCCCCTCCCCTCAGAAGGCCCATGTCCATTCTCTGATGAGTCACCACAAGGGAGACAACACAACATTAGAAAAGTGGTCATAATGTTATGCCTGATTGGTGTACATTGTCATTATATGTTGTTTGTTTTGCTCATCTACAGTGGGAAAGGGAAGAAGAAGAAGAAATGCAGCACCACGCATTCAAAATAAAAGGAGGAAATTAAACATCAACATTTCACCATCTTCTCTTTAATCTAAATCAGACTAACTCCATGTGACACTTTGTTTAGCGCATTGTTTTTTCCCGTCTTAAATAAATGAATACTTTTGCACAAAGGGGGGGGGTTAAAGCAGTGAAGAACTGTTTGGAGGGTGACAGGATACTTCTTCACCGACTAGGAGAGCAGGAATCAAGAGCCTCGTCCTAAGAGGAGTAATCTATCAGTGGTGTTGTTGGTGCAGGTGTTGGCGCTACTTGCAAAAATAGTGGTGGAGGGTGGAGTGGTGATTATTACTTGTCAAAATATTCCAACACCCTCCTTATACAGTGCATAGAGAATGGTTAATAATTGCATTGTTTACATTCGATTGATGTGTGGTCCATTTTCACCCAGCACCTTTTCCTGTACATACCTGACCCACAATATATCTGACATGATATGAACCTGTGGCATTTCTTTTTCCTCTAGTCCAGATCCGGCCTGCAACATACCTTGACTTACAGCCAGTTTAAACAGTCCCGTGCGTGGGTGGGATAAGCGTAAGATCTGGCGCATGTTTGGCCCATTAGATGCCATGAAATCAACCCTCAAATCGTCTTCCCCCGGTTTGGCCCAAACCTGCACCACAAGATCCTAGTTATACAGTTTGGCCCACGCTAAGGTGAGCATCTGGTACACTTATTTGGCTCAGACTGGGTCCACAGCACTCCTGACATCTGGCTCAGATAAGATGGAACCGTGGGTGAGTTTAGGCAGCCAGGTGTACGCCAAGTCAATGCTGTTGGTCTGAAACTAATTTGGGCTATGAGTTAACTGCAGATGTGGGTCAAATCGTCGTTGCTATATCTGAGTTAGGGTTCAAAATAATTGTTTTGATCTAGATCTTTTCTCCAGCTTGGTATGCAGGTACGTTGCTGTTGTGTTTTCAGAAGCTGGGTTGAACGTGCCGTACGCCCTTCACACATGCTTCTTTGGAGCAGAGTTGGTCATTCAGTTGGCATTTAAAAGGTGGTCTGGGCAGTTTTTTTGAACAAAAACAGAAGTCAGTGGCTTCTCACCGACACTTAACAACTCGAGATGCTTCAATGCTGAGCAGTAAATATGCCCTCCCCAAGAAACCTCGAAGTCTCCATCAATCCGCCATCATGACCTGTGAAATACCCCCAAAACAACCGGCGACAAAGTGACAGACGGAAACTGGCGACATGCTGCAGATTATCTCTTCAGTGATTTCAGTAATCATGCTATTGTCCCTCTCCTTTGGCACAGCTAACACACACACACACACGCACACATACTGTATATACCCTTCAACAGCTCAGTGGAGCTGAATTGCCATGGCAACGCAGGGCTAAAGAGATTTCCAAGTAGCTGTGCTATGGCAAGAATTCAAAGAGGAGACGTCTGTAAATGCAAACATCTTTTGGACGGGTGCAATCAGATGCTAAGAGAGGCCGCTCCCTCAAGTTCTAGTAAAACTCGAGACAAAAGAGGGACTCTTTTGGATTTAATGACCAAACACGGCGCGCTTCATTATGTGTGAATTTGGTTAAGCCTTTGTAATTTAAAGTTTAAGCGGAAATGAACAGTGAACGGCGTGCTAATTACACCATGAGTTTACTGCGTAGACCAAAAAGCAGCTGCAAGTGAACGCTGGGTCCGTGTGGCTGATCTGTTACACAACGCTGAGTGTTTTTCTACAGCAGTGCACCGTCCTGCAGCTAAAAAGGTGGAGTCATCAAGGTCAGATAAGTACAATATGATGCCGGCGCTGGTAATTGGAGGGTTGGCTGCTAACACATCCACAGAGCCCTCCGGTAACGTGTCAGTGCAGCCGGCATTGCTTCATGTTAGTCCGGGCAGCCGCGCAGTGGGACGCGGCGGATCTAAAATTGGCTCTCGTTCGATCATTTCGGTGACTCGGGAGATAACGCCAAGACTGTGGGCTTCATCGGAATCACACCCCTGTCACGGTAATGGTCTCACCCTCCTACGACTGCAACCTGGAACTGAGGAGAAAGGAAAGAGGAGGAAACGGAGAAGTAAAGAAAAAATAAAGGCTTATGAAGAAAGACTCAAAAAAATGGGATGCACTTTAAGAACAAAACATTTACAGCGGTTTCAGGTTTTGAGGCCTCTTTTTTATCAATACTGCTGATGATGTTTGGGAGCTAGATTGGATCGGGGCACAAAAAGACTTGATCAGGACATCCCTATCTCAACCCCAACCATACTGCCCTGCTGTGGTCGCTTAGGAAGCCTCTACAGTATAATCAAGCCTCACAACTGTCAGATTCCTACATTACATACTGAACATTTACCCAATAAACTGAGGCTGTAGTCGTCCCTGCAGGGGCTCTGGTTCGATTCCAGCCTTGTCCCGTCTCCGTCTCACCCCTGATAAATTCTGTGTTTCAGTCCGCCTCAGATAAGAGATGTTAACACTGATAACACAGTCCCGTTTACACCTTGAGTCGGTACCAAAAGGGCAGGACACCATCCAAGCTGATCTGAACAATTTCCTCCAGGTGTTTCTTTTTTAACAGACCTCAGTCATGTTTTCAGATGGTCCAAATAAAAACCCAAACTTCCGCACCAGTCATTTAGAACCAAAGAAGCCACTTGGATGAGTGGTGAAACGTCTCGACGAGTTCAGTTGCCCGTGTTTTACCAGCAAGTGGTTAATGAAGCGTAACCGTGATGCTTTGTAACTCTAGAAAATCAAAAATCATCAACTTCATTTTCAGAAGGCAAAACTAATTATACCTACCCAGCCCTCGGGCCTCGGTGATGCTGCTGAAAACAAATGGCAGTGACTGATTGCAACACGTTGTACACCGACCATAAAACTATAGATGTGGTTTCATAATATAAATTTATAAAAGTGAATCAATACTTTTAATAATTATGTAAAATCTGTACATAAAGCTGATGTTATGGATTAATTCCATTCCACAGCTTCACTACCTTTGAGGCCACTGTTTATGATCCAGATACAGGTCACTGAAGCATGTACATAGTGGAATAAGCATGCATAATAGTGCTCTGTGCTCTTACCATCCCACTCGGCCAACCCCAAATTCCTAAAAAAAAAAATCCAGAAAAACCTGCAGAAGAGAAGGCGGCTTCAGTGATAACATTAAGCACACTTCATAGACATGTACGACTGCTTGGACATGTCCTGCACACACGTCACCAACATTTTATGGGCTCTAGTGAAGCCTCTCTGCTCGCTGTCATCGTCCACTAGATGAAGGAGCAGCAGAGGAGACTCACCAGGTCTGACGATTGCACCGTACGACCTACTATCCACCAGAGCTGCTGAGTCACACTCCTGTCGCTCCTCTTCTTCCTCTACTGCGACCCATGGACGCCGTGGACTTCTCAGGTTGTGTGGGAGGAGCTGTTAAAATATATTACGTTGTTTTCTCTAAATACCGTCGGACACGTGGAATAAAACAAAGGACAAAACAAAGGTGTAGCATACCCAGAAATATCCCCCCGTGCCTGTCAGCCTGCATTGCCACACCTGCTTGAGCGACGTTGTCGTGTTGCTCTTCAGCTGTGCTGTTCCTTGCAACATAGCGGTGCATTATATCTCCTTGCAGACATACGTGGGTTGAGGTTGCTGTCACATTTTGCTCCATTCCTGGAAACAGCTGCTTTTTCCTGATGCAACCAGCTAGCTCAGGCACGGGTTCTGTCCGTCTTTGAACGTCTTTGCTGATGCCCTGGCGGAGCACATCACTCAAAGCAAAATGCTCCAATGAGCCAGCGGGTGATCATCTTCATCTGTTTGACATCTTAGGGCGTTTGAACTAAGGCGCATGACGCGTTCCCTCTGAAGCCGCCTGCTTGATGTCCCGATTAGGACCCAATAACTTTTGTTGAAAAGGGGGTAAAGGCTCTGGCTCAGTACACTGGGGAAATGTTTTGGTTGAACTACATGACCATGGGAATGTGTATTAATAGAAGCCCACTTCAGGCAACCTTCCACATGTTACAGCTACACATTTTAAGCTTGGTAAGGGTTGGAACAGGAGTGGTCCTGCATCAGGATTACATGCTGGGAGATAACATGCCAAAACCACAACACGCCTCCTGATGACTTGGCGTGTTATGCTGTTAGTTGATACCAGGCGGCCATGAGAGCAAAAGATCCATGTAATCATGTAAAGCTTCTGCTCTTAGGTCAGACTGATAACAGCCCAGCAACAGGCAACAGAAGTACGTGCTATGGTCTTAATCCAAATGTTACCCTACGGACAAAATTATGAGGAATCCGTCCGTTTGATATATTGACATTTGGAAATATCCTGTGTAGTTTGAGTCACTGTACTCACGTGCCACAAATATGTCATTACACAGCTTCAATACAACACAATGTTTTGTTTTATGAATTTTTTCTTCCTTGCATTGAACGGTGGGACCTGGGGCCTCATGTACAAAGGTTGCGCACGTACATAAACGTTCCGTACGTACTCGCTCACGGAAAAGTTCAGATGTATCAAGAGTGAAATGTCCGTGAACTTGTACGTGCCTACGCCAACGTCATGTCTGGCGTACGCTGGCTTCTACAGATGTTGATCAATTTAAATAAAATTTGCATATTTAAAAGGGGGCGTGGATAGGGAGGGGTCAGGTACAACATGTGCACACAATTGGGATGTACAAAGGAAATGTTCGTCTGGATGTGAGTGTGCGCCACGTTTTAGAAGGAAATCCACGCAAGTCTTTGTAGATGAGGTGTACAAAGACTTGATTTAGGGACTGGAATGCAGTGGATGCTACTGGTTGTTGTATAAGGACCTCTGGGCGCTTTTGACGGGTCAGAGGTGGTGTTTGAGGGCCTCTGGGTGCTCCTCGGGAACCAATGTACACTTTAGGGACACCACGTGCTTCAGAAACAGCTTTGGTGATCGTTGTTGCAGAGCGATAGGAACTAAAGACACTCTGATAGAGAGAAGCTACAGTAAAGCAAGAAGTCATAAAATGATGTATGATCTATATCCATCCCCAAAGTTGATGGATCTCCAGCTGAGATCTCTGTCCAGAAGAAGAGTGCAGTGGGACCCTAAAGCTCCCAGGCCTCTGGTTGAAGACCCCGAGCATGAAGGGGGAAGCAAAGACCACCCACAGGAGGTTCTAGTGCTCATGTACAGTGTTCAGAAACAATAGCGCCGACGTCGACAACAGAGCAATCTGTCTCTATGCATCCAAGGAAATAATCAGATATAATAGTGGTGATAATTAGTAAGGGTGTAAAACAACCAGTCGTTTCATTACTGTATACATAGATGTGTGTGTGGGACATAAATGTAAAAGGTAATGATATCAATATTCACGCTTTGTCAGCATCAGGGTGGCAGCTCATTACAGGAAAATACACTCATGCTTACCGGTCTTACATGAATATTACAGTACATTATGCATAATGACAGTCTCCCTTACCTCTGCCATTTATATTTTATCAACACATGCCACGTTAGGCTTCCTACTCTAAGTATGACCCCCTCAAAATGAACTTGTGGGGTCTATATGTAGCAGTGAGGGACTCCTCTGGTTATCGGCCCGAACCGATATAGTTAAGATCATAAAGACCGTCCCATAAAGACTGGAATACAGTGGCTCCATTATGGCCGTGATTACAATTAGAAAGCAATAAAAGCAGTATTTTAATAACTGGACTTGTGTAAACACCGCCTGCGTTAATGCCGCTGTGCTCGTAGTTGCAAGCCTAATTGCAGTAGTAAGCTATACGGCGAACTCCAACTGCTCTTAAATTAGTTAAGGCCGTTTAGGCTGTGTAATATCCATTTATCCGACGTTTCGTTCTCTGCACAGTTTGTGGTTAGATAACAAACGATCTTCCATAGGGACGCAGCTGCTTTGTTTTTATTCCTTTCTTTTCTTCTGTTTATAGATTCTCTGTGGGCTCCAAAGACAAAAAAAAAAAATGACATGGCATGAAAAAATTATCACGTTGGCATTGGAGTCAATTGTGAATTAGTTCCCAGTCCAGCAAGAAAACTGTAGATGCATCCTTTTCAGAGCATTGTCTTTACTGGCTATAAAAAAATAAAACCTGAGATGATATGTGCACACAGTAATCTTATGGTCCATGGTGGAAAATGTGCAAAAACACTTTTTAAAGTCAAGATATGGTTCAGTTTGAGCGATTCACAGCCAGAAGTGAATGATCTTTCTTTTTATTCTGCTAGGTTCCTTCCACAACCATTGCTCTTCTTATCTTTGGGTCAGTCCCATGTCCACACATGTTCATCTCAACAGTTTGGCAAAATGCTGCTTGTATCGGAAGTTTAAATTTCCTAATTTGGAAAAGGAAATGTGGATCAACTCTGACACTTGATGCCTGGTCAAAATGATGAAAAGCGTCAAAAGCAAATCCATGAAACTAAAGGAGGAGAACACAATCAGCATTGGATCCTTCGCCTCCTCGTCTCCTCAGCCTCATTTTGTCGAGGGCGTACTGCCCAGGGGTTGAGGCAGAAATATCTGGAGTCATCTCAAATGAATTGAATTTCAAACATTTTTTGAAGCTGTGAACTTCTGACTCCATTTGCAGTCACCAGCTGTGACAAGTATGTGAAGTAGTCTGCTTTAATTTTAAGCTGAAAGGGAAAATCATTAATTCAAGCACTGGGGGTGGTCTTTGAATTGTATTTGAATCATGTTTGATGTGAGAGGAAATTACACAGGACTCTCCTTCCTACCATGGTCTGATTTGAGCAGTTATATTGCAAGAAAAACTACAAAGAAACAAGGTTTGTTTTGTGTCACACGGTTCTGGAGACAGCCTTCTTGCTCCTAGGTGGTCAAAACAGGCTTATCTGTGGTTGGGGCACCAATTTTTACTTTTTTAATATACTATTAGGTGCAAAGTTTATCTTCTTTACATTTCTAGAAATATGTAAAGTGCACATAGGATGCCCATCACGGACGGACAACCTGTAAACTGTTAACAGGCTGAAAGGACTCGGGGCTCACACAGGGTTGTGTGGGTGATATAACCATTCTCAGAAATTGCTGAAAACGTTACTGCTGGCTATGACAGCAAGGTGTCAGAGCATAAAGGGCTTTTCAGTTTCCTGTGTGTGGGACCATGTGCCCTCGCTGACCCTTGTCCATCACGGAAAGGGCCTACGATGTTTCATGAAAGCATCAGAGCCGGATCAAGGTGCAGTTTTTACTATTTATGTGCAAGAGATGTCGACAGGCTGTGCAATGAGAAGACGGATCGACAGATCAGGGAGTGTGATGCTCTGGTCAATGCTCTGCTGGGAAACCTCGGCTCGTGGCATTCATGTGGTTGCGGCCTCTTTTTCGAATGATGATCCTGCCTGCCATTGGTGGGACCTGTAGATTTGTCAGGGAGGGAAATACTGTAATGGTGACAAAGGTGGTCAAGGTCAATACACTAGACATGGTCACCTTGCAATGAACAATAGATTGCGACACTGCGATGTTTAATTCAGCTGACAGAGGTGACCTGTTTAATACACTAGACACTGTCACCTTGCAATGAACAATAGATTCACTGTGATGTTTAATTCAGCTGACAGTACCACCAGTCGCCACCAGACCGCTGCCATTTATCTTTCATGACTGCTCACAATCGTCTGATTTAATTCATCCTTTACATTTAATTCTAGCTGCAGTTGATCCAGAATAACGAGCAGTGGCTCAGGGTTGCTAGTGTTCAGTGGATTCAAACATTTGCAACTCAGCCTTTGTGCTTCATATTAATAGAAATGCAAAGTCTTGCGGTGTAAGTGCTCCTGCATTTCCCACAGTGGTAGTTGAGGAGGAGGAAGGAGTAACGGCATGGAAGCCAAGCACTGAGCTGCTGTGGAGAAGGTCAGCAGCAGACTGTGTTTTAACCACCTGGAACAAGGCCCACCTACAAATCTACACGCATCTCTTTTTCACCTTGTTTCCTTTTCTGACGGTGAAAGTGATTACCCTGCAAACCTCACGGTAGTCAACGAGATAATGTCATGAATAAACATATCTGTGGCTCACAATCAAACACAAACTAACACACACACGGTAAATTAAAAAGGATTGTGACGGCTTCCAGGCCTCAAGAAGTATTTCCTCATTTGCCGGTGTTTGGGGAGTGGTTCATTAGTAGTGATGGATGACACCTGAGCTGATGTGATTGCTAGCCTATATCTGTAGGAGTCTGAGTAGTCTCACTCTTTCTCTACTTTGGTTTGTCTTGTGTTCTGGTTTACTGACTCCAGATTTGATTTAGATTTACTTTGTTTGAAAGATTCATGTGTGTTCTTCACATGCTGTCCATCCTTTTAGCCGGGTCGTGAAACAACACTGTCACACTGTTACTGAACTGACAGCGCATTTGTGTCTCCAAAACCTGTTGCTTCATTCATTAATTCTTTCATTATGGCATACACCCAGTTGTACAGGTAGCAGTGAAGGGAGAGTGTTACTTACTTGAATGATACACAGCCTGGCCAAAGTTAAAAGTCTCCACCTGGATTTAATTAATCAAACAGGTAGGAGCCTCCTGTTGGATAATTACTGCATGGGTGATTATATTTCAGCTGACAACAAGTTATTTAACCCCAACTGATGCAATGAGTAGCTTCTCATTTCTTAAACCACCATGTCTAAAGACACATCCTGTGGTCGTGGAAAAGATGTTAGTCTGTTTGAGAAGGGTCAAATCATTGGCATGCATCAAGCAGAGAAAACATCTGAGGAGATTGTAGAAACTACTAAAACTGGGTTAAGAACTGTCCAAGGCATTATTAAAAACTGGAAGGATAGTGGAGAAGCATCAGGGTAAGAAGAGAGGCAGATGAAGTGATGCACCCATCATGCCTAGTGTCTACTGTACAAGCCTGTGGGGGCAGTGCTATGATCTGGGGTTGCTGCAGTTGCTCAGGTCTAGGTTCAGCAACATTATGTGTCCAAAGAATGAGGTCAGCTGACTACCTGAATATACTGAATGACCAGGTTATTCCATCAATGGATCATATTCCAAGATGACAATGCCAGGATTCATGGGGCTCAGATTGTGAAAGAGTGGTTCAGGGAGCATGAGACATCATGTTCACACATGGATTGGCCACCACAGAGTCCAGACCTTAACCCCATTGAGAATCTTTGGGATGTGCTGGAGAAGGCTTTGTGCAGTGGTCAGACTCTCCCATCATCAATACAAGATCTTAGTGAGAAATGAATGCAACACTGGATGGAAATAAACCTGGTGACATTGGAGAAGATTATGGAAACAATGATACGGAGAATGTGTGCTGTAATCAAAGCTAATGGAGGTCCGATGAAATATTAGAGTGGGTGACTTTTTTTTTTTTTTATATGGATGGTGACTTTTTTTTTGGCCAGTCAGTGTATAAACTGTTTTAGTGAAGTCGCTCTTTAGAAAGTCTGGAGTTCAAAGTCAGATTGAACAGCGTAAACAGAGTCAGTGTGTCGAAGCCTCGTATCTGACCAGCATGATAAGCCCACATCAGAAGACTGCGGCTCCCACTGAAGTCTGGCTAGATAATATGCACACTGATTTGATGAAAGTGATGATGTTCGATATCAGGAAAATCTCTTCATTCTGATGGACTTCAGAGGCCGGAGTCTCCTGATAAATCTCCAGCGATAAGACATGAAAAAAAAAAAAAATTTTAAAAAACAACAGCTACATGTTTTGTGTTAATCAGCTAATTCCCGAATCAATAAAAAAAAAAATGAAAAAAGTTAACTTTCAGTCAAACAAAAGCAACATCTCCTAGTGAACGGCACTTTAAATATAACTGTCTGAAATTAACTGCAACCCCTCGCTCTCAAACACAGGAACAAACGCTCACCGATTACTTTAATGTATATTCATTCACAAGGATTCATCTTTCCAAGTGGAGCCTTCAGTGAGGCCCAAGGACTAGAGGTGTGCGATACCGCTAGATTTGGTATCGATCCGATACCAAGTAAATACTGGGCCAGTATCGCCGATACCGATACCGATATCGATACTTTTTAAAAATTAAGGTGGATGCACCATCAATCTAAATCTGAATTAATTCTCATGACATTTTAAGTGTTTTCGTGATTTGCCTTTTGGATTATTAATCAATTAAAGTTCAATACAGAATTTGGTTTATAAGTAAATAGAAATACTTTATCACAATAAAAGTTTTTGTTCAGAAACAACACAAAATGATCACTTGAGGACAAATAAAAACAAATTATTTTTCAGGCATGTTCAGAAACTACAATAAAAACTTAATCTCTCCCTTCATTGAACTTCTTTCTGGACTTTTTTTCTTAAATAAACAAAGTGTAGAAAATTATCACTCCACAACAAATATTATAAATAATGTAAGGAAGTGTTTAGGAAGTACAATACAATACGAAAATAAGACATTTCTCCCCTTTAGTGCACTTTTTTTTGTCATATCAGCATCTGTAGGGGCCAAGTGGGCGGGGATTTTGTTGTGTTACCACTGTATCTTACCACCTTTTAACAAATAGCACAACTTGCTATCGTTTCATTTTCGGCCCGAAAATATAACCAAACAGCCCTACTCTTTCTCTCGCTGTGTGTAATGCGTTGCTGCTGGCCGAGCCTGGCTGGTAGAGGTGGGCGGTGTTCGGTCACCTGGCGCTGCGGAGTCACGTGAAGCTACAACAAACACACGCGAGGGGGAGGAGGAGCAAAATGAGCCTGATCTGCTCTGTGACAGCAGCGGCATCTAGACAAACAGAGTCAGGTCGCTTCTTTAATGAAACGAGAGAAACTGAAACTTAAGTATCGATCTCATTACATTGGTATCGATCAATATCGATACCAACGTTGGTATCGATATTATCGATATTTGGATCGATCCGCCCACCTCTACCAAGGACCATTAATCCTAATCTTTTTAAAGGATTATAGTAGCTGGCATATTGACAGGCGGCTGCATCAACACACATCAAAACACTGTGGAAGTGGCACATAAGCTCTGAGACTCTCTCACCCAACACACACTCACGGTACTGTACGCTTACTTATGCCTACTCTATAAATTTTCACTCTGGTCGAGGGGTGAAAAGTCAGACTTAACTCCAACGCAAATCCCCTGAACTCATTATGCAGATAGACAGGGGGATCACGAGGTTTGTGAGGAGAGAGAAGAAGAAGTGTTGCAGAGAATAATGGAGAGTTAGATCTTAAATTAAGAACAACTGTATACAGACTTTGAACTGATAGCGTTTAAAGCAGCCGCACACCAAGAGCAGCAAGGATAACGCTCATAAATGTCTCTCGTTGAAACTTCAGTGTTTAATTAGTGTTTAAGTTCAACACTGACGCCAGCAGTAACAGTATATCTCTGTATCGCTAGAAGGGATTTTCTGCTCTCTTTGCCGCCCCTCCCCCTCCACAGGGAGAGCAGGGTGTGGGACAGTATAGAAGGATGGACGGCCACTGCTTAAAAACTGTGTTTACAGTGTTCCCGATCAGAACCGGTCTTTTAATATTGAGCATCCGACTCCTGATCTGACATTTAACGCTGCCATAAACTCCCTAACCCTCTCTGGAAGATGTTTCTCCTTGACACTGTCTCCAGGAAACTTTTCTCTTCTTCTAAACGTTCAGTGTTTGTTGTTGTTGTTTGGCTGCAGCCTTTGACTGAGTGGACTCCATGGATTCTGTTTAGATGATCAACTACTACCACCTCACCACACATCCACCCACATTGCACTGTTTAACTGCTGTCCGACTCACTTCATTTTCCAGAGTGATGTTTTGGTTCCTTTTCTTCTAGTGGTTCAATTTTAGGCAGCTTTGATGCTACCCAACCTCCATTAAAGCAGAAGAAGAAGAAGAAGAAGACGGTTTTGATGCTGCAGGGATGTGGTCTTGGTTCATGGCAGATCTAAAATTACTTGAAAACTACTTGTCTGAAGTCTGATCCGATCATTTCAAACATTCCCTGATACCCATCAGGGCATCCTTAGCTTGACATATAAATGTTGGCCGTGAGTCATCCACAGAATGCAAAGCGCTCGCTGCAGAATATAATTTACGTTGACTCCACTCACACTCTCACACACGTCCACATATCTTAACAGACTTAACATATCTCAATTATCTTAATATGTGTCTCGCTGAAGCGGGGAAGATAATTGAGATGTGTTAAGTCTAAGAGGATCTTCCAGATTTCCCTCTCAAATTGAGTTCTTCCACATGACTTATTCAGATGAAGCCATCATTATGTACATTATGTGTTTGAGATGTTTGGCTTCCTCAATGAAATAGTAAGTTAATGGATGCTTGAAGAGCTTCTGCTTGACTTCCAGAAGCATTCAATGCACTTTATAGATCTTTATGCATGTCTTCACAGCATCAGCGCTTAAAGAGGCGGATTTGTTTGCAGGAATTAAATCTAATGCTCAAAATTATGTCGCAGTTTCTTTCTGCGTTAGCCGAGGATGAAAAGTATTCGTCGACGTCCATTTTTTTCTGTGAGACATTGACGAGTTAAAGATGATGATAAAAACTACGATGACATGTTGATGAGACATGATGGGACTGGAACTTGTTTTATGTGGTAAGCTTCAGGCTAAGCCACCTTTATGCAGCAGGAAAACAAACTTCATTACATTAAAAATGGGACGTTTAAGTAAAGTGTCCCAGATGAAGGTAGTAGACCTGGACAAGAACCCCCCTGGGGTCTATAGCTGCTGGTAAAGATGGGAGCAGATAGGCTGGGGTGACTTCAGACCCCCTGGACAACCAGGATGAGTTGCAGATGTAGATTATGGAAGAGGAGGAGGACTGACGGTCTGAAAAGCAGGGTGACAGAAGAGCAAAATTTACTTAACTCAGACAACACAAGCAAACAGATGATTGGACAAGAGAGGTTACGTTCAAATGAGAAGGAAGTGATTGGTTCTTTATAAATGAAGTTCAGATGATCCAAATAAGACTATTTCTGCTCCAGAGTAGCACACGTTACAATAAAAGGCCCAACCTGTATACCTTGAGTTTTCCTGCAACATTCTGCCTGAAAACCAGAGAAGCCTGATTAACACCACAACATGTGCATTCGTTCCAGCTTTGAGGGAAAGTAAAGCAGCAGTGACTGTCCTCCAGTTACCTGTGTTTGCTGCAGCTGGAAGAAGCAACCTTGCACTGCAGAGTTTATCAGTTTATCAAACTTTAATGACAGAGATGACATAAAGATTTCTGACATGGGCATGAATCTTAGATGTGAGCGGCACCAAGGGGCTGACTGCACCGCCTCACATATACAGCTGTCTACTTACTGTACAGCTTTCTACACATGTCATTTCTTGCCTTTTCAAACTGCGCACATTTCCTCTCTTCTTCTGGTGGACGTTAGCAGGGATTCGATAGTTCGTTTTGAAGGTAACAAACATCACGTCACTGGTGCATTTTGCTCCGGTGGAGTTTTACTTCTCATCCGTCCCGTCGCTGTGTCGACTCGGCGCATCGTTCCTCCCAAAGCAAACACTGCAAGTCATTGCTGTCACAAGGCAAATAAGCGGGTGCTTGGTTTTGAGCAAATACAAACACTGCAGACTTGAAATGAACTGAACTGAAACTGTAATTTTGGAGAGAATTAATTGTGTTTGTCTGCAAGTGTGGAAGATTCAGACTGTTCCCAGGGTCCCTGGAATCTGACAACACAGCTAACTTCTGTCTGTGAAACTCTTCATCATTCGTTTTCTCCCGTTGTTGTGATTCATGATGCTGCTGCAAAGTGATTACTCTGTTAAAGGGGCACGCTGTCTAATGAACATGAAGTTCCTAAAGTCACCATGAGGGCTATTAGTCTGCCTGCAAAAACAGCCGTATGCTGTTCTCTGTCGCCTCGGAGGGAGAACTTAAAAGTCTGAGAAAATGGACCAAATAATGTCATCAGAGTTCATCGCAGCTTGGGGACTGAGATCATACATCCGAACACTTTTATTTTGAATAGTTTAACTTAATGATGCTGCTGAGTTATATAATGGGAAGTGTAGGATTCTGCATTTTAACCACGAGAGTGTCAAAGATCTAGGGATTACAATATTAGTCACTTCTTTGGTTCTTCATATTGGTGCAGACAGACTTCATGCAGAACTGGACTTTTGTACAAAGGTTCTTGTTCTCCAGTGCGGATTAAATTAAAATTTCAAAGTCAAGATTATTTCTCCCTCTGTGTTTAGTGTTTTATTGGCATTTCCTTTGAGGTGGAACAATCTGGAACAATCTGGCAGCTCATGAAGAGTAGGAAATAATGTCAAATAAAGGTAATCACTGCAGTTGACTAGTTCAAACATTTATTAACTTAAAGTAAAAGCATGTCAAACCTGTGGTGGCCCCTGGAGAAGAAAAGAAAGTCATGCAGCGATGCACTGAATGCATTGGCATTTCATATCCGGACAATTAAGTATTTTTTACACGGTCAAAAATCCTGGGTTTGTAAAGATCTTGAAAACAGCCTGTTGCATGTGTGGACCACCTAGAGTCTGCAAACATTTTGCAGAGGTGGAACTGCCTCATTTGCATGATGGAACAGAGAGAAGATGGAGAGGATTGGCGTGCAGCTGGAGAAGACGGTGTTTCGCTCGACAACAACAGCGACAGATGTTTAGACCAGCAGAGCCGTGCGGCCTGACACAAACCTGACTGCTCATTTCACCGAGGAGGACTGTTAGCGATGCCGTTTTCATGTTGCTGGTCATCTGTTGCTCTGCTGATCAGCCGCGGCACTTTATTACAGAAGAAGAATGTTTAACTCAAGTGGTGCCCAGGCACTAAAACCACCACACTGTGGTGAATATTCAATGCTAGAGGCCGTCTTAATGAACAGCAACACTTTTTATGTTGAATGACGTAGCAGCTGTCATCTTTTTTTTTGCTTTTTCATTGCCGTCTCTTTGCAGTGAGTTATGCACAAACACAATAGTCTCAGCTTTCGGTGTCATTCTCGTTGGTCCTGCAAGCGGCAACCGTCGTTATCAAATCTTCTCTTTTAGCAAAAGAGTCTGTTCTGCAGACCTCCGCTCTGGGGATGGGGGAGGTTACATACTGTTGCTCAGGGGTGCCAAACATACGGCCCGAGGGCCAAAACCAGCCCACCAGAGGGTCTAATCTGGCCCGTGGCATGAATTTGCAAAGACTTTAACTGCTATTTTTTAATTGAAGTAACTGCTATTCCTAATTTGTCCATTCTTTTAGTAAGAGTAGTGGACAGAACTCAACACTCACAACTAAAAAGCAGGCAGCAATGTATTTTTCTTCAAAAATGTCCTTTTTTTCCCATAAAGTGTTTTGTAAATAATGTACTTGTTCTTCTTTGCACTGAAATAAAGGCACAAATTTGGAGTTGTCTTTATTTATAGGTTACTGTGCTATTATGTTACTGGTCTGGTCCGCTTGATATCAAATTATTCTCTATGTGGCCCCTGAACTAAAATGAGTTTGACACCCCTGCTGTAGCTAGAAGGAGTCAGACGGACGTAGCCTGACAGAACTGGGAGAAATCGTTGCATCTTGCCCTTGTATGATTTATTAATTCTGTTTTACAGCATTGACGGGCTATAAATTAAACATTTTTTTATTATTAAGCCGCCGGCCATACGATATCTGACCTCGTGTCAATTGGCACTTGGGCCGGACTTCAACATTTCACCCAGGGAAGATGGAAAACACCCAAAGTACAACCACTAATCTTAATGTAAACCGTCATTTAAAAAACATACCACTCAAATAACATTTCATTTCTCTTCCGGGGGCCGAATCTATCCTTCCCAAAGGCGTTTATTCAGTACATGCAGCAGAACACTGATGAATGTGCATTGTGCCAATCAGTTGTACATAATGAAGGCTGTATAACTTATGTAAAAGCTGCAGTGCTCTGAATGAGTTAGCCTTCTGTGGCGGCGTAAGGTGTCATTTGCGACCTTGCAAAACTCTCAATAAATTAACTTCTAAATAACAAGGAGTGAAGATGTGTAATAAGAGCCTTTGCTTTTTTTTTTTTCTGTCCTGATCAAATTCGTTGTGACTTTTTTTTTTCTTGCCGTGTTAATAAAGGACAAGGATAGGGACATGCTCATATTTGCTCAGACAGAGGATACCAGACACCCATATTTAATCATGGAGCCGCCGAGCTCTGTTTGCTCATCTTGCCGAAACAGAAGCAATTTGTCATACTTTGTGGGAGATGGGTCTCAGTCCAAGCTTCAAACGGCGACAATGAGAAGCCTGACCTGGGTCCTTTACCATTTCAGAGAAGCGTTTTCTTTATGAGGCGCCGAGTTCAAAGGTACCGTCGCTTCGCCGTCCGTCGAAGGCTGCTCGATGACAGTACAATCTATTCACTGAAGATTTTGAAGTTTGCAAAAGTCCTCGCTCTGACCTCTCAAAACCTTACCTATGCTTTGTACGCTCAAGAAAAGGAAAGAAAATAGAGCTTGTTACATACTGCCCAAACCGCATCTCGCATTCCACCATTTCATAGCAGCGCTGTGAGTCATCCTTCTTTGTTCATCGCACTGAAAAGGAGCGTAATGGAGCATGTAAAGAAAGGAGTGTTTATAGGGCAGCTTTAGAAACGGGCTAGAAACAGCCAATTAACTGCACGATGGAAACACTGGCCTCCGTGTTCCTCCAAGGCGCCGTGATGGGGCCGCGAACAAAGACGGAAAGAAGGGAAGAAAGAAACGCTACAAAAAACAGGTCAAGAATTTTGACAGGGAATTTAACCCGAGCGGAGTTAATCGCTCGCGTTGTCTTCTCAGCACACAGTGCAACACTCAAACACAGAGAATGAGCTACATTATCTGAACCCAAAGTGAAACACAGGTCTCATTTTTCTGTGGTATACACCTGCAACGGATGGAACAGTTGCTCCGGGTGAGGCATCACAGATCAACCTGTGGTCAGCTCAGTTCAATATTATTTATGTAACATTAACAACAATACAAGTAGTCTCAAGACGCTGCACAGAACCCAGAGCCTGAAACAGACCGAGGTGACGGTGGTAAGGAACAAAAAGAAACCTTGAGCAGAGCCTTAAGCTCATATGAGGACACTCGTCTACCTGAAGTCGGCTGAGGAGAGACAGAAAAAGAAAGAGACGAGAGGAGGTGGAGGTGGAGGTGGAGGAGGAGGAGGAGGAGGAGGAGGAACAAGATGATTCATGCATATGTCATACATACGTCTGATTAAAGCGTACATGCATGGGTGGAGACGGGGACACTCTGCGTATATGGTGGTACCAAGAGAGAAGAAATTCGAGGATAGGTGCTCAGTGCATCCTGGGACGTCCCACAGCAGCGTAACTAAGGGTCACCAGGGCCACCCCTAACTATAAGCTTTATCAAAAAGGAAAGACTTAAGCCTAACCTTGGATGCAGAGGAGGTGTCTGCCTCCTGAACCCAACCTGAAAGCTGATTCCACAGGAGAGGGGCCCGCTAGCTGAAGATGTGTATTTGAAACATGATGCTACTTCTTGCACAGAAAACATCTCAAGAGGACAGATTTATTTATTTCTTTTTATTTAGTGGTTTCATTTGAAGCGCTAAAGATTCAGTGTTCTTATCAAAGGACAGGACAAGAGCTCTGGTTTAAACCAGAGACCAAACATAACAGATAATCCATCTTTTCATTATTTTTTATTTTTTTTAACGCCTTTATTTGCTCGACCAAGTGAGCTGCCTGGGCTGCAAACCATCATTTCACTCGCAGCAGCAGCAACAGAACAAGATTTCTCTGCGATGTTTGTTGTTGCTAGAGAACAAAGGGGCCTGATTTACACGGCTGGAATGAACCGATTCTGCTGCACATGGTGTGAGTATTACTTATTATTTCCCGTTCCAGCCTCGTGAATAATGTGCACAACATCCCCGCAATTATTATCAGCTAAATTATTATTTTCAAAGTGAACGACAGAAACATGCACATGCCTGCAGAAGAAACAATCACGTACCAGATAGGGATCTGCACGACTGTTACAGTATGTGATGGAAGTCAAGTGGACTCAGACTAGTCTCTGGTGACGTCACTAATAAAAACCCAGTAGAAAGTAATGAAATCTATATTGCTGACCTGAATACATGTGCTGAGAACAGACAGCTCATGTGCTACAGACTGAGCTGCAGATATGTATAGCCTGTATAAAAACAGGCAGCACCTCAGCACCGTGTTGTCTGTGTTCTCCGTGTTCTCCATGTACTGCAGCTAAAGGTCTAATAACTTTATCAAATAGTTGATGTGCAGCCTCCTTCTCTCTGTTACCACAGGATGTTTGGTGAAGTTGTTAACTGACTGCTGTCCAGAGGATTTGGACCATTCCTTTGCTAGCGTTAGCATTAGCATGTCTTTTTTGCAGTAGTACTTTAGTTGTATTTCAGGACTGACATGTCACGGTAGTATGGGCTTCATCTTTAGTGAAGTATTTCCACACACTTGATGAACTAACGACCCACTGGGCTCCTCACCTGTCTACTAGGAGGCATCCATGTTGGTATCCACGCTGTACCTTAGGAAACGTGCCCAAATTAAGCAATAGCTCTACAAATGTAAGACTAAAATGAACAACCATGGACTCTATGGTTAAAACATACGTGCACTGAAATACAAAGACTCCCTGTCTGGGATAAAGTGTCTAAAGAGTATTAATAAAAGTGGTCGAAGAGGTTTTCCATTTGAAACAATGAAGGATTTGTTGGGTAACTATGAAGAACTGGCTGCTCCCGGACGAGGACAATGCTTTTGCCTTTAATTTTTTTTTTTTTTGGGAAATCCTGAAGTAAAACGACTTTACGAGTCTGCTCTGTTCAAAAACTTCTGTGTTTGGGATGTGATGAACACTCCATCCGCTTTGGGCTTTTTCAGGGATGCAGCAGGTAATTTTCCCAGACTCTGAGAGCTGAATTTCACTGTTTCCTGTCCTTGCGCTGTCATGCCAAATGGCAGATCTGCTCGCTCCTGGAAAGTTTTGGAAGGGAAAGATAAAGAGGGGTGTTTTTTTTTGTTTTTTTGGAGCCCAGCTGTCTGCCAGATGAAGCCTCCTGCTCTCTGTGTGTTCTGTGAGCGCTGAGAATTCTGGGTCTGTCGACAGAGTAAATAACATGTTGTCTTTTTACTGTCAAAGTTTCGCCTCCCTGGCACTGTACGCTCTGTACACAAGCACAGGGCCCTGCCAAACTAAGCTTGGCTAATTGATGATTCTAGACTGGGACTTACTGAGGAGGCAGAATTCATCACAGTGTGGCAAACGGGGAACGTCTTCTGAATCAGATATTGTAGTTTCTACATCACCCTGGCCATTATCAAGCACTGTTTGGGGATGGTTTTGTAAGTACAAGAGTGACATTTACCATTTTCTTTGGCTTTGTAGTTAATCTGTGAGGAGTCTTTCTGATGTTGCTGGTCGTACTGCGGTAGCTACTGAACTACAGTCTCTCTCTTATCAAGTTCAATCCTAAATGAGCTCCCCTAAGAGCTGTCAGTGATTTCTCTGCTTCCTCGCCCTTCGCAGGCGTTGCTAACAACGCAATTTATGACCGGAGCAAGTTTGGCCAAACTCACTGCTCCTCTCATCCCGTCGTCAACCTCAGTAACTATTTTCAGCTCAAGAAGTTTGTTTTTCAGCGGGCGTCATGCAGAACAAAGCCCAACTTCAATTAGCTAAGCTCACTGGTTCCCAGTTGGCGTGCCTTTAAGGCAAAAGCTCGACATTACTTCTGAGTGCGTCTTTCTTTTGTGAATTCATTACAAGCCCCTACGATCACAGAACATGTTACACAAGCTAATGATTTTTCTTTTATCTGATCATAAAGGGCACAATGCACAGAAGAGATGAACATTTCATATTAGAGAATTTGCAAGCAATATATTTTCGCCTCCAGGAACTCAACCTATCGTCAAGAATGTAGAGGTCAGAACTTGCTCTGATGGTTGCAGTTCTGAACTTGTGGAGATTATTTGCTTTCTCTGTCTATAAAGTTGACATTTGCAATTGTCTTTATCAACACTCCTCAGGCAGTGTTTATTGTACAATGATATTTTTTTGTCATTGCCCTGGCCGTGCGTAGGCTAATACAATCACAAAAGCAATAAACAAAAAAAAAGACTCATTGAATCCAATTGAAATTAAATTGCTTTTTTCCTGTTACAGCGTAAATATGTGCTTTCTGGACAGCCAGGGTCTATTTTCTGTTCGGTTTTTTGATTGTGTCCCAAGGCAGATGTATTGGTCAATGCAAATTATATGTGCATATCAATGAAATAATTCATTTTACAATTATTTGTGGGAAAGCAGTCTCCATTAAACACAAAACCGGCCACAACATGCGATCCAAAAAAGCTCAGTTTAGCTTTTCTAAATGCCTGTGGTCTGATTTATTTTGCAGTTCTACCCATGCATCATGTGAATAAAATGAACTGGCAATGGCATTTACTCAGGATGTTCATGCCCCGAAGAGGAAGATCCCTTCAAAACTCTGGGGATGAGTTAAATCTCAACTTTTTTACTGGTTGAACATTACAAAAATGTTCTCACTTCAGCTGCTGCAGTAACTATCCACCATGAAAAGGTGCACAGCTGACATGTGTGCAGGTTTTATACAGTAAATAATTAGTATTTCTTAGATGCTAAATGTTAGGGTTAAAGGAACTTGCTGCAATAAGACTCACTCTTTAATCTGTATATTTAAATCTGATTTTCAGGCCAATAATATAATTGCTGCATGCACTGTATGCCGTGCTATATTTTTTTTTTTTTTTTTGCACAGTCCAGCTTAGAAATTATTTGTGCATCAGTAGTAATAAGTGAAACACAGATGCATAAAGCCCTACATCTCTAAACAATGGATGCATTCAAAGTGCTTCCTTCCAAAGCGTTCACAGAGGCTCCTTTTAAGGATCCTGCCTCAGCCCGGTCGGGACAGTCACCTTGACCTGTGTGAAATTGTGGTCAGATCTTTTATGCAGGATGTCACAACAATATTACTGCTCAGCTGCTACTCAAGTCGAGCATGATAATCTTGTTAGCCACGCTGACCTCACGGCTGAAGTCCCACTCAGGACTTAAAAACATGTTAATTCTCCTGCCAGTTCCACCTTAGCCAGGCAGAAAATGCCCTCCTCTCTGGAATATACGCTCTATTGATTTAACAGCCTAATGCACGGAAACCCTTCTCTTCTTTCAGTCATGTTAGCAGTTTTTTTTTTTTTTTTTTGTGTATGCTGTCACCACCGCCAACCGCTTTGCACACGTTTTCACTTTTATGCCTCTTTACTCCATTTGCACTTGGGTCATCGGCGTGAAAACATTGTTTGGATTCAAAGGTTTTCTTTAATCATAAAAAAGAATGACAATTACTGCCAAATATATGTGGATATTGTTAAGTAGGGCTGTTTTTTAGTGCATGAAAACGTTTGGAACGGCAAGGCAAACAGGGCAAATGTAAATGCATGAGTTCCAGTATGTAAATGTGTAGGGCACTATGTAGGACGACGTGGAAGACGGGACCAAGGTTGTGCAGAGGACAGGGTTCTTCCATCGCAGCGGCCTCAGGGAAGCAGCGATCAGGCTCTTGTGTGGGTACAGTTAGTCTGAGCGTGGAAGTTGGAACAGTCCACTGCTGATCCTTTAATCTGACTGCTTCTACACCTTCTGATGTTTCAAGCTCTGCTCAGCGGGCGTGTAGAGCATCTCCCAGTGTTTATAAAGACCAGCAAAGTGCAGATGTCTATGTGTCTGTCTGAGGTGGAAATGACGCTGCCTTCTCATCAGGATGTGTACACCAGACGGGCAGTATGGACTTAAGTATTTTGGTATTTTTGAGATGATTATTAAAGACGGTAATCGGCATACAATCATGAGCGCAAAACAAATCTCAGATCACCTTTTTAAAAACTGATAGCTAAACTATATAGACATTTTCCTGTCTGGTCCTTGTGACAGTGGAGTTGTGTCAGTCTCTTTGAGAAAGTGCTGCACTCCTTGCCTAGTAGGTGGTGGAGAAGGTAATTATCTGTAATAGACAGCGGTTTGTTCACTGTCCTCCTCTCTACCACATCTTCAAAGGTGTCGAGTTTGCAGCCATTACCAAGGCAGCATTCTGGGTGGTTCTATTCTTACTGTGTTGGTGTTGCAGGCTCTGATGCTGCTCCCCCAGGACGCTACAGCAACACATAGCACACTAGCCACAAACACATGGACTCAAGTAACGGCAGCTGTATTACGTGGCTAAGCTAACCCGCGGAAAGGTGATTCATCTTCAGTCTGAGATTATCCAGCCCAAGTGCCTCTTCCTGTGTGATGCACCAGGCATAAGCAGTGTGTCCTAGACTTCCCTGCATGAATGTGACTTTTCATATCTCCCCTGGTTACCATTCTCATCCCCACAACGAGCTCCCTCAGACAAGGTCAACCCTATGGAAAGGCCTCGGGAACTTTTCCTTGGGTCTAGTCTGTTCTTAGATGTGAGTGTTCAGTTTAAAAGGCTGCATACACCGATCAGGCATAACATTATGACCACCATCCTAATATTGTGTAGGTCTCCCTTGTGGTGACATGGAATGGACATGGGCCTTCTGAGGGTGTCCTGTGGTTTCTGGCAGCAGAATGTTCTTAGTGGGGGGGAGGGTTAAATGGTTTAAATGTTATTCACTTCTCCTGTTGGTGGTTTTAATGTTGTGGCTGATCCATGTGTGACCAATGCAGATTCCTCAGTGTCTATCTGTCTCCATAATGTCTACCTTTGACATCTAATTCGTGGCGAGACCAGTCCAACTCAAAACATGGCAAAAAAACAAACAAAACAAAAAAAAACCTTGCAGCTCCAATGCCTGTTGACTAATGAGCCAACAGGGGTTACGTCTGCTCTTTACACACCATTCACCTCCTAATAACACAGCTTTTTATTGGCCGAGAGTGAGTCAACACGGCTGTTAGTTATAATTGATCAAAGTATTCAAGAGTTTTAGTTCCTTACCCAAAAGTTCCCCAACAGAACATTGAATTGTCACAAGATGGTCAATGTTATTCACTTCTTCTCCCAGTGGTTTTAATGTTGTGGCTGATTGGTGTACGTGTCACGTGAAAAGAAACAAATTTAAAAGTTTACACTGCAAATATAAGCCAAATATTGATGGCTCCACGATCAAAGATGAATTATCTTTGCAGTTAAAGCTTCTGAAGGTTGCGTTCCTACTGATACAGCAATCAGTTGCTCTCAGCACACATGTAAATCGTCCTAATAGCTAGGTGTATGCTAATGGACCATAATTATCCTGCAGCACCATCATTTCTGTGTAATTGTATTTATATTTTGTTGCAGACATGATTTACATGTAATTGTTCCCCATTTAAAATCTATTTTTAAAAAATCCTCTTTAATGTTTGATGCATGTCTCCACCATATAGAGTGTCTTCAGCATGAACCTTTCATGGATCCATATGGTGGCTGCACTGACTGAAATATCAAGACTTAAGCTGTTTTCTTATAGCTGCACCGTTACATCAAATGGAAATATTAATACCTAGACGGCATGTGCAACATTTACCACCGCAAATCCAACCTGACACATTTCACATCTCTGCAGTTCGGACCAAAACAGCATGAGTCTGTAATGAGAAAGCCAGTTGTGTGGAAGTCTGTGTGTTTTTAAGAAGTTGATATCTGTACTAGTGACATAGTAGTAGTAGTAGTAATGGTCCGGATCACCACCAACCACGATGAGGATGTCTACCTGGAGTAGGTAGGAGGACCTCTCACACTTTTGTTATGTCAAACCTGAATCTCTGGGTGAAGTTTCTACATTTACATGCATTTTTCAAACACAAAACAAGAAGATGTGTGCAGCCAGCAGCACCTCTTACTGAATGTCAGTAAATACAAGAAACTAGAGGTGGCCTTTTTCTATTTTAGGAGGAAGAAGTAAAGGAACTACACTGCCTGGGAACTGATGGGGAACTTGTCAAGATATTGAACATTTACAGCTGTCCAGGAGTCACATACAATATAAAAACTATATCTTATCATCCACAATACTTCTGGCATCTTATGAGTTGTCTCTTGTTGCAAGAGCACACACCTGATACTGTTAAAGATGCCTCTGCAGCAGATTTAGGAACACCCCTCAGTTGCACCGTCCTCCTAGAGGTTGATAATCCAACAAGGAACCGCAACTCCTAAGGCAATTATAACTAACAGCCGTGTTGACTCACTCTCGGCCAATAAAAAGCTGCGTTATTGGGAGGTGAATGGTGTGTAAAGAGCAGACATAACCCCTGATGGCTCATTAGTCAACAGCGGTTGCAGCTCCAAGGTTTTTTCTTTGTTTTGCCATGTTTTGAGTTGGACTGGTCTCGCCATGAAATAGGTGCCAGAGGTAGACATTTTGAAAACTGAAAGACACTGAGGAATCTGAATTGGTCATACACAGATCAGCCACAACATTAAAACCACCAACAGTAGAAGTGAATAACATTAAAAACATCTTGTGACAATTCAGTGTTCTGCTGGGAAACTTCTGGACCTGGCATTCATTGGTGTGGATGTTACTTAGACATGTAGCACCCACCTAGACCAGACCAGGCACCCCCACCCCATAGCAATGACACTCCTTGATGGAGAAAACTGGTTTCGGAACAACTCAAAAAAACATGAAGAACAGCACAAGGTGTTGACCTGGCCTCCAAATTCACTAGATCCCAAACTGATCAAGTATCTGTGGGATGATCCACAGAGGCCCCTCCCCTCAAAGCCCCCCCACTAACAACAGGACACCCTCAGAAGGCCCATGTCCATTCTCTCATGAGTCACCACAAGAGAGACCTGCACAATCTTAGGAAGGTGGTCATAATGTTATGCCTGATCAGTGTACGTGCGGTTACATTTTTGAGTAAAACATTTCAAGCACAAGCTGAAATATAAATCTTCCATGCTCGGTATCTCAGGACTCCACTTGACAGTGAAGATCTCTTCTAATCGTCAGTGTTTTGTGTTTCCATGCCTCTAACATGACATGTTGGCTCACACGCTCCTGGAGTCGATGCAAATGAGGCACTTTGTGTTACGGGTGCTTTAAACAAACATTACCGGACTGTGTGTGGGATTCGTTTCCAAATGCAGCTTTTACAAAGTTAACTTGTTGAGTTCACTCCGGGTCCCCCCTGTTTTTTTTCCATTAATTATAATCCTGTCAGCGGCGTTCCATATGTGAGGAGCGAGGGTTGCTGCCGCCGCTGCAACAGCGCGCCTCAACAGTGTATATACAGCGGCGGCTGGCACGGTACGACCGAGGGAAGTGTGGGCCGGATACGCTCCCCTTCACTGGCAGGCAAAGGCTGCATTATGCTAATGTAACAAGCAGAGGAGAAGAGAGAGAGAGGGAGAGAGGGAGAGAGAGACTGAGAGGGAGGAAAAGTGAACAAAAAAGAGAGTGTGAAGAAGAGAGGCAGGGAGCCGTAGTGTGAAAGGCAGCGAGAGAAGTCACACAGTCTATACATGCGGGGGCGAACATGTTGTCATCTCCTGCATTTAAATGCCCCCCGCTCGCTCTCCTCCACACGTCATTTAAATTGGGTCAGACAAGTGTTGGAGAACCAGTTCAAATGCATTCGCAGAGACACCGAAAAACCCCCTCACTAAGATACACAGCAGCCATTTTGGTGCCCACGTCTCCGGATGGCAGCCTCGGCCACTTTTAAGATTGTGCGGCATACATATACGTTTTCCTTTTTCACATTCAGTCTGACCTCGGCTCAGATATCCCTGCACCTGCTGATGCAGCCGAGCCGGAGGAGTGAATAGACTTTGAATTTAATAATGGCACCGTGAGGCTCAGAAGAGAGGCAGATTGCTACTGTAAGTGGCTTCATGAAATGCCTTTTATATTTCCCCGGGATTAAAGCACGAGAGCGTTTTTATTTTTTCATTTTTTATGGCTCTATCTACCGTAGAGGCTTAATGGCACGGCGTATACCCAGAAAAAGAGAATGCAAAGTGTGCATAGTGTAAGAAATATGTCAGTGCACGCTGTAAAGGGAAATGAGAAAGCTGGTAGGGTAAGCACAATCTCAGCAGAAAGGAAATGTTTCAAGTTGCAAACACAGAAAGACAAAGTAGTGACTTTCAAAGCTTTCACATCTCACCAACTCTAGGTTCATTGCTTTCAAAATATTTTCCATCTCATAGCCTCATCTGCAAACTGGGCTTTCCTTTGATGCACATCTGATCATTCTGTGTAGCTTCAGGAAAATATTAAAGGAGAATTTTGAAGAATGAATTCAACGCCGTTGTTGGGTTTTTGTTGTATTTTAAGACAATTATATTCTGCTGGTGTCCTTCTGTCGCTGCTCAACGGGTAGCATCCCAACAGCCCAGAGGAAAGCCCCCCAGGGGGTCACAAAGGCCGCCCAGAGAATCACAGGCTGCCCTCTCCCCTCTGTTGGAAGAACCGCACGGCTCACGTTGCCTCAGGAAAGACCAGAATATAACGAAAGACTCGTCGCAAACCTGGTCACAAGCCACCGGGCAGACGATACTGGTGGATGAAAACCAGCACGAAGAGACCGAAAAATAGTTTCTATCAATTTATTAAATGTTGCTGAAGCATAGTTAATTCATATTCCTTAAGGGATGGTGCAATACCTGTGGAAAGTAGACAATGTAGATGTCTGTTTGTCTTTCATGTCTTAGCATATATATATATATCTATATATAGATATATAGATATATATATATCACTATTATTACATTTACCTTTTGCACTGAAAGGATTGCACTTAATTTCATCGTGTACGTTACAATAATATATTTTTTTTCACCAAGTACCTTTATTTTTATTTATTTTATTTTTATTTATTTTATTTTTTTATTTATTTTTTTAATTTATATATATTTATTTTTTTATTTTTTTATTTTATTTTATTTTTTTATATATATATTTTTTTTATATATTTTTTTTATTTTTATATTTTTTTATTTTTTTTTAAATCTTTTTTTATTTAGCTATGTATTTTTTTAAATTCTATTTATAATCCCTGTAATTCCTGTTTACATTTGCACTTTATTCACTTCCAGTCACGTTTACATCCTCTGTGGATGGTCTGGATAGTTAATACATTTATGGCATAGATTTTTTTGTAAATACTTGTATTGTCTTGTCTTGTACTTGCGCGTCATGCTGCTCAATTGTGTCTTAAATTGTTGCCCGCAGGGACAAATAAAGTTTTCTGAATCTGAATCTGAATAAGGACATTCTACTCTCCTCTATAATTCTGTGAGCTGTTAATTTCTCTATTTTTTATTTGTCAACTGCAAAAATAACAGCCACTTGAATCACTGTTTCTTGTGTTCGAGACGGTCGGAGGAAGAAACAACAACACTGTTCGTGTTCATTCTTCCTCCCTGACCTTGGACACCTAGCAGACAAAAGACAATCATCCTACCAGATTTTCTTCCTGATGCTTTGTCTTGTCTAATGCTCTTTTGTTAGCTGACGCCGTCGGCCCAGGGAGGACGTGAGATAAGGTGGAAAGCGCTCAGAAACTGTAATTAGACCTCCAGTTACTATTATTCGGCTATCTTTAAATTGGTTCCTCACATCAACCCTCCTATTATGCTGTAATAAAATGTGACCCTTACTGATTAACCCTTAAAACCTAAACTAGTGACGGATTTCTGACAGGAAAAAATGAATTCAGCTGCACTTTTATATGAAATATGTCGTAGCCCGGCTCGTCTCTGCCTCTGATGTCTCGCAGTGCACCTGACACTTTACACCTTGTTGTTGCTCTGCTGTGTTTTGTTTGCCATCATCACGTGTTTAGTGCTGTCTGAGCTGATGGATGTGTCCTGCAGGAGTCCCGTCCTCCCCAACCGCCGGCACGTCGACACACACCGCTGCGTCTTAAAAACAAGGACAGTTTGATTGATTCATTTCCGTGCTGTTGCCTTCATTTGTAATTACGGTTATATTTCTGCGTCGTCACCACCACTGGCTCCCCCACAGGCTGAGGGATAATACATCTCTATCCACTCTTGCGTTGGGTTTAATTGTGTCTCTGTAATGCAAATTCGCAGAGTTTATTAAAGGCTGGGTTTCCGGGGAGCGATAAAGGGGCTGCCTCCACTCCGGCTGTCAGTTTTATGAGTGTTAGGAATATGGGCTAGAGTGCATCGGCTCCATGAGAAAGTGTTTCTCTTTCTCGTCCTCAAAACTCCACCGCAGCTGAACATCAATAAACCAATTTAGCCTCTGGATGAGTGAGAAACAACAGTTTCAAAGGTCTAAGTTGTGTTCAGATGAAAAGTCAGAGTGTTTGAGTGAAAACTAAAGCTTGCAGGGAGTGTGGGACACGGACGGAGTGATGTAAGGTGAATTTTACTGTTAACTTTGAGAAATCTTTCTTCTGAGAACATGTTTTTGGACATGGGAGACCGTGTCTTTAGTCTGGCGTAATTCTTTCAAAAGTTTGGTAACACATCATGGGACGTGTTTCAACTGACACAGAGAGAAATATATATCTCTTAATGCAATCGAATATTTCTCTAACCAATCAGACCCATGTTGTCGTAAACAAAGGATTTTCCTCAATATGCATCCTTATCTGTACTTCGTCTTACGTCGCCACTCTCTGCTCTCAAACCGAGTACAGAAAAATACGGATGTGTTCTTGTTTCGTACATTTTATTGACGCCACATTGGGAAATAACTTGTGTGGACTTGGGACAGCCACGGTTGTGCATCTTTAATTATGCTGCTTTTCAAATGACAGAATATTTGCACCGCGTCCTCCAGAGTTTATACTTCAGACACGAAGTTGTCAAGTCTGAACGAGCAAGTGCTTGGTACTGATGAATGTTAAAAACTCAACGGAGTTCAGATGGGGATGTTATGGACTACAAAGTTGTAACTCTTCTGTCCATCACCACATAAAGTCCTCCCAAATGATTTGATTGGCCTCAGAGAGCCGAGGCACAGTCAGTTCATTCCCAACAGAGAGAGGAGAAGTTCATGCTGGCTACCGGTCGTATTTTTCTCTTAATTAACAGTTAGTTAAAGAACTGTTACCCTCTTTAAGCCAATTATTATTATTATTAAACTCCAAATGGAAGACCGTGTTTCTTTGTGGCTGTTTTTGTGTATGGACAGGAGCAGGAGGACAAGAATCTGGTGAATCTGGTGCAGAGAGAACCATCTTCTGATCAATACATCTAAAACCAAGGAGATGGTAGTGGATTTCTGGAGGTCCAGGCTCCACCTGCAGCCTGTAACCATCAACAGGGAGTGTGTAGAGGTGGTTCAGACCTATAAGTACCTGGGTCTTCATCTGGATCACAGACTGGACTGGTGGGCTAACATAGACTCAGTCTACAACAAAGGTCAGAGCCGTCTCTATGTCCTCAGGAGGCTAAGATGGTTTAATATCTGCAGGAAGCTGCTGGACATGTTCTACCAGACTATCGTTGCCAGTGTCCTCTTCTACGCTGTGGTGTCCTGGGGAGGCAACACTAAGAAGAAGGACATCTCACGGCTGGACAAGCTGATCCAGCAGGAGGATTCTGTGGTAGGGACAGAGCTGGAGTCCCTATCATCAGTGGTAGATGGAAGGACCTTGAACAAACTCTGGTCCATCATGAACAATGTCCACCACCCTCTACAGGACACCATAGTCAGAGGAGCTGGTTCAGGGACAGGCTGCTGTCTCTGTCCTGCTCCATGGACTGGTTGAGGAGGACGTTTGTCCCTCAGGACATAAAACTCTTATGGCATTATATTATTATATAACTTAAATATCTTTTATTTCTGTTTCTATGTGATGAAGCTACTGGACATTGAAATTCCCTCGGGATAAATAAAGTATCTGTCTAATCTAATCTAATCTAATCTAATCTGGGGCAACTGATTTATAAAGTGTTAACATAATGTATTTATTTCTGCCTGTGCTGTTGCCACGTGCTTAAATAATAATAATAGTAATAAAAAAGACAGCAGTGAATGTAGTATCCAGTAGTTTGAGTAGAGGTCGTACCGCAAAATGTTCAAATTTGAAAAATCCAACAATAAAAACACACAAACTGCTTGGAATCAACAGCACATTGTTATAGTGAATGAAAAGTCGATGAACAAACTCAAAGAGTGAATCACACAGTGATTGCTGATCTCCACCAGTTGATTTCCCACTGAACTATTACAGTCATTTCGTGCTTTGGAAAAGTAAAAATATTTCTCACCGTCCGCTGAAACTTTGACTTTTGATTTTGTGTTAACACTCCCTCCATTCTCTGCCTCCCCCTCCTTGTACAAGTCTCAAATTTAAACCATCTCCGTGGTCCGTCCACCTCATTTCCACTGGGCCTTAGAAAGACCGATGAGGTGGATCTGATGTATGATCCTGCAGGTGAGGGAACGGCCAAGAAAAGTCTGACTTTGCTGGATGAGAATCTAATGGATTGTAGGCCCTCAGAACAGAGAAAACCAGGCGCCACGCTGCACACTGCAGGCTCGGGCTGGGGAAGGTTTGGGTGGAAATCATCACTCCTCAATCTGCCATAGCTCTAAAGACTGATGTTCACCTTTCTGTCATTTATTCTACTCGACCTGTTAGAGCAGACAAGGTCAATCTGGCTTGTCAGGCCCCCCTCTTGGCTCTGGATTGCTCTCCTGGCCACTTAAGGATCCCGGAGTGGCTGGATGATGCGGCGTGCCCACGAATGCATCATGACTCTCCACTCTCTCTGCACCTGTGACTGCGCAGCGGTCGGGAAAACTTTTTCTTTGTGTGTGTGCTGAAGTGTGTAATTGCCATGAACAAAAGGCCACTAATGTCCTCACTCGGGCAGCCACTCGCCGAGCCCGGCAGCTTCTTAAAATGCCCCCGCTGTTTGCTTTTTGACCTGCGACGCTTCAAGGCAACGTCTCCCTATCTTCGTTTGAATAATTACTTCGAGCTCACTGGTGTATTTGGTAATCACTTAATGGTTCCGTTTACTTGGGGGGGTCCAACTTGCAAAGACAGTAAAGAATTAAAAGCTTTCTGTCGAGCATTCAGCCTTGAGTGCTGTCATTAGGCCTCAGCATCCTGCAGGAGATGATGTTGTCGGACAGCCAATGGATTGGAGAGCCGGTCAGGCAGAGTGGGTGAACGGAGCGAGGATGTGCTCAGATGGCAATAAATCCTATCAAATCCTGTTTCACTCTGTCAATTATGAGCCACAATCCCTTTCTTTTTAGAGTCAAATGGGCTCTCGGCACAGCTCGCTCACCACGGCGCCAGGCTCAGGCCGCCGCGAGGAGAGGTGGTGATAGAGAGAAAGACCAATTGACATAATTACCATTAGGATAAAAAAAAAAAAAAGGGTGTGTGACTGCCCATTGGCCTGGACGCATAATGGCTCTCAAAGAAAAGGAAATCAGTGATATACATTAATGTCTATTGTCCATCAGTTTCAAATCAAAGCCTCAACTCAGTGTCCAGTATATATTCTGTTTAAAAGGATGGACTGATGTCAAAAGGCCACGAACGTTCACAATCACACCATTTTAAAATAAAATAAAAAAAAAAAAAACATAAAGTGATTCTTTCACTTTGTCTTCTCCACAAATGACAATACAAATAAATAAACCATATATACCACATATAAAATAATAAACATGATTATTTTTATAAATCTATGCAGTATAAATAAGTCAGTAGAAAAAACTCAATCTCAACTGAATTAACTCAACTAAACATACTGTGTAAATAATGAGTAAAGACTAATACTTCTTATAAAATAAAATAAAAATAAATTGGACACATTAAGTGATTATTCTTGTTATGATAACTTCGTTCAAGATGACAGTAAATACAATTATCTGGCAGGTTTTTATACATATCTGTTTGTTTCTTCTGTGTCTTTAAGGATTTTTGTCAGCGTAGATGTCACGGGGCTTATTACGGCCGTACTTTAGATTCTGCTTGCTTTCCACGGCGTCATCGCTGCTTTGACGGTTTTTCTTGATTATACCAGAACGCTGTGTATCTGTTTTTCTGTTTATATATTCCTTTATTTATTCTGTGTCAAAATAGTTACTGCCTGTGTCTTGTCAGCATATATGCAGCACGGTGGCACCAGGAGAAACAGTATCTCACACCTCTGTGTGTTTTCATTAACATATTGTAGAAGTGAGAATAAACACAGATTGAATCTTGAATCTTGAGACTCGTGTGTGGACCTGTCGACATTAACACGACGTCCACGCTCTCTGTCAGTTTGGTGTCAGCGCTCACAGTGACGGTCGCTCTGCCCTGTAGCCCATTACTATCAGCTGCTAGCAAAGCTAAACTAATGTAGCGTCAGACGTTATTCTGCTAAGAACACAGATGTGAAAGGAGGTAATGAGTGGTTCCTGAGATGGCAGAATGTGCATGAATGTATAAAATGTTAAACACAAAGAAATTTGATAAATATAATAAAATAAAAACTTGCTGTACTGTATTGTCACTACCGACCTCTGGTTCCTATAAAGAGAACCCTTAACACAACAGCAGAGTATGACATTTCAGACAATTTTGTGTTTCCATATTGTGTTGGCTGGCTTTATCACCCAACATCAGGAGCCAACTTCATTAATGCTGTTGCTGTGGCTGAGTGGGAACAAGGGGCCTGCACCCAGGCTTCCCTAGATGACTGTAGGCTAAGGCCAATGGGTTTGGAACAGTGTGTTCAACTTATGGACATGAGACTGACTCAACGTTATCTTTAACATTCAGGATTAAGATTCCCGTTGCCATGTATTCCACGTGTGGAATGGTCAGTGCCAAAGAGAAAACTAATTTGCTCATTTCTAGTCTGTGGAAACCTGCATGGTTATCGTTAAGGGAGGGGTAATTCAAACTTGGCTACTAGCATGAGACAGGATGTGAACCTGACCTGCTGTTGGTGCCAGCAAATGCTCTTATACCATCCATCACCCTGACCTCCACAACATGCACTGGCAGTGAACATAAATCACTGGGTAGATGCACATGTATCGGCCTCGTTTACTTCGTGCCGTTACTCACGTTGCAGGCAAAAAGGTGAAGTGTCACTGGGATAGCTTTAGATGGTGTGTTTGCTTTATTTACATCGAATTATTCTACTTTCAGGACACATCTCTGCCTGGATGCCTCGGTGAACATGCTGAGCCTACTGGTACTGGGTTGTAGCACAACAATGATCTCATTTAGAGAATAAAAAAATGCATTAACAAAACAGTAGTGGCCTGATATAATATGTGTAGGAAGTCAGAGATGGAAAACCGCCTTTCAAAGACGAAACCTTTTCAGATGATGGTGTGATAAAAGAGTACCTCACTAAAGTGGCAGGATTAACCGTTTATGGGGCGAGGAACCATATTTGGTCACTTCAGCACAAATTTAAAATTGTGTCCTTGTGTCTCAGTGTGGTTTAGGAGCATGTGGTTTTCAATCAGCCAATCAGAGAAGATCAAGACAACATTCTCATTAAATCAGGGTCAAACAGGGTCTGCAAGGTCCAGCTCTGCATGAACGCTGAGCATAACGCAGGTCTCTTGGTATTCTGAAGCATTCAGAGTTCCTTTCACTGGAACTAAGGGGCCAAGCCCAGATCCTGAAAAACAACCACACACCATAACCCCCCCTCCATCGAACGTCACACTTGGCACAATGCAGTCTCACAAGTACCGTTCTCCTGGCAACCACCAAACCCAGATTCAACCATCAGTTACCAGATGGAGAAGCTTCACTTAACACCACCGCATCCTTTGCATTGCACTTGGTGATGTATGGCTTGGATGCAGCTGCTCGGACATGGAAACCCATTCCATGAAGCTCTCTACACTGTTCTTGAGCTAATCTGAAGGCCACATGAAGTTTGGAGTTTTTACGTGTCCTGACACTTCATGGCTGAGTTGCTGACCTTCCCAATCACTTCCACTTTGTTATAATACCACTGACAGTTGACTGTGGAATATTTAGTAGCGAGGACATTTCATGACTGGACTTGTTGCACAGGTGTCATCCTATCATAGTACCACGCTGGAATCCACTGAGCTCCTGAGAGCGACCCATTCTTTCACTAATGTTTGTAGAAGCAGTCTGAATGCCTAGGTGCTTGATTTTATACACCTGTGGACATGGAAGTGATTGGAACACCTGGATTCAGTTATTTGGATGAGTGAGGGAATACTTTTGGCAATATAGTGTAGTTCTAATGATCTAAATACATGTTTACATTTGTTTACCACTTAAAGACAAGGAACATATATGGTAACTTCATTAATCTTGATTTATTTTCTACATGAAAATGGATAATTTTACAAAACTAAAAAAAGTCTTCTTATCCTCTACAATAACACTCCAGGGCTGACATTTAGGAATTCCAAGTATTCCAATAAGTGCCCTATAAAGGGTTAATGTTCCTAGAAAAACAGCATTAGCATGTCTGGAAACACAGCTGTGCAGCAAATTTTGTCAGGAAATGATGAAAACTTACTTTGCATTAGAGAAAATCAGACTGAGAACGTGAATGACCAACAGCCATCCCTCCCCCTCCATGTTAGTGGATGAGACGTGAGCCAAACTTCAAGGACGATTTATGTCATTTTAGATTAATAATGCTGTTAATATGATGCTGACATTTAATATTTTTTCTGTAATTACAATTTCCTATTAACCCTTTGTAGGGCACTCATTGAAATACTTGGAAAGTCTACTGTATAGTGTTATTGTAGGGCATAAGAAGACTTGTTTACTTTTGTGAAACTTTTCAAAATGTTCATGTAAAAAATCAAGACCAATGAATTTACCATATATGGTTCCTTGCCTTTAAAGGTACTAATAGTCCTCAGTTGAGTGGACCCGCCCTTCGTATATTTTTCTGTATGTGGCCTTCAGTGGAAAAAAGTTTTGACTCCTCTGTTCTAGATTTAAAACACACACACACACATCAGGGAGTTAGGAAGTAATGACTGCAGGAGGTATGGTCAGAGTTGGTAGTCAGAGCTAACAGCCATGAAAAGCTTTTGTCAAATTCTGTGTCTCAGCTGGAAAGACAGGAGTCTGGGGGAGCTCTGACACTCACTACCGGCACATTTACCAGCACACTGCGAGAGAGACGGAGTACAGATCCATGTGTTGTCATGGAGCTGGCTGCTCTGCCACAGGACTACCGCTGTGTTTCTGTGGAGCGGTGTCAGGACAGCCTTGGTGATTGTCAGCCCTAAATATTTTTTAACATCCAAGTTCAGTCCATTTGCCATTAACTTTGACCACAGCTGTGTGCGAGAGGCACAAACTGAGGTTACAATAAGACAGTGTTTTGCTTTTTTGAGCAGCAGCAGCTACTGCCATAGTTTATTGGGTTAACCCATAAAACAGACACTGGAGTTTTGCCATAACCAGGGAGGGGCACAGTCAAGCAGAAAAGTCAGCTCCAAGCAGACAGAAGCACACAGTTTGTATCAGTTTAGTACAAAAACTACCCATACATGTGACAGGCTAAAAATTAAGTCAAAATAATATGTGTATGATGAGTTAAAGGAGACAGACAAATATAAAATGTGTTAAAAACTCCTAGTCAGTTATAAAATTTACAATAGTCTGCTAAGGTCACTAATAAATAAACAGTAAAAGTTAATTCTTTAATATATTCATTGTCTCTTGGGGGGAAAGGGGGTCTGGGGCTGGAGCCTGTCCCAGCTGTCATTGGGTGAGAGGTGGAAGCGGTTAAAGATGTTGTGGCTAATCTTCAGGAATCAAGGCCAGTGAAGACTGGAGACTCTAAGTTTCTTCTGTAGAAAGGACACCGAGACAGTCAGCTCAGATGTGGAGAAAAGAATTAATTGGTCATAGCTCGTATACAGGATATAAACCCGAACAAGTGGTTTGACCAAGAAGTTTCAACCCCATTCACACCATGAGACTGGAGACTCTGACTGACAAAGGGTCGTTAGAGCACCATTCATATAGGGAAAGAGGACAGGGACAAACAGTCCCCCCTCAGTGACAGGTAAGTACCTAACCGTGAATGGAAACTAGCTGCACCAGTTTCTGGTTGTTTACAGAAACAAGTCAAGCAAGTTTCTGATGGCTCACCCACAGAGTTTCCTATTTAAACCTCAAACTTCCCACCAGTCTAGAACTGAAGAAGCTACTCGGATGAGTGGTGAAACGTCTTCTCAAAAAACTCTACAAGTCCAGTGGCATTAATTCTAGTAAACAGAGACCTTTAATAGATTTTTTTCCAGAGACATAACATACAAACATTTATCAACAGAAAGGTTTGTGATTATTTGCACAGCGCAAAATTAGTACGAATGATAAATCTCGTTTATGGAAACTGTTCGGCTGTTTGTTTCTGACTTCTCAAGCAGAAAATACTTCACGAGGTGGTCCCTTGTTTGTCTGCTAATTATATTTATTTTGATTTTAATGACATCTTGGCTGAGAGCAGAGTTCAAGAAGACACAGTGGCAGAAAGGAGGACACGTGGATTAGTTCACTGGTGTTTCAGGCTAATCATATTTAATCGTATATTTGTTCTTATCTTTGTATCCCTGTTAGTGCTAGTGTATTTTATGTGGGTTACACCCCTAGACCAGATATAAACAGTAATTAAAATCCAAGACACATGAAAAGTATTAAGCTGAGAGCTGGGGAGAGAAATGAGATTATAAAGAGAAAAAGCCATTGTGAGCATTAGGAAAAAGAAACTGATGGAAGAACCCTTTATTGTGGATTCATTTAAAACACAAGATGAATACCGCTGGCGTCACAACATGAGCCTTAAGAAATTAAATTCAATAATTCATGCTAACGCCGTTGACTTGCTGTGATTTATCTGGTGTACTCCACTCCGCCTGAAATTAGCCATAAAGAGTGATATAACATTTGCCGGCTCGGCACAAATGATATGTAGGTTGTATGTTTTGTCATAACTGAAGCAATTCATCTTGTACAACTAAATGAGTCGGGCTTGACTTTAGAGGGCCAGCATCTTTCTTTCTGCAGGGAATTAATTTCTTAATGTAGTACACAGTGTGTGCTCATGTCATAAAATATGGGCCAATTCGGGGTCTCGGTTTTTACAGCCATAAGAGAGCCAAACAATATTTATCCTCACTGTGTTGTGCACCCAGAGGCTCCCGGGCTTGTCTACTTACAAGATGGACTCTTTATGCTTCTATAATTTTCTACTGCGCTGATCAACTCTGACCAAGCTTCATTAATTCTTCTGATAACAAACTGTTAATGCTACACTTCCATGCATTACTGGGACTCTGATAAAGTGCCAACAAGCCCAACGACATTACAAAAGAGGCCCCTGAAGATTTAAAGTGATTTGATTTGGTCGTAATGATAGCCCATGTCATCACCACACGGGAGAGAGCAACAGGGCAAGTCATTAACTACATCAGAACAGAATCATTCTTTTAGTCAAATTCAAAAATCAAATCAAACCTTGTAACTTGCAGTATGCCGAAAGAGTCCACGTTAAATCCATTTCCTCCATTTGCTTGCTGAAAATGCCCCAGCGTAAAAGATTCATTGGAGAAGTTTGACAATGGAGCATGGGCATTTTCTTTCCAGCTTACTGACAGTCAGCATTTATACTCGACAGTGCAAAGCAACTCCCCTCAGGCCCCCTCAGGAGTTTCATAGGATCCAAAACCCAGAAGTGTCAAAACATTTTTTTTTTATACTTGGTGATAGTTTTCTATTGTTGTTTCACACTCTGAGCCTCCACTTTCACAAATCCATGTTGGTTTTGATCCATTGTTAAAGAAAAAAAATGATTATCTATTATATCTGCTTCAAACTCATTTACATTTAGAGGGGAATTACCGTTTTTTACAACCTGGAACTTATTTCTGGCATAAAATACGATCGTTTACTCACCCATATAACTTTGGTGTCATTTGGAGTCATTCGGATGATATTTAGCTCCAGTGGAGCACCTCGTATATCCAAACAGTGGGAGTGAATGGGGCACCGAAACATTAACACTCTAATTAACGCATTAACTCGTTCATTTCACCAATAATTTGTTATGATACACTAGTGCTATTCCCCGTTGAGTCCGGAGTTACCTGTTATCATCATCCGGATCTGTAGATTGACCTACTAACCTCTGACCTGGATGATGTCATCTCTGAGCGCCGGCTTGTTTACCTGTAATTTGCTACTGCTGGTTTTTTGCAACATGGCTGAATATTTTTCCGATTCTGAGGTTGTGGACGACGACTTTGTTTATGATGGACGTCCTTACCGTTTTGAGCCAGAGTATACGGATGAGGAGCTCGCTGAAAGGAGGATGTGGAGGCAGAGAGAGGAACAGCTGGCCAAAGAACAACAAACCGCTGCACGTACGCAGATAGATAACAGTTAACTCTGGACTCAACAGGGAATAGCACTAGCGTATTATGACAAAATATTGGTGAAATGAGTTTCGCGGCAGATAATGTGTTATTGAGAGGCTGCGTCTCGGTGCCCCATTCACTCCCACTATATGGATATACGCGGATCTAAATATCATCAGAATGACTCCAATGACACCAAAGTCATATTGGTGAGTAAACGATCGTATGTCATGCCAGAAATAAGGTCCAGGTTGTAAAAAAACAGTAGTTCCCCTTTTAATCAACTTTAACACAGTGACCTTAACCACACAGTTTAGCCTAAGGGTCTGACAGCTGGTAAATGAAGGCTGATATCTTAATTGATTTAATTATGAGTGTGTATCTTATAGGCGCCATATATTTAATTGGCAAAACATTAGGGACAGACCTGAGCAGCGTAGTAAGCCCAAACCCCAGTCACAAGTCTGCAGGTCGCTCTGAAAAAGTATAGGACAGGGATGTCCCGATCGGTATCAAGGCCGATGCAGGCATTTCTAAAATGATCACATCGATATCAGGCTTCAACCAAACTTGATCTTTTGCAGTGTTTCATTTTAAGTCAGTCATAAACCAGAAGTAGGTCCCTGTAGCATCAGAACATCGTCTTCCTCTTTGTTGGCTAGCATCAACTCTGATCTGTGGCATTTCCACTATGTTTTACTTCTAGTTGGTGCATCTTGCATATGGCTTTGCTTTTGCACAGCTCTTCTCCGTCAGGGTTGGAGCTTCTGTCCTGTTTTGGCTCGTTCAACACCAGAGACCCCAGCGAGGATGCAGGAAATAACAGTCAAAAGTTTGGATTCATTTCCAACCTCATGCAGCTGATACCAAATGTAAACTTTTGACTGAGCGATGCATTTTCTTTTACAAAGACCAACTGAATTCAGTACAGCCGTCAGGGATTAACTCTCTGAATCGTTTTAAAGGCCGTGTGTGTGTGGCAACATTCTCTATCCCTCTGAAAATATACCAGTTTTCAGATTCTGTGTGTATTTGTAGGGGTCTGATATCCAAGCTCATAGGACACAGTATAATATTTGTACTGGATTATGTTTTAAAGAAAATTTGACAAAACTCAGACATGCCTCGTAAGCTTAACAGTCTGATTCTGATTCTGTTTCCAATTCAGCGGGCTGCCGGAGCTTTCCTTGGTGCAATATCCACTCAGCGGCCACTTCATTATTAGCACCTGGCTGGTAAAGCAAACAGCCCGCTCCTCCAAACATCATATTATGAGACTGTAGCTC